>NC_132997.1:36952270-37697270 GCF_048564905.1 Vicugna pacos | reverse complement strand
TAACTATTATTTTTCAAATGGCTACTAAGTTCACGAGACATAAACACATACTGAGTTGCTTAAACCTAACCATTTAATGAACCGAGCCAGTAGGCCATGGCCCAAGAGTCCCAAGGCATTAATTGAGGTTTCAGAGACCCTCCGGGCACCATGAACTAAGGTTTGAGACCCTCTGAAGGAATCAGTGTGGAAAGCATTCAGCACAGGTCCAATGTGTGGAATGGAGCTTAAGAACAATTGCCTGGCCCCCTGCCTGCCAGCCAGCGCTGCAGGAACCACTCCAGGAACAAGGCCAGGAGGGCGCTCTGCTGTGCCGGGTTTGAGAAACCTCCCTCCTCCCAGGTCATCCTCAACTGTGCATTTATTCAGTGACTATCCCATGAGTACCTGGCACTGTTCTCGGCCCTAGTGACCACACAGCAGGAATAAGGCAGGAAGACCCTGGCCTCACAGAGCCCAGTTCCAATGAAGAGGCACATGGTAGCTCGTCCATCCCTGACGCAAAGACAGGCAGTGGTAAATTCTAGTAAAAAAGTGAATGGCAGGGGAGAGGGTGTAGCTCAGTGGAAGAGCACATGCTTAGCACGCACGAGGTCCTGGCTTCAATCCCCAGTACCTTCATTAAAATAAGTAATTTTTTTTAAAGGAATGGAGCATGATGCTTGGCAGAGACCTCAGCAAAACGTCAAGAAACGGGCATGTGACTGTCCAGGAGAGAGCATGACAGCTAGGGAGAAAGCAGACCAGTGCATGGGCACCGAGGTGGGGACAGAAACCACCTGCTCAGGGAGCAGCAGGGTATTCAGAGTGACCAGAGCCAAAGACTGCAGGGGAGGAGGCAGCAGATGGGTCCGGGGCCACCAGGGTCAGGCAGGACACAGTGAGGGGGAGCCTCAGTGGGTCTGAGTAGAAAGCATCTCAAGCTTTACTGCGTGGAGGAGACGAGGAGGAGGCCACTGTGATAACGCAGTCCCAGCGGATGCAGCTCGGCCCAAGATGGCTGGAGCAGAGGCGATGAGAAGCGGCCAAATTCTGGGTTGATGCTGAAGGTGAGAGTCTGCGCGAATTGCTCGTGGACCACGGTGGAGGGTGATGGAAAAGAAGGATTCACAGGCGACACCCAGGTTTGGGCCTGAGCAGCCAAATGAATGAACGGAGGTGTCATTTCCAAGATGAGGACAGAGAGAAAGGTGTGTATGAGTGAGTGAGTGAGTGTGTGTGTATGTGTGTGTGTGCGTGCAGGCGTGTAGGGGGCTATGGAGAGTCTGGGGAGTTGAGCAGTGTGGCCACCACCACATGGGCAGGTGTGGAGGCGGGAGTCACCCACACCTGTGCCCAGACTGGGTGGGTGGATTCAGCCGCTGGCATGACACAACTGGAGAGATTTCCCACCCCTCTGGACAAGTCAGATGGTGCCGCCCCTCAACCCCCCACATGTGATGCCTGCGGGAGACTTGCACCCCACAGCCTCTGCCCCCAGCCAGCCTAGGCCAGCTCCGGAGCCCGATCCCACCAGGGGAGCGGGAGATGGTGCACCGGGGCCCTGCCAAGGACAGCTGGGAGTCAGTGCCTGTTCCTGAGGCCTGAGACCTCAGAGGGGGCAGCAAAGCCAGCCCTCCATACTCCGCCCACCCTTCGGCTCTCCTGCCCGCGCTTGCCAGCTTTGGAAGAAGCAGTATTGCAAATCAGGAGTATTTGGGGATCAAAACCCCTATCTGTTGAATGAATCCAAATTCCTCCCTGTGGCCTTCAAGCCCTTGAGTGCAGGGGCCCCCACCACCCTCTCCTCCTTCTCATGTGCTGCCCAGGCCTCCTTTCAAATGCTCGGACCACCGTCACAGCGAAGCTGTGCACAGGAGCCATACTAACTACAGCAAACACTCGTATGGACCAAGCACATGGTGCATAAGCATCATGCCTTCATGCATCTCACCTTTGGAACAATTCTAGGAATTCACCTTTAATATTATCCCCTTTTGCAGACGAGGAGACTGAGGTTAAATAATAAGTGGCAGAGCTGGACCTCGTGCCAGGCAGGGGGCCAGCTCCTTAACCACTGTGTCCTTCTGTCTCAAAAGAGGGTACATTCCTCCCCCGATCATCCCTCAGGCACTTAACCGGGCTCCCCCCAGGAGTGAAGATGCCCTCCCTCCAGCATGGGGCTCCCTCTCTCTCTTTAGGGCTCCATTGGACCATCACTCAGGGAGCCCTGTGGGACTCCCCATTCAAGGCAGCCTCCCCGGTCATGCCCCATCTCAGCACTGAGCTCACTTCTTCATGGCCCTGGTCACAGGCAGTGGGTGGAGCTTTAATGGTTCGTGACTGGTTTGCCATCTGTCTGCTCCTTCACATCCCCAAGGGGGCAAGTATCTTTCTGCCTTGTCCACTACTTTGTCCCCAACCCCTAGCACAGTCCCCCAATTGGGCCAGGCCCTTGGGAAATAATCTGTGGCTGGAAGGAAGGAGGCAGCCCAGTGCCCACTCCGAGGCTCGGCCTTCAGGAGGCAGCCTCCATGACATCAGCGATGCCAGCAGCTGGGGCGACTCCACCCTCGGTTCCCAGGGCCAGGCTCCCTTCTCTCCCCTCAAGCACATTGGGCATCTTTCTCTTCCTTTCCAAGCCTGCTCGGAGAGAAAAGGAAGCTCAGCCTTACCAGCACCCACTGTCACCTCTTGTCACCATTCTGGCCGCCCTGAGCAGTGGGCATCACTCAGCCCCACATTCCAGGTAAGGAAACGAAGCTCCAGGAGTAACTGCCCAAGTTTGCACAGTTTATTGCAGAAGTGGGACCAGAATCTTCTGGTGGACTTTTTCCCTCCAGTGTAATAGGAGGTTAAAATTCAGCCGTCACTTCTTGCCTCAATTTTGATGGAGGGGCGGACAGAGCAGGCAGCAGCTACCAAGATGAGCGTGAAAGGAGTCCCAAGTGCCCAGTTTACAGAAGGACTTCTGAGAGCCCAGTCCACAGCCCCGCACCCCTGGCCAGCTCCAGCCTGGTGATGTTTCCAGCCACAGCAGGAAACAAACAAAAAGTTACGTGGGCTCAAACCCCGAGTCCTGATGGTCCCCACCTCTCCCAGCGGCTCTCGCACAGACACAGCCACACGCTGACACCAGTCTCAGCCCCGCGGGGAGCTGCGGTCTTTGCTGGGAATTGTGCCTGTGCCTTGAGCCCTGGGAGCCATCCCGAGGCCTAGGACCCACCCAACGAGGGAGGCCATCCTCCTCACCAGGTCTGCTTCCCGGAGGGGGCACACGTGTGAAGAGAACAAAATACGGAGAATAGTGAACCCTGTCAGTAGGGGGAATATTGAAAATTTTCCTCTGTGTCTCCTTAGAATTTTTCTCGCTTTTCTCCAGCACCTGTGAATTTCTTTTCAACTCAGAAACATAACTTTAATTTTAAATGAATGCTAAAAAAAAGGGGGGGAGGGAGACTGAAATTAGAAACCCTCACCCCCAGCACATAGGAAGAGAGGCTTCGAGGGGCTGGGGGGCCGAGGGGAGCTTGACTGTAGGTTGTGGGGGACCCAGAGGGACCGTGGTCCCCAGACTCAGGCCTGGGCAGCCAACCCCACGTCAGGCCAGCCCGAGAGGAGCCAGCTTAACACCATGTCTCAGGCCAATTCTTGTCCTCAGCAAGGCCCTGCTCCGACATAGGCATCAAAGAGGGTGTTAACTAGTCTGTGACTTGGTGATGACCACGTCACCTTCAGGATGAAGAAGTATCCCTGAGACAAGACAGAGCCTTCTGGACCCACAGCCCACACTTGCGAGGTCACACCTGCAACAGGCGAGGCCCCACAAAAGCCACCAGTAACCAAATTCCCATTCTACAAATCCCAGATTCAGAGATCAAAGAAAGAAGTTAACCCAGGGAACTGAGGCACAGCTCACCTGAAGTGGGAAGCCCCATAAAAAAGACCAGCAGGATCCCCAGGCAGGGCCACTACTCTCCTGCCAGCACCATCCGGTTCCCTGTCCTGGTGGCATTATCTCACTCTTTGCCTCTGAAACAGCTTACTTCTAGGACAGTGGAACTTACCCATAAAATTCTATTGGTTCCTTGAGCTAACTCCTGATTGGTCCATTTGTAGTACTTCATTTGCATGGAGCTCACTCCTGATTGTTATTTCTGTCACTCCTGATTGGCCCATTTCCCCACTCCTGATTGGTTATTTCTTTCCCTCCTGATTGGTCCATTTCTACAAAACTTGTTCCTAATTAGTCAACTTTTGTTATACCTTATTTGCAAATGATGTTGCAAAGTATAAACTGGCAGCCTATAAAAGCCTGTGTAAACCTACAGACAAGGTCCAGAGTTTACAGTGTGAACTCCTCTGGGCCTGCTGGTGTAGTAAATCTGAGTTCTCCAACTCTCTGAGTGCTGCTTGGTCTCTTTCCCAGATCCAGGTTGCTGTCACAACTGAGCTGTAACACATTTTTCTGCAACAACCTAGTTCACCCCCTCACTGGACGGGGGGAAACTGAGGACCAGATGAAGCCAACGACTCTGGGAGACTGGTGAAAAACTCTGAGGGCTGTGCATACAATGGAGTATTTGTTTGACCCTAAAAAGGAAGGAAATTCTGACTCGGGCTGTAACATGCATGAACCTCAAGCACATTCCGCCAAGTGGACTAAGCCAGTCAGAAAAAGACAAATTCTGTCTGAATCCATTTGTAGGAGGTGCCCAGAGTCAGATTCAGAGAGACAGAAAGTAGGATGGTGGCTGCCATGGGGCTGAAGGGAGGAGAATGAGGAGTTAAGGCTTAGTGGGGACAGAGGTTCAGTTTGGGACGATGGGACCATGACAGAGTCCTGGTGATGGATGGTGGTGATGGTTACACAGCAATGGGAACGTATTTAACACTTGGAGCTGTACACTTCGACATGGTTAAGAGAGTAAATTTTATCATATGTGTGTTTTACCAAAATTACAAATAAAATAAATTCTTAAAAACAAAACTATAATACCAGGGCAGAAAGGGGGTGGGAAGGGATAAACTGGGAGTGTGAGATTTGCAGATACTAACTATGATATATACAATAGATAAGCAACAAGTTTCTACTGTATTGCACAGGGAACTGTATTCAATATCTTGTACTAACTTGTAATGAAAAAGAATATGAAAAGGAATGTATGTATGATATATCTATCTAAAACAGTATGCTATACACCAGAAATTGACACAACATTGTAAACTGACTGTACTTCAATAAAATAAAATAAAATGCATCAGAGGTAAAAAAACTGTAAGAGCTGAAAGATAGTTCAGGTGAACGTCATCGGGCAGATGAGGACCAGCCGAGGCTGGGATTCCTTTATGGTTCCTTCAGCGGGTTTGGACCTCCAGAGTGCCTCAGGCCACCCACATTCACCCACCGCACACCCCCTCACATTCGAAGTATACAGCTCGACCCACCTGACCTGCAGGTCTTTGGCTGAGGAAGCATCACATGGTTTGCACACTCCCTTCAGCCCTGCCTCTGTCCTGTGACTGAACTGTGCCCGTGGGGTGGTCGTTTCCACAGCAGAGGGCAGACCCTGCGAGATACACCCAGCCCAACAAAAGTCTTTGGCATTAAGCCCCTCACAGACATCACCCTCTTCCCTCATCTACACTCCAAGTGCCCATCAAAGCAGGGCGATACTCATAACGTCTAAACAGCCACATCGAGAAATGCTGAAAAAATGAACCACTAGGGTAGTCCCCTTCTCTCTGTCTTGCCCTTCCCTGGAGGAGAACACAGATGAAATCCAGAAGGCAGGTACAGACAAGGCTGAGAGAGGCCATTTGGACAGCAGACGAGATCGAAAGCGAACCAGGAGACAAACCTAATTGGACAATATTTTTCAGGGAAACAGGTAAAGTGTATAATCGGCACCCAAGGATCCAATTGTACAGATAGGGATGTGTCTCAGCAGTAGAACATGTATCTATATGACTTCAGTAAGTCGTAATAAGTAAGTTCACTGTGACGCCGTATGGTTGTGGGTTGCCTTAACAGAGGCAGAACCTATAGAAAAAGGGAGGGTAAAATCCTGGTCAGATCATCAGACCAGAGAGAGCAAGGGGAGAGGGAAGGAAGGAGAGAAGAGTGAAAAAGTGAAAGAACTGGGCCGATTGAGTTGAGCTGATCCCAAGACAGTGGATCTGAGGTAACTGCCTCTCTCTGGATGCAGGTGGAATAGAAGCCATGGTGGAGTGAGAGAGAAAGAGGGGCTTTCCTTTCTTCACCCTCAGAATGCTATGCACATGCAGAGGGCTCTCTCCAGAGGATGGTGGATTTCCAAGTCCCCTGGACTGGATGTTGTATAGAATCTTTGTGCATCATATGGGCTATTGGACAAGACAAGTTTCTGAATCCTTTCAATGAGAAAAGGACTGGTTTTAGAATGAGATGTGAATTACAAAGCAGAGTCCCCCTTCCAACTTTAACAGGTTTTCAGAATTTCAGTTGATTTCAATCTAACTTAAATTGTCCAACAACCTGCATCTCCCCTAACTCTCACAACCATCTTTTAACACACACACACAAAATGATTTCTACAAATAGATCCTTTTAGAACGAACTCTTGATCTCTCCAGGATATCACAGTACCAAGAGCATCACGAGATTTCTCCACGTGCCTCCTGCCCAAACAACTTGGTCAAAGCTGGAGCACTACTGAAAACAAGATGTAGCAAAATGGGGAAGTCTCCCCTGCAATGCTCAGGGCAGCAGATGAACAAATAGTTACCAAATAAAAACCTAGACCTCAAAGCAAGTGCACTTTGCCCACGAAAAGCAGGCTCAAGGCTCTCACCAAGTGCTTAAAGACTCTTCCAAGTGCACTTCTAAATTCTAACGTAAGTTGTCTGACTTACCAGGCTGCCGCTAACTAGAAAGCAACGAAGCTGCTAATGGCCGACACATTGATGGGTAATATTGAGAAAAGAGACAAAAACTTATAAAACAGCTCCAAAAGTCAACACACACAGTAACCTGGGGCCACAAGCAAAGTAGCATAGCTCAGGATGGGTGAGGCCAGCTGTCACCAGGGGAACCGTCACAAGAGATGGTGTTTGAAAGGGCTTTGAAAACTACACGAAGCCTTTGTCTATTACTGATGGAGTGACGCCGAGTCGGCTCTAAGAGGCTCTGTACTGATTTCATTATGTCGGGGTGGTGACAGGCACTTTGGAAAACGTTTACCCCAAAATTGAGAAATAATTATCAAAATCCTATAAAATGAGAGTGGCAATAGGACGTCTCTAGGGTCTGAAAGCCAGGGGCAGCCTGATGAGGAGGGAGAAAGCGGGCTTTGAAGTTTGGTAGCACCGTTAACCAGTCATGGGACTTCTCACCATCTTTCCAACCTCCGGCTTCCTCATCTGTAAGAGGAGGTGACACACCTACCTTGGGGAGAAATTCTATGAAACCCGAAGCCCTCCAACAATGATCATTTCCATGACCCCATATAAATGAAAGGGCAAGACTAAGTCACCACTCACAGCTTATTTCAATTAACAATGCGATTCAATGGACAGATGAAGAACTTGACTTGCTCTGAGCATCCCTGGAGGACACACAAGATGAACAGTGGGATCTGCCTGAGATGCAGGATGCATGGAGGTGCCATGAGCATCCTCCCCAGCCCTGCTCCTCTACCCTGCTTTACAAACAGTCCTCCACTGTCTTCACAGCTGTGTGGGCGCCTCGATGAAGCCTTTCCCATCAGACCAAAAAGTAGCACCATTTATTCTGCCAATAAAATTTTGAGGAGTAAGCCAAAGAAACTTTAAAAATCTCATCTTTTAATGACTAGATTTCCAGATTGGGGGCTCTAGTTTTCTTTTCTTTTCTTTTTTAATCTCTCAGAAAGCTATCATCATGAATGGGCTAAAGATTAAATTAGCTGCAAAGGAAGTTATCCCAGTGTGGCACAGAGCAACAAAAAACTATGAATAACCTAATTGTCAAATAATAGAAAATTGACTAAGTTATAATCACCATATTGAATGCACTGAAGCTGTGACAAAATTATATTGTAGGAGGCTACTTTGTGCCATAAAAATAATAATAATAATAATAAAATATTAAGTTTAAAAAGCAGGTTTAGAAAGAGTAAGTCAATATGATCCCATTTTGGTACATGTATGTCTGTGTTCATTTATACACGGTACATACATATATATGAGTTCACAGGTATATATAGTATATAGTTTTATTTAGAATCAGAAAATATCAATAAATTTAAACTTTTTTGGTTAAAAAATTTTAAATTTCTAAATAAGGTCCAAAATACATAAATGTATTAGAGATATCTATTTATAAATGGGAAGAAAGCAGATGCGCCAATAACAAATATTCAGAGTGTTTGGTTCTGGATGTTAAAAATTATGAATGATTTTTATATTTTTCTTTGTGTTTTGCTGTTTTCTCCCCTTTTTCTAAGTGGACCAAGTATTACTCTCACAATAATGATATCTTTTTTTAGTGACTCGTGATATCTCATCTCCTTTCATTCAGAGGATGGGATGGATGCTTTCCACTGAGGTGGCTAAGGAATTAGGACTGGATCCTCGGCACCCAATTGAGACCCCACGACTGCTAATGGCCTCAGTCGGTACTGGAGTTAGGGACCAGAGAACATGCAGCTAAGGACTGACCATGGAAGATCCACCAAGAGCATTCCATCCATCTCCCTTTCAGTGGGGATTGAAGTCAGTGGCCTTTTGCCTGGGATGCAACGACCCCACCAGCCAGCAAAGCCCTTAAAAGGTCACGACTTCCTTCCTCCATCTCTACCATGTGTCCCACCACCAAAGCCCCCGACCCCCAAATGCAGCCTGAAAATTGTTTTGTTTGGAGAACCTACTACCTCCTGGACCCTAAATTAAAACACACAATTAGATTTCCATTAAGTCACAGCAAATTCTGCTGAATTGATCTAATCGGCCTCCATTCCTACATGACATCATGCTTTAAAGGCTCGGCCTGAACATAAATACTTAATGTAATAAATACAGTCTGAAATATTTGATCTCCTTGGCAGTTTAATTGATCTACTACAGAGACTGACAGGAAAAATTAAGTTAGTTCTGTCTCGTCTCTGCCGAGAGCACTTTTTCACCATCGAAAGGGAACAGGAACTACAAGTTTGGTTGCAAGGAGGGCTCTCGAACGCCGATTTCTTATTGAATGTTCACGTTAAGGGTAAAAGAATTGAGCAAGGAAATGAGGAAGTGGATTTATGAGACCTTCCACACAAATGCTGTAGTTCACTTCTTTTTGCTTTAGAGCTAAATTAATAAATTGACATATTCTGTGATTCTTAGTACCTGTTCCTTACAGTTCAGAAGGAGCGTTTGCGTGGCAGGGCTGGTAGACGCCTACGATATTCAAGCAGAGATTTTCTTAGATGCTGTGACTGACTGTGTTCACCAACAAACACACAACAAGGTTAAATTCACTCCCAGATGACTTCTCCCACAGAACCCCTGACGTGGTTTCTCCTGTCCCGGGGTTAGGGTTTTTTATTGCCTCTTTGCCACAGACTGTATTTATTTTTATACCCACCTCACCTCCCAAACTTGCAGGGTAAGCGCCCTTTAACCACGCTCAGCCCACCCTCTGTCCTGATTCCAGAGCTAAAAATGGCCAATTTTGGTACAAAGTAAACACTCGAGTCTTCGGGGAAGGGAGAAAGAGAGGGAGCATCTATCTTTCCTGCCTGAGTGGATGTATTTTAGTTCCTCAATGTTACCATCTCCCAGGTTCTAAGCCTCCTCAATACCCCACGGAAAGAAAAACTAAGGTCATCACAGAGTTATCCGGTCTGATTAATGCCCAAGTCCCCGGATTAATTTGGCAGGTTATTCTGGGGGAGTTGATGCTACACCCCTCCCCAGGCTCCACTGCACATGTGCGCCCACTGTCCCGTCAGCTGCTTATTCACTCAGCACACCCTCCCCGACAGGAGCCAGTTCAGCCTATGCCTCAGGGCCAGCGCCAATGCCCCCTTTCTGTTTGGAACCTCCGGAGGGGCAAGCAAATAATGACAGCGCCCAGATCCAGGACCCCGGTCCAGCCAGAGGAGCAGCAGGGATGCACGCTCCAGGCGGTCCGATGTCAGTGAGCACCGCCCTCCCTCCTCCCGGCGGGAGCCAGGATTCTGGCCAGGCAGCCTGTTTCTCCTGCTGCCTCTGGGCACAAGCCAGGAGCCCTCTGTTCAGCTCCCTGCACTCCAGGGCCCCATTGATTAGCAGGAAGGGCAAACCCATCAGCACCCATAGGAAATGGCTTCTGGAAAGTGAATTGCAGTTTTGAAAGCCAGAGAATGACAGCAGGTGCCTGTAAAAGGCAAAGAATCAATACAGGGCGTGGGGAGCTGGGAGGTGGGACACCAGGGTCCCTGGCTCGTCTGACAGAGGCATTGTGTGACCTCGGACAGTCTTACCCCCACCCTGGGCCTCAGTTTCCCCTACTGTTTCCTGGTAACATACTCAACAAACAGATTCCTTCCAAATATCAACTGCTGGCTCTCTACCCCCATCTTCCTAACATCAGCTAGGCATGGAGGGACCAGGGCTGACCCAACCACTTCCCCCATGAGGACAGAGCACATTCTATCCTTCCGGTTCCCTGTTCCCCAAACATCTGTACCTTCAGAAACCAGCCCAGGGCCCCTGGAAGGCTGTCCTGCTTTCTGGGAGCTGCACACTGTGGACCTCGTGGACTGAGCACAGGGGCCTGGAAGCCTCTCCCTTGAGGAGTGAGCCCCTGCAGGAAGTAGGATCCTCTGTCCTGGAGATCCAAACCCAAACCCTAATCAGTTCACAAGTGACCTTTGGCCTTATCGTCATAACCCTAACAACAATCACCAGCACCTACTGGGCACCAGGACATGCCAGACACAGATACACACCCTACAGACTGCAGGCAATCTCGGGTACTGAGGCCATGATGACCCTCATTTGACAGATAAGGAGACCGGGATCTGTCCTAAGTTGACCTTATAACAGGAGGGACACAGTAAAGGGCCGTGGCTGGTCTGACTCCAGAGCCTGGATTCACATGGAGACCACACCATCCTCTCCTAGGACCGTGGCTCCATCCAACCTCATGCTTTGCCCTTTCCTCTACATTGCATCCCCGCTGGCCCCAAGGCCTTTGCTCATGTTGTTCTGTCTGCCTGGAGTGGCCACCCACACCGGGTAACTCCTCTACTTCCTTCAAGGCCAACTCAAGCATTTCCTCTGGAAACCCCTCCTCATTCCCACAGAGAAAGAGTTCCTCCCTCCTCTGGGCTTCCCCCACACCTTCCACGCCCTTGTTGGGAGTACAGGACTGTGTCCCATGCCATAGCATACTTTATTGACCTGTTTGTCTTGTCAAGCCCACCCCCCACCTGTGAGCCCCACAGGATAGGGATGTGTCTAATTCATCAAAGGATGCTCTTTTCAGAGTTGGGCAAACTAGGGTGCTCAGTGGGTGCTGAATGAAAGATAGGAGGGCCCACCAGTTTCTGGGCCCAGCAGGTAGCCAACAGTGCAAGGCCACACCTGGTAGACTGGGGTCTCCCAGAACAGCATGACCTTCTTTCCTCCTTCTTCACCCAACTTCATTATCTCTCACTCTGCACCAGACCCAGTATTAGGGGCTGAGTGGCTTAGAAGGGGGTGAGTGGCTTAGAAGGACCTAGAGTTGAGTCAGGTATGGCCAATGCCCTGAAAGTGCTCATAGTCAGGACTGAGAAGTTAGGTTGGTTCAAAAACAAATGAACACCCCGTCTCATGTCACGAGGCCCAAGTATTCTCAATACCTGTGTAGTCAGTCTCTAAAGAGGGCCTTCAATGAACCACTCTCCCAGCAGTCACAGCTGTGTGCAGGTCCCTCCGCTTGAGTCTGAGCTGGCTCTGTGAGCAGTTTTAGTCAATAGAATAGGGCAGAAGCAACACTGCCTGCTTGAGCGTAAGCTGACATCGTCTGCTTTTACATTCTTAGGACCCAAACACCATCCAAATCCCACCAGGCTCACCATGGAGAGAGAGAGAGAGACAGGAGAGAGAGACAAAGTACCCAGCCTCCCAGCACCCCTGCCAAGGCACCAGGCAGAGAAGTGACGCCATCTTGGATGGAGCCCAGCCAGTCCTCAGAATCAGGAGAGATAATAAAACTGCAGGGCAGTTTGGCTGCTGCTTTTTTTTTTTTTTTAATGGAGATCCTGGGGATGGAACCCAGGACCTCATGCATACTAAGCATACACTCTACCACTGAGCTATACCCTCCCCACTGCTGCTACTTCTATTATACTAAGTTTGCAGGTAAATAAAACACTACTGAAACCTGGAATGAAGATTATAAGAAAAGAAAATCACAAGCTAATTTCTTCATGATCGTAGATGCAAAAACTCTAAACAGAGTATCAGCATATCCAGCTATATATAAAAAGGGTAACGTGTCACATCTAATTTGGATTTATTCCGGGAATGCACAGTTGGTTTAACACTAAACAATCAATCAATGTAACTAACCATATTCAAATACTGAGAAAGAACAATCATGTGATTGTCTCAACAGCAGCAGGAAAAATGTTGGGTGAAACTCAACATCCATTGATAGTCATGATTTTTTAAAGAATAATTAAAAATAAAACTCTAGGGCAAGAGGAAAATATTTTTACTTGATAAAGGGTATCTTTAAAATTAAAAAAAAAATTAGACAAACACTAAACACGATTGCAATTATGAAATTGTGAGGGCTTCCCCCAGAGATCAAGAATAAGGGAATGAGGCAAGGATCAGGCACAAAGACCACACATGTTATGATTCCACTCATGTGAAATGTCCACAGTGGCAGTCGCGGAATGTCCATGTTCTATAGACGCAGAAATGTTCATGGTTACCTGGGGCAGGGGGAGTTGAGGGAAATGAGCAGTGACTGCTAATAGGTCTGGGGTGATGAAAAAGTTCCAAGGTCGATGGGTAGTGATGGTTGCACAACTCTTGACTACACTAAAAGTCATTGAGTTGTGCGTTCTAATGGATGAACGGAACAGTATGTGAATTGTATTTCAATAAAGCTGTTATTTTTAAACAAACAAACAAACAAAAGAACAAAGCAGGGGTGCCCATTATCACCACTTCTATTCAATACTGTACTAGAGGTTCAAGCCAACATGGCCAGACAAGAAAAAGACAAATAAAAGGTACAGTCTGCCCTTCTGTTTCTGTGCGTTTCACATCTCCAGATTTAACCAACCAATAAAAATCAATCTGCAGGTGATAGAATCCACGGATGTGAAGCCTGCGGATATGGAGGGTCTTCTGCATTCCTTACACCACGTTTTACATAAGGGACTTGAGGATGGGTGGGGTTTGGTACGGAGGTTGTGGGAGGAGGTCGTCCTGGAACCAATCCCCCAGGGGTGACTATATGAAGACTGAAAAGAGAGAGATAAACTGTCTTTAACTGCAGATAATCTGATCATGTACATAGAATATCGTAAAGAATCTACAACTTCAACAACAGAGAAACAACGGAGAAAAAAAGGAAAGCATGGAGATTAAACAATATGTTATTGAAAAAACAATGGATCAATGAGGAAATCAAAGCTGAAATTAAAAAATACCTTGAGACAAATGATAATGAAAGCACAACCACTCAAAACCTATGGGACACAGCAAAGGCAGTGCTAAGAGGGAAGTTTATAGCGATACAGGCCTTCCTCAAAAAAGAAGAACAATCTCAAATAAACAAGTTAACCCACCACCTGAATCAATTAGAAAAAGAAGAACAAAAAGCCCCAAAAAGCAGCAGAAGGAAGGAAATAATAAAGATCAGAGAGGAATTAAATACAATAGAGATTAACAAGACCATAGAAAAAATCAACCAAACCAAAAGCTGGTTTTTTGAAAAAGTAAATAAAATCGACAAACCTCTGGCCAAACTCACAAAGAAGAAAAAAGAGAGAGCACAAATTAGCAAAATAAGAAAGGAAAATGGAGAAATTACAACAAACAAAATAGAAATACAGAATATCATATGAGAATATTATGAAAAACTATATGGAACCAAACTGGATAACCTAGAGGAGATGGACAAGTTTCTGGAAACATACTGTCCACCAAAACTGAATCAAGAAGAAACTGAACACTTGAACAATCCGATCACTAGAAAGGAAATAGAAATAGCAATTAAAAACCTCCCTACAAATAAAAGTCCAGGACCGGATGGCTTCACCGGGGAATTCTACCAAACATACAAAGAAGAACTCATACCAGTCCTTCTCAAACTCTTCCAGACGATTGAAAAGGAGGGAACACTCCCAAACTCATTCTATGAAGCCACCATCACCCTGATACCAAAACCAGGCAAAGACACTACAAAAAAAGAGAATTATAGGCCAATATCACTGATGAACATAAACGCCAAAATCCTCACCAAAATTTTAGCAAATAGAATCCAACAACACATAAAAAAGATTATACATCATGACCAAGTGGGGTTCATCCCAGGGACACAAGGCTGGTTCAACATACACAGATCAATCAATGTAATACATCACATCAACAAGAGAAAGGACAAAAACCACATGATCATGTCAATCGATGCAGAAAAAGCATTTGATAAAAGTCAACATCCATTTATGATAAAAACTCTCGCCAAAGTGGGTATAGAGGGAACATATCTCAACATAATAAAAGCTATATATGACAAACCTACAGCCAGCATAGTACTCAACGGTGAAAAACTCAAAAGCTTCCCACTAAAATCTGGGACAAGACAAGGATGCCCACTATCACCCCTCCTATTCAACATAGTCCTGGAAGTCCTAGCCACAGCAGTCAGGCAAGAGAAAGAAATAAAAGGGATCCAAATTGGAAAAGAAGAGGTAAAAGTGTCATTATATGCTGATGACATGTTACTATATATAGAAAACCCTAAATGGTCCACACAAAAGCTACTAGAGCTGATTGAAGAACTCAGCAAGGTAGCAGGTTAAAAAATTAATGTTCAAAAATCAGTTGCATTTCTTTACACTAACGATAAATCAACAGAAAAAGAAAGTAAAGAAACAATCCCCTTTAAAATAGCACCCAAAGTAATAAAATATCTGGGAATAAATCTAACCAAGGAGGTGAAAGAATAATACACAGAAAACTATAAACCGTTGATGAAGGAAATTAAAGAAGACTTTAAAAAATGGAAAGATATTCCATGCTCTTGGATTGGAAGAATCAATATTGTTAAAATGGTCGCACTGCCCGAGGCAATCTACAGATTTAAAGCAATCCCTATCAAATTACCCAGGACAAATTTCACAGAACTAGAACAAATCATAATAAAATTTATATGGAACCACAAAAGACCTAGAATTTCCAAAGCATTACTGAAGAGAAAGAAAGAGGCTGGAGGAATAACTCTCCCAGACTTCAGACAATACTGTAGAGCTACAGTCATCAAGACAGCATGGTATTGGTACCAAAACAGACATATAGACCAATGGAACAGAATAGAGAGCCCAGAAATGAACCCACAAACTTTTGGTCAACTCATCTTCGACAAAGGAGGCAAGAATATACAATGGAATAAGAATAAAGACAGTCTCTTCAGCAAATGGTGTTGGGAAAACTGGACAACAGCATGTAAAACAATGAAGCTAGAACACTCCCTTACACCATATACAAAAATCAACTCAAAATGGACTAAAGACTTAAACATAAGACAAGATACAATAAACCTCCTAGAGGAAAACATAGGCAAAACATTATCTGACATACATTTCAAAAATTTTCTCCTAGAAGAAATAAAAGCAAGAATAAACAAATGGGACCTAATGAAACTTACAAACTTCTGCACAGCAAAGGAAACCAGAAGTAAAACAAGAAGAAAACCTACGGAATGGGAGAAAATTTTTGCAAGTGAAACCGACAAAGGCTTGATCTCCAGAATATATAAGCAGCTCATATGACTTAATAAGAAAAAAATAAACAACCCAGTCCAAAAATGGGCAGAAGACCTAAACAAGCAATTCTCCAAGGAAGACATACAAATACCCAAGAGGCACATGAAAAAATGCTCAATATCACTAATTATCAGAGAAATGCTAATCAAAACTACAATGAGGTATCACCTCACACCAGTCAGAATGGCCGTCATTCAAAAATCCACAAATGACAAATGCGGGAGAGGCTGTGGAGAAAGGGGAATCCTCCTACACTGCTGGTGGGAATGCAGTTTGGTGCAGCCACTATGGAAAACAGTGTGGAGATTCCTCAAAAGACTAGGAATAGACTTGCCATATGACCCAGGAATCCCACCCCTGGGCTTGTATCCAGAAGGAAATCTACTTCAGGATGACACCTGTACCCCAATGTTCATAGCAGCACTATTTACAATAGCCAAAACATGGAAACAGCCTAAATGTCCATCAACAGGTGACTGGATAAAGAAGAGGTGGTATATTTATACAATGGAATACTACTCAGCCATAAAAACCGACAACATAATGCCATTTGTAGCAACATGGATGCTCCTGGAGAATGTCACTCCAAGTGAAGTAAGCCAGAAAGAGAAAGAAAAATACCATATGAGATCGCTCATATGTGGAATCTAAAAAACAAAAACAAAGCATAAATACAGGACAGAAGTAGACTCACAGACAGAGAATACAGACTTGTGGTTACCAGGGGGGTGGAAGGTGGAAAGGGATAGACTGGGATTTCAAAATTGTAGAATAGGTAAACAAGATTATACTGTATAGCACAGGGAAATACACACAAAATGTTATGATAACTCAGAGAGAAAAAAATGTGACAATTAGTGTGTGTATGTCCATGAATGACTGAAAAATTGTGCTGAACACTGGAATTTGACACAACATTGTAAAATGATTATAAATCAATAAAAAATGTTTAAAAAAAAAAAGAATCTACAACTAACCCTAATTATGTGGATAAATCTCCCAAACATAATGCCAAGTCAAAGAAGCCAGACACTAATACATACTGTATGACTCCAGTTATATGTATATACACACACAGGTCCAAAAATTTAAGACTAGACAGTAGTGTTTTTGAGTGCCTACTCAGGTGCTTGGCAAAGCTGTGTTATCAGAAACATCAGGGCCGTGGTTTCCTCTCTGGGAAGGAAAAGTGATGTGAGTAGAAAGGGGCCCAAATGATGTGGGGGCTTCTGGGATGCAGGCTGCATAAGTGCTTAAAATCATTCATTAAGCTCTCGATGTATGTTGTCTAAATTTTTCTGGTTATCATGTTTCAAAATAAAACAATTTTCATTGTTTTCAAAAACTGTGATTTAAAAAAGAAATCACAACACAAAGGAAAAGGTGATTTAAGAGAAACAGGGGGAAAATACTTTGTGGGGGACTTGGAGGGGTAAGAGGCTGCCTCCAGCTCTGAGTTGAGCCTTGGTGGGCAAATGCTTACTGGCCAATAAAGCTCTTCAAAGTCTCAAACTCTGGGAGATTTACTTTGGCCTGGAAGCCCAAGGGCCAAGGCCAATGAGAAGCAGTGGGGCGCATTCTTGGCTAACTAAGGGGCCTTGCTCTCAGGAAGGCCATGGTCCGACCATTTCCCACCTCTGGACACCCTGCCCTTCACCTCCTGCTTCGTCCTCATACACGTGATGCAGGCCCAGGACTGTTAGTCCAATTGCTAGCATCTGCTGAGCACTCACCGCGTGTCAGCTCCAGGCAGGGTGCCTGGCACACAGCATCTCCATCAGCCCCCACAGCCTCTGCAAGGCCTGGGTTGACAGAGCTCAGCTGCAAAGGTGGGGCCAAGTCTCTCTGTCTCTGGGCTCCTCCTC
This sequence comes from Vicugna pacos, assembly GCF_048564905.1. NCBI lineage: Eukaryota > Metazoa > Chordata > Mammalia > Artiodactyla > Camelidae > Vicugna > Vicugna pacos. The sequence continues at coordinate 37,679,446 of NC_132997.1, read as the reverse complement.
GCCTGGGCGACCGAGGGGCCATGCAGGACCACAGGGGCCATCTCTCCTCCCAAGGAGCGGATGGGGAGAGGCACTTAAGAGAGGGTCAGACCTCATTCCTCTGCTCTGCTGCTGTTCTCTCACCTGAGACCTGACTCCAGGGTACCACACCGGGGACTGAGTGCCCCCACAGGCCCGGCGTGCCCCGCCGGCTGCCCACCCTCCCTCCTGCCCCCTCCGGTTGTGGAAGGCCAGCCGTGATGCCTCCTCCGCCCCGCGCACCGCCCCGCCCAGCGTGGGAGAGTGGCTGTGACTCCAGGCATGAGCGCGGGCTGGGTTCTGCAAGCTCTCCCCTGGCAGCTGTAATGAGCTTCCCCCTCACACCCAGCTCTCCGAATCACAGGTTAGAGGCAGCCGGGCTAAGTGCGCCAGGGAGCGGGCCTCGGCTGACTGCGGCCCATCCTGCGGCCAGCACTTCCCCGGAACAAACCCAAATGCTTCCCTCGGCCATTAATAACCTCCTCTGCATTAATGAATTGTGAACGCAATGCTGGCCATTAAGACCGGGCAGGAAAACTCTTTGTGTTGCAAAGGCTTTTTCACTGGATGCTCATTATTGTTATGCAAACCCTGGCTTGCAAGGTGGGGCGGGTCTTGCTGCCCTTTGATTTTTGAATTTTTGTGAAACACCCCATATAGAAACATACTGACTCCCTCCCTGGCTGGGAGGGGCCCTCTCTGGCCACCCCAGAGTGCAAAGCACATCACTGGTTTCATGAAGCCCCGGGGAGGGGACCGGCGCCCTGATCAGGAAATCCTCCCAGGGGTGGGAAGGGGCCTCCATCGTTGCCAAAAATCAGAATGTGAGGATTACAAGCAAAAGGTGAATGTTAGCAACAACATGGGAGACATTTGGGAGAAAAGGCATTTCCTGGGGTCTTTTAAAGATGTGAGGGACCCAGTGACTGGGAAATGAGAATGGAGGAATCTGGTTAATAATGAGAGTGTTTACTGAGCAACTCCACTGGTCTAAGAATCTCAGATGTTCTAACTCACTCTCTTCTCATTCCGTCCTGTGAATCGGTCCTATGATGGTCAAGATGCCCAATTCACAGACAGGGAGAGAGTCCCACACGATGTGAAATAGTGAGCTTTCCTCTCTGGAAATACCCGGCAGAGCCTGGATGACCACGGGAAGGGATGTGTGGACAGAGGTTGAATAAGATGCCGATCTTGGTCCAGTCCAATTCTAAGACCATATAATTGTTGAATAAATCAATAGGTACTTAAATCAGTTTAAAAAAAAATAGGTAGAGGGTTCCAGTACTTTACTCACGACTTACAAGGTTAGAGAATGGAAGGATGAGGATTCACATGAGGCAGGCCACCCAGAGCCCTTGCTTGAAGTCACTGTGCTAGTTGACTACTTGAAAATTAAAGGATAATCAAAGGAGGAAAATTCCACAAGTGCCTGGATTTTGATTACCTGGCTCTGTCCCGGTGGGCAGTTTCCTGGCCCTCTCTGATGGGCCACAGCCCAATGCCCATCAGAGGCCTGCCCAGCAGAGCCTGGGGGCTAGTCTGCCACACCTCCACGTGTAGACACCCCTTTTAACCAGTCATTCCCGAGGGAACACAACCTCCTGTCTTTCCAGGGCGCCACCCCCACCTCCCCAGTTCCCTGGCTGCTGACTGCCTGAGCAGCCTTGCTGACCTGTCCAGACACATCCTTCCATGCACACGCCACCGCACACCCCAACACTGAGCCTTGCTGTGTTGTGTGAATGGATGTCCCCAGTGCTTCAGCCCCAGGGCTGCAACGCAGCCTCCTGCCCAAGCCGGGGAGCAGGAGAGGGGGAGCTGGCAGCAGATCACAGTCTCCCAGCACAGAATGGCAGTACCGTAGCAGATGGCAAGGCTCCAGAAGGTCTCCCCCCTCATCCGCCTACCAGACGCAGAATCACCAAGCCCCTCGGCATGTGCTGTGGCAGTTCCGAGCTGTGCAGATTTTCCAAAGACAGACGTCATTTCCAGCCCCATCTTGGTTTCCCTAGCCCTCCAGCTGCTTCCAAAACCCCAGGCCCCTGCCCTCAACAGGTATCCCCAGGGAATGAAAATTAGGGCCTCTAATTGCCTAAGAAAGCTATAATCTGAAGTTTTCTGCTACTGACTTAGTCTGTGTGTCAAAGCTCAGCAAAGCAGCTGAAAGACCTGTCATTTCAGGGTCATGTCCCCCCCTCCCCATAACCTAAAGCTAAAAAAGCAGAGTCTAGATCCCCCAGCATGTTCTGGGTCACAGTCATGGAGCTACTCGGGTCCAGCTCGTCCACCCGCTCACATTGGAGGCGAGGCTTGGAGACACAGCACAGCTCTGTGTTCTGGGAATCGTGGGCGCCCCAACCTGACACATTCCCTCTACATCCAGCAGCCCCCTCTCCATCTGTCCCCTCTTGCCCTCCCCCCCCCACCCCACCCAGTGCCACCTGCACCCGGAGCAGATCACCAGTATTCCATGAATGCTCCTGTTATCAGAGCACATTCAAAACCGACGTGTTTCTAGGCAAGCACAACTACTTACAGTAACTAAGGACTTCAAGGACCACTGCTTAGAAGAACTCAGCCAACTGTACCTCAACAACCCCCATGCTACCCCCACAAACACTCCTGGAGGCTCTCTCAGTGGTTCCCAAGCAGCGACATCGCATCATTCATAACAACGCCTAGAACCAAAAGACCAGGACCCTCGAATCAGAGTCCTTCGACTGTACACAAAGCTCCTCAGGCAGTTAGTTGGCTCTTGGAGTGCTCCACATGCCCCCTGGGAGAACTGATCCTGCCCGGGCCCTGGGAGCCCGCATTCCTCCCGGGCCAGGTGCTGGTGCAGCACAGGTCAGCCCTGGCTTGGATTCTCAAGCCCTGGTCTGGAGTCTCCAGTCTAGAGTCTTGGGAGCAGCTGGAACCTTGGTGGCCTCCCCAGACACTTGGCGTCATGAGTCCAGGGCTCTGGGACTCCACTAGGACCACAAAGCCTGGGGAAGGAGCCACGACTGCTGATTTGGGGCTGGAGGCTGAAATTCACTTTGATTTCTTTCTTGTCATTTGTAAGTGCCCTCAGGCCTGGAGAAGTGGGTTGGGATCTCTGGGCTGGAAGGGGCTGCGTTGCTCAGCTCACAATGGTCCTTGTCTCTTGGGTAAGTCCAGACTCCTCCTCCAGGGCTCACAGCCAATGGACTCACAGCTGTCCTCACTTGCCGGGAGAAGGGGGTGGGGATCCCAAGCCTCTACCAACAAGTGCCCACCCAGAGGAATGAATGAATAAATCGTGACTGGAGGAAAGGGCACATCAGGATAGTGTGGAGAGCAGCCTCCATCTTGAAGGGGAGACCTCGCTGATAAGTGACATGTGAGCAAGTGGTTTCCCCTCCCGGAGCCTCGGTTTCTTGTTTGTATAAAGAGAGATGGGCACAGAAACCTTCCAGCACCCGCAGGCTTGAAGCTCCTCCCAGTTAGCTGAGGGAGCCCCCTCGCTGGCCAGAGTCCCCTGGGAGGCAGGGCTCAGACCACCAGGCCTGCCAGCATCCAGCTGCCCAGTCACCTCTCGGGGTGAGCTCATGTAAGGGAGGCTGGGTCACGGCCCACAGGTCCTGACACTGAGCCTGGACTAGAAAATTGGGTCTGTTCCTCTCTTGGGTCCAGACTAGGTCATGCACCTAACTTCTATAGCTTAAGGAATCCTGGGAAAAGAAAATGTAGGCTGTAAGAGTCTCAAAGATGTTGGCCTCGGACCACTTAACAAATGTTCCACCAAACAACTGAGGGTTGAACCCCAGACCACCCAGCACCTGACTTGTAAGTACATTTTGTCACCCCCGGTCCTGAGGCAGAGGCATGTCCCCCAAGCACATCTCCAGCGGAGCGAGGCTGTGATGACCAGCTGACTCAGAGACTTCCAGCTCACTATATCTCACGCTGCATGGTGCCACCACACAGGGTCAGGCACTTTTCAAGTGCAGAGATATCCTGCCCAGTGCCAGTGTTATCTCAGAGCAATCTCAGCTCCACTGACGACATGTGCAGCTAGAGAGCATCCTGGAGACGATGTCTGCTACGCCACCCTACCGTGAGAATTCAACGGGACCCCACAGGAGACCACGGGCAGAGCAGAGCAAAGGTTTTCAATAATCATTCATTTCCTTCCCTCTCCAACATGACTTAGAGACTAAAAAGCCAGCTGCTTGGTGAGGCCAGGTAACAAGAGCCAAGGTGAGTAACGGGGTCACAATGAGCCGCAGGAGGGGAGCTTTGCTGGGGCTCAGGCCTGGGGAGGAGCTGTGCATGCCGGGAGGAGAACACAGAAGTCTGCGTGCCTCTTATGAGCAAGAGCTTATTTGTATCTGGTGGGGCAGGCGGGCGGCGGGGAGGGTGGTGAAGACAATGCTTACACACACTCACTTCACTCATCGCCTGCCTGGTTCTGGAAACATCTGAGCGTGCCACTGGCCCCAGCACACCTTGTCTCCCTGACTGTGGCCAGGAAGGCCTTCCGGTGGGGATGTGCAGGCTGACTGAGCAAGTGCCACCACAAGGCACAAAGATGTGCCCTAGTTCGGTGAGCACGCAGTGATTTCTGTCACCTCTGCAGAATTCTGCACATCCCTACCCTAGCCCCCCACCCCCTGCCATCAAAGGAAAGTGTGTTTCCAGTGAGATAGGAACAGAGCAGACCCCAAGGGAGGTTCTGGGGTTGAGGGGAGTACATAAGAGTGAGGAACAAAGAGGAAGGGTGACAGGTTAAGGGCCCCTCCCTTCAGCCCTGCTTCCTTCTGCTTTGTGCCTCTCATCACTGCCTCATTGGCTGGCAGACACCGTCCCGCCCTCCCTGCCAGCAGCCTAGCCCTCTCTCCCTTTCTTCAGCCCCTTCTGACCTCCACCAGGGTCTGGGCTTGTTAAAGACCCCCACCCCCACCCCTGCAAGGGCTACCCCACCAAAGAGACGTGGGATTCACCTCCAGCTCATCATGAGGCTGGAGTGGAGCAAGTAGAGAACATTTAGGAATGAGATGGTTACTCTCAGGAGCTGAGCTGACCCTCACCAAAGCAGAGAGGATTCAACAGACAGACAGATATAGGATTGCTCCTCTGCCCAGACCAGTTCCTTGAATGATACCCACGTCCCATTGGTAATCTGCTTCCAGAAGCCCCTTCCAATTGGGACTCCACCTCCACAGTGCCCTACCAGCCTATTGTGTCTGTGAATATGTCCCAGGGACCCTCTGTTGGGGGTAAGGGGGACTCTACTTGGCCCCTGAAGCACACAGATCCTGGAGCTGAAGGAAGCGCCGGGGCACACAGCGCCCAGAGCTGGACAGAGCTGAGCCTCATCCTCCCACTCTAGCCATCTGAGCCCGGGGATTCGCCCAGCTGCCTGGACCACTCAGAACTGGCTCCAGGCCTCAGGGCCCCACCTCCTACAGAGGAAAATCCAGATGCAGGGGTGCGGCGTCCAGGGCCTGCAAGCTCTGGCCCCTCCACTTTATCTCTGGGTACTCTCCTGTGGGCACCCAATGTACCGGCCATTCTCCAGACAAACCTGGTTCTCCTCCCTGCTCCTGGCACTTTGCACGTCCTGCTCTCTGGGCCTAGAATGTTCTCTCCTTTTTGGAGAATCCCCAGGGGGGGCTCCATCTTGCCTTCATTCAGCTTCCAGAAACCACATTTGCAATGCAGATCATCACTGTGTGTGTGTGTGTGTGTGTGTGTGTGTGTGTGATACCAACCTGCTGGAAAATGACCCCTCAAGGGCAGAAGACCCCAGACTATAATGCAGAGCAAGCAGGAAACACCCTAGGGGGGCTCCCCCACTGCCTATCATCAGGAAAAAGCCTACAGCCAGCACATGCACCCCCACCTCCCAGACCTGCAGAGACAGACAACCGCCAACATGAACACTCACTGCCCTGGACCCACTGTGGGGCCCCGCCCTGCTCCTGGCCAGCACAGCTGGCTCGTCTCATGGCAAGAAGAGTGGGTTTGGGACCAGGAATTGACAGATACTGGATGGGCCCATTCATCCAGTGGGGGTGCCCCAGGGATCCCCAAGGAACAGCCCCATCAGAGTCCCCCTCTCTGGACCTGACAAAAATGTCCCTAACAAGATAAACTGTACAAGGACCTACGTATAGCACAGGGAACTATATTCAATTTCTTGTAATGAGCTGTAATGGAAAGGAAACTGAAAAAATGTATATGTATATATGTATAACTGAATCACTTTTCTATACATCTGAAACTAACATAGTAAATTGATTACACTTCAATAAGAATTAAAAAAAATGTACTTGCAAAAAAAAATGCCCCTAATAGTTTCCAACCTTCATACAATAACAGCCTTTGAGAAGAGAGCAAATCTTAGAAAACCACAAACCCTAACAATTCAGACCCCTTGATATCAGAAGACCCCGGGAAAGGCAGGTGGGCAAACCACATGAATGAAGAGGGTCTTCATAAGCTGGGACAATTGTCCATCACAGGCCTCACCCAAAAGCTTCAAGCTAGCACCCAAAACTGGGACCAATGAGAGGGAGCAGTCTGTGAACCCTGAAACAACCATCTCTCAGTCAGCCCCCAGTCAGGTGCAGGGATACGAGCTTCACCTAGGTTCTCAGGTCATGTAGAAGTGGAACAAGAGAGCATGTTTGGAAACTGACTCTGGCTGTGACTGACAGAAGAAGGAAAGGAGCTGCACCGGCCCCAGGTGCAAGGATGGGCCGGACTGAGAAAGCAGGACAGGCAGATGATCATCACAGTCCCCTTGGAAGTGGTGCAGGCCAGCAGGGCCAAGCAGGGTCCCCACCCAGCCCAGCAGGCAGCAGAGCCCAAACTCACCTTTCAGGGAGGCGACATGTGACAGGGCCTGGGCATACGTGGCTGTGTTCAGGAGGGTCCCCGGCAAGCAAGAGGGGAAGAAAGGCCCTGTGGGACCCACAGTTCGCCCGAGGCTGGCAGAGAAAGAGAATCACACACTGAGTTCCCAACTCTGTGTACCCGCCAGCCCTCCCGGCCCAGGGGTCCAGCCAGCCTCACCTCTGCTGGGCCTCCAGGGCCTCCTTCTTGCTCCGGGCCTGGTCCCCAGGGGGTGGGGAGTTGATGTTTCTTGCGGGCGGGGGCGTCACCTCTGCCATGGGCTCCTTGGCTCCTGGCTCCTGGTCAGAGGCCCCTCTCTCTGTTTTCCTCCATTTGGCCCTTCGGTTCTGGAACCAAACCTGAACCCCCGATGGAAACCCACACCCAATGGAGGCAAAAAATCAGACAGAAGGAGGGAACTAGAACTCAAACCCAAATGCCCGGTCCCTGTGCCATGGCTCACAGTTCACCTTGCAGCAGATGCGCAGGAGCGCAGCCTCCTCTCTCCAAAGGTCTACCAAAGCAGAGCTCTCTGAATTACAGCTTCAGACCCACGAGCGGCTCAGAAAATCAGAGTAGAAGGTATGACAGGCATTTTTAAATGAGTGTTAAGGAAGAATCCAAATGCACTGGCCACAGTGAGGGTAAAAGTACATCTCGTGCAAATTCTGTGTATGCAAGTACATTTACTTGATGTGAAATGTATTTCCTATGGGGAAAGGGGGGACTCATCATCAGAGCAGTTTATAAAACACCGCCGTGGGGTTTTTTCCTCAAAAATACTTATCCTCTCTTCCAGCAGGTCTGGCCTGAGTGTGTCCAGCCTCATACATGTGATTTCACCCTGAAATCATCTCTGACACATCATGACAAGTTCATGACCAGCAGCACTAGAAACACTGACTCTGGAGTCATCCCTGGTTTAGAACTCTAGACCCCGGTGAGTCTGGCTTAGAGACCCCTGCAATCCTTGAAGTCGGGTAGTTCTGCTAGCCCCATTTTACAGATGAGAAAACTGAGTACAGAGAGTGTAATTAACTTGCCCGAGGTCATTCTGGTGGTAAATGGCAGATCCACAATTTGAAGCCCAGTGGCTTGGCTGGGGACGGTGATCCAAACTGTCTGGGGGTGATAATAGTGACTGCCCCCAAGCATTGTTAGGAAAATTAGCATGGAGAAATGTGACTGAGCACGGAGCCTGGCAACATAGCAATCACCCAGTGAATATTAGCAGTATTATTTGCATCATCCTCAGGTTAGGAAGCAGTTTGTGATTCACTTGCTCTAATTGCCTTCTTACAGGCTGAGGTGGAATTCTTTAAGCCTTGGAAACCAAGACTGCATTTACCGGATAGCCTCATGGCAACCGGGCAGCCTGGGTCCAAGGTGTTCCTGGAGGTCAGTGAAATCCTGCAGCTCTTTACTCCATCCAGCTAAATCTCTTCCCCCTTTCTCCTGGGAGATAATTCCTGGCTTAAAAAAAAAAAAAGGCTGGCAAGACCTTCATCCTATTCCCCTGGGCATCCTCTCCTCCTGCTGCAGGCAGACTGGCCCCAGAGAGAGCCTGGGTCCCTAGGTTGAGCCTTCTGCCAGCCCACCCCACCTCAGAATCTTCATTCTCTTTTAACTGGGTTTCTTTCCTTTTAAAAAAAAAAAATCTAGTTGGCTTTTAATTGCACATATCAGCAACCATTGAATAATGATTTTATCTATATTCTAAATTTAGGGCAGTTAAATGCAAAGCAAAATGCAGACACTTTCTCGCGTCTTAATTGAATGAAGGTCACAGCTATAACAACATTTAATTGAGCTATTTTTCATTATCATATTTTAATGACTTTGCACTGACAGTTCACCTGCTTCTGAGGAAAGAGCATGATGGAGTCGTTTATTTCCCTATTTAGTTATTGTTTGACAACATCAGCTTCGATTAAGACCCTGCTTTAGAGAACATTAATCATATTTGAATGAGCAAGGGGTCTAAATGTAAACACATCTCCCTTCCCGCCACCGGAGCCATGTCCCCACACACAGGCTCACTAAACAAATGCTTCAGAGCCATTGTCTGTTTGTAGAATAGCCAACAATAGCCCCAACTTTAATTGTCACCACCCCTATCTCACCCTTGCACCTTTCAGGGAGAAGTTATGATCTTCCACTTCTGAATGCTCAATAATTGTGTCATTTATCTCAATTTGCAGTTCAGTCTTTAGGCAGCTATTGGCAAGCTGGCATTAAAAAAAGAAAGGATAAACGACATGCTGGCCAAAGGAGATTTTCATTTCCAAATAATAATCAGTTTAATTTGCCCGCATATGACCAATGATTCATGTTCAGATTTAATAATCAGGATCACATAATCTGATTATAGGGGAAATAATTTGTTTACAACCCCCAATTTACTGCTCAGAATTCCATTATCTCTCTTCAGCCATTGGTTTTTAAGAGATACTAACATGACCCAGGGGAACCAAAAGCAAACTATTATATTTCCTACAATTAGATCTTTGCATAGACTTAACCCCAAGCCCCTACATAAAAAAAAAGAACAGAAACAGCATGGAGGAAACCCCATAAATAAAATGAATATATAATTGTGCTCAAAGAATGGCTCGCCCCGGAGAGGCGGCGCTGCGAATCTGTTCCTGCCACGTCCGGGCACATCTGCTGGGCTCGGCGGGTTTGTGCACTTAAACATAATCACCATGTAGCTTCTAAAAAAGAAATCCTGCTTAGAGACAGTCACCGTGGGCCACGCTCGTCTCCAAGGCAGCCCTTTCGCTGCTGCCGCTTAAAGATTTTTCAATTGCCCATGGTCTTCGGATCCACTTCACTGAAAGAGTCCGCGTGCTGGGGAAAAGTTGGACATGATGCAATTTCTGGAAAGCAGATCCTACCCTGTTCCCATATGAAAACACAGTTCTCTGCAATTGACCAGCCTTACCCCAGAGCGGTCAGAGCGGCTTTGAGAATAGCATCTCAGCTCTTTTTTTTTTTTTTTCCAAAGCAAGGAAATGGATGTGCATTGATGTAATTTAGTACCTTAGAGACGCGGACAAATTAGTGTAGAACATTATCACTAGTTAATTATGAATGACCGATTAATCAACCTAATCTAATATTCCACATTATGTTGATGTTATTAAAGTGCATCATGAAAATGACAGATCGTCTTCATTTGCTTTCTTTGGCCAAATGTGCACTCTGCAGTCATGATGTCAGGGAAAAAAAAAAGTTTGCCAGTTTTAATATTCGAGAGTTAAATAATTAAAAAGAAGGTTTACCTGCACTCTGGCTTCTGTGAGGTTTATTTTCATGGCTAGCTCTTCTCTGGTGAAGACATCGGGGTAGTGTGTTTGGGCAAAAACTGCCTCGAGAGCTTCCAGCTGGTAAAAGGAAAAAATCCTTACTGGTGAGAGGTTGTGGCTAGGTGAGAGGAAGCAGATGCATATTTCCAATTTGCTATAAGTGGCGAGGAAGTAGTTCCCCAGATCAAACAGGGGAAGAAGAGGTAGAAAAGGGCTTTTTGAAAAAAAAATCCCACAGAATTAAAATTGCAACCGCGGATGACTTAGGAGCTAAGCTTTCCTAGCAACCTCAGTGCTACCCCAAGAGGTAGAAATAAGAGAGGCACAAATATTTGTATGCAAGTTCCATTTAAATGGATCCAGAGGACTCAAAATCTAAGACTGGCCTTATGAATTGGCGCAATCCACGCAGCTTCCACCATCGAGTATAGGAGAAGAGCAATCACTTGCAGAAGCCCTCATTGTGTTGTGCCCACAGAAACCGCCTAAGGTCTCTGCTCCAGGGCGCTCTGGGAGAAAGATTTAAGGGAAGGAGCTCGGATCCTGGAAATACAATATCAAGGCTCCAGTGGTAGCCCTTCCGTTTATGGGCAGTGATACCTTCTACAAAGCAGTCAACCTCTTGGGCCCCAGTTTTTTCATCTATCTATTGGATAAGAATGTCTGACTGTCCCCAGACTCAACCTAAGGCAGACCAGAGCCGTCATCATTGTCTCTTCACTTACTATCTGGGATTGAGGTCAAAGTCCTCTGCCCCCTGCCCAGATTCCTTGACACATAAATTCAAGAAAACAGAAAGATCCAGTTAACACAATCAGTTAGCCTTATTCTGAAAGACAAAGAAGAGCTGCTCAAACTCTGATTTTTTTTTTTTTTGAAGGCAGGAGATAGCTGACTCTCAGAAGGGGGGCATCATTACCTGCTGGAGAGTGAACGTGGTCCGGTTCCGGCGCTGTTTTCTCCGTAGAAACCCATCGTCGAAATCTCCCGTAGAGTGGTTACCAAAGGGAGCGGTGCCTGCTGGGAGCAAACTGGATCAGCCTGAGTAGAGGGCCCCCCAGTCCTCACACTGACCCCCCTGCCGTGCACTCCTACTTGGAGGCAGCGACCTGTCCCCTCTAGACAGAGCCCTGTCTGTCCCAAAGCATCCTTCTCTGCTCCTGCAATTAAGTCTCCCTCTTTTCCACTCTTTTGTGATCTCTCTCTCCCAGTAACCTTTGACTTTAAGCCCTACTATGCCTATTTCATAGGGTGAGTGGTGACCTTACTCCCCAACACAGCCACGTCCACTTCACGTGGAATTCTGGACTCTGAGCCAGAAAGGGTCACTGACTTGAGATGGAGTCTTCACTGGCCCTCCAGCTCCCAGCTACACCTTTGTCCCAAGCATCTTCCTCTCATCCCTCCTACCTCTGATCCTTCAGCAGAAGCCTCTAGGTTTCCTTTTTTCTCACCTGTTATTTTATTTTCCCTTGTTTCTATAAACAACAAGGATTCAAGGCTAGGGAGGAGGGAGGAAAGAAATCACCAAGAGTTTTCCACAACGCTTTTCTCCTAGAACTTCAGGACACGAGGAGGTAAGAGGTTTAGAAATGAATATTAATTACCATCGGTCACAGCTCATCAGCACCATAGTGGATCTGTTATAGAGATGTCAATTAACAAAAAATCTGCACCAATAGCAACTTTCCTGAATTCCAAGCAGACTTAAAAAGGACCGCTCTCAAAGGGCATCCCACCCTCTGGCCAGGCTTATAAAAGACCCTCTGCTCCTTGAAAAGAAAGATTTCTTTTCCACAGTCCTCCCTTGCCACCTCCAAAGCTTCTATTAAGCCAGAACAGATTCTGGCCCCAAACGTACATTCAGATCATTTTCCAAATATGCGCCATTTACTTGACAGTCCACAATGGCTTCTTAGGAAAACAAATGAGCAAGCTCCCATTAGCCAGTGAAGGCTGTACCTGCCATGGGCTCTGGTAGCAGAATCACTGCGTGTTAGGCATTAGGAGCCACCAAGTCACACTGCCCAGCCATCGTTTCTCAGAAGGACCTCGGTCCAAAGAAGCAAGGTCTTTTGGGCTTTTTAAAATTCTGTCTACTACAGGGAGTTCCTCCTATCTATTTCCAGTGCCACATCCTTTGCCACAAGACCTCCACTCTCTGGGGAAGCCTTCTCCTTCTGTCGTCCTGTTCAAACTGCTTTCTTCCTCAAAACCCTAGTTACAAATATTTCTCTCCAGCCCACTGGAAACTTCAAAGAAACAGTCTCAGTATTTTTTTTTCAAAGCAGTCTTATTTCCATTTTTATGGACAAATTGTCTCCTTTTGAAACAAAGTTCTTGACGGGTGAGGATGAGATGCAATCTCTGAGGCTCTCCAATCACAACCAGCCTCACAGACGTATACCTGCCTGTCCCAATTATTTCACAAAGTGTGCATATAATATCTTTAAACGAAACACTGCATGTCAAGCTGAATCCTGAAAAAGGCTGACAGTTCATCACATTAAGAAGAACAAAGATGGACAACCTAACAGAAAAAAGGAAACTATGAGAACAGGCTTTTTACTTAAAAATAAATAGAATGGGGGGAGGGTATAGCTCAGTGGTAGAGCACATGCTTAGCATGCACAAGGTCCTGGGTTCAATTCCCAGTACCTCCATTAAAAAAATAAATAAATAAACCTAATTACCTCCCACCCCTCCAAAAAGAAAAAACTAAAATAAATAAATAAATAAATAAATAAATAAAATGGTTGATAATGCAACAACAATGTTGAACCTTGCAACAACAATGTTGAACCTTGCAACAGTTAAAGAAAATATTTTTGCAAAAAAAATGCATAATTATATCCAGTACAGATTAGAGTGTAATGAACTGTGCACACTACTCACCATTTGTAGGAGAGTGAATTGGTGCAGCCTTATTAGAGGGTAATTGGACAATATCCATCAAAAATTTAAGTGCACACACAGCTTTGTAATCTATGAATATACTTAGAAAGTGTGCCTAAATGGAGAGAGACTATTGTTCCTGGTAACATGGTAAGAGAAAAAAAAAAAACTGGAAACAACCAAAGTGCCCAAGCGTAGACACTTTCTGTACAACATATAATGGAATACTACACAACACAGCTGTTGAAAAGAAGCCGTAGCTCTGCCTATACTGACATGGAAGCATCACCAAAATGTGTATAATGAAGTGAAAAAGGCAAAGTTCTGAACGATGTGCTGTATAATCTCAGCACAAATAAGGTATAACTTACCAAGAAAAAAATACGTAAATGACAATATTCACAGGTAAAAGCAAGTTTTTCCTGTAGAAATCACAGGAAACCAGCAATATGGAGTATCTTTAGAAAAAGAGGTAGAGAAGGAAGATTTCACTTTTCAAGGGGTTCTGTTCTATTTGAATTTCCAATGCAGGTGTATGTAGTACTTTTTAAATTTAGTACTAGCAGAATTATCTGAGAAGCAAGATTATGAGCCATGCTTCGCTTTCTCTTGCGTGCCTCTCTAAATAAAAAATAAAAATTAAAATGCTGATAGGCAATAATGAGATGTCATATTCCAAGGGTCTGTCCTTAGCCTTTCCATCTGCAGCTGGTCACCTCCTCCCCAGTGACATTAAACTAAAATACAACATCCCTTTTTGCAAAAACTGGCTTCGAAACACGTCTGTGAAGGAACAAAAAGGGTCTTAAAGACCCGTCTCCTTTTCTTCTGGTCACAGCAATCAGAATCGGCATTGGGATGTGGGATGTGCTCCAGGTGTGGGAAGGAAAGGTGAACTGAGACGAGAGCAGCAAGCACCTCAGTGTGCTGTGGCCATGACAAGCTGGCCAGGGCTCTCCCCAAGCGACTTCGGCCTCCCACCCTGCAGACAGAGCTTTCCCCTTCAGTCACCCAGGCAGCCCAACACTGCTAAATGCCCAGATCTCAGCCTGAGGTTCAGAGAGGAGCAGATGCTCCCCCTCCAGTCCTATGGTACAGTGTCAGGGGATGCACTGCTCAGACCTTTACATGATGCCCATCTGCATGAGTCCTTGGAGGTAAAAGCAGGTGAAATGGAGCCAAGTGTCTGGCCTTCCCTTCTTAGGAATGCTGACCGAGCTGGCAGGGCTTAAACACTGGTCCTCATTGGCCTCCTTTAGAAAATCTTACTGAACTCTTAAAAGCTTCCATGGGAAAACAAAACAAACTTTCTGAAATCCTGGTGTGCATTGGCCAGCTGAGGCCAGGCGCTGCTCAAGGTAACAGGGGCAAGGTGAAGGAGCATCCTCTGATTTCTCAGGTTCCCCAGTGTCTCACCACCTTTTGCCCTGCCCCATGCCTCCCTCAACTTCTTTGCCTCCAAAATTCTCCCACCACTCCCCACCAAAAAAAATCAAAGGAGTAGGTTTCCAAAGCCAAGTGCTGATATTGCTCCCAGTTATGTAAGTCCTAACAGCCCATGGCGGAGACTACTGGTCTGAGGAAAGCGCTGTTAAAGGGCCAGAGTGTGTTAAAGGGCATTTGCCTGATGGATAGTACAGCCCTCCTTGTGTGGAGGGCCCACCCTGCAGGATCCCCCAAGACCAGAGATCCAAGCTGTACCCTTCTCAACAACCTACCCCCACCTAACAATCCAGTGCAGAGACCATACCAAGGATCCTGAAACAAAATTTCGTCTAAGAAGTGGAGCCCCTCAAAGACCCAAACCCTGGCCACAGGCTGCCCCTGGGAGTGGGAAGTGGTTAGCATTTGGCGTCAGAAACCCAATGAGCCACAGAGGAGGGGCCATACCTGGGCACTTCTGGCAGTGGTGGGCAGGGCCACCGGCTCCTAAGGGCCACATTGGCCTGGAACAGAACTTGAGGACCTGGAGCAAGACGGCCTTGGGCCAGGAGTAAGAGCAGCCTGGCAATGGGTCCTTCCAAGCTCATGTCCAGTCAAAGACCATGCCGGCCAACTCCCTAGTCCACACTGGCTTATCGGGATGTTTGCAAAACGCCGTGAAAGATTGATGCGGCCCCCTGGGCAGGGGAGCCCCGATTAGAGGCGTGACACCAGCATCTGTGCTGGGAGGACCCCCGTCCCTGCAGCGCTCATAGCCCGGGGCACCCAGCCCAGGCGGGGAGGGAGGTGGGAAGCAGGTGGCGACGACAGGGAGGAAGGCCAGAGCGGGATGTGGGGAGGGGGCCAAGGGCGCCCCTACCCACGGCCAGGCGGCTGCGTCCCTCTCAGGGCAGGGACCCAACCACCCGTCAGACTCCGCTGCTGATCTGGCCCTTTCTGGCCGCCGCCGCCGGCCTTTTGGGTCACCTCCGGGCACGGCGCTTACTCACCCTCTAGCTGTGGCGGACAGTGGAAATAAAACATCTCCGACGGCCGGATGGGCTGGGCAGCCAGGACTCGGGAGGGTAACCGCGGGACCCACAAGGCGTGCGTAGATCTGGCCTGGCTGCAAAGCAAACAGCGGCAGAGCCTAAGTCTCCCTCAGCCTTGGCCCCGGACCGGCCCTGGAGCGCCCCGGGCGCTCCCTTCCTGGAAGATCCCCTCCCAAAGCCTTCAGCTCACTTTGGGGACCGGGTGGGAGGTGGCAGCGCCATCGCAAACCAGGGCCCCAGTGGGACAACACTTCGGTTCGGGTCTACCACCCTGACAGTCGTCCCCCAACCTCCGCCCCAACACCAAACCCACGCAGTCTGGTTCCCAGCTCTCAGGAGTCCCCGCCGCAAGCCCTGCACCCAGGCCACCGCAGCCGAGTAGTCCGGCGAGCGCGCCAGGCGATCTCCGCGAAAGACAGCCCGGGCCGGGAAGGCAGCCCAGCCCCAAGGCCGGGCGCGCAGGGCTCGGTGTGTGGGTCCGGAGCCGCTTGTACCTCGGCGGGCGGCGGGCGAGGAAGGCCGGAGCGTGACCGCCTCTGGTCCGCTCGCCCCGCTCGACTGGAAGCGGGCGGGGCTCCGCGCGGCTGGCGCCCGCAGGACCAGAAAAGTGACTCGGGAAGTAGCCAGATGTCTTGCTGTCTGTCTACAGCGCGCGCCGCCGCTCAGCACTCGCCTTTATAATCTCACGCATAATTGGCCTTAATCTGATTATTTCCAGCGCTGTCTACAGCGAGTAACTTGGATAGGTCTATTGGGCCTTACAAATGGCCCACGTGGTGTAAAAAAAAAAAATCCGTCATTTCTCAGCAAACATCAAGAATGTTTTTCCTCTTTTCTTTTAAAAAGAAAATTGAATCAACCACCACTACCACCACCCGCCATAAAGCATTAATTTCTGAACACTCCACCCCACCCCCACCCTGAGTCCCCTCTGACTCAAACCTTTTTCGGTGAGAGCTTGGCTTTGGGCTCCCCTTGTCAGAGGCCTGGCGACTACCGGGCTGCAAATTGACAAAGCGCTGCTAATTGTCACCGCCGGATGGGTTTTGGGGGGACTCTTTGCACACGGCTTCCCTTTCCAAGCGACCGTACAAAAGGAAAGTTTGATTTTGTTCTCAGCAAGGGGTCCCTGAATTTATGTTCGCTTCTCCGTGCAAATGATATGCGGTGGGACCCTTCGCAATTACTTTTAAAATGCATTCGAGGCAGACACTCAGCGGAGAGAGACCGCCCTTCCCTCTGCCTGGGTGAAAATTAAACTCTAAAGTACCGGGCTGAAATTTTCAAGTCAGGGGCGCAGGATTGGATCAAATCACATAAACTGCAAAAAAAAGCAAGTCTAATGGCGCATAATTGGTTCTGTAATAGCATTACACCAGGATAATAGCCCGTTACGGCCCCCTGCACTATTAAGTGCTTCCCTGGCGGAAAGCCTTTATGATATTAAAGGGGGAATATAATGATATTTTGGTTATTAAATGCGTGTAATTAATTTATGCACCACTGAAAATAAAGTTGGTATTATGACCCACTCAAGATGCATCAGAAGATGCAAGTCAGACAACTGTTGATAAGTTCTGGTGTCTGTGTTCCGTCTAGACTGCTGATTTTATTTTGGGACGATGGCTTCTTGGACAGACTGCACAAATTGAATATTTTATAAACATTCTAATGCTGCGTTCGGGAGCCCGAACTAATTCTGGCGAGGCGGTGGGTCGGGTCCCTGCATCGCCTGGGATCCAGCCTCGATCTTAAAGACTTAGTGAGTTGGAAACAAAAGATCTGGCGGGCCCACACGTGGACAGCTGCCCCGGACGAGACGCGTCGAGCTGGCGGGCAGAGTGCCGGGGCCCTGGCCCGCCTGTGGACATCCCTCCGAAAACCGCCAGGAAGAGGATGCAGCAACGCTCTGAAAGAGGCAGGTTGAGGCCCGGTGCACTTTAGCGGCCCCTCCTGGGCTCAGCCGGCCCCCGCGCGGAAAGTCGACCCTGCAACGCGGAGGAACCGCTAGAAACGCCGGCTCAGTTCAGAGCTGAGAGAGCCCGCGGAGCCAGCTCCGCCAGGGCCTCTGACTCTGCGAGTCCAGGCGGCCCGCCAGCGGGTAGCACGTCTGCAGGTCTGGGAGGCGGGTGCGGTAGCAGGTAGGGCAACTGAGAACGCCGTTTCCACTTCATCCAGAAAGGGCTGCAGCCATGAGAACCGAGCCTAATTCAGCTCAAGCCGGGAAGCTCGGCACGGTCTCTGTCTCTCTCCCTGTCTCCCTCAGAGCACCCCTACTCTCTTTTCCAGAGCCCGAGTCTCCCTTTCCACGCCTCGGTCTGCCAAAAGCCCCCTCAGACTCCCACCTGCCCTAGGCGGCAGCTTCCCGCCTGAGGGCCCTGCGCGTCCGGAGCCGAGTGCCTGTGGAGGGAGGGGAGCAAGATATCCGGTACGGGAACCCTCGGCACCAGGCGCCCAGCGCTGCGTTGGCCCCAGAAACCAAAGTTCCAAGCCCCAGTCTCAGCTCCCCATCCCTGACCTCCTCCGAAGCAGATTCAGCTTTCTATCGAGGCCCAGAGATGTCCTGGGTGCTGAACAGGCTTGTCCGGGGTCTGCGGGCCCCGCGCTTCCCCAGCCTCCCGGCCGGTCAGAACCCTGGACAGCGGCACCGGTTCCTCCCGCGCTTCGGAGGGAGAAGAGGCCAGTCCCAGGGGCCCCTCTGAGGCCCCGCGCTGCGCGGCAGCCGGACACGCGGCGGTTGGATGCGCCCCGCCGGATCCGGTTGTTAGGGAACCTACTCCAATCCTCTCCCGACCCAAACCTGAGAAAGTTACTTGGGACGCGCACTCATTGCTCGCAGTAGGGCCCGATCTCTGGACTCCACAGCCCCACGCGCATCTCCTGCCCCGCGGCTCCAGCCAGGAAACGTCCCGCGGCGGGTCGCCGCCTGGTCCTGGCCTTACCAGCGTCCCCGACGCAAGCCTGGCTGTCTCCCTTGTGGGACACATAGCCGATCTCCCGCAAAACACCCACCTCGCGCGACGCTTGGAGCCCGCTCGGGATCCTGGGCCTCGTCTGGCCCAAAATCCCTCTCCCGAAACCCCGAGGCCGGGCTCGTTCCTGTTGGCAAAACAAAGAATAAACCACCAAGCAAGCAACGGTAGAAAGGAAAGGCTACAGCAAACTTCGATGACGCGGGCCCCTTCTTGTCTCCGATTGTCTCCGGTGGCACTCGGGGCGGGAGAGGTGACTAATATGTATTCGCTACCGTCCCCCTCCCCGCTAAAAACGGGCGTTAGTAACGAAAGGGTTATTTTTCCTTAATTCTTGTGCTGTAAAACGTATTTTCCAATTAACCAAATTCACCGATCTGTCCCGCTTGGACCCTCGAATAATTTACAACCTAAAAGTGTACTTTCTTTATCTAAAGACCAAGGTGACTGCTTTTAATTTTCTCTAACCTCTTTACACTTGATGTTCACCAGACTCATAATGTTAATTGGCTTCATATACGGATCATCAGTTTAATGAAGAAATAAATCCTGTGTTGCTTTATGTTTTAACAGTGATTGCTTTAATGAGGAATGTGACGTGTTCCAAAATCAAAGCTGCAGGAGATATTAGAGGGGGCTTCTATTAGGATGGAAATGCTTATTTAAAGTTAAAACCACGGGTCATATTTCAACAGATTCTCACACTGCCGGCCCTCCCCACCCCCACCCGGGTCGCTCCCAGCCTCTGGAAGGAGACAATTCTGTGGTTGGTCCCCAACGTGCCTTCTCTCCGTACTTAATACACGGCAGCCACAGTCTCCATTCCCTCTAAGAATCATTTTCTGGTTACTAAACAGGCGTGCTACTTTACCTCCTGTCCAACAGAGCAGAGAGAAGCCGGGATGAAGTGGGAAGTTCAACTTTCAAGGTTGTTCACTTTAAAAAAAAAAATAAATGCAAGAGGGAAGAGAGTAACACACACACTGAGATTTCGGTACAGATGTTGCAGAGTGGCTCCCCCAGCGCAGCGCATCCCTACCGCTGAAAATTCAAGCCTCCGCTCTTAAAGACAGGCAGCTCCAGCTTGGGCCGAGTGGGCTGCTGCTGACCCAGGCTCTGGCCCCTGAAAATGTCTGCAGGGGATGCGCTAGGCTCCCGTCTGGGTGATGGGAGCGTTCCATCTCTGTATCAATTAATAGGAGAGTAAATCTGCTTCCTCTAATGGGTGTTTGATTTTTTCTAATTTTAAGCTTGTTCTATGAAAGGAGAACTGTCATCTCAAAAACACTGAGAACAGCAATAAAATGCTGAAAACTGGAGTAGCTATACCTGGAAGCCCTAAATTGTCTTTTAGTTGAATTATGAATTATTTTTTAATTGATTCCTGAAAAGAATCCCAAATCCTTAGAAAATGTAGGCAGTGGAGGCTCCGGGTCAGTGTTTCAGACGCCACACATGGCATTTATTTCTTACTATTTGCTCTGTTCTAGGAAAACAGATGAACATTTGGAGACACGACTGTCAACATCTTCTGAGCCCAAGCGCAGGAACATATGCTGGATTTAGCACCTCAGTTGTGCTCAGAAGAGATTTCCCAACTTCCCTTTTTGTATTTTCTTTAGCAGAAACAATTTTAGTAGACTTGGTTTAGAAACAAGTAGAGCAGATAAAATACTTCAATTTTCAGGGAGAAAAAAATACACACTAAATTCCTAATTATGTGTTTTAGAAGTGTCTGGGTGATTTACAATATTGTTTTGTTGTTAAATTCTTTTTAAAAGCCTCTCTGATGTGATCCCCAGTGGCTACACAGCTCTCCCAAGACAGAAGGTGACGCATACGCATGCTCAGTAAGGACCCCGCACATTCTCTACTTAGCGGCAAATCATTGTCATTTTGTGGTTTTGGAAATTGCCAAGAAAGTTTGGGTTAGCGAAACACGATGGAATATGTGGGGGAAAAAATAGTACCTAATTGAAATTCCAGATGAACAAGGGACTATAAATGGAAAATATATATATACAACAAGGGATAGATATGTACTTTATTATCTTGGAAATTTCCTCTTGTTCATTAGTTTTACTGTCATGTAAAAGGAATAGCAGCTGCTTAAATACAAGCCAACTTCCAATAACTTCACCTGCAGTGACCACAGGGCAAAGTGTATTCCTGTGTGGTTCTCAGGGAATCTTTCCACTCAGCTCCAGTCTGCCTAATCCTCCCAAAGCAAGGAAGTAGTGAGGCAGGCCCACTGCCCAGAGTCTGCACCCACCTGTCTTCATTCAAGCAGGCTCCAGTCCTCATGAGCAAGGTAAGCTTGAGCAGGTCATGTACTGTTTCTGAACCTCCATGACTTTCTCCGTGAAACAGGGATAAAAACTCCTACATCAAGTGCTGTTTGGAGGATTAAAAAACAGTGCTAGAGGATTTAGGGCAGTGAAAATACTCTGTGTGATACTACAGTGGTGGATACATGCCATGACACTTCTGCTAAAACCCATAAAATGTACAACACCAAGAATGAACCCAAATGCAAACTACAGGCTCTCGGTGATTGTGACCCATGTGCCCATGTGGATTCATTGACTAACATCTGATGGGGGAAGTTGATAATGAGGAGGCTGTACCTCAAAAACTGCTCTAAAAATAAAGTCTATTTTTTTTAATTAAGGGGGGAGATGTGATGAAAACAATGCCCAACACACAACAACCACTCACTAGACACCAGCTCTAACTGTTCTACTGTCATTGTTATTATTGTCTTGCCACGACAGTGGCCCACTAGGGGGCCATATTCTTGGAGAGATGCTGCCCTGAGCTGCTTTGGATACTTACAGATGGCACCTGCCTCTTCTGGCTGTCTCCAAGATGAGTCCACTGTGGCCCAAATCAGCGCCACCGTGGGAAGAGCTCCTCTGTGGCTCCTCCTTCCGACTGCTTGGTCTACCATGCTATTTCCTTACATTTTTCCCTTCTTCGTGCTTCATGGCTTGGTTTGTTGAATTTTACTCAGCACATACATATTTGACTAGAAAACCCAAACCAAGGGCCTTCTGACTGGATCAGAGGCATTTTATTTGGCCGACAGAAAGTTTTTAGAAATTCAAATTGAGTGCCTTTAGACTGAGCATGTCAACTCTCCGTAGATCCCACTATTTCCTCCAAGTCACCTCTCACATTTGTATGATCCACCTGGATCCTGCAGGCATCTGACTTTCCTACCCCTGACATAAATTCTGTGTGAGTCTATCATCATTTCCAGATTGATAACACCTTCTTATCGAATGTTAGGATGTGTATTGCGGCAGACTAAGTCCACAGCCTTGAGTTTCAGAGTTTAACTCTGTCCAAATCAGAAAACACTCATCTAGCACTGACTCTCTCTGCCAGGTGCAGGGGATGCAGACCTGATCTCTAGGCTTCAGGAGCCAGTCCCTAGAGATTCTGGCTAGGAAAAGAGATGGTACCATCTGGTACCACACCAAGAGGCACGGGATTCATTGGGTCTTGCCTCCTCTACCCTGGAGACCTTTCTGGAAGAGCAACTCTCAGAATACAGCCCACTCCTAGCTGGGAGAGGGGCTCCCATGCTCATACATCTTTATGCAGCTTCAGATGGAGAAGCACCCCCTCTCCCCAGAGTCCATGGATCCAGTCTTCCCTATGTCCCCAGTATTCAAGTCATCACACCAGAGTCCAAGCATCTGGACAGAGCTCACCCTCCTGCTTCCCAGTTCCAGCTGCAAGGCGACTCTCAGAGGGCTGGACCACAGTCTAGGATATATCCTATCGATGCACATACAGGATTCAATTTCTAAGATGCCACCATCTAGGACTACACTGATGGATTTACTGGAGTCACTGACTTGGAGCAAAATCATTTTAGAAACATTTAGTTGGTATAAGTCTAGCCGGCTATTATTAAAGATGTAATAATGAATTGCTAATAAGAAAATGAAATCAATCCAAGGAAATCTCAAATAGGATCCAGCCAAAAATAGAAGAAAGATCTGTCTCCAAATCTAAATTATCTCACCAATGAACCTCTAGGATAAATAACTTTCAAGGTCAGCTCTTTGGTGCAAAACAGTTCTCCATAAGAGTGAAAGAACAGAGTTGCAGAAGTTTAAGAGGAGGAGTGGGGAGATGACATCTTCAGGAGCTAGTTAACAACAGAAGCAGGACCAGAATCCATCTCCCATCCCCAAGCCCAGCGCTCTTTGCTGCGCCCTCTTTAATCAGACATGTTTCTCCTAAAACAAAACGCACAGTTAATTGCCCATGCTAAGTGCTCAAGAAATGTGCAGAATTTAATTGAAATGACTATTAAAGAACTGAAATAAGTTTGCTTCATGAATGATTAGTAAGCACAATGAAAGCCTTCTAATTTCTAATAGCCTTGAATTATGTAAACATCTATGGTGGGAGGGGAGTAGGTTTTCAATCAGGCAGAGGAGGGGGTCAACTTTGGCTTTTTCTTAAAACCCCTTTTCCTTGTCTACCAAACAGGACTGACAATGCCTGCTTTTCAGGATCTGGTCAACCATCAGTACATCAGAACATCAGTACCTTATTTTCTCTCTCTCTCTCTCTCTCACACACACACACACATACAGTAGTACTTCATAACTGTGACTTCTCTGTGACTTCTTTGTGAATCTAGATTTTTAGGAACCTCCCTCTTCCCTTCTGACCTGCCCAGTCCCATCCATGGTTACAGCCCACCCCTCCAGGATGCCGTCCGCCACCCCCACTCCCAGTCCGCTGCTCAGCTCACACTGTCTGGTTCTCCCTTTGTGACTTGGTTCGCCCTGGCCTTGCCGAGCACAGACAGGCCATGTGTGTATATAGCAGGACTTCTCAGCACATTCAAGGATAGGGTTCTCACTGCTTCTTTTTCTTCCTGCTGGCCTCGGCCTCACTCAACGGCAGGCTCTCAGAGCACATTTACATCCCAACATAAATATTTATTGAATGAAATTGACTGATGTCTGAGCAAGGCTGGTGCAGGCAATTCCCACCTCTCAGCCTCGTCACCAATCACCCTGCAGCGCCCCACAAGCCAGCTTGGTGAGGGGCGAGGCTCCGCTTGACAGACTGGACTGATACACACCCAGGGCATTCACCATGTACCTGTCTACCTATCTGTGTCTTCCTTCATTCCACAGACAGCTGTGGGGCACCAGGTTTGTGCCAGGTGCATTCAAGGGACGCACTTGTAAATGAGACCCCAGGGATTGAGGAGGCTGGTGTGTCAGGAAAGTCTCTCATAATCATTGTAGCGGCGCTTACCAAAGCCCAGGCTCCAGGGGAGGCTGCACCCTTGAAGCGGAACCCGGCTGCCCAAGGCTGCCCCCTACCCTCCCAGCCGCATGGCCCAGCGTCCCAGCCAGAGAGGCTGAGCCCCGCGGCTGCAGGAGGGCGGCAGACTTTTGCTGGGGAGGTGGAGGGTCCCAAGCACAGCTTCCCCTCCAGGTCCATCCTGTAGTTCAAACATTCCTCTTCTCCTTCACCCTCTCACTCCTCCAACAGATGCTCACTGAGAACCGTGTTTGTGCCAGCCTTATGCTGCAGGCAAGAGAAAAGAGATGTCTTTTTTTTTCACTGTGCTTAAAACCTTTCAGATAGTATACTGCGATTTTTTTAAAACTAATATTATCTCCCTAAGTAGGCTAAATGCCATGAAGGTAGAGAACAGGTCAGTGTGGGTTCGTCATGACATTCTCACCCCTTAGCCCAGTGCCTGGCATTCACTAGACATGCAGGATGCATCAGAATAAGACAAGACCTATGGGCTCGAGTCCAAGAGAACACAGACATGAACAGAGCATTGGGCGATCCATGCCTCTCCCTGCAGTGCCGGTCTTGTGTCCTTCGATGCTCTCTGGGACAAGTCAGGGCATAAATAAGTATATGAATCAAGGGCAATCAATTGTCTCTTCTCTCCTGTTAACTCTTACTAAATGTTGCTGAGGGTTTTCAAATAGTCATAAGCAGTCACCTCCAAGATGGTCCATGAGCAAAGTGGACACACTGTCCAGTCTTACAGAAAAGGCTACAACCGGATAAAAGCACTTCTCCTGGGCTGCTTGGCCCAACTCCACTCACAAGCAATTCTAGAAACCTTCTCTCTCCCCATTCTGCAGCCTGGAGGAGTAGAATGCACATGGTGTTGGGTGTCTGAAATCCCCGTTGCTACTTTCCAGCTCCCGAGTTATCTTAGCTTTTTGAACATCATATGCCCTGTACGTGTGGTGGTGGTAGTGAGCGTGTGTGAGCGCCCTTTCATAAAACTGAAGAGGGGCAGGGATGGGGAATGGGTAATCTCCCTTCCACCTTCACATCCTCCCCCAAGAATGTCTGTGTTGGCTCTGGCTACTCACCATTTTCACCCCTTTAACCAAGAAGTAGTGTTTGGATCGGGGCAGGTAGGAGCGGATAATTAGAAAAGGTGAGGGGACCCCTCATTTTTTACTTTATAAAGGGGTAGCCACCTGGCTGTTACAGTGGATGCTTTGTTTGTTTGTTTGTTTTTCCAGAATCAATATTGGCTCTGTTTTAAAAAGTACACACATTGCCTCTGCTTTCATAGTGTTCAAAATGTGAAAACAATTGTACAAAACACAACTGACCAAGGTCCCTACCCTGTCCCTTCACACAATGATAATTTCTGACTTCTGAAGGCAACTGAACTTGCCATCCATGGACTTTTCTTTTTTTTTAAGTGCTGAGTTTGGGCCTGACTTTCCTTTCATTCTGCTCCTCAGGAAAAAAGAAAAGAAGTTGTCTAAAGGAAAAAAATCAATCAATCAGTGAATTAAATGTTAAGATTTTTTTAAGAAAAAAAATCTGCATTGGGGAAGATAGTGAAATTAAAAACACCCAGCATCTCACAACCTAAAAGAACCATTGCTCACATTTTATTATGTAATTTTATATGAACTTGTTTTATGCTTGCTTTTTAAAAGAAAAAAAAATGAGATCATGCCACTGCCTGGTTTTGGAGTTTCTTACTCACTTAATGGTGTATGATGAGTGTCCTTCCCTTCTTCCACAATATTCTTAGTGGTTCTACACAGTTAGGTTATAGGTTTAGTGACTGAAATAAAGACCCACAATAGTGGCTTAAACAAGACAGTCCACTTCCGTCTAACCCAGATATCCAGTCTGGTATAGTGGCTCTGCTCCAGGAGGTGGCGGAGCTCCCTTTATTCTGCATTCTTCCCATCCCTCAGGTGTTGCCTTGTCTTCATGGCCCCAGAGGACCCCTCCCCATATCTGCCCTGCAGCCACCAGGGAGGATGGAGAAGGCGGGTGGGTGGCACAACTTCATTGGAAGGCACAGCCCTTCCGGCACCTGGAAGGTGCATGCATTACCTCCACTCTCCTCCTCTTGGCCAGGACTGTGGCTACACCCAGCTGTTAGGGGCGCATCCATATGCCCAGATAAATACATCTGTTATCATGGGAGAAAGGAGAATGGATACTGGAGGACAGCTGGCAGTGATTGCCACAACACTGTTTCATTTGGCGGGCTGTGGTGGGACATTCACACACCCATTGTTATTCTCTTGAGACAAATTTTCAGTAGATAAGCTGCTTGATTGAACAATAAGCATATGGTTTCCCAAGATTCCCAAGACATTCCTACTTCCTCCGGATGCTGTGAAAGCCATACCCACTTAAATAGTCCCCTTCCAGCTTGAGCACCCTTCAACTTTCCATCCTTTAATCAGGGGACCAGTCTGCATGGGTGGTAGACCTCAGTGAGCACAGCCCTGAACTGAAAACCACACCCATCACACTAATCCCACAAGCCTGATTCAGCCCCTTCTAGCTTCGGGTGGCAACGCTGGAGCCAGGCAGGGCCTCGAGGACAGCCCAGAAAATCAGATAACTGCTGGTGAGGACCCGCAGGCCAGGGGACAAAGGTCTGGATGGCAGCCCTTGATACCCCCAAACAGACCTTTGGGAGGCTGGTTGGGGACAGAGGTCACAATCAGGAAACCGAAGGCAAAAGGACACTGGGGTAGGGGCTGGAAGGCAGGTCCTGGAGCAGGCACGAGGTCAGGGTTTTCTTTCCCAGGCTGAGGAGGACGATATTTACAAGGTCAGACACCAAGGGAGTTAAGACACCAGACCACCAGCTGATTTCTCCCTAAGGTCGGACATCCAGCAGTGGTCCTCAGGATCTGCCCGAACCCACTCAGCTCCTTCTGCCACCAGCAGATGGGGTGTTCTGCTTACACCCCCACCGGGGGACCATAATTCCTGGGTCACAAGTCATTACTGTAAACTCCATCAAAACCTAAGTTCATATTAAAAGCGGAAGTGTGAGAGAGGCAGGAAGGGAAAACCCTCAGCAACCCCATCTTGGGCAGCGGAAAAGTGGATTGGGGTCTCTGTGTCCCCAGTTCTTTCTCCCAGCCCTGTTTCCTCACACTGGGCTGACAAAGTGCTGCCAGTTTCCCACAGAGCCCGGCACCCCAGAGTCACCCCCATGGATTTAAGCCAGAGCCAACAACAGCCACCAGGTGGCACCAAACTTCAGAGACAGTAGCTCCTTCCCCTTCGGCAGGAAATGCTGTACAGACAGCCTCGAGTCCGAGGCTGGAGCCCCAGCTGATTTATTTGGGTGTTGCCTGCTCCCCGACTGAGCGAGAGCTCAGGATGTGTAGATGTCTTCTGGTTGTAGGATGGACAGTTGGATGGAAGGATGGAGTTGGCTCCCCCTGCCGGAGCTGGGCACTTCTTCTCCTGTAAGTGGGCACTACAGATGAGGCTGGGGGGTGTACCCTTGGCCTCACAAGTAGCTCCAACTCCAGAACAGGCCTTCCCAGGTGCCTCTGCCCCTGGCTCCACCCGGGTCCACAATGTGGGGAGAGGGTCTTTATTATACACATTGGAGGTCTACCCCCACACCAAGGGGGTGAACAGCAAGAGGTCGCTGGGGTGTCCTAATGCTGCATCTTACCTGGAGCGATCAGAGAAGCCCCTCCTGTACCCAGTCCCCACCACAGCCTAGTCACCTCCCGCCCCTGCCCTGGCTCTTCTCTCTGTCTGGGAAGCCTTCCAGGCTCTGGCCCTCACTTCATCCGTTTGCTGCTCAAAGTCATCTCTTCAAGAGAAGACTCTCAGGACCACCACAGCCCCACTCCCCCAGCTCTCTCCAACTTTCTGCTCTTCTGCCTTAATTTCCCTTTTAGCTGTCAACACTTTCTCACGTGTTCAGTCCATCTCCCTGTTAGCATGCAATCTCAGTGGTGCAACCCGGGGTCTAGAACAAACCTGGCACCCAGCACTCTGCTGACTGAACCAATCCTAGCTCCTTCCCCGGCTGGACCCGCTTCATGCAGTCCCTTGTTCCCCCAGCCACCCCGGCCAGGACTCCCACCACCAGGGAGTGTTCATCCCCACCACCCCCACCCCCTACCCAGAAGTGGACCTTTATCTACAAAAGAAATGTCTCCTTAATTACCCTGCTAATGGTAAGCCCTACAGTCCTAGCTCTGCACCACCCCATTGCAAACCTCCTTCCCTTACAAAGTCCAGGATAAACAAATCCAATATATTTTGTTTTAATTATCACTGTTTAATGAGCCATAATGAAACTATGGTGAGAGTGCACGAAGGAAGATCGTTTAGAGGAGGCGCCGGTGCAGAGCTGCTGGTGAGTGAGAGCCTCACCTGCTGTTCGAGTTTCATTTACAATAATCTGGCTGCCTGTCTGCGCCCAGCAACCCACCCAGCATCCCTCTCTGCCTTTGGTTCTGAGCCTGCCACCCCGGCAGGATGTGCGCCCTCATGGAGAGCAGTCAGGAAAGCAGGGACCACGGGGACAATAGAAGCACCCACGGGCCGGGTGCCTGAATTGTTCCCCAGACTCATGGAGGCAAGTGGGCAACTTTTATGCAATTTCTGACAGTCTGATAAGCCATACCTAAAAAAGGCATCTTGTTTTGAGGTGGGAAGCCCCATGAAAAAAGACTGCAGGGTCCCGAGGCAAGGCCGCTACTCTCCTGCCAGCAGCATCCAGTTCCCTGGCCCAGGGGCATTATCTCACTTTTTGCCTCTGAAACAGCTTATTTCTAGGAAAGTAGAACTTTCTAGGTTCTGTTGTTTTCCTGAGCTAACTCCTGATTGGTCCATTTGTAGTACCTCATTTGCATGGGGCTCACTCCTGGTTGGTCCATTTCTATTACTTCTGATTGGTTCATTTCTACAAAGCTTGTTCCTAATTAGTCAACTTTGTTACACCTTATTTGCATTTGATGTTGCAAAGTATAGACTGGCAGCCTATAAAAGCTTGTGTAAACCTACACACGGGGTCCAGAGCTTGCAGTGTTAATTCCTCTGTTCCCGCTGGTATAATAAACCTGAGTTCTCCAACTCTCTGAGTGCTGCTTGGTCTCTCGCCCGGACCCAGGTTGCTGTCACAACTGAGCTGTAGCACTGAGCTGTAGCACACTTTGCTGCAACGTTTTATCTTCTCCTTTAAAAAAAAAAAATTTATGGGGTTAAGCAGTTAACTGTACAGATATTGTCTCTACTGTATTGTATATTTTGGAGGTTTTTCTTTTGGGGGTGGGGACGGGAAATCGTCTTATTCCATGACTATTTTCCTGTTGGAGGGGTCATGATTCTTACTGGAAGATTAATGATTTGTAAGAGCTCTAGGTGCAGTAAGACTTTACTCCTTTGTTTTTCATCTGTGTTACAGACGTTTTTCTAGGTTTATTGTGTGGCAGTGGCTGTGTGTCCCCTCGGGACAATCCCAACTGCTCTGGGCTTTTGCCTCGGCGAAGGCGGGGGTTGTCCCCTGACAGCTCTCATCTCACGATGAGTGAGGGAGAGGCGGAGCCCTCATTCCTCACTAGGGTGCTGGTTCTCTGGTTACCCAGGAAGAGAGACCCCCCTCCTCCCTAGCCCCTAGGAGGACCCAAGCTCACCTGCATCACCCCTATCACTGCTCACACACACACACACACCAGTTCTGTCCTGCGTTCAGACATCTTTGTTTTTCCAGCCACTCACTCTACTCTAGTCTTACCTTTAGGCTCTCGGATCCTTTGACTCTCGTTTTCTGCTTAGGAAGGGGCTGGGGAAGGATAAAAAACAGCCTTGGGGCACCAGTGAGAGAATTCAGGAGAAAAAGAACTCTCCAGAAAAACCACACAGATGAGCCTGAGCACCCCCTCCACCACGGCTTGTCCTACTTGTGTTCACAGAAAGATTTGAAAACTTGTGGTCAGTCTATGAGCAGGGAAGAGTGAGGGCTGCCTTCTCACTGCTGTCCCTCAAAGGAGTGTTTGATGGTGGAGTTTGGGGGGCTGTGTCAGCTGCAGAGAAAATGGGGGAATCTTGGAAACAGCTGAGATGACTTTCAACTCTGCAGAGCCACATCCGGTCACTCGCAAATTGCCCCTGACCTGTGAGAACTGGAGCACTGGGAGCAAGGGGCAGGCAACCCCTCACACAGGATTTCCTGGCTCAGCCTGACTCTGGTCCTGAGCACAAAAATTCTTGGGGGCAGGGGACAGAGGCAAGAGGTGGGTGGTTTGTCTGGCCCCTAACTATAGCCAGGGGATTATCTGAAGAACATAGGTATTGTGTGTGCCTTCATCTAGTCAATCAACAAACTGTTCACAGGGAACTATATTCAATGGCTTGTTATAACCTGTAATGAAAAAGAATATGAGAAAGAATATGTATATATCTATATCTATATATCTATATATACACGTATAACTGAATCACTATGCTGCACACAAGAAACCAATACATTATAAATCAACTATACTTCAATTTTTTTTTAAATGGGGGAAAAAAACTGTTGCCAGGCTGAAGGGGCCAAGACATGCCCGGAGGCATCCTGCTGTCCAGGCATCTCTGCAGTAAAGCAGCAGCAGACTCTGCAGGTCCAAAGAATCCTTTTCCATTTTGCTCTGCAGACAACCAGTGTTCCCACAGACTCATGCTGATGCACTTGGGTTTTTACTGCAAAATGATAAACTTCTGCCTGAGATGGGGGATCAGGGACACTGATGGTTGGGAGCTGGGTGACCCATGGGCCGGGGTCTTTGAAAGTGAACTGGTTCTGCAGGCCTCAGCCCCACAGAAGGTGAGAGAAGAGGGTAAAACCACAGAGCTGTGGTGGGGCTGAGCTGGGGCAGGATGAGGCACTGCCAGTCCACCCCCAACTCCATCACGATGGACTGATGGAAAAACAGCCAGGACGGGAACCCAGGTCTGAGGGCTCAGGAGTTGTGCCGTGAGTGGAGCTTGAGGAGTTTTATGCTGGCCAGGAGGGCAGGACCCTACGGAGAATAGTGATTAGGAGAAAGGGGAGGGGTGGAGCCCAGGGAAATCTGGGGAAGGACTCTGCTTGCAGCTTCCGCTCCATCTAGGCCCGTGGCCAGCACACCCCTGCCCATTCAGACAGCATCCCTGCCTGCCTTCCACAGCACCCCACGCCCCTCTCACCTGCGAGAGCTCCTATGCATCCCTCTAGACCAGTGCTTCTCAATGGGGGTAATTTTGTCCCCAGGGGACATTTGCCAAACTCTGGAGCTGTTTCTGGTCATAACTGGGGCAGGGGTAAGAGGTTGTTTCTGGCCTCCGGTGGGAGAGGAAGAGGATGCTGTTAAACACCTGCAATGCATGGGAAACCCCCACCCCAGCAAAGACTCCTCCACCCGCCTTCAAACGCCAATAGTACTGAAACTGACAAACCCTGCTCTACACCCAGCTTGTTCATTCGTCCATTCATTCATTTGGCACATATTTATTGAGTGGCAACAATGTGCCAGCTCTAATGTCCCCTCTACTGTCATGCCTCCCCTACCCCAGGCTCCGTGGGTCCCTCCTCTCCCTCCCCTTGGCCCCATTATCTCCCCGGTGTCTTCCTTAAGGAGCAGACATGTCCCAAACCCCAGCTCTGTGCCAGGCCTGGTACTGCAGAAGGTGCAGCAACACACACTCCTCCTCGGCTCTCCCAGCCCTGCCCCGCACCATCTTCTTTGCCACCTTTTATGTGACCTAGTGTTTATTCTGTCTCCCTCACCAGAGGTGAGTGTCTCTCTCTCCTTTTTGCTTTCTGTACAAATTTCGATTTCCCTTTCCCCCGCTGATGTCCTAGAGGTCAACATAGCCCTGGTACCTCTGGCAGGCCACGGATCCCTTGGAGCTGAGTTTCACACATCGAAGCCACCTGGGAGGGGGCCGTTGGTGATGCATGATGGCGAGTCTTGCTGGGGCAGCCGCTGTAGCTCAGAGGGCAGCTGCAGAGCTGCAGAGGGCAGCACAGCGATCTGCATAGCCTGGCCTGAGCCCCACTCCGTGGGCCTGCCGCAGCCGTCACCTACCACCTCTGTCCTCCAGGGGGCAGTGAGTACAGATAGGGTTTCCCGTGACCTTGCAGTTACTGGCCCACCCACTCCCCGCTGTGTGCTGTGAGCAGCGACACTCAAGGGCCAGACCCCAGGAAGTGGGGGTATAGATACACAACACGTGCCAGGTCCAGACGGCTGGAGTTAAATAGGAGGGCCCTGCAGCCATGCCACCTGGGGTCAAACTCTGGCTCTGGCTCTTACTAGCTGAGTGGCCTTTTTAAAGTGCCTCAGTTTCCCACTCTGTAAATAGCAATAATAATACACCTCAGAGGCCTGCTGAGAACACTAAAGTCATATAACTTGATCTAAAGGAGCTTAAATAACTCATTCAGCCCTGCAAGAGGTCCCAAACTGACCCAAGTTTTTGCAAACGGCAGGAAGGTTTAGACAGCCTCAGTAGATGGACCAAGTCAGCGGGAGGTAAAGGGCAGAACTAGGGTCTGAACCCCGGCAATGTGGCTTCAAAGTCACTGTTCATAACCGCTACATGACCCAGCCTCCAACTGGCCTCTCCGCGCCTTGTAAGACGCCGCCGTCACCTCTTGGTAAAATCTTTGTGCTGGTGTGATCAGAGGGGGGACATGGGGGAGCTTTGCAAATGCACAGTGTCACCCACGGATGGGAGCCTGACAGTGTCGCCGGGCTGCCTGCTGAGACCAGGGCCCTGGGTCTCCCTCTGGTCAGACCCCTTTCCTGGCCCACTGGGCACCCTCTTGTCTGATGCCTCTCCTGCCTGTCAGAGGGGCCCATGACACCCAGCACACTGTCAATAGAGCTCTTGCCCACTCAGGCTGAGTGTGAGGCTGTCCTCGCTGTTGGGCAGGGCTGGGTAGTCCCCCAGGGGGCCCCTTGCCCCTGCTGTTGGTGTAGACGTCACACAAGGAATTCCTGGTCCCTTTCCTGTCCACTTCCGGTTGGTCCTGCATAGCTGTCCTCCTGTGGCGTGCCCACGTGCTTTGTGGTCAGGGCCAGAAAGCTCCTGGCTGAGACCTTCCTCTGGATCCAGACAGATACCTGGGGATGACATCCGAGTGCCAGGGTCCAAACAGGTAGGAATCAAACAGGATGGCCCTGCAGCCTCACCACCTGGGTCCAAACTCTGGTTCTTATTAGCTGAGCATTTTCCCCCTCAATGGGTAGCATCTACTGGGAAATTTCCATGTGCCAGGCACCTGGTACTTAAAGCACATTATCTGAAACAATCTTCACAATAACCTCACGAAGTAGGCACTATATTCATCCCCATTTTACATATAAAGAATCTGAAACTTAAGACGGGTAGAGGGAGGGTAGAGCTCAGTGGCAGAGCGCAGGCTTAGCACGCACGAGGTCCCGGGTTCAGTCCCAAGTACCTCCATTAAAACAGTAATAAAATGTGTAGAGACAAGGAAATGTCTTCAGTATGAACCAGTTTCCCTGAAACAAGCCAAATGAGCAAGTCATTGGTTTTCTGCCTAAACAGACGCAAGCCAGTGCATGGTTTTAATGGAAAGACAATCCCAGTAAACATTTTATCTTTGTGTATTAACAACGGAAAAGATCTTAAATGTCACGCAGTCCCACAAGCCACACCCCAAATTAAGGAAGCAGAGATTGGCATCCCTGGTCACCTTCTCAGATTTGCGTAATGGCAGCCCCAAAGAACCCTGCCCCATTGAATGGCATTTTATGCCTCGATTTCCCCATCTATACAATAGCAGTAAAAATGATACAAACCTCATAGTCTTGCCGAGAGCATTAAATTCGTCTGACTTGGTATGGATGAGTGGTCTTTCTTAGCCCACGCCAACTTTCCCATGAGTTGGGCATTCCCAGCATTCAGTGCCCCCTTGGGGTTCAAAACCAACTCCAGTAAAATGATTTCATTCATTCATTTCCCACCTTTGCAGTGTGATACAACCAATCCGGTCCCCACTATTGACGACATAGTTTTCTATAAATCACTTCACATTGGTAACCCCAAATTTATTTTAAATGAACATTTGAAAGTGGCAGCATTAACCCAGTATCTTCGTGTTCTGAGGACGGACTGAAAATAAATACGCAGTACAAATGATATGATCTCAAGGAGCATACACAGTGCTCGGTCTCTTAATACCATTCTCCACTAAAACAGGAGCCAGGTTTGCAACTGCTATGTACGTGTGGAATTATTTCAGAATAAAAAGTAAAAAGAGAGAGAGAGAAATAGAGAGAGGGATGAGGGGAACACGACCCCTCACAGAAATAGCCGACTCCAGCTCGGGCAGAGAAAGTTCACTCTGAGCCTGAACCATCCTGATGCACCAGGAGGTAAGGAAGTAGCCAAAAACTATGGGAACATGTCAAAAGGCTACACTTAACGCAATTCCTGGCCAAGACTGGGACTATCTGAGCATCAAAATAAATGATGATACTAATGGATTATCGTCTACTGAACAAAATAAGACTCTCTGAGTCCATTCTGCTGTAAATAAATAAAGAAGCAGAAACAGCTCTTCCTTCCAGTAAATGCCAATAATAAGTATAGAAGGAATGATGGAGTTAGAAAATCCTCTGGCAGCCATCATAGATTCAGGCAAACCTCAACAATGAAGGTCAAAAGCAGTGGGCAAAATTTTGACAAGGAATGGGGTAGCCACATCATCTTGAAAGCATTTCCCCCACAAAGGGGGAGCTCAAAGGGAAGTGGGGGTACAGATATACAACAAGTTTCTTCTGTAGAGCACAGGGAACTATTTTCAATACCTTGTAGTAAGCTATGATGAGAAAGAATATGAAAATGAATATATGTACGTACATGTATGACTGAAACATTATGCTGTACACCAGAAATTGACACATTGTAAACCAGTGAAATTTCAATTAAAAAATTTTTTTAAAATAAATAACCAGGGGAGGTGGGGGTAAAGCATAACCTAGAGGGAAGGAACTTGGGGGAAACCCATCGTCTCTAAGTGGTCAAGGTCGACATGACCAGCGTGGCCACAGAGGCTCGTCAAGCCTGCCAAGACCATGCTGTGAGGGGACACCACACCACCTCTGCTAAAGATGCTTCGCTAAACCCTAATCATGAGCAAACACCCTGCAGCCTCAAACTGAGAGACATTCCACAATGACCAAGTTGTGAAGGTCAGGAAGGCCAAAGAAAGATGGGACTGTCGCCCTTAAAGGAGACAAAAAGGATGGATGACCAAAGACGGTGTGTGGTCTTGCATGAGGGGGTGGCAGGAGCTGCAGGGGACAGAGGGGGCAGTTGAGAAAATCTGAACATGGACTTCGTGTCAGATCACAGTGTTGTATCAATGTTAAATTTCTTGCCGTTGATAACTGTACCGTGGGTATCTGAGAGATAGTCCTTGTTCTTAGAAAAAACACACTGAATTATTTAGGGGCCGAGTGGTATGTCTACAACTCACTCTCAAATGGTCAGGAACAAAAAAGTGTATGTGTGTGCAAGCAAACGGGAAAAATGGAAACAGTGCACGCACCGCACACGCAGGGAACGTGATCAGCTCGTGCTCAGTTCTCTGGGTGATGCTGAGGGAAGAGGGCGGTCAATGCTATCAATCCTTAGGCACCGGAAGGTCTGGCAGCCACCTGCTCTTGATCATCAAGTAGTTAATTTCTTCCCTTTGGTGGTGGTTTTTAGCATCTGAAAAACTCAGGAAATATCCATGAGATACTACTATCTGGGTACATCAGAGCGGAGCTGCCACAGAGGATATGGGGAAGGGGTCTGTCCTCTGAAGGTCCCCAGGGTTCTGCTCGATTACACAAGCCACTTCTCCCAAGTACGAATGGAAGCTGGAGAATTTTTCCAGGGATGAGGGAAATATTGCTGAAACGCATGACATTGAATCTTTGTTTTATAATCTGCGGGCAGCATAGGACCCAGAGAGGAAGAGAGACTGGCCCAGGTCACCCAGCAAGGGGCTCCTGACCCCTCACCAGGGCCTCTGAGCCAGGCAGACCCCTTCCTCACCTCCTTGGCAGGACCCAGGCCCAGCCAGAGGGCCCCTCCTTCCAGCACTCAGGGCTTGCTCCTCACTCTGCTGCTTCCAGCACTGTTTTGTCAGGAAACTCTCACTACTCCCCTCACCTAGCCCTGGTGGGCTACACATAGGGGACCCTGGAAGTCAGCCTGGAACACTTCCTCTTCCCCACATGCCATCCAGTCCATCCCCCAACTACCTCAGTTCTCATTACAGCGCCTCTTCTAACTAAGCAAGGTGTTAATCTCTTGGTGCCTCGGTTTCTTTGCCTGTCAAATGGGGACAGCAGCCATACCTACCTCAGGGGGTTGTTATTTTGACTAGTAAGGGAGGTAGCATTTGGAAGTGCTGGGAGGAGCCCTCCGACGTGCTAAGACTCGTCTAAGTGCTGTGCTCACAGCAGGCTCTCACCCGACCCCCATCAGCGTCATCATCAGCATCATCACCATCTTCATCATCACCATCCTGGCATCTCTCCATCTCCCCCAACCCGGTGCTGGGCCATCACCTCCCACCTGCACTCCTCCGAAATGGTCTCCTCACAGGCAGGGCAGCCCACTCATGTCTCTATGGTCTCTGGGATCTTTCCAAATGCAAAGCTGACCCTTTTTACTTCCCCTTTACTCTTAGGATAAAAGCAAAAGTCTTTGCAGTGGCCCATAGGATGGCCATGGTTCCCCCGGTCCCCTCTGTAACAGGAAACTGCTCCCACTGTCCTCACCCACCGCCTCCTACTCTCCCTCCTGACCTTGCCCACCCCATCCTGCCCCCTTCCTCCCTGGCCCTCTGTTCAGTGTGAAATTGCCCCACCCAGGGGCTCTCCCTGTGCCTCTTTGAGCTGGCACCTGTGTTCCCAGCACTCAGTTCACAGGTGATGCAGGGCTCATGCTTAGCAAGTATTTCAGGAATGAAGCCATTAATGTCCAGACAGTAACCAGGACTTGGTTTCTGAGCAGCCTGGTTTTGTTGTTGTTTATGTTGTTTTCATTTTCTAACAGCAACAGTATTTACAATTGCCAAGATACGGAAGCATCCTAAGTGCACATCAATAGATGACTGGATAAAGAAGATGCTTCATATACCTTCTCCCACTCAGTAGGTTATCTTTTCATTTTGTTGATAGTTTTTTTAGTTTGATGTAACCCCACTTACTTCTTTTTGCTTTTGTTTCCCTTACATGTGGAGACATATCCAAAAAAAAAAATGTATTACTAAGACCAGTGTCAAAGAACTTACTGCTTTCATTTTCTTCTACAAGTTTTATGGTTTCAGGTCTTGCATTTAAGTCTTTAATCCATTTTGAATCTACTTTTGTGCATGGTGTGAGAGAGCAGTCCAGTTTGATTCTTTTGCATGTAGCTGTCCTGTTTTCCCAAAACCATTTATTAAAGAAGTTGTCTTTTTCCCATTGTATATTCTTGCCTCCTTTGTCATAGGTTAATTGCACACATAAGTGTGGGTCCTCTTCTGGACTCTCTTCTATTCCATTGAGCTCTGTGTCTGTTTTTGTGCCAGTACCGTACTGTTTTGATTACTGTAATTTTGTAGTATAGTTTGAAATCAGGGAATGTGATACCTCCAGCTTTGTTCTTCTTTCTCAAGATTGTCTTGGCTATTTTATGGGTCTTTCTTCAGGGTCATACAAATTTTAGAATTACTTCTGTGAAAAATGTTATTCACATTTTGATATGTATTACATTGAATCTATAGATTTGGTAGTATAATCATTTTAATAATATTAATTCTTCTAATTCATGAACAAGGTATATCTTTCCATCTGTTCGTGTTGTCTTCCATTACTTTCATCAGTATCT
This sequence comes from Vicugna pacos, assembly GCF_048564905.1. Lineage (NCBI taxonomy): Eukaryota > Metazoa > Chordata > Mammalia > Artiodactyla > Camelidae > Vicugna > Vicugna pacos. Next base: position 37,641,736 of record NC_132997.1, on the reverse strand, counting down.
TATAATTTTCCTTGTATATGTCTTTTAACTCATCAGTTAGATTTTTTCCTAGGTATGGTATTTTATTCTTTTTGATGTGATTATAAATGGGATTGTTAATTCTTAATTTCTATTTCTGATAGTGCATTGTTAGTGTATAGAAATTCAACAGATTTCTGTATGTTAATTTTGTATCTTGCGACTTTAGCAAATCTGTTGATGAGCTCTAAAAGTTTTTTGGTGACGCCTTTAGGATTTTCTATGTATAGTATCATGTCATCTGCAAACAGTGACAGTTTTACTTCTTCCTTTCCAATTTGGGTTCCTTTTCTTTTTCTTCTGTGATTGTTGTGTCTAGGACTTCCAGCTCTTCCGTCCTTTTAACACATCCCTGCTGTTTTGTGGGCATGTCCTTAATTTTTGGCACAAGATGTTACAAGCTTTTCTTGTATTTAACTTGCCCCAGCTCTGGAATGAACCATTTTTCCAGGGATCTTTTTTCCTTTTAGGGGGAATATTATGTATATACCAAGATCTGGGTACCACACCCCAGACCCCTTAACAAGAATCTTTACAAGTCAACTGAAATCATCCAAACCAGAAGTAGGCACTTGGCTCTGCCCTCCCCATCACCATCCCAATCTGACTGCAGAATCCAGGCCCCTTGAGCTGAGCTCCACCTGGCCTTCTCCGCACAGGACTCCAGAGCTGGTGCCAGAATGTGGTTGTCAAATGCCCTCCTGGAGTATAGGAATCTCCAGGCCTAGGATTGCCCACCCCAAGCTCCTAAAAAAGGAGACCACTGACCCTGGGAGCCCAACGCAGGCCCTGCTCACAGTTACCCAGGCAAAAAAGCCTGCTGATGAGAAAACCAAGTGGCCACAGGAACACTTTCCTTTCAGTTTTCTGGGAATTCCTTTAGCTTCTCCATGCACGCTCAGCCATCATTTGGGATTATAACCAAATCAACAAGTTCCTGGCTGCTCACCCCACTGCTCCTCAGCCCCAAGTGTCCCTCACAACTTTCACCACCAAGATCCAGCCCTGGTGCCATAGGAAGTGGGGCTGCAGACACCATTTCCTCTCTTCATCCTCCAAGCACATCAGCTCATTTGCCAGGTCCTGTGGGCGTGTGACATGGAGACAGAGGCTGTGTTGGGGCCACTCACCCCAGAGAATCAGTGCATGTTTAGAGAGATGAAAGAGTCCCTCAGAGCAATGGGACTCTTTGGTCCTTCTTTAATTTAATTTTTAAACAAAGCAATATATGTATATATCTTAAAAGTCAAATAGTGCTTAAAAGCTGATCATTAAACAATAACATCCTATGACTTGATTGGGGTGGGAGTCCACGGGTGTATGCACTTGTCCTCAAGTGTCAGATCCTTACCTGTCCATCCTTACTGCAGAGTGAGAAGTTGAAGCCCCATGTTCAAGGACAGGGCAGGCTGGCCAGTGGGTTTTCCAGGAGGGGCCCCCACCATCTCCCTGGAAGACTTGAACAGTGAGGCCTTTTCTCTATATAACATTCAGTTTTCCCAGAGAAGAATCTGCCAATTGCCTGCTAGGGGGTGAATTTGGCCATTGGAGTCTGGACACAAGTTGGAGAAGGTGGCTCAGCTCCCACCATTTCTATAAGTGTCCACTTGATTTCCATTTGGCTGATGTCTTCGTAGCCCCAGCTTCTGCTGTGCCTGATGCCCAGATCCCACAGCTCCTCCAGTTCATTTCTGCAGAGGGTCAGCATGCCTCGGCTGTGCTAGTGGGCAGTGGGAATTTGGATTTTCAGACTCAGCAGTGATTCCCCTGAGTTTAGCCCCCAGGAGTCCCTGTGCTTCTAATTCTGAGCCTTTCTGGCCATCCAGTGTATTGTCTTCCTTCCCCTTCAACCTTATCCTGCTAAATTCCTTACTCTCCTTCATCTATGTTCTGTCTTTAAAAAATATTTTTAGTATTTCTCGTCCACTGTTTCCTCCCCTGTTCTTATGCCCTGTGGGTCTACACCATGATTTCAGGAAGGAGGGGAGATGACTATGACCTCAATCATTCTTCCTCACTGGAGGTCTCTGGTTCATTTGCTAAGCTGCTGTGTCACTTTGACCTAATAAACATTTATAGCACTCCTAACAATCACATAATCTGCTCAGTTTCTGGACAGCAAAGCTGGCCTCAACAAATATCCATTTTAAACAACAACAACAACATGCAAACTGTGTCCTCTGACCACAGTAAAATAACACTAGAAATCAATAACAGAAAACGATCTTTGTAAAGGCTTGATCTCCAGAATATATAAGCAGCTCTTATGACTTAATAAGAAAAAAACAAACAACCCAATCCAAAAATGGGCAGAAGACCTTTAAACAAGCAATTCTTCAAGAAAGACATACAAATGATCAATAGGCACATGAAAAAATGCTCAATATCACTAATTATCAGAGAAATACAAATCAAAACGACAGTGAGGTATCACCTCACACCAGTCAGAATGGCCATCATTCAAAAGTCCACAAATGACAAATGCTGGAGAGGCTGTGGAGAAAAGGGAGCCCTCCTACACTGCTGGTGGGAATGTAGTTTGGTGCAGCCACTGTGGAAAACAGTATGGAGATTCCTCAAAAGACTAGGAATAGACTTACCATATGACCCAGTAATCCCACTCCTGGGCATATATCCAGAAGGAACTCTACTTCAAAAAGACACCTGCACCCCAATGTTCATAGCAGCACTATTTACAATAGCCAAGACATGGAAACAGCCTAAATGTCCATGAACAGATGACTGGATAAAGAAGAAGTGGTATATTTATACAATGGAATACTATTCGGGCATAAAAACAACAACATAATGCCATTTGCAGCAACATGGATGTCCCTAGAGAATGTCATTCTAAGTAAAGTAAGCCAGAAAAAGAAAGAAAAATACCATATGAGATCACTTATATGTGGAATCTAAAAAAAAGAAAGAAGAAAGAAAGAAAGAAAGAAAGAAAGAAAGAAAGAAAGAAAGAAAGAAAGAAAGGAAGGAAGGAAGGAAGAGAGAGAGAGAGAGAGAAAGAAAGAAAGAAAGAAAGAAAGAAAGAAAGAAAGAAAGAAAGAAAGAAAGAAAGAAAGAAAGAAAGAAAGAAAGAAAGAAAGAAAAATACAAAACAGAAACAGACTCATAGACATAGAATATAAACTTGTGGTTGCTGGGGGAAGAGTGGTGGGAAAGGACAGACCAGGAGTTCGAAATTTGTAGATATTGACAGGCAGATGTAGAATAGATAAACAAGATTGTACTGTAAAGCACAGGGAAATATATACAAGATCTTGTGGTAGCTCACAGCGAAAAAGAATGTGACCATGAATATATGTATGTTCATGTATAACTGAAAAATTGTGCTCTACACTGGAAATTGATACAACTATAACTCAATAAATATATATATTAAAGAAAAGAAAACAATTTTGTTTGTGAAAATTCAAAATCTTTACACAGCTTATGAGGTGAAGAAGAAATCATACTGGAAATTAGAAATTAGAACCGAGTGATGATGACTATATGACATTATAAAATATAGAACGCACCTAAAACAGTCCCTAGAGGGAAACGTTTAGCTTTACATGCATGTATTAAAAAACAAGGAAGACTGAAAAATCATGAAACAAGAGTCCATGATATACCGAGCAATACTATAGCCTGAAGCAAAATGTGAAAAATCAATAGTGCTAATCTTGTCTTTATCTAAAATGTTGACATTTTGTCCATCATGGGTGCTTGCTTGGACTTAATTTTGATTTTTCTCAAATATTACATTAAAACATTATTTATCTTGGGGGAGAAAAAAGAAACAAGAGCCCAACTCAAGACATTATTAAAAGACTATCAGGCTAAATAACTCCAAAAACAGAGAAGGAAGAAAATGATAAAAAGCATTTGGGAAAATAAATGAAATTAAGTCTCTACCTCACACCACACATAAAAATCAATTCCAGCTGGATTAAGTACTTAACTAACAAAAGTAAAAATTTTAGTAGAAAATATAAGTAAGTATCTTTCTGAATTTACTGTAGGAAAGATTTTTTTTTTTTAAAAACAGAACACAGCAAGCAACTAGCATTAAAATAAAGGACTGATAATTTTGACCACATCAAAACTAAGAACTTATGTTCTTCAGTAAACACCTCAAAGAAAGAGCAAAAACAAGTTACAAAATGGAAGTGAATGTTAGCAACATGTATAATCAAACCAGATTAGTATCAAGAATGTGAAGAACCTCTACAAATCAAGGAGAAGGACAAATAACCCAATAAAAATGAACAGGAAAAAGAAATTAACAGGAAAGGAAACACACATGAAGAAATGTTCAAAGTCATGAGTGAACAGGGAGAATCAAGATAAGATCAGGATGAGATTTTACTTTATTTTTTTTTATTTCAGAGTTTTTTATTTTTAGTTTTAGTAGGATGAAATTTTGTATTTATTTGATCCACAAAAATTATCCACTGATAGCATCAAGTGTTGGAAAGGATATGAATCAGCAGAATTTCTTTTTTTTTTTTAACATTTTTTATTGATTTATAATCATTTTACAATGTTGTGTCAAATTCCAGTGTTCGGCACAATTTTTCAGTCATTCATGGATATATACACACTCATTGTCACATTTTTTTCTCTGTGAGTTATCATAACATTTTGTGTATATTTCCCTGTGCTATACAGTGTAATCTTGTTTATCTATTCTACAATTTTGAAATCCCAGTCTTACACTCTGCTTGAGGGGTAATTTACTGGTACAAATTGTACTCCTGTTATATGTTCAGTAAAACATGTCCGATCTTGCTCATGTGTACCAGGAAGAATGTATCAGAATGTTGCTAGCTGCACTATTTATAAAGTAAAAACCTGAAAATAGCCAAATATCTTTCAATAAGAGAATCGATAAACTGTGGCAGAACAGTGGTTACTCAGTTGGCGGAAGAGGGGCAGAATAAATAGATGCGAGCTACTGAAAGTGCCTTTTCTCTTGGGTTGAACAGTGGGTTCCCATGTTTCCCATGTCCTAATTATTACAAAAACACAATAAAACAGGACAGGATAGGATGGTGTTGAGCACTCTGGGCCAAGAATTCTCACTTATCCAATTCTGAGCACCCGAGGTCCATTAGAATGTTAATAACACAGTCGTCAAAGAAATAACAGAATGACAAAACCTAAAAGCTGGTTCCTTGAAGAGACTAATAAAAGAGACAAATTTCTAGCACGATATTGAGATGAAGGGAGGGAAAACACAAAAACAATCTTAGAAACACAAAGGAACATAATTACAGATACAGTCAAAATTTAAATACTCATTTGAGAATAAGATGAGCATGTTGATGCAAGTAAATTTGAAAATTTGGATAAAATGAAACATTTTCTACAGAAATATAACTTAATAAAAGGAACACAAGAAGAAATCGAAATGGAGAATAGATTCATATCTATTTAAGTTGAATCAGTAATTAAAACTCTTCCCACAACAGACAGTAAAACAGGTGGGTTTTCCAAAATTTCTAGGAACAGAGAATCTTAGGCAAATTGTTCCAAAGAGTTGAAAAAGCAGGAAAATTCTCCCAACTTAACATACGTCCTAAATAAGAACAATACACAAAAGGAAAATTGTACTCCAGATTCACCTATGAACACAGAAGCAGGTATATATAAAACAGAGACAGGAAAGCTAACGGCGTATTCCCCCAAAATGACAAAATAGGGTTTATCACAGAAATGCAAAGATGATCTCACCTTAGAAGCATAGATGAACCTTACGCTTCATCATATTAAGAGATTCAAGGAATGAATAAAGCCACAGTCACCTCAATAGCCACAGAAAAAGCATTTGATAACATTCAACACCCACCTGTGATAACAATTTTTAGCAAATTCAGAAAAGGCAATTTTCTGGTCTGATAAGAGCCAGCCAGTCAGAGCCTAAAGCAGACATCAAACACAATAGTGAAGCTTTGAAAGCATTACCTGTACATATTTATTTATTTATTGGGAGGGGGGCTTATTTTTTCTTAATTTATTTTTTAATAGAGGTACTGGGGATCAAACCAAGGACCTCATGCATGATGTGCACTCTACTGTTGGGGCAGACAGATAGCTAGATATGAGCCGAGAAAGAAAATCAGGAACCTCTGGGCTGATAAGTCATCACACATTTGGGGATGACAAAGTGGCCTTGAGGCTGAAAAAGAAAGGTAGGAAAAGGCAAGAGTCTCCACTGTCCAAATGTAACCTTTTGCTCATTATGCCCTTATTTCAATAAAATTAGCCTGGCGGATTAGAAGTACCCATCAGGCACAGATGCCATGACACTTCTCATCCTGACTAAATAAGGACAAATATCCCTTCTCCCCTTGAGAAGGTGGAGCTGGGATGAAAATCAACAAATATGACCCCAAACCCTTCCCTCCCCAGTGAATATTCCACCCATTCATTTTTACATCCTATGTAACCAACTTGCTAAAGAAACTCAGGGCATCTGCTCACCTGAGTCTGCCTGCTCTCCCCTTGAAAGTGTATTATCCATCTCTAAGTAAATACCCATTATACTTTCTTAATCTCCATGTCTCAACTCTGGATCCTTTCTGGGATAAGACAAGAATGTAATCACCAGCAACACTACCGCTGAGCCATACCCTTCCCCCCTCCCCAGGAAAACATCACCTTTAAAACAAGGAATAAGAATTTTCTACAAAGGAAAAAGAATCTACAGATTAAACTAATAAAACTAAGAGGAATATTAAATCACCAACTGATAAAATATATTAACAAACAATTAGGAAATGTCATTTTTACAGGCATTAATCACAACAGCAGTAAAATCTATGGGTATTTTTGAACGAGTTTTAGAAAAGATGTGCCTGCAGGATGTTATTACTATGTTATTTGACTTTTCATTTTCAAATACACTGAAAATAGAGATTAGTATAATTAATGTTCACCTCTTATAAGGACTTAGTAATTGTTAATGTTTTACCATATTTCCTTCATCCATACAGGCTTTTAAAATCTCTAACAAATAAGGATTTTTTTTCCTTCAAACATGACTACAATGCTGTTATTACACCCAACAAAATTAATACTAGTGAACAAAATAAATAGTAATTCCATAATATTATCCAATAAGCAGTTCATGTATAGTTAACCCCAGTTATGTAAGAAATATCTTTTACACTTGACTTGTTCAAATCAGGATCCAAAAGTCCACACTTTGCCTTTGGTTGATACTTCTTTTAAGTATCTTTAATCTATAAATCTTAACCTTCCTTTTGTTATGCCATTTGTCTGTTGAAGAAATGGATCCTTTGTCCAGTAGAATTTCCCACGTTCTAGTTTGCAGATTGTATCCTTGTGATGTTGTTTAACATGTTTCTCCATCTCTTCTATTTTTCATAAATTAATGGTGCTTGAATAGATTCAAGTTTAAATGTTTTGCTGAGAAGTTTTCACAGGTGACGCTTTGCACATCTGTTGCATCACATCAGAGCCGTGTGAGGTCTGCCTGTCCCTCTTTCAGTGATGCTAAGATTCTGTGGGCTCATGTGGTGTCTCCCTGACTCATCCCGTATAATGGTCCCCCAAGAACTTTTCGCCTAGAGGCTTTAGCTTTCTGCTATTTGAATGCCAATTTGTCTAACCCTTTGCTTGATCCCATAACTTTTTTAAAGATTTTTTTTCTTTGATGGGGGGAGGTAATTAGGGATTTATTTATTTAATTAATTATTTATTTCTTTTAATGGAGGCACTGGGGATTGAGCCCAGGACCTCGTGCATGCTGAGCACGCACTCTACCACTGAGCTATACCCTCCCCTCGCCCTCAATTCCATACCTTTTAAATACTGCCTTTTGAGTTTAATTTATTAGGTATGTGCAGGAAACTGGCTGCTTTGGGGTGTGAAGTGTGGTGTGTAAGGGAGATAAGTGAATTAAACTGGATACAACTACAAATAAAAAAGATGTGTATGAACTCATCGCTAAAAGTGTAAAACTTCATAGAAAGATACAAAAGACCCACATAAATGAAGAGTTTATCATGTTTGAATAGGCTCTTCAAGATCATAAATACAGCAATTCACACTAAAATAATTGGTCACCTCCATGCAATTCTAATTTAAATCCCAACAAGATTTTTCATAGAAACTGAAGAGCCGATCTTAAAATTCCAGTGGGAAAAAAGAGCCAAGAAAAGCCAATCCCTGGTGAAGATGGAGATGGTGGAGTTTCTACTTCACACAGCAAGAATTATCCTAACGGTACAGAGATTATATACTGTTTCAATTCATATATATGAAGAATCATACACATATACATAAGCATGTAAGTGTGTATGTATGTACACACACATACATGCGCATGTGTAAAACTTCCTATCTGACAGAGGTAAAAGTATAAATCAATGGGGAAGAAATAAATAAATTGTGCTGGGTCGAGCAGCTATCCATATAGAAAAAGATAAAATTAGATTCTTAACACACATCACCCACAAAAACAAATTCCACACAGATCGAAGACCTAAATATAAAAAAAAAACACTTATAGATGAAAATATGGATGATCTTTATGACACTGGGGAGAGGGAATGAGTTGATGAACATAACACAATATGTTTATATCATAAATGGAAAGACTGCTAACTGAATACGTCTGTGATAAAATACACATAACACAAAGTAAAAACACCAACCACTGAGACGAAATTTGTAACATTCAGATAGAAGATTAGTATCGAAAATACATATGTAAGATCCTAAAATCAGTAAGAAAAGGCTAAGAGAAATGAACAAATGATCTAAAAAGGCAATTCACAGGAAAGGAACATAAATGAGCTCAAACTTATTAGTGATCAGATAAACAAAAATAAGCAATGAGCTACAATTTCACTAGCTATCCACTCTTTTAAAATGTGTTTTTAAATTTTTTTTAATGTGCAAATGTCTTTTCAATCTAATAACAAGCGTTGGCAAGGGTACAGCTCTCATAAACTTACTGGGAGAGTAAATCAGTACGTTTATGGAGAGCAATTTGTCAGTTCCTAGAGAGGCTAAAAGTGTAACCTCACATCTAGACATCTACTGTAGAAAAGCCCTCACCTGTGTGCACAAGGTAATAGGAATAATGCTGTTGACAGCATCATTCTTGGTAACAGCAAAAAAAAAAAAAAGTAAACCCTTGGCTTCATTTTAACTGCTGTGTAATATTCCATTGTAATCTGATTCCCAGCAGTGAAAATGAACAAATAAGAATTATGCATTACCAATATGGAACAAATCTCAAAAGCATAGTGTATGAAAAGTAAGTTGCAGCAAATATGTGTAGTATGACACTATTCCGTTTATTTTAAAAATTTTCTAAACAATATTCTATTTAGGGTATGAATATATACATATACAGCCAAAATAAAAATATGCCTGAGATTAATATCTGTCAACTTTAGATTAATATCTATCAGCTTTGGGTATCCAGTTACCTCTGGGGAGAGAGGAAGTGAAAAAGAAATGAGATGGTTAATTCTTTTTTGTCACATTAATTTCTTTAAGGAAAAAGATCTGAAACAAATTTTACATAATCTGGATACTTGCTATGTCTGGGCAAGAGAGACACGGATGAGATATCATTTATTTCTGCCTTCACAAAAGAGAATAACCTTAAAGGTAGTTCATTGAAAACTAGTAAGAATTTGCTCAGAAACAGGGGAAAATGCAGAGGGAGAAAGCATCACACGAATAAAGATTTATCCTCAGGAGTAAGAAACTTGAGGGAACAGGGGGGCTGAAATCTCAGAGGAGAAACTGATGAGCAGTAAAGCTGGGAGTTACAGGGATGGGGGTGAGGGGGAGAAGCGGCTGGAAACCCTATGGAAGACATGGCCTTCCCACCTTGACACCTCAGCCGTCAGTCATGCTTCCCATTCCCAACTGGTTATCAGGAGGAGGGAGCCTCGTTTTTAATGCAAATAAGTCGTTTCTAAAATGTGACTGTTATAAAAGTACAACTAATGAAAAGATTTTAACCCACTTGGCCCTCTTAGTAAAATCAGAATAAGCTCTTTACAGCTTCCTCTTTTCTTTTGATATCTTATTACAAACTCTGTATTATGATACAAACTCATTTTACACGGATTAGTTTTGCCTTCTGATTTCTTAAACAATAAAACATGCTGTCCCACGGTTTTCTCCCTTTGTGGGGGCCATTCCATGCCCTCCTGGTGTCCCCCAGTGCGGACGGAGGTGGGGCATGGGTTTCCACCCCTGGGTGCCATCCGGGGCTGCGTTCGGGTCCACAGTACCAGCAGCGCGTCCTGGACTTTAGCACCGCTTTATAAAGGTGTTTTCCCGATTTCACAGGTTTTTAAACGGCGCTTTGTTTATTCTGATGACTAGTTACGATCCACTGCAAATCAAAAGGAGGCAAGGCGTGAATGTGAAAGAACCAGGAAGGAACAAAGGACAGAGAGAGAAAAGGTGCTTCAAATTTAAAGTAAAACTTTATTTTGTGAGATAAACCAGGAAGTCTCCTGAGAACAAGGGAAACCTGAGGCGTCTCTTCCTCTTTCAGGATGATCTTTTCTGGGCTTTAGCACACACTACGCAGGGTGTTTGCATCCAAACAAGACTCCTGCCCCGAGAGGTTTTAGCCTCCGGGGAAAACAACTGAATCGCCACAGTAGAAAATGTCCAGCTCCCCCGACCCCCCACACACACCAGGCAGGAGAATTCAACAAATGCCTAGTTTTTCTAATGGGCATCGCTATCCTCCAATTTTCAGTTTGGGACAGGTAAGGTCAGGGTTACCTGAGAACATGGTCCACAGTCTCTCCAGGGTTCTCGCCTCCCGCTGCCAAGTGCAGAAGTCCCTGTGGGCTGGAGGGTCTTGTCTACCCTAATTGTCTTGGAAAAACAGAAAGTTTGTAGAATTCCTTGTGGAATACTTCCAAGGCTGAGGGCACCCAGTTCGTGGCGGAGAAGGAAATAATAAATGGTGGTGGCCCATATTCAGAAACACCATTCCTCATTCCAAGGTCCAAGCTAAGGTGCCGCTCTTTCTCTCTCTCCAAAGAAGCAGAAAATTATAACCAGCAACTTAACACTGCCATGGACAGTGCCAAGGCTAGCGAGACGCAATGGTCCAATTTTTTTCTGTCTTAAATTCAGGGACTATCCAAAGCAATAATCGAAATTGGAGCTGGATTCCAGCCTTTGTTTTCCGATCTGAAATCCACAACACAGGGAAGGGGAAATGTGCAGAACGAAAGGCTTGGGACAAGATTGCTAGATTGAACATGCCAGGCAGCAGAGGTCAGAGAAGGATGAAGAGCTTCTCCTGTTAGACGGGCTGATCTTATTTACCCTTCACCCTCAATGCGTCATTCTTTAGTCACCTCCATAATTTTATTCCCATTTTTAATGAGAAATATTTTCCATCTTAGTCTGAGTTTAGTCACCCTATATTCATTAAACAATCATTCCCCATAATGTCCTTTAAATATTTTTTCTTCTCTTCACTCTCTCCTCTCCCTCCAGTACTCCCATTACACATACACAGGTGCACTTAATGGTGTATCATGTTTCTCTTTGGCTCTGCGCACTTTTCTTCATTCTTTTTACCTCTGTTCTTTGGATAGCATGATCTCTATCCATCTATCTGCAGATTGGCTGAATCTGTCTTCTGCCAGTTCAAGCCTACTGCTGAACCCGTCTAGTGAATTTTCACTTTGTTACTTCCTATACTTTCTAGCTCCATGAACTTAGTCCCTGCAACTTGGAGCTGGAGAGGATGAGATATGCTGGAAGCACACCCCTCCCAGTGAGATACTGTATCCTTTGATTGGGAATTGAGGGAAGAAGCTCCGTTTTCTTGGCCAATCCCACGTGGATAATGGGAGTCTGTCATCCCACTGAGATGGGGAGGAAGAAGGGGAGGAATATGTTGTGGCTCAGGAGTCCCAAATTTTTGCTGTTCTTACCCAGACTTAGTAGACATTTTTGACTATCTCTTCATTTACAGTAGGTCCTTAGGACTATTTCCAGAAATATTAAATTTTCAGGCATGGGGAGGGTGGTTTGTCTTCTAGAATTTTGTCCAGTTTTCAGCTGTTTTCCTGACTGCACATCTGCAGGGTCCTACATCCAGCCATTCTAGAAGTGGAAGTCTAAAAGATGTTTTAATGTTGGAAAACTTAACTGTGTACTTTATAACACTAAGAGAGAGATTTAAAGAAGAAAAACTACACAATTAAATTAATAGATGCAGAAAAAGCATTGAATAAAACTCAGCACTGGATTCAGGACTGGGAAGAGCACTTCCTTAACCTGATAAAGGTCATCTGCCAGGAGACAATAGCAACTGCGTATATAATAGTAAAACTTTAGACGTTTATCTTCAGTGTCAGGAATAAGGCAAAGATGCCAACTGTCATTTACATTCATTATCATATTGGAACTGTATAAAGTGGAAGTATTGGAATGGAGAAAATACAATTGTCATTATTTGCAGCCGACATGATTGTTACATAAGGGCAATTTTATACTTATTGGAATTGATACAAAAGTCCAGCAAGGTTGCTAAATACAAGACCAATGTGTAAATTCCAACGGTACTCCTATAAACTAGGAAATGTGATTTTAAAAGAACTGTCACTTACTATAGCAACCAAAACTGTAGGATAACTGGGAATAAATGTAAGATGTGCATGATCTTATAAAATAGAAGACACATGGAATTATGTCTTTATAATAAACGCATATTATAAATGGGGTGATTGCCCTGTTCATAGATGAGAAACTGAGTATCATAAACAATCCTCCCCAACTAACCCGTACAATCAGTCTTTACCGTTTCAAAAACAACAAAATCCAAATGTGACAAGCTGATCCCATAACTTACATGGAATAAAAATCCAATAACTAAGGCATTTTGGGAAGATGAGAGGAATCATTCTAATATACATGATTGCCAATTTAAAGCTACAATGATTACAACAGTGGGTTATTGGCAAAGTTAAGTGGACCAATTTAACAGAGTACAGAGCCCAGAAACATCCCTATAATTACATGGAAATTGGATATAATGATACAGGAAGGCTTACCAATCAAGAGGGAAAGGATGCAATATTTTTTTTTTAAAGAGGCTAGAAAAAGTTAACTATCTTTATGGAGTTTACAAGAGAATTTAGGAGAATTTCATCATGACTTGGTTAGAAGAGGGTTCTTCAATAAGGAAATAAAACAAAACATGAAAAGACTGAATCTGACTACATTTAAATTAAAATCTACTGTATGAAGAACAACATCATAAACAAATTTCTATGTTCTAATTCTCCACATTTTCATGTAAAAGTAAGAAGATCCACAACAAAACCAAAAATGTATAAAATCGCTGGGAATAAACCTAACAGGAAATGTGCACGATGCTCATGAAGAAAGGTATTAAAATTCCAATCCAAGAATATAAAATACTCTAATAAGATGTGGCCTAACAAGATAATGGGGAAAACCACATTAATTAAAAGAAGTCTATTACCCTCAAATTAATGTATAAACTAACGCAATCCCAATCAAAGGGGCAACACAATTTTAGCGGAACTTAATTTAATTTAATTTAATTAATTTCTGGAAACAGAAAACGCACGAGAATAAGGCAATGAAGAAGGTGGGGGGAAAGGCAAGGGAACTTGCCTATAGATAGCAAAACATCGTACAAAGTCAACGACAGTGACGTGTGCGGTTGGCAGAATAGAATCTTGGTCTGTCGTCCAGAAACAGAAAAGTTAGCATATGATAACTTGGCAATCCAAACGGGTGGAGAAAAGACTGGACAATTCAGTGATACTAGGAACAACTGCCTTTTCTTTTTCGTTTGGAAGGCAGGGTGTAACCGTAAGAGAGAAAATAACCAATTTAAAAGTAGGCAAACATGACATGAACAGGTAGCTTGTAACAGAGGATCTACAAATGGCCAAAAAACACAGAAATGTTTGGTTTTATAAATAATCAGGGAAATTCAAATTAAAACAAGGGTGTTTTCAATCACAGTATTGGTTAGGAGAGGGGGAAAAAAATCACCAGAGCCTGATATTCCCTACTGCTGGCAAGAGTGTGGAGACGGAGTCCGCTTAGGGAGTGTGAACTGAAGGAAGCAGTTTCACTATGTCTGTTAAAATAAAAAATCTACATAATTTCAAGTCCAGCAGTTCCACTGAAGATGGAGTTATACTTTACAGGAATGAAAAGATGTCTTGCATATAACATTACATGATAAGTTAGTTGCAAAATAAAAAGGATGATATCATCCCATTTATGTAAATCACATATGTAAAACAAAACCAGCTGCTGTAACAAAAGAGACTCCGAAAGACAGTGGTTTAAACAAGTCAGGAATTTATTTAGCTCTTAAGTAACAGGTGAAAGGAAAGCAGTTTAAGACAGGAGGGGGCCAACCTCTCCGTCCTCACCACATGACTTCTGTCCACCTCATGTCACCGCTGAAGCTCCCATAGGTCTCTCTGCCAGCAAAAGGGGGAGTAGGGAGAGGCAGCTACACCCAACTCCTTATTTAAGGGCCAATTTAGACATTCTTTTCGCATCCCATTGCCTGGCCATGTGGCCACAGTTAACTATAAGGGAGGCTGGGAAGTAGAGTCTTTAGCTGAGCAGCCACGTGTCCAGGTGAAATTCAGGACTCTTATCAGTAAAGGAAGAAGGGGAAACAGACATTCCAGCAGCAGTCTCTGCCACGGGTATTTGCAAATGCATTGAAAATAGCCCAGAAAAATACACACCAAATACAGTACTTATCTCTGGAACAGGAACAAGAGAGGTGGGGAGGCAGAGTATTGCTTGGAATTTTATTTACAACAGTGATAGTGTATTCATGTATTAACTCAGGGATTTTAAAAATTTCATAAAATTGTTAAATCCTTTATTGTAGCTTGATACCAACATAACATGTTAAATACATTAAATCTACCCACATTGTACAAAGCTTTTAAAGTTCTCAAAGTCAGTTTCTATCTAAATGAGTAAGTCACTCTGTGTTGTTAAAACCATAACACTGAGAGCATGTTCCTCTAAGTCTCTGCACCCAGAGGCCAGACAATGTTTACAGACACACACACTGAGACACAGGCGAGGCAGTGCCTACCCAAGGTCACAGCATGCTGGCGGCAGAGCGAGAACCACCTTGCCTTGAATGCATTGTAACTTTTGACCGTATTTTCTACTTGATGTGAAGATTACAACTTCCCTAGCTCAGTAAAGCCTAGATTTCAGACAATAGAGCTTTCATGCCCAAGGACTTCACACTTGGAAACTGCATCAGGACCTCAGTCTGAGAACAAGAGGGATGCAATTTTCTTACAGGCTAATGATTACAAAAGTAAAAATAAAAAAAGAGCTCCCCCCTCCCAAAAAAGATATGAGTTTTGACTCCCTTCTGGGCCAAGTGGTCAAGTTTAGGAGGTATTGACCTGTTCAAAGGTCTTTTCTATTATTTCTAGATAATGATGGCAGAATGAGGAAAGTAATAGAATCTTCCTCCTCAAATAACGAATCACTCTAAAAACAGAATAAAATGAACAAGCTGGAATCCAAAAAAAGCAGCAAAAAATCCTGGTGGGAATTATGAGTCTGTAACATCTCCTGTCTAAGGGGAGGGACTCATGGCCAAGCTATTCAACACAGTCTCAGAACAGAAAAGTAAAACCCAAGTCCTCCGTCCAAAGGCTGCACGCTGACAGCAGAGGCTCTCCCTGACCCCCAAGCCCACACCCTTTCTCTCTGGGTGGCAGGAAAAAGCATACAAGAGATCTGGACCCAGCTGCCCACTTTCAGCATGAGCAAGATGTAAACAAATGGCATGGGAGCAAGGCAGGCCTAACACAGAAAAATCAGAAAGAGGAAAGAGAACAGGCCAGAGGAAACAAATCCAAGAAACAAACCAACTGCACTGCTGACAGCTCCGGGAGACACTTCAGGAATCCAATGACTTTAAGAAAATAAGACTTCAGCGCTGAGATGATAAAGCGCCAATGAGCAGGAAGGAAACACGAGCCCAAGTGAACAGACTAAGGATGAAAACAACAGCATCCCCGGACTCTCAGACACAGGACAGACGCAGCTGAAACCAAACCTCTGAGACAGGAAAGCCACGGTGAGTGCAAACGGAAGAGAGACAGGAAGACGGCTGAGCAGGAGGACAGTGATGCCCGATGGAAAGTGATCAGAATCCTTCGAAAGGCAAACAAGGACTAAAATGAAATGAAAATGTTCAAAGTTCCCTGCACAGCATGCAGGCAGAGAGCGGGGCTGGAATTGTGCTCCATGGTAATGGTGGTAATGACGGTATATCTGGGTGTGGTCTCGAGCGACAGTTGTGGGCATGTGTGTGTGTTGGTGGGCTTATTTCTACTTACTTTTGGTTCTGCTTGAATTCTTTTTTTTTAAGGTAACACATTTCATTTTCCTAAAACCAACAGTCACTGTGGGGGAGAAAAAGTTTCCTGCCCTTTGCTTAAAAAAAAGCTATTGTAAACTGAGGAAACTACAACTTTCTGCAAATGCACGTCTCATCGTTTATTACCAAGCTATTTCATGCTTTACTAGTAAAAATACCTTCTAATTTAACAGTACGTTAAAAGGAAGGTCATTTAAAGGCAACTAATATGATTCAAAAGGTAACAAACCTAATCTCTTTTTGGGTGGCAAATGATAAATTTTAACATTTAAAAGCTAGGTACCAAAACCAATGTGTTATCAAATATTGATGAACCGATTTATTGAACATGTCTAACCAACTATAAGACATGTTTAGCACCAATAAAAAGAATTGTTGAGGGTTCTGGTGTATAAGCTTCTAAATGAGTAGTAGTGTGTTCCCTGACAGCATCTTCTCGGTTACAGAACAAATGTGTTCCAAGGATTAACAGTTAGGTCCCTGATTTTATAATTCATTTTGGGAAAAAAAAAATCAACCCAGGTATTTTTAAAACTTTAAAGTTTTAGAGAAGAATTTCTTCTTCCTTAAAGTTTTAATTGTGAGGTAGCTATCATTCAAAGTAAGCATCAAATGCAGCTAACTTCCATCGACAAAACATATGATTATTAATCATGAGATTAATAATCAGAAATTTTCACTAGAAAAAGTCAATCAAAAGTTCAGAAAGTAATGTTGATCAACAGTATTCTGGCTTGAGTTTCCAAATTCCTTCGCCACCTGGAGTTCTATGAAAAGTGCACAGATTTCTCAACAGTTCTCGAAAGACACAAGACTGTGACGCTGATAATTTGGATTCGAACTCCTGCAGTATCTCCCGAGTGCTGGCCTGGCCATCGACTTGGGCCTGAAAGGCAATGAAGTTTCTCATTTCTACCAGCAGGTCATCGTGTTCTGCGCTGGAGGGCGGCAGGGCGGCAGCCTCTGGAAGGGGCACACCTTCACTTTCTAAGCGCTCTGGCAAAATCATGTGGTTTCGAGCTCTCATTTTAGCCAACAGTGAGGATGAAGTCAGGGCCCCGGATGAAGACTCTGCATCTTCCATTTTTCCACTAAAATGCTCAGAAACATGGTTTTTTCCATCTTTTTTCATCGTGCCATCCTGGAGGAAGAAGACCAATGCATCAAGATATTTAATGTCCAGCCTCTGCTCCCATTTATTTCCCCAAAGGCTCCAAGGGTCATAAAGTGACACCCGTGCCCAGGGCGCTGCGGCTGATGGGGAAAGAACGAGACCCCGTCTAACGCAAAGGTCTAAATCCACCCGCTCCTAGAGAATACTTCCTAAGGAAAACAGAAAACCCCAAAACTACACTATTTGTTTCATCACCACCATGAGTGGTGAGACCAGAGGGAGGGCTGGGTGGGTGGGCGCCGGGCTTCCCGAGAAGGCTTCTAGTCTAGGAAAATGCCCCCCGGGGGCACAGGTTCTGTGGGCTTTTTCAGTTCTTCCGCCCACATTTCCCCAGACCTGGGCCCTGGATAAGGAACACTGTCGTAGCTGCACTTCTTTCCCTTCACTTTTTTAATTTTTTTTAATTTGCTGAACCCCTGCTCTATTTTTCTTTTTTTTTTGGAAAGGGGAGGTAATTAGGTTTGTTTATTTAGTTATTATTATTTTTACTGGAGGTACCAGGGATTGAACCTAGGACCTCCTGCATGCTAAGCATGTGCTCTGCCACTTAAGCTATACCCTCCCCCATCCCTTCACTTTTAAATCTTTTTTTTACTACTTGACACCTCATGTGAGTTTCCTTAGAACAGCCACACAGCTCTGACTTCCCTTCACATTCCGACTGCTAAAGAATGGAACGTGGGAAGTCACAGCAGGCTCTCTGTTCCTGAGTGTGCTCGCGTTCATCTCAGACGGGAATCTGAACTTGAGAGTTCTCAAATTTTATAATTGACATGACCCTTAACTGGAAAAAAAAAAAAAGAACAGACTATTAAACAAGAAGAGCAAGGTCTAGTATTTCTCTCAGGGAAGCACTCAAGGCGAACACTCGGGGGTTACAGGACAGGGGAGACCAGCACACAGCCCCGGCAGCCAGTAAATTACAAACGACACCCACGGCAGTTTCTGGTGCACAGCATCATGTTTCAGTCGTATACGTACATACATGTGTTCCTTTTCATTATCGGTTACTACAAGGTATTAAATAAAGTTCCCTGTGTGATACAGTAGAAACTTGCTTATCTATTATATTCATAGTAGTTAGTATCTGCCAATCAAAAAAAATGTAAATAGTGAAATTATAATAGACTGGAAGTTCTTAGTTTGTGAAAATTCAGCAAACTGCACACTTATGACACATATACTTTGTGATTATGTATTATCAATATAAAATTTTTAACTAAAAGAAAAAACGAAAAACCACTCAAGGCAGTTTTTTCAACCTTGATCCTTTGGAGCTAGGACTTCACCTCCGGGTGGGACTGGCTGTATGGGCAGCAACTCACACATCACCTATCCTTGTATCAACTTTTGGAGGGCAAAAGAGAGACCCTACTGTAGACCTTGGGTTAAAGACTTTGTCTTTTCTAGGAGGCTGGCTGGCCCTTTCAAGTTCAAATGAAAGTGCTCCATAAATCAGAGCACACAAGACAAACACCAGATGTCATTATGCCAGCGCTTTGCTTCACCTGCGGGATTGGGGGAAATTCTCATGGCGGTTCAATTAAGTCTCACAAGTGGAAAGCAGACAGGCTATCATGTTACCTGGCATTTCTCCTTCGGAGATGCTGAAGGAGGCTGCTGCACAGAGAAGCTGGAATTCCTTTTCTGACCAAATCGGCTCCTAAATGAGGAAAAGAATCACAGTAGATAAAATGTTTACTTCGTGACTTAGAGATGAGAATGCCCTGTCCACCACGAAACGCTTCCTGGACAAATTCCCCTTTGCACAGTTGTTCTTTCACAGCTGTGACGCTTCTGCTCTGTCCCCTAGACGCCTGTTTCCGCCGGGAAACCACTACTGCTTTTCAAGTAAGGACCACTAAGATCCTTGGTCAACACATGATGGATACCACCCACAAATTCTAGGCAGGAAAACTACTCTGAAAGAGCACACTGAACAGCACAGGAATTACTGGTTACTGAAACGTGACTCATCATATTAAATTTTAATCCTCATTCAGTATCTCTTACTATTTTTAATGGTATCTCTTCAGCCAAACAGATCATTTCTCCCTTCTCTGAAAAACTAGCTTCAGAAAGGAGGAACTGAAAGCCAAGATGGTAAGAGTGTAAGTGCACTTCCCCACGCCACGCAAATCGGGCTGACCCAGTCCCTCCCTGAGAGATGTTCTACCCCTGCAGATGAACAGGAGGAGGTGTCCACCTGCCCTGACCTCATTCCCAGCCTGGGCAAGCATGGCGGGGCAGCAACCTCTTACTTTCTTCCTGCTGGTGCACCGGCAACACCCCTTTGGCCGGTCCAGGTGGGAACACCGGACGCCGCTCCCAGACACCGCTGCCGGGAGAGCCTCAGCGCTTTGAGGGCATCCTGGGCCACGCGGTTGGCCTCCGCCTCCACCAGCACGTAGTCCGGATTGGCTCCATCCATGATGGCATCATGCTTCATGACACTGTGCACGCCGACTGCGAGAGCAAGAGAGACAGCGAACGTGTTATTTCGGCTCGTACACTGTCAAGTGCTTCTTCTGTACAGTCTGGGGCACCGCGGGTGGAGACAAACTAGTGGATGTTTTTGGCTGCTATTTCCCCGGGACCTCTGGGACCTCGGAACTTTCAGATGCTGCTGCTCCTCACCTGCATCCCTGCCGGACGCGGGAGGGTCCATCGACTATCCCCGCTATGTAGTAACTGAAGCATAACGCTTTCATTACCGCACTGCAACACCGCCTCCTCCCTGCTATCTGGACAATAATAAAACCTTCTACTAATACAGTCTTTATTGAAGGGGGAAAATATAAGAATATGAACCCAAATTAGAGAATTTCTACAAAGTAATGATCACGAAAACACTACGTATCAGAAGAACCTGATGCATTTATCAGTGGAAAATTCAGAACCTTAAATACGTAACAGCAATAAAAAGGAAAGAATAAAAATAAATGAACTAAGTTCCAAATGAAGTAGTTTTATAAAAATTAAGACTAAAAAGCTCAGCAAAACACAACAACAAAAATGAAAGCAACCAGGAAGACAGTAATGAAGATAAAAGCAAAAATTAATGACACAGAGAACAACCACGGATCTAACTAATAAATCAAAATCCTGGTTTACTGGGTGGGTGGGGGGTCACAAAATAAACTAGTAGCTTAACCTGATCAAGGAAAAAGGGAGAAAAATATACAAAATTAGAAATGGCAAGGGGGAAATTATCATGAAACAGAAGCCAATTTTTTAAAAAATTGTTACAAGAGTGCTTTCTGTGCCTCCATGTAAAGGAATTTGAAAATGAGACAAAATAGCTCACTTCTTAGGAAACAGACCAGGAACTGCAGAAAAAATAGTTACCAGTGGAGATGCCACACGTACGTAAACCTGCCTTCCTGAACAGAGGCCCACTCAGCGACCTCTGGTGACTTGAGGCCATCACACTGGGAAGACGGTGAGTGGTGAGGCCTGAACGAGATGACAGTCTCAGGGATGACTAAGCTCCCCAGGACCACCTGTCCTCCAGGGCCCTGAGCAACTGTGGAGTCTGTGTCTCTAATTTCTCTCTCTAGATATTAGCCATCAGCTTTCCTACTCCCAGCGTGCCTGCCTCTGGCCATGCCCCTGCCTCTCTCCCCCACGATCTGTCACTCTAATCTCCTGTGGTTGGAAAATCAGATAAACACAGCATGCAGAGACATCTCCTACGAATGTTCCGATGGTACAAATCTGTTTTAAGCCCTGCATCCCTCCTGGATGTGCTTAGTAAGTCAAGCACTTTTGTTCTCCCAAGGTTCAAAGACCCCTAGGTCTTCAGGAAAGACAGGTGAATATAATTTTCAAAAATGTCAATATGTTTCAAATCTGGGTTTTAGAAGAAGAAATCCTTTTGAGTTGAGAGCCCCTTTCCGCACCCACACGTGATCTTCTTCCTAGCACACCTGTGGCAAACTCAGCAAGAGGAGTACCTGATTTTTTGAAAAGCTTTTGCAGAACATAATCGTCACTGCTGCGTTCCTGGGTCTCACTCTCAGTTTCAGCGTCTTGCCTCTGGTACTGCCTCTTCTTCACGAGGTGTGGGATTCGGGTTCCCTCGAACTTGGCATCTCTGCCATGTCTAGAGTTCTTAGGCTTTTGCTTCGGCCTCGGATGTTTCTCCAGGGTCTCTTCCTCTGCCACACGATGCTTCGTTTTTGACTTGTGCTTGTGAAAATTATTTTCTGTTTGCTCATTCTCCGAAAGAGGTTCTGTCGGACCCTGGCAGCTTTCTCTTTTATCAGAAAGACCCTCCCTCTCATCGATGCTGTCCTCACCAGGCGCCCTGCATGTTTTGCTGACTCTTGGAGAATCTGAACCTTCCCCGTTTCCACTCGTCCCTGCTGACTCCTGTGGTCTGGACGCCACATCCGGCTCTTCTCCAAGTCTCTCCCCGCCGGCGGGACTGCGAGGTGTCTCGGGGCCATCGCTCGGAGGACCATCTGGATTAGAAATGACTGCACTCACTTCAGCGCCTGGAGCTGCAGATTTCTCTCCAGAGGACGCGGCATCATTTGCAGATGTGTTAGAATCAGGAAACGTTTTGCCCATCGGGACGTTAGGGTCCGTTCCAAAGGCCGGTGGAAATTTTCTTTTCAAATGGCGTTTGGGTGTCTGAACATCTGAACCAGTTCCTGTGAAGGGGGAAACCATGCAGATGTTACGCTGCGTAACTCTCACGTCATTCATTACTCGAAGTTAAATTATTTTCTGTAATACCTGCAAATATAGCACTCGTTTCAGTGCTCTGGGATGTATCGGGACTAGTCAGAGTAAACAGCTCATAAAGGTCATTGGACTTGAAAAACCGTCTTTGCTTTGGGTCTTTTAGGACTCGATTTGTCAAAAACTGCTTGAAGATTTGTCTAAAAAGATAAAAATTAAACCAGTATGAAACAATGTTTAGCTGTACCTCAAAATTCTAATTATAAAACAATATAAGAGACATAATTAACTGTAGCTGTACAAATATCTAAATAATCCCCCAAACTTTTAGCCTCAGAAAATTACAATTCAGGAAGAACATAAAACATCAGGTGGTCTCCCATGTTTTACCGAATTTACATTAGAAATAATGCCTTATTATTATTCACACCCAGTGAGATTTTTCAACTTCCAAGATTCATCACATTTCAAGAAACACCTTTTCACACGCATTCATCCTTTGACTCCGCCTCTCTGAGCTGGAGGGGGTCGGCCTCCCTGCCTCCTGGCCCCAGGCTCCCCCGGCCCTGTCCTACTCAGGATCCTTCTGTGACGGGAATCAGGAAACTGTCTGTTGGGCTTTGCCAAGTTTTCACCTGGGCCCTTCTCACCCAGCTTCCACCTGCTGGTCCACACTCCACGCCGAAGCTCCACACCACCATCACTCTGGCCCAGATACACTCACAAAGGAGTCCTGCCTTCTCCCAGGTGATTACTCTTCAGGCTGAAGTGTGCATCTGAGAGGAAGCTCTTCCTCACAGGACTCAACTCGGCTCCAGGCCTCTCATGACAAGGCGCCTGAAGAACATGAACCGGGAGTGGCCCTGCACACAGTGGGAAGCGGGGGGCCTCCCTGCAGGGGCTGGGGAGAAGGTGGCACTATCCCTACGCTACCAGGGAAGTCTCCCTGCCGAACCCCCCGGTCCCTGGGCAGTGAGATGGAGCCAGAAGCAGGTGTCCTGGTCAACCTCTAAGTGGTGTCGGAGCCAAAGCCCCCAGCCCCACCCTGATCACACCGCGTGGGGGGGTGTAAGCCGCAGTGCGTGCGAACTTCACCTCGGTCACCTCTTAACATTTCTGTGAAAGAAGATGGCACACGGCAGTAGGCAGGAACATTTCTCTCAAATAACAATTAACAAAGTTTACACACTGGTTTAGTAAGACAGAAAAACAATCAGGTTCAAACACGTTTTTTAAAAACACACAATAAGCCATCTAAGCTTATTTTAATGAAAAAGAAAAAAAATACAAAAAACAAAACAAAATAAACACACACACACACACACATATCGTGTAAATTATAGCAACTACTGCTCTAAGATGGAAAGACATCTTAGAGGACTAGTTTAAAACGCCCCTGCAGCAGACGCTGGGGGCGTCCCGCACACACGCGGCCAGGGGAGCGGCCCCGGGGTGGGGAGCGGCCGTGTGCACTGACCGGTGGTAAATCTTTTCCTCGATGGTGCCCGCGGTCAGCAGCCTGTACACCGTCACCTGCTTCGTCTGGCCAATCCTCCATGCGCGCTCCCGGGCCTGCGGCAGAGAGACACGTCTCAACGAGGGCCCTTCTCGGCGGCAAGTGCTGACTAACAGCTGGTGGCTTCCCTCCACTCCCGAAGTTAGTAGTGTGGCTAATGAGGCTAGAAAGACCTAAGGCTTACTGAGGAGATAAACAGGCAGGTGGCAGAGACAGACCGGGCTGGCTCTACCTGAAACACAAGGTGCGCCTGTCCCCACCCACATTCTCTCTTTATCCAGGTCTAGCGTGGGCGCTGTGGACAAACTGGGAAGACCCTTCCTGTCTATGCCACTTTAGGGTGTCCCCCTCTATGCTGAAGACAAGGCACAGCCAAGATGTGAGTTAGCGCTGAGGCCAGCATGGCACCAAAGGACACTGCCGAGTGACACGGTATGCCACTGACACACTCCTTTAAATACATAAATAAATAAGCAGACCTGCGTGTCTGTGCTTGGGTTCCAGTCAGGATCATAGATGATGACTCTGTTTGCCCCCGTCAGGTTGACTCCGAGGCCACCCACCCGAGTGGTCAGGAGAAACACAAATATGGACGTGTCCTAGAGGTAAATAAGATGCACGACACTCAGTATGTACATCTGACACCAGTCACAGCTCCTCCCCGCTGCCCTGCCACACTCTACACATGGACACCGGGTCCCAGTATGAGCAAAGGGCTATGCCCTAGAGACCTCTGGTCAGTCAAGATCCCACCTCACAGCTCCCACTTTTAATATCCATCATATTAGCAATATTTAAAAGCTGGGTTTTCAAAAAGGAATTCACGTTCTTTGTTTAAGCACACCCCCACCCCCAATAATCCAGAAATGCACCGAGTTAAAAGCACCCACTGCCCAATCCCAGATGTAGGCGCTGTGGGCGCAGCCCTCTCCTCCCTCGCCGTCCGCACCTGGGGGCGCTATGGGACTTTACCGCTACATTCACTTGTTACCTCGTTGTATCGTGCAATCAGTGGCTGCCTTGAAGCTATCGCAGTGGTACCATCCATCTTGAGGTAGGAATACTTTCGGGCTCTAAGGAATACTTCAAGTATGTCCAGCATCTGTTTGGCAGATGGGGTGGGGGATAAGAGCTTCAAAATCAAATGCACACCTGCAGTGAGTTCTCCACCTGTGTGTGAACGCTCACACCCTCCCCAACAGGCTGGAATTAAAAGGGGTTTCTTGGTTCAAGGCAGATAAATATAACCACTACAAAAGAATTTTTGGTATTTCCATACTGTTCATTCCTGCAAGTTTTGTAAACAGCAGGGCATTTAACTGAGTTCGGACCCAAACTCATCAGCGCCCCAGAATCACATGGTAAATAAGCCTTTCTAAAAAAGCCAACTTCTGGGCACAAATTCTAGAGAAAGATCCAATCTCCTGAAGAGATGTGCAGGCTGCCACCTCAGTACCAGTGGGTGGATTTGCCTTTGGAATCGTTATTTTAGGTTAAATCGCATTTTTTGAATTAATGGGTGTAAGTACAAAGAATCGGCGTGTTTCCATATGAGGTTTGTACACGCACCTGTCTTGACTGAGAAAAGAGCAATACTCGCTGGCCCTGCTTGTGCCATATTTTCAACAAGGACTCAACGACTATCATTTTCCCAGAACGTTTCCAGTAGCCAAACTGATCTTCCTCCAGGTCCTCATCTGAAACACCTTTCACATTCTTGGGGCCCCCTGAAAAGAGGTCAGGGTGGTTGCAGATTTTCCTTAGGGCCACAAGTCCAGAGAAAATCTACGGTATAAAAGAATTACGTGCACTCAGATTACTCCATGTAAAATAATATTCACTCGGGAAGGAAAGGAAGAAGGCTGTTTGAAATGCAACACAGATTAAAAAGTAATTCTTCATCAGCTTCTTAGTTTCCTCCCAAATCACAGCATGTTAGGAGCCGGAAGAAACCAACCTTACACATCCTCTTTTTTCCTGATAGGGTAAGTTTTCTAAGACAAAAAAAAACCCCGTCGGACCAAACATGTCTACCACGGTCATATTCAATGGCTAACGACTTATTTTCCCTCTAAGAAAAAAGGTACGCAGTTCACAGTATATAAAAAACTGACTCATCTCTTGAATATAAATAAGAAATGCCATGCCCGTCTAATACTTGGAGAAATCTGTCATTAACTTAGCGAATGCATTTAAATACTGCACTCCTAAGGACCTCAGTGAAAGTTCCATAGCTTAATATATGAGTCAGAGGTTGAAGCTCCATTTACCTTTACATTAGTGTATCAGGAAACATACACGGATGGGAAAATGCACAGGAAATACACGGATGGGAAGGATACACAGGATGGTTCACGCAGCAGGAGAGGAGACCCAGACTGACAGCCCGCCCACCCGTCCCAGCAAGAGGGCATCTTTCACAGCTTTCTGCATGTGACTCAGATCACACTCACCAGTATACAAGCTCAAACGGGAAAAAGGTAAATCATAAAGCAAGCCAAAAATCAGAGTACGGTAGTTTTAAACTAGTGAACAGTTAAATGAGCAATGAAAGATCTGAACAAAGCAGGCACAGTGCCAGCGCTCGCCTGCCCTCTCCAGACCTGTGCTGCCCAGGACAGCAGGCGCCGGTCACACGTGGCTGCCGAGACAGGAAGCGTGGCTAGTTCCAAATGAGAGGTGCTCCCAATGTAAAATGCCCAATTTTGAAGACAGTATAAAAAAGAATAAAACATCTCTGTAATTTTAAAATTTTAATTATATATTAAAATGATATTTTAGACATATCAGGTTAAATAAAATTATTACCAAAATTGAGTTCACCTGTTTTTCTTTTTTCTTTTCTTTTCTTTTTATCTTTTCTACTGTGATGACTAGAACATTCACAATTACACGTGTGGCCTGTGATAGGCCACCTGAGGCTTCACAACTTGGAGGCACATGAAGATAAGTTAAGGGGAGATACAGGAGAGAGGAATAAACGTGAATGACTTAAAAGCCTCCTACAGATGCCATGCTAGATGAAATAAATTGTGAGAGATGGTTAAAAGAACAGAAATGACGTAATCTGGAAGAAAAAGCAGGTGATGCTGCAGAACACAGGCAGCCTCGCCACCCACATTCATCTCCCTCTGCCTCCACGTAAAAAAGCAGCAGAGTGTATTTCAGAGCATCCCTGCTACTCAGCTACACTCCCGACAAGGACGGACCAAGGACTAAGGGAGCCTCGCATGTCACATAAAGTACAGTTCACACTTTAAGGTACTGAAGCACAAAGAAGCTCAAGTGTTTACATGAACTTACTGCACGTGCTTAATGAACAGACATTTACCCACAGCTATGGCTGAGTATAGCCCGTAACTAAAATGTTACTACTTATTAAACAGAAACACGTAATAAATAATTCTTCCTCTGTGCACCTGCTAACCCCAGCAGTCGGGGGCTGCCCCCTACACTCTGGACAGGATCAGCAGTCCCTGTCGGACTCCCCACGCCGATCCCGCTGTCCGGTGCTAAACCACACGGTGCTGGGCTCAAGCCTGACACTGCTGCGGTACAGCTAAAAAGGGAGCGTGCTCAAATGAAACTGTCGGTCCTCGCACTCCTGGAAGGGCTTCAAATAGAGGGAAGGTTCACACCCAGGTGTTTTCAAGAGGGCAATAACAGCGAATCCATGACTAGGGCTCGTTTCCTCCCCTACCCACCCCTCACTTCCCTTGGACCACAAGTCATTTCTCCAGCTTCCATTCTTCAGCTGACCTGCAACTCTCCATTGAGAATTCTGTAAACTTCTTTGGAATCGATGAAACTTTGGTAGACTTTATGTTGCTCATCTGTGAGTCGGCAAAATAAGACCTAGGGGGAGAATAAAAACAGAATTGAAAAGAAAAGTTTAACAGAACAAAATAATTAAAATATCAACAAAATTTCTAATCAAAAAAGCACAGTGTACACAATTTTAACAATGTAACTCTTATTAAAAACAGAAAAAAAGACAAACAAAAAAACCAGTACCACATCTCAGAGTTGCACAAAGAACAGTTCGCCCCTCTCCACGGCCCCCTCCATTTCTGTCATCCATCCACCGTTTGGTCCCCATGCTACTTGGTCCCCACCCCTCTATTCCACCCGTCCCCAAAGACTGGCTTTCTGCTCACAGGGAACTTTGAGACCAGGTGCATAGTGTTTCCTCCATCCTAGCCTTCAAGTGCCCAGACCACCTCAGCTCCCAAGCCCCTCACCTCAACTTGACTTCAGCACACCTGACCAGGGACCTTAACCTTAACCTTGCCTGGCTCGCCCTCTTTCCTGGAGTTCTAAGCCAAACACAAGTTTACCAGACTTGTCTCTGACAACAACCCCGATCCTGCCAGCCCAACTGTGCCCACCACCCCATGCCATCACCCTCCCTGACTTCAGCCTCTCAGCCCACCTCTTCATTCCAAGACCACTGCCACCACCTCACGGCCTGACTGCGCCCTGGCTAGTCATAAATCCATGGGATTTTCCTTCAGCTACCCCTCCGCCACCCACTGATCTGCCCGGTAACTTCCAAACGAAGAACAACTCGACTGCCTGCCTTCCCTCCTCCTTTCTGTAAGTGCTGGGCACTGCCGGAGCCCATCCCACCTGGGCAGCGTGCTCCACTGCCAGCCCCTGGTCGCCGGGGGAGTCCTAGGCAAGACCCTGCTCAGCCCGTCCTCACATCCCGATGGCTCTGACGAGCTCCTCTCTCCCCAAGCCACCCACCCACCACCCACATGTGCCTCAGCTTCCACTTAACATCATCACACAGAAGCAAACCAACAGAAACGGAACCTGAAGCCATTCAGTCAGGTCCCCAGTCGTCACTCCCGAAAAGGTAGCTACTTCCTCATCTGCTTCACCTTGTGGTTTTGCCTTCATCTCAGGCGAAGAGGCCCCTGCGTGGGATCCAGGACAGCCCTCCCATCTTTGTACCAGATCTGAAACCCACCCACATCCCTCAGGGCAGTGCTCCACGCCTTACACTCCCGGAGGCTGAGGGGAAAACTCCCTGAAAGGATGTGTATGAGCGCCACCTCCACTTTCTCCCCTCCCAGCCACTCCTGATCCGGCACAAGCCCGGAGGGCGCTTCCTCGGACACCAGTGACCCCGCCGTGGACGGCTTCACCAACGCCCTCCTAGCCGCCAGACACACGCGCTCCCACGGCCTCACCATTCCACCTCCCCTAACCCACCTCCTGCCGCCCTGCCTCAGCTTCCTGTCTTCCCAGCCAGCTCCGCCTCTTCTCCCCTCTCCCTCAGTGTGCAGTTCCCCTGGGCTGCGTGTCTCTTCTCATTCTACACAGACTCCTTCAGCCAGCCCATCCCTACGCCTGACTTTAACATCTTCCTGGCTCCAAGGTCACGGCTATGCGGCAGCCTAGAACTCTCCCCAGGGCTCTGGGCCCACGGGTAACTGCCTTTCGGGTGAGCAGGCGCTCCACGGGCACGTCCAGTACATCCAGCCTGAGCTCACCAGCTGTCTCCTCTGCATCCTCGTCCTCACGAAGCCTCTGTGCAGCAGAGCCATCCGGCAACTAAGCCGGAAACCTGGGCGTCCCGGGCCCGTCAGCCCCCTTCCGCCAGCCCCGCCAGCTCCTCTCCCCTCCCGAGGACTCCGTCGGACTGGCCGACTCAGCCCTTGGCCTCCAGTTTTTCTCCCCTCCGATGCTTTCATACACTGCCTGGATAATCTTTCTAATCTATGAACCTGAGTGTTTATAGTCTTAATTTCTTATATTCACATTTCAATCCTTTATATACAACGGCAAGAGAAAAATCCTTCCTTTCAATCACAAAGTTAACTGAATAAACGAATCAATTCACCAAACTGTTCGTCTGTTGTCTGCATATCACTTTCTCCAGGTTACACGGCATTTTCAGATGGGTAAGACAGAGCCCCAACCTCAGGGAGTCCCCGTGTAGCAGGGACTCCCGTGCAGAGCCCTGTGGGATCTTAGCATCTCTCTATGTGTTTGCTGGGGGAGAGAAATCCCAGCTGTGGGGGGGACATTACATGCAAATACAAAGGCAAGTGGCAAGTGTTTAGAAAACAGAAAGAGATTTGTCTTGGCTACTTCGTGGAACACAAGGAGACATTCTGGGATTCCACAATAAAAATAAATTGGTACAAATCAGCTAAATCAGTATTCCTGGAGGGGACAGGGACACGGAAGGTATGTTGGTAGGTGGATGAGGAGCCTTGGAAAAACTAATCCAGTCCACAGCAACTGGCTGATGTGGAAGTGAGACAGCTCAGGGCACTGTGGCCTGAGTACCTGGCAGGAAACGGAGCTCGGTAAGGGGATGCTAAGGTCAAGGGCTGAATGTGGAGATGAGTTCTGGGAGAGGGAAGAGGCAGGGATGAAAGCAGCCTTGATGACAGAGCTCCAAGATCTTTTATCATTTCAACAAAGTCTACGATGCACTTTCTTTTAGATGCTGAACAGAAGGTGTAGTCGTCTACCAAGATGACAGGACACTAGGACGGAATTTAAAAGGATGATCCTTTTAAAACCTGAGTCAGGTGACATCACTACTTTGTTTAGTAGCTCCCCATGGACTGCCTCCCCCATCAAGAGTAAAACCCAGAGTCCCCACCATGACCAGCAGGCCCCTGTGATCTGGCCTCTGGCCGGCAACCTGGCTTCTCCCCCTAACCACCCTCCTCGGGGCTCCTGCCCTCCAGCCACACTGGCCTCCCTGCTGGGCCCTGAGTGTACCAGTGCCCTGCCACATTCCGACCACATGGAATGCTCTTCTGCCAAACTTCCGTGACTCGCTCCTTCACCTTCTTCAGGCCTCTGCTCAAAGGTCAGGTTATCAGTCTTCTCTGACCACCCCTTCGGAAAAGCCTGCCTCCCCAAATCCTGGCCCTTGGCACCGCCCTAAACCCCCTGCTTGTTTTTAATCCACATTTATCACCACTTGCCACCTGATATTTCTGTATGACTCTGTCCCCTCAAGAATGAACGTGAGCTCCCTGGCCACAAATGGGTGCGTGCTCACTGCTATCTCCCAGGTATGGGGTTGGTGCCTAATACAAGCTGTAGCATGAACTGGGGACTTGCAGGCACACACAGATGTAGACCAGCCCGCCCCACAGCACCAGCAACCACACCCTTGGCCTCACCAACCCTGCGTGTGAACAGGAGAGTGAATGGACAGGCACACCTGCGCCTCAGGCTTGCTCTGGGCGCCCTTGGATTTACAGACCTGTTCATTTTTATCTGGCAATGAAAGGCTCATTTTGACATCCGACTTCATCCTCCTCAGCAGGTACGGATTTATGGTATCTCGTAGGACACACGCACACTTATAAGCAGTTTTGACCTTTTAATAAGAGAAATAGGGAAACAATTACTACACATCTGAGGAGTACATTTATTCCTACCTCTCGACTGATTCCGATGCTTTAAATTTTTTTTTAAAAGAATGACCAGTGGTTGTACAGAATTGTTGGACATGGTTGGAAAATGGTTGGGAAAAATTAGCATTAAGTTCTAGGTACTCCCAGGAGATGGTAGCTTTTATAATAATATCATCAGTAAAAATAAAAACTTCCTATAAACCAAAGTGTACAAAAGAACAACCGGTAATTCTGTGCCCTGTTCCACCTCTATTTAATTACTATTATTTAGTTAAACTCGAAAGCAGAGAGTTGTTCGGTTCTTGACCACCCTTTAGGGAAAAAACTGCTTTCAAACAAATCTCAGCTTATAATCTTGTACTCTGCAAAGCTAAAAGGAACTGCTACTCCACAAGACTGGAGATCAAACGCTAACCCGGGGGAAACGCCGTCGCAATGGGAACACCAGATAATAAGCAGAGATTACTGCCCACTGGAGACTCGGAGAGCGAGCTCAAGAAAGCCCTATGATCCCAGAAACGAAAGGTCACTCCAGCCTAAGATGGAGCATATGGGTCCGTAATGGTACACAGCCGTACGAGATGGGTATTAACTGTATGCAGGAAAACAAAGACCCACAGCGCAGGAAACCACTCCCTCTGCAAGTCACTTAAAGGCAAACAAAGAATTCACTAAATTATTGATACTTTAAAAAAAAAATCTAAACAGGCTTAACAACCTAGTAAATTACTACTTAATGGAATAAGAAAATTTCCAAGCAATGCTTAAATTTGAGCAAGTTAGCTGCAAAGTGAATAAGAAAAAGAGATCAACCATACAGAAATTCATGCCAATGAGATTAACGTGGTAAAAAAAATAAAACATTTTAAAAGATCCTAAGAACACCTCAGTCAAGTCAATATACATGTATGTGCATGCATGTGTGTAAACCTTGTATGCATAAATATTAAAACAGTTTTACTTGGACCAGCAGGAAAACAGCAAAGAAGCTCCACTAATCAACAACTTGTAGTTAACAAGAACCCTGTAAACGTATCATTCAGACCTTGATAAAAATTACCTTTACGATGATCAGGTATATTTTATGGTTTGCAATGCAGAGGTGATTAAATTTCAGAATTAAACAAGACACTGCAGTCCTACCAAGGGAGCAAGTACATTGTTTAAAATCTTCCTAAAAATACATACCGTGTGTTAAGGAAACACTGCTCGCATGCTGAAGTCTACCCCCAGTTCTCTCCTCCAGAAGAATGAGGGAGCTGTGGTGGCGCTGGAAAACCAGGGCTGGGCTGCTCAGTGGCCTGGCAGCCCACTCCCGCTCTCTCCTGCCTGCCCACCCTTCTGGAGAGTTCTTCCTCCTCCCCTGCTCCTGGCCCATTTGCAGTGAACTCACCAGGGTCAGAGCTCAGGCTGGGGATGGGTCTGTTTTTCACACCCAGCTCTCCCCAGAGGAAGATCTAAAGCTCTAGACTGGGGTGGGGACGTGAGAACAGGGAAGACCAAGAGACCCTATTTCAGCCTTGACATCAGGCCACATTCTCCAGCCCAGCTTTCCTGGGACTCCTGTGCTTTAGGCAATAGAGATGATTCTGTGGTCAATTCTCGACTGCCTCTTGTGTCAGTGTCTCTGTGAGTAAAAGCAGGTGGTGGGGCTCCAGCTGTGTTTCTCCATCACTCCCACCTCCCCAGTGCCACGGAAAGTGGACATCATGCTGAGCACGCCCCCGCTTCCTTCCTGCTCCTGACAAAGCAGAGTGGTAACTACTCCCCAGTCCTGCCTCTTCCAGAGCTGAGCGACCTTAGGCAAGTCGCCAAAATGCTGAGTCTCAATGCCCTTGAGCATGAAACGAGAAGGTTCAACCAGATGTCTGCTCGGGTTCTTTTCAGGTCTAAACTCCCCTGCACGAGCTTAACACACAAATCCAAGAAGCAGTCCATGTTTTTGGCAGTTAATGTTCCTCCCCCTTTTAGGTCCTAATCCTCCCTTGCCCAGGAAGCCTGTCTGGCCTCCCACAAGCTCTGACACTGGCATCATCCCTCATCACAGTCCTTACTACCCTGCACTGTGATCATGTTTCCTTACCACCTCCCCTTCGCACGCTCTTCCCTGGGCTGGGAATACTGTTCAAGGGCAGGTTCTGACTGTCAGCCATCTCCCATCATTTCAGCCCCAGCCTGACACAATAAATATCTGCTGACAGGCTACCTTCTAGAGACTCAGTCATTTTTGGTGACTATAGATGTCAACAAAAAGGAGCAAATAAAAACCACACCTCTGACCCAAGGACTTTACAATCTAAAAAGGAAAAAAGATGAAGTGCACAAGCTTCTAAAACAGCAACTTTGGGGAAGAAACAGACCATATTTACATGGTCTCGAAGTATCTCCCCATCGATGACTTACTCATTATAAAGGAGAAGCAACTTCAAAGAGTTTAGAAATCTGGCAAACACCACCTTACCCAAAGAGTCAGATCACCACAATGAAGGGCTAGACCGACAGAGTGGTGCCTCCAGAGACAAGGCACGAGAAAGACGTCACTTCTGGGACAGACGTCAAAGACACGTAGTCGGAATCGAACCATGAAGAATAGAAGACAAACCCAAGGCGAGGCACATTCTACAAAATAACAGGCCTGCAGTCTTCACAAGTGTCAAGGTCATGAAGGCAAAAGGAAGATTAGAGGGATGGCTTCAGATGAAAGGAGACTAAAGAGACACGGAAATGACTGGAACAACTTGCCCAACGTGAACGACACACACAGCGGATAACAGAATCACATCAAGGTTACATTTCCCCCGATTCTGATGTTTATTCTATGGTTATGTAAGACAATGTCCCTATTCTGAGAAAATACACACTGAAGGACTTGGAGGAAAGGGGCAATGGGTCTGCAACTTGCTCTTAGATGATTCCGAAAAATAAAAAAGTATAAATTTGTGTAAATAAGAGACAGGTAGGGGAGAGGGAAGGAAGGAAAGATAAAGCAAATGTGGTAAAATGTTAGCAAAATGCTAACAATTAGTCAATGTGAGCGAAGAGTACACAGGAGTTCTTCTTACAATTCTTGCAACTTTCCATTAAATCTCCAAAATAAAATTACTCCAAAATAAAAAGTTAAAAAAAACCCCACAGGATAAATGAAAGGCAATAGGGATTCAGTCAAGAAAGAGAGCTCTTATAAAATTTAATTAAAAATCAAAAATCATTCAATCTCAAAATTGAAAAGGTATAA
The DNA here is from genome assembly GCF_048564905.1 of Vicugna pacos. Classification (NCBI taxonomy): domain Eukaryota; kingdom Metazoa; phylum Chordata; class Mammalia; order Artiodactyla; family Camelidae; genus Vicugna; species Vicugna pacos. The sequence continues at coordinate 37,607,266 of NC_132997.1, read as the reverse complement.
AATGTTTTTTGACAGTCCTCTCATTTTAAAGGCCTAAAATTATTTTTCCAGTTAAATACTTCAAAATATGTGAATGTCTCTTTTGGTGGCAGGCTTTATTTCTGGCTCAGTCTTAACCTGGCAGGTGCAGGCCCCCCCACCTGAGGGCTGTGCAGAGACCCTGCCTCTCCTGGAGGCTGGAACCTGCCCCCAAATGCCTCAAACTGCCCTCTAACCAGCTTCTCCTCCTGACACTCCCATCTGTGACAACCCCATTCCACCAGTAACCCAGGCCTGAAACCTCAGGGGTCAGCTGCAGGAAGCTCACCCACCTCCCCACATCCCACTTCCTTTATCTTCTCAATTTCCACATCTTGTTTGCTCCGCATGAAAAAATGCCACTTTGGGCTTTTGCTCTCCACCTTCTTTCTCGGGACCACTGCTTGCATCCAGGTCCAGACCCTCATCACCTTCACCCCCAACAACTCCCACAGGCCCCTCGATGCCAACCTCCCTCCCATAACTACCAGCAGCCTGAGTAGCCCTCGGAGAACCGCCCGCTCCCAGCCTCCTGCTTAGGCACTTTCAGTGGCTCTTCCCTGCCTAAGACCTTCAGCCTCCCTGTCAAGGCCCCCCACTGCCGGCATCCACAGCTCTCCTGCGACTCCCCCACAAGCATCTCCGGTCCAATCAAGCGTGTCTCTTCAATGCCCACAGCCACATAACGTGGCCGCGTTCTTACTGTTGCTCTAACCTAGAATGCTCTGCTCTTCCCGACCTGTTTTCCCAGAATCAGATTAAAAGACACGTGTCTCGTTAAGTCTTCCCTGCCTTCCCCTTTTCAAAGCATTTACGCTACTTTATATGATGCACTACCCCAGTTTGCACTATTACATGCTGTCCAGAACCGATCCACTTTTGTTTCATAATTCCTGACTGCTTTTTGAATATTGTACATTATCTTTTTAAAACCCACATGGAAAATGATCAGCTTTCAAGCAAAAATAATTTTGTGATTTTTATCAGATACCATTTCCCTTACATTCTGAATGACTTGGCCACAAAGTACAGTATTTAGCAGCAACGGTTTAAATATCAAAATGCCAAAAGTGTTACCGAATATGTTACCTGCACGGGGGAGGCGTTGGAATACCCGCCCATAGTGATGGGGACGGAGAACTGCTCCATGAACACGGGCAACGTGCCCAGCTTCCCTGGGAAGATGAAGTCAAAGAGCGACCACAGCTCACGGAGGTTATTCTGCATCGGTGAACCCGACAAGATGATGCGGTGAGGGGTGCGGAACTGTGCAGGGAAAGAAAGAACTTTTCTCTTAATTAAATTCACCTTTTAACAGATGATCACCGACCCTACCCCAAAGCTCTCCCAGTCAATCTTATTATTGAACACAACTCCATATCTTGTTGGTCTCCTTCAAACACAGACATTTTATGCAACTTTAATTCTCCAATTACACAGAGATAAAAATATATATACAGGGAAGGATTTTTCTTATTGTTCAAGCTGAAGACCCTGGACTAGAGTTGGATTTGGTTACATTCTAACAATAGACCCCTACAAGAGACAGTGAGTAATGTGAACAATTTGAATTTTAGAAAAAACGATTAAAGGCAAGAATAAAACGTTTTCTGCATTAAGGCAAAATGTGTATTTCAAACTCCTTCTGCAAAAAGCACAAGGAAAGATTCAATAAGTGTGTTACTCAAAGCAGAGAGTTTATTCTCAATTAAATATTACCCATGTGGAAACCCCGCTTGTTGTAAGAGGTCACACCTGTTTGCAAGCAAGGGTGATGGCAGCATTTGGGTTGCGAATTTTGTGTCCTTCGTCCAAGATCACATAGTGCCAGTCGTGCCTGCTAATATCATCTTGCATCAGTCGAATGTAGGAGTAAGAAGTGATCAAAATTCCATGACAGTGAGCGATGTCTCGAATTAGTTTCTCCTAAAACGATGACAAAATAGTAAAGCCAGTTGGAAATGAAAAGTTAAATGAGCATGACTCTTAAAATCAACCTTGCGATCGTGATGCAATCGAAAGCACTTTCATAAATGTACACAAACATAACACATACAACATAATTCTACCTGATCAGCACTGGAAGTTTATTTTATGTTTCATTAATCTGTAAGTAGTGAACACTGACTAACAAATCCACTACTGCGGGGGAGGAGGGCTCAAAAGAGGACCAGTGAAAGGCATAACATGTGAACACTTGCCCAATTTTTATTTTTTCCAAAACATCCTGTACGTCAAACAACAACGTAGATGGAAAGTGATTTATTATTTCAAAACAAAAGCAAGAAAGGAGACACAACAAATCCAGTAGCTTTAACAACATATAATGTGAATTCCAGGAGGCGAGAGTAGAAACGGTATTAAAAAAGTGATTTTTAAAAAATGATAGAAAAAAATCCTGAGAAGAGACTGGGAGTCTACAGAGTAAAACAGCCTAGAGTGTCAAGCAGAAATACAGAAAAAGCCATATACCTGGGTATACACCTGCTAGATGTCTGAATTCCAAAAATAAAGAAAAATAAGAAAAAATGCTGTAGCTTCTGGTCAGAACAAAACGGGAAGAGAAATGATTCCCTTAAGAGGAAAAGGATTCTACCTGAATTGGATTATCTTTTCTGCCAACACTAAAAATGTCAGAGAGCAAAGGGAAAAATCTTCGCATAATTCTAGGGAGAAAGCAGTGACCCTGGAATCCTGCATTGATCCAAACTAGCAGTCACGCTTGACAGAAAGAAGTAAATGAATTCCACCTTCAGACAGGCAAGGACAGAAGACAAACCAGCAAGAGATGGGCTAGGTGCAGCTCGCGATGTCCAGCCAGGGCAAGTGTGCAGTCACCAAATGAAGGCAGCCCCTTCCCTGGGCGGGGGAAGGAGGGTGCCCAGGCCACTGCTCTCTGTGCAAGAGCAGACACAGAGCTCCCGACCGCGGTGCTCAGCACAGATGGAGCGCTTGTTGCCACTCGCTGCGACAGGACAGATGTCCTTATTAACCCCGATTTACAGATGAGAAAACCGTGGCTTAGACATGGTAAATAATACCATCAGGTCAAACAGCTGGTAAGTGATGGAGCCAGGATCTGAGCGCAGAAAAGCGGCCAACTCCAGAGCTGGTTACTATTAACTATTAGGCAACACTGCCTCTTACTCTACTACAAAAGAAAACCCTTGTAAGGGACGATCACATGTAGCATATCTACCAGTTCTTAAAACAGACTGTTAAAACAGTAATTAAGTAAATATTAAAACACTGTTTTAAATATTAATGAAGCTGTTAAGAAGGGATCTAAAATATAAAAAGGAATATATTTTTGCATTACTATAATTCCAGTTTAATTTAACAAAGCCTAGAGTGAAAAGAGGGGAAAATAAGAGTGTACTAAAACTCTCCTCTTATCCAAGGGCAGAACGGGGCACAGGTGATGAATACCATTAAATTCCTTATCAGGAGAGAAAAATTGGTTGAAATACATTTGTAAAAAAAATTTAACCCCATTTATTGATTAATAGTTGCTACTTCAGCACAAATACTAGAAAAGAAATAAATTATAGAGCTATCAAAACCACTATCAGGGAAAAAATACTAATAAGAAATAGAAAAAGAATTAGGGAAATATAAAAAGCAGACAATATCACGACCAGAAAATAAGATAGCTGGTTTCAGACGAAACATTCACGTCGGCGGGTTGTCAGCAGGGAGAGCATGGCCAAAACCCAGCCTCGTGTTTAAGAGACCCAAACCAGACTGGCGCTGGGATATTAAGAGTAAGAGAACTATCAAAGATGTACCAAGGAAACGCAAACAAAAAACAGGGCAGGATTAGAAATACAAATATCAGACAAAAAGAACTGAACAGAAAAGGCAGGGCTAGTTTGCATTTTAAGGAGACAGCACACCAGAGAGAAGAGCCACTGCCTGCCCGAAGCACAGCCCTCGGAGCTGCGCTGGCAAAGCGGCTCGCCCACGACCGGCAGTGGATGCGGCCACAGCCTCTGAGTTCGCCGGTCAGAAGACAGAAAGACAGACTAAGGATAATCGCAAATTTAAAAATAAGGAGCCAAAGATCTGAGTGTCGCCAGCAGTGGGCTCCTTGTAACAGCTCTCAGCAGAGCCTTAGCCCACACAGAATCCTCCCTCTCCGCTGGGGCTGAGATCAAACCACGCGGCCAATGCCGTCAGCTGAAAACAGCACATTGAGACAGTAAGGTAAAAACAAAAACTAGTGAAGCTTAAGGAACAAACCTGGTAGAGCTGGTAAAGCAAAAACCTAAGTGACTCTTTGAAAAGACCAAAAACCAGACAAACCTCTGAAAAGTCAGCCCGAGGAACAGACTCGGATGGGCAGCGTGAGAAACGATAAAGGAGTCGACCGCGGATGCAGAGAACTGAAATCTTAGCCCATGCCGTGTGCAAATCTAACGCCAAAGAACCTGAACATCGACAGAGGACGGGTGTTTCAAAAAAATGAATTACAAAATGGACCCAAGAAAAAATGAGACAAACCAACCAGACCAATAATGAAGAACTTGAAAAAAATGGTATAGTTTCCCACCAGAAGTCTGCAAGACCCAAGGGGTTTTAGAGTGATGTAGGAATCAACCCTGTTATTTAAACTGTTCTGAAACACAGAAAAAGACAGAATGCATTCCAAGTCATTATTTTAAGGCTAGCAAAACCCTCTTTTCAAATCTGATGGACGCAACACACTTGTGTACGTACCCGCACCCCCACCCTGACTAGAGGTCCATTACTTTATAAATAAAATCTAGCACTACATTAAGCTAATAAGGCATCGCAGGAATAGAAGAATAGCTAATGCTAGGAAAACTAATACCACAATTCATGTAATCATAATCATACAATTTTTAAATTTCTTAAATTTAAAATTCAACATCCTCAGAAGTGGTATTAACTTAATAAACAAGGATTCGAATATTTTTAGTTCAATAGAACATGAAAGGGTGTAACAAGGGCTAAGAAAATTTTGAAAGAGGAAAAGAGAAAGTCTTCTCACGTCATAATACACTCAAACTTCAGAGCTAAGAGCTCTAATACCGGATACGATTAAAGGTTTGACAGGTGAGAGCTGTGTTATTATTATGACTATTATTTTGCCATCTTCCTATTCAGTTTTCAGTGCCTGCACAATCCTACCTTGAAGGCCACATCTGATTTAACCATTTCCTGACTTTCTAACCTTATGACAAATGCAGCAGTAAACACCTCAGGACTCACAGGCTTTCAAATGCACGTACGGGCTCTCCCAGGCCTCGCCTCCACCCACTTCTCTGGGGCAACACTGCTACTCCATTGCCACCAGCCCCACCCTGGCAGCGAGTGTCCAGTGAAGAAAAGCAGGCTGTCCAAGATGCACTGCTCCACCCTGAACGCATCCCACTGGTCCTGGGCCTTTTAGAAGCCAGGAGCTTCAATAGCTCCTCCACATGTCTATCTCCCACTGAGATTCCGGACAGGCAGCAATCCCCATTCCATCTTCATTTCCACCTCCTCCTAGGAGAGCAGAGGCTGCTAAGAAGTCAAGAAGCAGGTAGGACGTGGGACGACAGCCAACCGGGACAGGAGAATGCTCCATGCCTGCTCTACTCCAGGCACGGCACCACGTGTGCACAGAGAGGAATGGGACATGGAAACAATGACAACTGTTTGGGGCCCGAAGTACAGCAGAAGTGAAATTACCAGTCACATAAAATGTCCACTGGCTCGTGGCCAAATCCTGCCCATGTGGGTCCACTGGCTCACGGCCCTGGAACTCCTAACTGCTGGACGCACAGATGCGCCACGATCTTTCCACTACCCTCCAAGGAACGCCACCCCGAGCCCGACTCTGGACATCCCTTTGCCACCAGTAAACAAACGAGATGCCGAGACTCTCAAGTGGCTCAACCGTGGAAGCAATGTTTCCTTCTGTTGCATGTTGAAGAACTGAGGTTAATTCTGTAATGTTAGCTCCAGAAATACAGAATTTCTACCATATTCAGAAAGATGTATGAGGATGAAGAATCAAGATGATGCTTTTATAAAAAAAAAAGTAAAAATCGTCCAATGTCCCCGTTGAAAATATAACCTCCACTTAACAGCCACTGGGCAAAAACACATCCAAGACTATTTGTTTTCACCTGATTCCATCTCAGGATTCTATAACCGCCTAGCCTGGAGTTTCAATGATGGTGAATTGTTGAATATTATGGACGTCTCTATCCAAACACTTAAGACAAATCATCTCGGGCGGTTTCAAATTAAAAGCTTGTAAAATATGTAACCTCTCCTAGTTTTTGCAATTAATAGGGTACATCTGCAATTAGCCTGACTTACTGAATGCAGCGCTGTTGTCATTAAAAGATGTCTGTAAAAGTGCCGCCGTTATTACGGAGGCTCAGGAGACCAGTCCCTCCTAGAGGGCAAACAGTGGACTGGTAGAAAACAACAGCCATAAATCACGCTGTCAGGCAGCGGGGGGAGCGGCGTGGAGCACAGGCACATGAAGGCCATTCACGGGAAGCAGCACAGCGGCTTCCCAGGCAGGATTTACTGCACCTGTAATTAATTAAAATTTCCTTCAAGCTAAATCTTTAATAAACAAGGATTTGTGCTGACAATGGAGGAAAAAAGGGCTCCGGCAACACAACTTCAGAATAGCCCTCACGGAACGAGCGCAGCATCTATCATTTCTTGTTGTACTCGGTGTATACGCCGTCGCTAAAGTTAATAGGAACTCCATCACTTTGTGTTATCATTTGTGTCCTTGCAATGGGTCTGAAATATTGAGGATGCTTGAGGAACCGTGTGGCCCTCTCCTACTATCATTTGTTAGGTTTTCAGTTGACTCCCTTCCAGCCTGTTAAAAAGCCAAGTCTTTTTACACTAGTGTTTTAGAAAATGAACCTTTTTGAAGAACATGTGATGGCAGGTGCATCAGATGGTCGTGTTCTTTCTGTGTGGTCTGTTCTATAATCACCCCTTGCATTTCTCAAAAAATTTTAACATTCTATTTCACTGTTTCCATTTGGGGCCAACGCATCTGGACATGAGGGAAAAGGGTCTAGACGTGAAAGACTATGAATATTTTTGATACAGCAGGAGCAAACCCTCTATCAAATGTATTTATACTGAATCCATCAGAAACGTCAGAGCATCTTTTCTTTTCTCAGGTACTGAGATGACAAGGACTACTACATTCTTTGTTTCTAATAGTAGGAATTACCCAAGTAAACGTTCTGTGCTGGGGACCACACTAAGCTTACTGTGCACACATATTAACCCAACAAATCCTCACAAAATTACCCATTTTCAGGAGATCAGTCTAGGCTCAGAGAAGCTAAGTGACTTGCCCCAGGTCACAAAGCTATAAAATGGCAGATCCAAGATTCAAACCCTGGCTCTGGAAATTATAAAATCTATGCTTTTAAGCCTTTATGCCACGGTTGCATTTTTCAATCTGATGGCTCTAAATGCCATGAATTGATCAAAATGATAAATCTCTCTGAGTTATCAAAAATATTCCACAGAGTTACAATACCCTACATAGCAGGGAAAGGTGGGAAAGCTATAAAGTGACAACCATCTCAGAATATAAGCAAGAAATTTCTCACACACATCTTCCAATAAATTGAAAAAAGGGTCCTTAATAATTAAATAAACTTTACAACACAGTGCTAAAGATGTCACCACCCACTGTGAGTTATGGGGTAAGTATCTCAAAACTGCCTTCTTTTATTATCTTTTCGTATTATTTTCTTTCCCCAAGAAAATGGTGAGCTTTTCAAGGTCAGTTAAAAACATCATATCCATTTTTGGAGCCCTAATAACATCAAATACCTGCAATACTGTGTTTATAGTTATTCAACAAATAAATATTAATCCACTCACAGATCAAGTTTCTCTCTGTTAGAAAAAAGAGATCATAAAACATAATGAGAAAAGGAAAATCCTTGATTCCTATTAAATGAGATTTCAACTGACCATTAAAGGAGATTCAGAAGCCTGAAAATGTCTTTATCTGATTTGATCATTTGGTTGAAAATATTAGCCACATTTTTTTTTTGCACAGTTGCTGGGTGTGCATTTGATAATTCTAAATTATGCTGTCAACCAAAGAGAATATTAACAAAGATGATACAGGATCACGTGGTGAGAGAGGTGGGAAGCTAAAAGGCAATGCAGGGAGGAAGAATGACAGATATGCTCCACTTACAAACTGTTTGATCATTTGATCTCTGTTCCCTAAATGAAAAATTTACAAAATTTTACTTCTTACCATATTGATTAGAAAAGTAATGATTTTTAATTCTGAATGATTAGAAAAATAAAAATGATCTCTTTGAACGAAAAGCAGAATACTTCTGGCATTATGATGCCTTTAAGTTCCCTGAAAGAGAAATTCTCTTCTCTTCCCTATTTTCTGCAGCACTGAAGGCCCCTGTGCTGGAACACCGCTATTACACTTAGACAGGACAACTGGTGGGCACAGAAAGCTGCCCCATGGAAAGAGGAATCTCAGCCTGTAAGGATGGAAAGGAAGTCAGACATTAGATGCTGGGTTAGAGGACAGACCAGCATTGGCAGAACATCTGAAATGTGATTAAGAAATGTCAACTCTATTGCAATGCAACACACACCTGTAAGCCAACAGGTGTGTACAGGGTGGTGACAAGACCTGTACATACAAACATAAAAGGAAGGAGCAAAGGGAGCAAATGCCACCTCGGTGTTTTAATCCAGAAGCCAGAGCTCTGATCTTGGAAGTGTTACTAACCAGGCCTTGTGCAAAGGAGTGAATACATTCTCAATGTGTCACCCTCACAGATAACAAACTGATATTAACATTAACAATAAACAAATAGTAAACTGTGTTTCTAAGTGGAGAGTATTGTTTGAAAGATGCAAAAGGACTTCTCCATCTTTTGCATAACAGTTTACGTATCTTTAGAGATCTGAGATAATTTATGATGGAAAAGGAACTGTCAAAAGAGTTAAGGGTCAGAGTAAATAAACAAGTCCACTGCTTTTGCTCAAAAGTCAAGTCACAAACTGCAAGTTAAAGTCCTTGGTAAACTGTTCAGCACTAAAAAAAGGCACGGACGATCATTTGTATGCATGTGTCTGTACGGGCAAAACCACCTCAGAAGGTGCGATCTTTGTAAACAAAAGTGAAATGATGCATTCTTCAAGGTTTTGTCTGCCAAACAAATTAAGGAAGCAAGTCTCACCAACAGAGACACTGACCAACGTCAATTCTATCTCCACTAGCGAGTCAATGTATTTCATGAAGGTTCTTTTTCAGGTTATAGTTAACAGAGGAAACGCAGGGAAGCCATGATACGGTGAAGGTGTGAAATACACACTTCACCAGCGCAGAAGAAATGAAAGGATAAAGAGGAACATATGAAAAATTTGCCTTTTAAAGACATTCATCAATGAATGAATCTGAGTGTAGGATTTTGCAATACAAAACACTAGGAAATGTCAACAGACAACAGAAGTGAAAAAAGGAATCAAAAATGTTTTATGAGGGTGATTTGATGACAGATAGTTACAACAACTTAGTTGGACTACAAAAATAATCTATAACTGTTATTTTCATGCTGCTGAAAAAAAAAATCACGACCTTTTTTTTTTTCTGACTGCAGCATTTACCCTACTTCATTAATTATTTCAACTCATTTGTTTCCCATTTTATTATTTAAAATTCAGGGCAAAGTTAGCTGATTTTAATAACAGGTAGTACAGCAAGATTCTGTGGCATCAAACTTGAGCTACGAAATTACAGATACTCTGATTCACTTCTACCAAAAGTTCCACTTACTCGTGATCACAAACAAAATGGGAATTTGGAGGAAAGGGGGTACTGGCAGAATTGCAAAGACACTGGAGGTTAGTGGCTCATGTGGATTTAACTCAGTGAGGCCAACGTTCAACAGCTCTTTCAGCTGGCATCCTTTCACGGGGGCACAGAGAGCTCACTCAAGGGCTCTGAAGACTCGGCAAAGAAAGAAGGCATAACAAGCTGCCACTTCTTGTCTACAGAGTGACCTGCAAACCCACGGTGACAATGTGTAATTATTATTTATTCAGCTATGGGGCACTTGGGATACAAAAAATGAGGAAGACATCCCTACTCTGCAGAGCATACAGTCTAGCTGGTAAGTCAGAGGAGAATAAAAAAAGCATAATACGACCTATCTCTGCTAGGGTAAGAGATGGTAAGACTCTCTTTTGATAATGTGGCTAAAACTACGAGTAAGTGAGGAAATGTGACTTTCAAAAAAAAACTGATTATACTTACATGGTGATCAAGAATTCAGAGAACAAAAAGCAACTTAACTAAAAGGTACCAATACAAATTATGAAATTCTCAAAATGGCAGGCTGTTCTTTTGTTCATTAAAACATGTTAAAAGCATGTTAACAAATGCATTTACCAATCAAGAGTTATTATATTTTTGTACCCATTTTCCTAATGCCCCAAATCCAGCCAGTAAACCGCTGCGTAAGTCCCTGTTTCCAGTCCCACTCACGCTATCAGGCCAGTGGCGCCCTGTGTGTACCCAGTTGTGTTTCACGGGACAATCAATATGTCTCAACGCCTCCTATGGACAGTTAGCACGAGCAAGACTACGTTCATAATTGTTTTGAAAATACAGAGCTCCAAATTAAATCAATAACAGTACGTTTAACTGCATGAAAGAAACACAGAAACATACATTTGAATAACACATGGATCAAAGCAAAAGAAATTATGTAAAATGCAAGGCTTTAAAACAAAACAAGCAGAAGAGGTACTCAAGTATCATAACGTTACCTTTTTGTGGGTAAAGGACCCGGTTTCGTGCAGAATTGCCACTCTGAACGGAGGCCACCACGTGTGAAATTCCTTCACCCACTGATGCATCACTGTCGTTGGACAGACAATTATAGTGGGACCCAACCCCTCGAACCTGCACGCAGTGTCCAAGAAGAAAAGACAACCATGAATGACAGCACATGGGTCATCAACTGCCAAAAAAACAAAGAAAAAAAAGAAACAAACAAAAACTTAGCAGTTCAAATAAGAAAATCCTAGTTATGGAAATTTACTGATATTTTCTTTAAAGAACAAGATCTTAAGGATAAAACCCACTAAGTGAAATCCCTACAACCCTATTCATCAATTAGTGGGTGCAGATATTAAGGGGAAACGCCGGCTGCCAACACGTTAAAAGGTAATGTCTATTGCAAAGTAAAAGAAAATCAAACAAAAATTACGTGACAAAAATACTTTTCTCTCCTCTTCTATTCCAGACCAGTGAAGGTACTAGACGATACATCTTACACTATGTGAACATAAGAGTAGCTTCGATTGGTTGGAAGCTTTATAGTCTACCCAGAGTTTCCACCCAGAGGCTGTCAATCAATCTCACAGCCCTGGGAAGTGAGCAGAACCAAAACCCTGCACTGTTAGGGGATGCTGAAGACTGGTGTGCCAACGGCGACATGGGTCCCAGGAGATGGAGCAACGCCTCAAGTCGGTCGTCTGATTGCTGCAGCCTATTCTTTCACTACATCATGCTGCTGGCTCCTCCATGTGATAAAAAATACCAGTGGGAGAGCATCACGGTGACCACTTCTCCTAGAAGGCCCACGCCAACAGACAGCAAGTTGCGCGGTTTTCAGGGGAAGCAGCTGAGCGTCACATGGCCAGAGCCTTAGCAAGGGGCGTGTTGACCAGACAAACACTGATGGGTCGGGATACACGTGGTAGCATTATTTGTACTGCGGGGAAAGTGGGTGCCACCTGAACATCTGTAAATAAGAGAAGGGCTGCAGAAACCATCCGATCTGACTACAGCACAGGCTAGTGGTTAGGAGCACTGTCTGGAGCTGAATCCTGGCTCTGCACACACTAACTGAACCTCGGTGTCTCATCTTAAAATAGGAATAATAATAATATTGATGATACAGGGTTACACGAAGATTAAATGAATATCTATAACGTACTTGGAACAGTATATAGTAGATACTATACTAGAGTTTGTTAAATAAGATGGAACACCATATAACCATGAAAATGAAGAATACTTAAAACCTGAAAAATGCTCATAAGTCTTTAAAAAAAATGACCTTTTTTATGGAATCGCCCCAATTTACTTACACACAGGGAGTCAGTAAACTGGTTATGGCCACTATCTCAACAACCATCTCTCCTCTCTCTGCTTCCGAACAGAATCACAGTTTCGTGCAGGCACCCCCTTCTCCTTCCCAAACACGTCCTCGGTGGGACTCTGGCCACTGTCTGGCTATGGCGAAGAGGAGTGAAGCCACGTCTACGGCCCTTCAGCACACAGTACTCCCCCGGTGACACTCTCCAGTCCACTGAGGGGGTGGGAAGATGCCTCGCACAGGGTAAGGAAGGACTTAACACTCTAGGCTGTGGAATCACCTCTCTTGGTCTCCCCGGCTGCATGTGGACAAGGAAACTGAGCCCAGTGGCCACTGGCAGCTGGGATCCAGTGCAAGGAGATCTCATGGCCACAAGAAGAACTGCCCTCAGGAGAAAATTAAAGTGTCCGGGCCCCTGATGACATCACTGGGATGTTGATCATGCTGTGTTTACAGCCTACCCTCTTTGTAGGTTTCTAGGTATATCACACATTTTGTGAACATTCAACCCAATGTAGGGCCAGGATTTTTTTTTTAACCTGCAATCAAAATACCCTGATCCATTACGTACCACGGGCACCTGACTGAATCTGTACCATCCTGCCCCCCTTCCCTGCTATTACAATGGAACAGGCATCCCTTTTCCTGCCCGAGCCCAAACCCGCCTCGACATCGATGCTCCTATTACTGGAGTTGCTTCAACTTCAGTCTTGCTGGGAGATGGGTGCTAGCTGGTGCATAAAATGAATATTAAGCAAAAGTCAGACTATGTGGATCTCTTCAGCATGAGACTCACACCCAGCTCACACTACCAGAGACAACTGGGAGCCAAGATTTGCCAGAGGACCCTGGAAACCCACACAGCCCACCTCTCACTCATTCTGGAGCAGAGTCACCGGCACTTTTTAAACTGTCACTCTCTGCTCCCTACCTTTTTCCGCCCAACAAGGCTGCTGAACATCTGAAGCTAGATGCACCAACCCACTGCACACACTCTCCCCATGCCCTCTCGTAACTCTCAAGTGTAAGTTACTCCCTAGACACTGACGATGCCAGTCTAGGTCTCCAGCCCAATCCCTGTCCCAAACTCCAAAGTACCAGAGGCCTGAAGGTCCAACTGCTGGCTGATCTCTCCACTTAGCTGTCCCCATGGCACCACACTGCAACCTCCCCTACTTTGCCTTCCTCCCATGTTTCCTAATCCAGTGGGAAGAACTGTCACCCATTCTCCAGGCACCCAAATTGGAAATCCAGGCCTCATCCCTGCCCTGTCCTTCTTGTTCTCCACTGCACTTTCCAACCTGGACTGGGTTTGTGTCACACGTCCACCTCCTAAACGCCTCCCAGAGTCACCGTGTCTCTGCAAATACACTGCTGATAACTCCACTTCTGGCCACTCTCATCTCTTACTGGGTTACTGTACTTTCTAGCACAATCATTCAAGAAAGCAAAATCTGAATGACTCATCCCTTTGCCCCCTACCCTCAGAACAGTCTAGGTACCTTAACCTGGCACATAAGGCCACAAGGACCTGATGGCGGCCCACCTCCTCAGCATCACCGCTCAGGGTCCCTGTGGTCCAGCATGCCCCTACAAGCACGTCTTCAGTCACTACAAAGTGCGTACTCCTCCGACCTCTCAACCTTCGCCTTTTCCCTTCATAGCCTCTCCTCCCAGTCACCCTGTACCTGCCCTTCAGCCCTCGGCTTCTTCTACAGCGTGCCCCCTGTCCCTGTCTCTCCTCATAGGTTAAGGACCCTTCCTCGGTGAGTGCACACTAGTTAGGACCCCATATGAACCCCGTCATAACAAGTATCGCCCTCACCGGGCTCCTTGAGAGTACAGAGGCAGCCTCTCCCTCAAACCATCTCCCTGCACAGGAGACCACAGGCGATAACTAATGGACAGTGGCTTTATTAAATGGAATTTTTTTTAAATGTTGGAAGAAATTATATTGAAACATTAAAAAGAGATTATTTCTGACTTGGGGGGATCATGGGTGACTTAAATTTTCTTGCTACCGTTCAATAAATGATCCCTGAACTTAAAAAAAAATTTTTGTAAATTAGAGTAAATCACATAGTGCTTCAAAAATTAAAAATAATCTTCTTCTGCACAACTGAAAAATACCTTGTAGTTCTAGAAGAAAAACAAGCCATAACTTAAAGGAGGCTTACCCTTAGACCCCAGTGTAACAACATGCCTCCACACACTTCTCAAACCTCTCAACCTCCAGCGACAAGTCACTGCCCCTGCCCCTCAGATTGCTGACACTTCCCGCAAAATTCCCAAGCCCTGCTCTGCTCCTCCCCAAGGGCAGGTCCAAGGCAGGCGCCCCCTCAACTCCCGGGGGAGAGCGTGACTCCACCCTGGCACCCTCCGTGACAATACTCCTTTCTAAAAGGATTAAACGCACCAGCTTCTTTATATCCTCCGAGGGGAATCAAAGAGAGTTATCATCAATACGCACTCAGCAAGGATTAAGAAACAACCAATCAAAGCCCATCTAAAATATTTAAAAACAAACTCGCTTTCAAACACAAATACATACGTAAGCTTTCGTAAGTCATAGATCATTTCTGTTCTTTCATAACACGCTCTCCATAAACTGCTACATTGATGTCTCACACTTTGTCATTTAAGGCCAGTATTTTATTCTGGCGGAACATCTATCTGGCTTTATGATGCCCTTTAATTTCTGCCATTCTGTCTATTAGAAGACTAAGGAGATTTTCCCACTGAGTGGAAATCTGGGAGCGGACCTAGATGGTTCCTGAACCACAGAAGGGGCTATCAGACCCATTAACGTTCACATCACTGCACCACCCTTCTGCAGCCCTCAGTACCGGTGAGATGTGCGGGAGAAACGGCTAAATGTACTGCAGTGATTAGCATCAATTACCAAACTGGCTGCAATTCCTTTCATCTTCGATTACCACTGATTACCTAATGAGTTTACGCCACGCCGATAGCTCCGATTTCAACTTGCAGGATGGAAACCTGTAAGCCCGTCCCAGGACTTACAAAGTAAAAATATTTACCTTTGAAAGTTTATTAACTTTTTCAGGCTAGTTATGTGTAATTAGGAATTTACTAAATGATATCCAAGATTTCAAAGTATTAACTGAAGTCGGAAAGGTGACTAATATATTTCCTCTCCATCATAAAATTCTGAGAGCCTAGCACTATTGTATGAATGGCAAAGTGAAAAGAAGCTAGTGTACACATTATGAACTGAGAAAACAACCATTTTAGATTTTTTGCTAACCACGTGTAAATATGCTTTTCCCTCTTTAAAAAAAAACACACACACACACATATAAGACACATTAAATAAACAAAAATTAAAACTTCCCTTACCATGAAGTTCCTTATTGGTGCCTGAGAAACTTACATGGTTTCAGTGATTGCTGACCTTAAAATTACAACACTAAGACCATCTCAAATTAGGGCCCCCAAATCCACAGCTCATGAGAGTTCAGAGGAAATGTACAATGAAGCCAATGATGCAAGGCTGGCTCACACAGAACTTTGTTTGACTATTCATCTGAATGTTTTTCTTTAGCACATAAACATAGAGAACTCCAAGTTCATCTAGCTTCAGAGGAGGACATATTATAAAATTGTGAGAAAATGTTACACAATTCACTTCAGCACATGGACGCGGAGGGGACCACGCTCCTCCGTGCACCTCTATTCCTGAAGAGCCCAGTTGTTTGGTTGATGTATAACTGCATTCTGGGAAGCCACTTCCACCAACGCCATTTTAATAAAGAGATCTGGGCTATAGGCCAACGTGCCACACTATTTCATTATGGGAAAGAGGAGCGCTGCATTGATAGTTAATTGATTACAGCTGCTGCTCATTATTAGCCCTGACTTCACTCCTGGTAGGACTGTCACCACTTGAGAGAGCATGTTTTAATTTTTCGATCAAAACTAGACTGCAGGGATGACTTTAGGTTTCCTAGGCCCAGCGTATTAGACGCCACACAAGTTTCATGGTGATAGGAAGGGAGGGGAAGAAAAGAGATGGGAAATAAGAAAATCCCAGAAACCATTTAAGTAGAGAAAGACAGTGCTAGAAACTATTTGGGGCAGCTTGGGGCTAATTCTAGTTATCAAAACACAAACAAAAAAAACAAAGTAGAGGTGGAGAGCCAAGCCAACCAAAGAGCTTATTAGGAACAGAAAAAAGCATTTTTTAAAACAGTAAACTAATGACATTTATAGTTAAGAAAACACTAATGCCCATTTTCATCTTTGATTTTTCCATTGGGATGGGATATTTTCACACAAAATTAACAAAAACAAAACTCAGAAGATTCAAAGAAAAAAATTCTTTACTCAATGGTTTACAGTTTGTATTTGGCTCTTGACTAAATATTTCTCTGCTGATGAACCAGAGTGCAGGACAGTAACTTTGTGCCCTGTCAAAGGGTCGCCCAGTCACATCTAGTGAGTGCCTGAGGTTTCTGTGACATACCCATCTTGTAAATATCTTGCTATTACTCATTAGATAAGCCTACTAGAATCCAAAGAGTCCTTGATTATCTAGGTTCAAGATTAAATATCCTACATAACTTAATCCAGCATTATTTTTTACCAACACTTATTTCCATAAAGCCAATTTACAGCTTAAATATGGAAAGGCCCACTATATTTCAAGATAAAGTATTTCAGTCCTATCATTCAGAACTAACACAGTTTTAAATGCTTATTCTTTCAGAATAGTAAAGCTTTCATAGTTTATTTAAATTCCTAAAGAGAATAAAGATTACAACCTAAAATTCGTTTTCTATCATTTTAGCCGGTTGCTTAGACACTGGCTTTAGAATTTACATAAAATTCTTAAGGACTGGGAGAGGAAGTAGACAACATAGTGAGCACACAAGTACATAACTTCATTTAAAAAAGAAAGCCCTATCTGCAAATGCTAACATGCAAAATGATTACAAAAGAAATTCGGGAGAATGGCTTCTCCAAAGCTTCAACTTTCCCCATGAAGAGACTTTGTACTTACTGTAATGCTCACCTGGTCCCCTGCCAGAACAAATATTTTAATGTAAAATTTAATAAATGGAACTAAAGGTATTATGTCTAATTTAAAATTCCATATTGTGTAAACTATTGATATTAACATAATTGAGTTTGTAAACAATCCATTTGCAGACGCTAACCTTAGACACTGTATTGACCCAAAATATCTAGTGGGGCTCATCTGCAAAATGAAGCATCAATGCCTGGAATTCATTAAAAGTGTTACATGTTTAATTTCTCCTGCCCTACAGCTCCATTGTCTCGTAAAAATTTTCCTTTGATGTCCCCCACTAAAAGAATTAAAGGAATATTGTAATTGAAATGTCATCAATAATTCACAAGACCCTCCTCCACAGCAATACATCTGATGAAATATTAATTGAGCTCCACAGACTGACAGTCTGCAGAGGAGCACTTGCCTGTAATTTGAACCACGAGTCCTGATCTTGCTGTAGCTCAGACCTGCCAAGAAGGCAATTATCTGGATGGTCTTGCCCAATCCCATTTCGTCTCCCAGAATTCCTCCTGCCTGCTGGCAGTGCAATTCCCACAGCCACCTAACACCTGTCTGCTGGTACCTACAACAACAAACACCAACAAGAAAAAGAAAATGGCAAATGGTGGATAATACAGATCGTAACAGCAAGTACTCATGAATTAATCATTTGGCGAGGTTCTAGCACCAGTCAGAGAAGCATGCCGGATGTGTGTTTTACATGAGTATTATATTTATAAGGTCATACATTTTTGATTACCTAGGCATAAAATCACAAATTTTTCTTTACAGAAACGTTAACACATTTCTAATTAAACTGATAGATGGGGTAATTAGAGACTATTTCTTTTCTTTTCCAACATTAGAAATAGCCTGGTAAACAAGCATAAACTTATTATCTTTTATTCAATACTTCTATGGAAAAAAAACCTCAAATACTTACAGTTATGTAAAGTTTCAATAATTTTTCTATGAAAAGAGGCATTAACATTTGCTTTTGCAATGTGAACAGCATCAAAAGGCAGGACAGAGAACACCAATTTACAGCATATACTGTTGAGGAGTCACTTGGTAATCATATTATCTTTTTATGGGAAAAATTAAATTAAATTTTAGGACCATAAACAAGTCTGAATAATAGGACTGCTCACAAAATTAGTACGTAACAGACGATTCTGTCATATTACTAGCAGATCCAAGAAAAAAAAAACAGTTTAAAGACTCAACAATACAAAAGGTCTTTTAAAATTTTAAAGCAGAACTTGATTCAAGGACTTTATCATAGAAACAAAAAGGTCAGAGCTATTAAAATTTTAAATAGGGAGTACAGGTCAAAGAGAAATAATATATTCCCCTCTTAAAAAAAAAGGAGTTGGCAGTTGCCTTTCTCCATCGATGGTATATTTAATTCAATAATCTAAAAATGAAGTTAAAAGGGAATAAAGCAAAATGTATTTTTGAGAGTGAAAGAAAGATTTAACATCATGAAATGATATGAAGATATGTACCAAGTTATATAAAAAAAAAAACTAAAGCAAAAAATACTTACAAGACAGTGAAAGAAAGCTGAAGGGTTCTACCCCCTCCTCCAAAAAAAACACCAAGGCTAATGAGCTGCCCACCTTAAAAGACAGTGGTGGTGGTTTTGTTGTTTTACTGCCCAGATGTTTACTCTCTGGACCGTGGTATAACTAAAATCTTGTGGATTTCAGTCCTTGTTAAATCAGTTTTATTCACACTCCTCTTAGTAAATACGTCATAATTAACTTTCCCTCAGTATTTTGCAAATCAATTCCAAAAGTCTGATTCTAGCTGCTGCCGTTACCTATCACATAAGGAAAACTCTGAATGAGAATTCTGCTGCTTAAGTTTGCTAATTATAATAGACACAGTGACTATGCATCCTGGAGGAGATGTAAAATCAAATCAGTGAAGTCTAGTATGGATAAAAGATCACTTAATTTGGGATGAAGGACAAGTTCTATGAACACACGCTATGAATCAGAGAATAAAGGCTACCAATCACTTCAGGGGCCTCCAATTGGGGAGGCACCAGGTGGTTCGGATACAACCTGCCCACATAATGAGGATCAGCCCATTTCATAGTTAGGAAATGAAGGCACAGAGAGGTTAAGTTATGTGTAAAAGGTCACACTGCTAGCACAAAATATGAGCAAGCTAGAACTGAAATCCAGAACCTCTGATTCCAAAGTGCTTCCACTTAGGAGATAATCTTGACCGGTAGTTCTCAATCAGGAATTGAGGAGTTGAGGGGAGGGGGGCATTTGGCACAACCTAGAGACATTTTTGGTTGTTACAACTGGGAAAGTACAACTGTTTTCTAGTGGGTAGAGGCCAGAGATGCTGTTCAACATCCTACAATGCACATAATGGTCCCTACAACGAAGAATTATTCAGCCCTAAATGTCAGTTGTGTTGAGGACGAAAAATTCTGATCTAAGAATAAAAGCTGGTTGTGAACTAGTTACACTGGACTGATCTCAGCCATGGAAAAAGATATAGTCCAAAAAGCTCTCCAAAAAACTGATGTGAGTTCAGGATCACTGAATTCTAATCAATCAATCTCCTTTCATTGAGGTGCAGAACAACTTTGGGACCAGCTCCTCTGGGCAGTAGGGGCCAAACTCTCCCGGTGATCATTCCAGTGTTTTACCACTACACCACACTGCCTCCACCCAACACAGACCAAGACCTCTTTCTGTCTGGGGCCAGCCAACTTGAAGCGGGAAGAATCTAGAGAGTAGCAATCGAGAAACCAGAAAAGGAATAAAAAACGGTGACCCACATAGTATCCCAGAGGGAGTCAGGAATGAGAGGCAGAGACAGTGTGCCAGGTGTTTCCTCACTGACAAATGTAAATTCCAAGGGTGTTCAAACAGTGTGTGATTGTGTGTTGCAAGAAGATGATTAGCACTAAAGAAATGACTTAGCTCCTGGGCAGCCCTGTAAGTCACATCACTACATGGAAATCCCCAACCACGACTGGGGACGTGGTACAAAGATGCAAAGAGTGGCTCTTTCTTTCCACAAAGGCCCTCGGGCTGCTCCAGCACACCGGCTTGCAGGCGCAGCCGCTGTTAGAAGAGTTAGGGAGTGAGCCTGGGTTCTGGTTTCAGCAGGACCAGTAACTGACTCAGGTTTTGTTGCTTTAATTTCCTAATAAGAGACATTCTAAAACATTACATACTTTAAATGAAAGCAGGCTACAGAATTTAGTTTTCAGAACCTTTGAAAACATATAAAAATTACTCTTTAGGGAATGTTAAAGATTTTTACAAACTATTGTAAAACGAAAGTAAAGAAACTGCTTCCCTCACGAGACTGAAGCATCACAAAATAGCCACAGAAAATTGGTGTATTTCAGCACTGTCACATTAACCCAAGATTGCATTTACTAGCATGGCTAAAAGCAAGGTCAAAAGACTGAATTTTGTCATCTGACTGCCAAATCACACCATCAAATACACTTGCTGGGCAGACGTTCAAAACAGAATTTTAAAAGTTAACCATGATCTTGCAGAAAATAGCACTTAAATAGATAACTGTGCCTGCTGACTCCCTTGTGTACAAATATACCTTGTTAATTTAATTCCACAGAGTGCGGTAAATACAGTAAAAATATATCTACAGCTTAAAATTAAATTGGCCTGGCTAAAACTTAATCATGAAAGAAAAATGGAGACTCTACCAATCCCATTACTTTTTTTTTTCATATAGCAGAAGAAATAGAAGTTTCATAACATTTATGAAATAGTTAAAGTCCTGATTTTGAGAGATGAAACAAAATACTTTCCAGGAATACGCAATTAAGACAAATTTACAAAAAAACTCATGTGTTTACATTAACTACAATAGGGTTAATAGTCCACACACTGAATCCTATATACTCTTAGTAAAGCAAAGTTTGGTTCTAGTAACTGAAATTTCCTTGCTAGAAAAATCTCACATTTATACAAAAATGAACATTAAACTTGATTCTTGAGGATATTTGTCAAATCACTTAATACACATGCAGAAGTATCCTGTCCTTGTTAAATCAGTTTACTCTATAATTGGGGCATTCCTTTTGCTATTACAGCACTAATGCCATGTGTCCTGTTCCTTAATAAGCAATCACTTTAGAGAAGATGAAAACAGTTGCCAATACCATATTATCTTTATTTACCTTTCCATAGTTCATTTTCATTTGGGAGAAGCAATCAACAGAGTGGCCACCTCTCTGGCTCTAAAATATCTACAAAAATTCCTAGAAAGATTCAGATTCGAATTTCTCTATAGTTTTTCTGTCTAGTTGTGGCACCCCAGCTGAGACACTTTACATCTTTAGGATTCAGCTTTCCTATATGTTTAATGAGATAAAATAAGTATTCCCTTTGTCCCCTCCACCCCCAAGAGAAAAATTAAAATGATAATAAAAGCTCTTTGAGAGGAAATTTAGAAAGCATGCCTGCACAAGTTCAGGGCAGGGCTGACAGCTGAATCTATGAAGGAGAGCAAACATAACGGTCTTGAAGAAAGAAGTTTGCATCCTGCACCCAACTACCAAGTGATGACACAAGAAACAGAAAGAAGCTAGTTAATGGTTTGACTTCCTATATGCATCAAAGAAACCTTCCTAAAGTACCTTGTTAAGTAAACCCCAGGAGTGATGAGGTTGAATACGGGGCTCAGTATTTACATTCATCAAGGGAGACTCTCCCGGGCCTTGCAGGCTAGAGGCATGCATGTACCACGCAGCATCCAGTTATCTGCTACCCTGGGCCACTTCACATGCGAAACACAGTCACTTTCAAATAGCAACTTAATCCTATAGGTGTTTGCCTATATCTTCTCTTTTGATACCAGAATAGCAACTACATGAAGTATTTAGAAGCACGTATGGTTGGCTCAAAAGTATTATACCCTGAAGTACAATAGAAGACGCTCAGAAAATAATCTCTACACAGTTTCTTCTTTCAACCTAGAAGTAAAAACCCTCACCGATATTGATTTTAACAGGCAACTCTTCTTAATTAATCTGATTTAAGAAATTAGAGGTCTGGCCCCTTAAAATTTCTAAGAATAAAAAATAACTCGATGTAGATGGCTTTTAAATGTGTTGCTTTTAGTCTGCTGAGACAGGTCCACACAGATTCATCAGTTTACAAACATACCCAATGTGCACTCTGGTCAATTTATTATCATCTCATTTTAATGAACAGCATGTGGCTAAAATTTCATCTGACAGTATCTATATTAGCAATAAACTGCTGCAAGTACCGTAAAGGCCCACAGGTAATGACTATGTAATTCCTAAAATACTAATTTGTACACAATGGCTTGATGACGGATGTAAAGGAAAGAACACATGGCACGTACTTAAAAAGCTTTTTGAACAGAAAACCTGGCATTTTAAAACCTTCGTCAAATTCGGCCTCACTCTCCTCAGAATCCTCTTCGAGCCTCAGACGCTTCTCTTTGTCTTGCAGCCTCAGTTTATTCCATCTCCTGCCACAGAAACAAAAATCACATTTCTGTTACTTTGTTTCCAAACCAGATTAAAATAGAGAGTTCTCAGTAACGCGCAGGAAAAAACAGACAAATTAGCATGGTCTTTTAGCCTTCTGCTGCCATCAGATTACCTAAAACACTGATATTCAAAGAAGAAAAAAAAAACCCAATTGATTCTCTTTTCCCTCCTTTTCAATTCAATTCTCATTTGAATGATTATAGCTGCTCTAGAAATATTTCTATAAGGTCTCATTTCATTATCAAAACTACTTGCTCCTCTCCTGGCATACCCTAAGGGAAAATCTCTCTGCTAGTTCCTAAGATATATGAACTTAATTCCAGAAAAGATTCAGTGAAAATTTCAATATAACTAAATTTATAGATGCTAAATGTTGCATCTCCAAAATGACAATGTAAGAAAAAATAGATTTTATTTATAATTACTATTCC
Organism: Vicugna pacos; assembly: GCF_048564905.1. Lineage (NCBI taxonomy): Eukaryota > Metazoa > Chordata > Mammalia > Artiodactyla > Camelidae > Vicugna > Vicugna pacos. The sequence continues at coordinate 37,584,097 of NC_132997.1, read as the reverse complement.
TGTGCTAAAGATGTGACAGTCATAGCATAAAACAGCACAGGATCTTGAACATAAAGCAAATTTTGGCCCCAAATTACTATATATCAGGTTCACATATTGATTACTTAATTGGGGGAGGCAGCAGTAACATGAAAGGACTGATAATTACACCATTGAGAAAAAAATGTGTTCACTAAAAATCTAAGTTGTAAATTTAGTAATACGATGCTTTTCAGATACCAAGTAAGCTGAATATTTGTATTTCAGAAGACACTATTTATGTGTAACAGAAAAAATGTCTAAAGATCTGAAAGTCTTGGCGATACACCAAGGCTGCTGGGCAGGTGCACTAATTTTGCACCCATATACCTATAATGGACACTGGTGTCACGAGTGAAAAAAAAAAGCCAACAGCCTCACATTCTAGTCATTTCCAAACTAGAAGGATGGCTTTTTCCAGTATGCATGCAACTGACACTGTGAATTTCACAGAATTGTGGAAATGAAATAAACCAATAACACAGAAAAATGCCTTCAAAGTAAAAAGCTCATAGGAATGGAGTGAGAACAGAAACATAGATAAGAAGGCATTCATCTGCCACTGACTATGCCCAAATTAGAGAGAAGGGGTAAGGGAAGGTAAAGGAGACATTGGAACAGTAGGACTGCACACACCGCCCGGCTGGAAGAACGGCATGTTTTCCAGTACCAGTTACCAAACCAGCACAGAGGCCAAACACAAGAGCAACAGGCAACCCCATGCAGGGAGCTGCTGGAGGACCTTAAAGCATGTCCTCTGAGGAATTGTTGCCTTGTTGAAAATTTCAACTCATCAAAGTAACGAAAGGAAGGGCGAGCTGAGGTTTAATGGTGATCAACAGGGAAGAACTAGTTGGTGATCTGGAATTGCTTCGCAGGGTACTAAGAGAACCTACAGACAAGCACTGTTGGTGATCTGCAGAGAACAGCTGATGGAAAAGGCAGTATATGACCAAATCTGAGGAAACAGCTATCATAGAACTGTTAAGTTTTAATATGTGACAGTCTTTTTATGTAAAAAAATTTAACAGCCTTTTTTTTTCTTAACTTCTAAAGGCAATCTCTTCCTCTCTCTTATTTGTATTTTTCTTCATTAAAAATCATCTCCATGCAATTGATGAAATGAAGTACCTTTAAGTGGCTGTAACAATGTATACCACTCTTCTGGGTTTCACATTATCTACAAATTTAGGTAAATGCAATGGTGTACCGTAACGGTTCTCAACCTCAAAAAAAAGGCAATCTGGCCATCCTCCGCAGGCGATGCCCACCCAGGGTAATTTGACAATGTCTGGAGATACATCTGGGTGTTACAACTGCTGCGGGGAGAGAAGACAAACTCCTAGCATCTAGCAGGTGAAGGCCGGGATGCTGCTAAACATTCTACGAAGTACAAGGCAGTCCTCTACAACAAAATGTTGCCTGGTCTCAAATGTCAACAGTGTCAAGGCTGAGAAACCCTGGTACACAGGTATCCCCTAACATTGGAACTTAGGAGCCAAAATGATGTCTATATCTGAATTCTGCTGCTCACTATCTGAAATTTAGCAAGCAAGCAATTTCAGATAAGGAGATCATCCTCAGTAATCAAATTCTTACCAGAGCTCGGAACCAAATATCTTCGTAATAAAGGATATTCGTTTTTAGTAAATTTGTGGAAAAATCACAAAAATCACACAAAAAACCTAGCCACTTGAAAATACTTCATTTTGCAACTACTCAAAAATAGTATTACAGGAAGAAAAAGAAAAAACACCAGAAGATGCTGGCTTTAGAAGTTTGGCACAACAAGATCATTAAATATTATACATAAAAGAGTATCTATCACACATTAAACTTCATTGATAAATGATGGCTATTTCCTTAGACTTAGCCAGTTAGTCTTTGTGGCTGTTAAATTTCCCATGCATCACTCTGCTTCACCAGGGTTTCAGCTTCCCCTTTTCCCCTCCTCTCTCCTAAAATATACAGGCATCATGTCACCACAGAACACACAGCACCTAGGAAACCACATAAGCCACTACAGAGATGATTGCATCCCAGTGCCTTCCGCTTCGTAAAGAAAGATGAAAAGAGACAACGTTTATTCCGTCTGGCTAACGGATGACTAAAGGTGGTGGGGAAAAATCATTATTGCCTACAAGTATTGGTATCATTGTAAAGACAAATCGCCCCAGTAGAATCATATACACATATTAAAGACAGAGACGATCAGAGCTATAAAACCACATGCGCGTGTGGCTCAGGCTAAGAGATTCTCCTGTTATATAAAGCAGTAACTCCTCACGTGGCTTATAGCCAAAAGAGACCCCACCGTCCAACCGGCGCCCACTGAAGCAGGCCGCACCAAGTGCTGGTCGACAAGAAGTACGAGGGGGCATAGTGGGGGGTGAGGGCGGGTCTGGGGTCGGGAGGAGTGCCAGATTCACCTGCATTCTGAAACAGATGCCTTTCCCATCCGAGATGCCACCAGGGCCTTAAAGTTGCCATTTACCGTGCTTAACTCGCTGGTCTTACAGCCTGGTGGGCTGAGTGATCAGTCTGGCCAGCAGGTGTAAAGGGGGATTCTGGGCTATAAATAAAGCAAGTTTGACATATGCAATGAGCAGAGGCCCAAACTCAGACTCTGGTCTAGAATCAAATCCTTACTGCCACGTGTCAGCACTCCAGCCCTCAGCAAGTAACTTAACCTCTTCAGCATCTAAGTTTCCACGACTCTGAGACGGGGACAGTGGCTCTGACTTCACTGGACGTGGGGAGGGTTAAATGAGGGGCCACGTGTAAAGCACTTAGCACGAGGCTAGAATACAGTAAGTGCTTAATGAATTAATATACTACTACATATAGTCATATCTATGCACTGAAATCTTCACACAACCCTGAGAGAACCATTACTATGCTCACTTACACAGGAAGAAATGGAGGCAACATACCGTCCAATCTGCACGTGGTAACGCAACACACCACATATGCCTGACGGAACCCCTGAACATGTCCATTCGAACAGAACTATGATAGTCTGCCAAGCGGAAGTCAGTAAAATTATTATGAATATTATGATCACCATGAATAAAGACACCTAGACATCGGAAAGTATCAGCTAGAATATCTCGATTTTAAACTTCTGTAACAGATTTGTAAACAGTAAATTGTCATGAAGTATGCTCGCCTTTTATTCTACAGTAACAAAAAGATAGATACAGAATGACCTAAAATTAGTTGAGGGCAGGTCAAAATTAAGACCTGGACCCAAGTGACCTGAAATCTTAAAAATTAGAAACAGCCGCAAAATGTCTAGAGTCTGTTATTTCAACAAACAAGCTACATAACCGATTTTAAAAGTGGAAGGGAGCAGTAAAGAGTCCAATATTTACATTTTTTGGAAAAGAAGTACCTTTTTCATGTGTTTTATCCTCTTGTTTTAAAAGAGCCATGCATGTAATAGTCACAGCTGCAGCCACATAAAACCAGGCGGGCATGGCGTTCACTGGCAGGGTTTCCAGCTCCTCACACAACTGCCATAGTCAGCCCGCTGGTGGCTCCACTGGCAGCCACTTAGAAGAGAATCCAGTAATAAACATAAACTGACAATTCCAATCAGATGCAGGCAGAGAAAATGCTCCCTGGCCTCGCCACATTCACGCAGGAATGAGAACCTGGCCCAGGCTGCGGGGCCTGGGGCTGATTCTGCAATAATGATCCGTCAGAAGCAACTCAGACCCAGGGCCAGACTGCTAGCAACACTGTACAGCACAACCAGTGGAGCTGCCCCAGGAACATGTCCTTCAGTTGCCATGCCTTGTCAATAGAACCCTAAGAATACGCCTGAGAGGTTGATTTATTTTCAAAGGAGAATTTCCAGCATTCCAAGGATGCCCAAAATGCCTGTGCAGGAAAACACAGCACACCTAGCTGCCGTTATGAGATGCCTCACAGCCTCCTCATCTCTGCGCATCTGTGTGCCCTGTGCTGGCCCCGACCTCCCTCCCCCAACACACACATCCACACGCCTGTGGACCCTTCAGACCTCCACTTGAGTAGCATCTCCGGAAGCAGCATCCCTCGCTGGCCAGCGGGTTAGGCGTCCTGTCCTCCAGGTGCCTCCCCAGGAGCACACCTGACGTCTCTACCAGAACGCTGGCACCTACTCAAGTGTTAGCATCTTCTAAAATCCGTATCTGTCTCCCCCGTTAGACCAGGAGCCACTTCAGGTCAGAGACAGTCTTAGCCCTTTTCACATCTTTAGATACTTACATGTCGGCTTCACCAGATGCTTGATAAATGCTGAAGAAAGAAATGAAGGAGGCTCAGAATTGGGCCAGGGATATGGAAGACACCAGCGACAGAGAAGCATGGCTTAAAAATGGTCAAAGTGGGTCACTCAGAAATGGGTTCAAGAAACACTCTGTTTCATCTTCTTTACAGCCTACCTCCTTCTGCGCTTCCCACCCCTTCCACACGGTGACTTCAGAGCACTTCTCAGAGCTACAGCCACTGCATAAGCATGGCTGGGGTCTGCTGCAAGGAATGAGGCATGGCAAAAGGCGACTGCAAAGTCAGAGCAATTTTTAATTTAGAAATTTCTAAGGAGAGAAAAAGAGGAGAGGAGGGTAAGCGCATTACAATGAATGACAAAAATTTTGTTAAGTTATTTTCAAAGCCTGACTTCTGTTTCGGGGGTTTCCCAGCGGATTGACTCTTCAGGGAGACTGTCTTTGCACACAAGCTGATGGGAAGAAATCGAGAGTCCTGAGTTTGGGTCCAAGCTTCCCGAGGACCAGGTGGGAAAGGCTGGGCAAAAGATTCAAGCTTTTATGAAAGAATTCATCTTCTAGCAGGGGAAAGAAGACGTTTAACTGGCCCAAAACCGTACTGACATGACTAGAAAGGAAATAATGTTTCTGGTGTTCCCTCTTTCATCCTTTTCTTTAATCCATACATGTTAATAGTCACAGCTGCAACCAAATAAAACGAAGTGAGTGCGTTACTCACTGGGAGGTTTTCTTACTCCTACAGTCCCTCACACTCTAGTGGCAGCTGCTAGAGAGGAACTCAGCAAGAAAGTTAAGATATCCACCGGGAAGAGAAAACCAGATGCAGGCAGAAAACTACATCACAGGTCTATAACTAGCAAGGGGAGGTCCGAACTTTAGAAACTTCACTTAACATCATTGCATCTGTCTCCTCAACCACAAAATGAGCCAAAAAATAGGTTCCTACAGGACCCAATGAGATAATATATGTACTATGCCCTTTGTAAACTTTTCTTTTTAATACGTACGTGTTGGATACTATCTTGTAATTACTGGCAGGGGGTTACACAAAAAAGTAAAATTGAGAAACTGTAGTTAATTACAGGTTAAATGTGAATACAAAGTAACAAACGTCAAAACCCCTAATGCAACCTTGGGCAGACAGCAGTTAAGTGCAGCCCCCAGGTCCAGGAGGCCGTCATGCTACTGCACCTGCACTAGCAGTCAAGATCACCCTAGAACACTCTGGACACCACACCCTACACACCTAGCACGGCAAGAAGTGTGGAAGTCAAGCCTTATAAAGTACAACAGAAGAATCTGGAACACTGACCTTAGAATAGAGAGAAATGGAAGGAACCAGAGCGTAATCTTCATCCACCCACGCTCGGCACCTGTCTGTGTGTGCTGGCTGTGAGGTCGGAAGAAAGTCCCCTGGGCAGATGTCTAGTGCTCCCTAGTGCATTCAGAGGAGAAATACATTTTTATTCTCTCCAATTATTGATACTGTCCTTACAGTCACATAGCTATTGTATCACTAAATGGACTTTAATCATATCACTAATTTAATCATATTAATAAAAAACATATGAAAGGGAAGAAAAGCCTAACATCAACGGAACTAAGTTTATGACAGCTAATGAGTTGGCTGTGTCTGTTAATATCAGTCGTTAAAGTGCTTTCTGCCTTGGGAAGAGGTCACCTTTCCATAGATATCACTGGTTATGTAAGCTCTTCTCCTCACAGACCCTCTTACTGGCTTGACGGAATCCCTGCAGTAGATGTTGTGCCTGGTGGGATGTGAATAACAAGACTAGGTAATATTTGTTGCGTGTCTCACATTTGCCAAATCTCTTAAGAGGTATTACCTTCTGTAATCCTCACAGCACCCTTGACAGAAGAACTGCTGGGATCCTCGTTTCACAGACGGGAGATGCACAGGATCTCAGAGCTGCTGGGTGAGACCCTGGCAGTCTGATTCCATGGCCTGTGATTTCTAATCCTACGCCACACATCACCTCCTTAAGTAACGCTGGTGAGCTCTGGACACACTGTGTTTAGAAATTAGATATACAGCCATATTATGTATGTATATTTTTTAAGTTAGAGTCAGAAAACAAACTCTAAGTAATAATAACAACTAACAGTTACTGATGCTCACTGTGTGCTGGGCACTGCTTTAAGTGTTTGTACGCATTTAATAATTTCATCCTTCCTGAGACAGATACCACTCTTAGTTTCCTTCACAGGGAAAGGAAGGTAGGCAGGGACAGGTGAAGCAGCCTGCCCAAGGTCACCAGCCTGCCCAAGGTCACCAGTGTGAAGCTTCAAACCCAGTCTGCGTTCCTAACTGCTGTATAATCTTGCCTCTGAATAAAGTATTTTCAAACTTCCTAAAATCACCCCCTTTCTCATAGCACCAGCCAAAAGGTTCATAATCACCTCTTTAAATGCTATCCAATGAAAACAGCTGTCCAAGAGCAAATCAAATTCTGAGACTTCAGTCTAAATTTGTCTTAAACAATGTCAGTACTGAAGTCTAAGGAGGGAAAAGATGGCCTCCATCTCTGTACATAACGGAATTCCTTCCCCACCTTGATGCTGCGCAGGGTGAGTCAAAACTCACCCTTCCCTGGACACCTGCCAACTTTTCCAAGTAACAATAAAGCCAGCTTAGCAGTTCTTTCGGCTACAGATAATCTGGGCTGAACAAATACCTAAGATACACTCATCAGACAAACCAATACACAAGCATCCGTCAGAGATACTGTGGGTTTGGTTCCAGACCACCGCAACAAAGCGGATATTGTGATAAAGCTGGTCACGTGAACTGCGTGGTTGCCCAGTGCACGTAAAAATTATGTTTACACAGCACTGTAGTCTATTAAGTATGCAACAGCATTATGTCTAGAAAAACAATGTACATACCTTAATTGAAAAATACTTTATTGCTAAAACAACGCTAATCATCATCTGAGCCTTCAGGGAGTCCTCTCTCTTTGCCAAAGTAACATCAAAGATCACTGATCACAGATCACCATAACAAACATACTAATAACGAAAACGTCTGAAATGTTGTGAGAACTACCTGCATGTGACACAGAGACATGAGGTGAGCAAATGCTGTTGGCAAAGTGGCACTGAGAGACTTGCTTGTGGCAGGGTTGCGACAAACCTTCAATTTGCAAAAAACTCCGTATCTGGGAAGCGAGATAAAGCAAAACGCAGTCAGAGGACGTCTGCCGCTACTCAAATGCCTACACCAACCCACAAGAAAGGAAAATATAACTATTAGGGGGAGTTGTCAAAAATTAGTAGCCTGAGATCATATATTAATAAAATGAACATGCCGTCTCCAAAACCTCAAGGAAGTCACATTATTTTGCTGCTTGAAATTCACAACTGACCCTACTGCTCTGTATTCATTTTTACGTTGCAAGGGCCACCAAGCCCGGAGCAGTTCAGATCTGCACTGATTGTGAGGGAAAAGTCACACATCATACAGTTACATTGTTCTTAATATAAGGTGAAATTTTAATCTCAGGACCATCCTCCACTTATTGCAATATCCATGAAAGAAATTCTACAGTAGAAGCACAGTGAGTACAATTTGATTTTTAAAAATATATTCAAGGCACCAAGCTGGGTATTTAATATAGTTTGCATTTCTGTGGTGCAATAGGTTTTCTATTTCAGACAGCTAAGACTCCCTTACAGATTAGTCTAATTTGCTAAATTGAGATACTCGGGGTTTTACTTTTCTTATCTGCCTGTTTACGGTCTATCTGGGTGGACTTAATTGGCACATCTGAGCAGATGAAATACCCTCAGTTAGGAGTCCAGATCTCACAGAGTAAATTAAGACTGATGCAGACAATTATGCACTGGAGCTGAGGACGAGGGGCGTGTGCACAGCGAGGGGCAGAATTAGTCTTCATTTGTGTCTTAGCTTCGTCATTTAAAAGAAGTCAAGATGCTCTCTAAGAAAACTCCTTAAGGGAGCTAACTTTTTCTTCTCTCTTTAAAATATAGATTTCTAGGGGAAAAAAAAGAAAAAAAGAAAAAGAATATAGGTTTATTTCTTGAGAAAGAAATTAATTCCCAGAAACTGATGATATGAACAATCTTCAAATAATTAATTATATTTAGGTTTCCAGATCAAATCCAGATTGAACTTTTACTAAATTCAGATTTTTAGAGTTCAGATGATTTGGGTTACAAAAAAAAAGGTACAAGCAAGCAAGCTCTAATGTCATTTGCCTAAGTGTGACCTCAGTCTGCATCCAGTGTAAACACAGATCCAACTGGAGGATTAACATGGGATAATCTCAATGCAAAGGGAGCCGCTCTTGGCAAAAGGAAGAGAAAGAGGTTCCATGAAGACAGTAAAGTGGAAAGTGGTTCCAGGGGGCATGGCCTTTAGCAGCGTTTCTAGCAAGGAATGGGACCCACAGAAGCATGGGGTCGGTCCCCATCAGGTGATGGGAGAGACCAGTCACCGAGGCGATGCTCTCCGCGCGTCCACTGCACCAGACCAAGCTGACAGAGCACACTCCCTCCTGCCCCGAACCGCCGTCAGGCCCCTCCCCTTTTCCAGGCTTCTCCACTGACTGTCATCTCAGGCAGATTACTTCAGCTTCCTTGGGTTCCCATCTCCGAGGGGGTTGTGAGGACTAAACCAACAGGCCTGTATAAAGGGAAGCATGGCCCAGTGGCGGGCACTCAGTACCATCAGGTCTCTGTTCTAACACAAAATCCTCCCACCCCCAACGGACGCCACCCTTGCTCAGGCTCCACATTTCCAAACTCAAGAGACTTTTTTCAACATGTATCCTCCTTGGCTTGACCCCACTCGGCACCTGAAAATACTGATAGCCTTGCCCTCCTAGAACTATGCATGTATACAGCCAAACCCTCCAAACAGGGGTCCAGCCCGCCCTCGGCCACAGAAGCCACAGGGCTCAAGGGAGAGGATGATGAGGATAATCTTCTCCCAGATGATGAAGCTTAGAAGATATTCTGTAAGATTTACACAATGAATGGAGCCCATCAGCCCTTCTTAAGTCAAAGTTATTCACGTTAAATAAAGTAAAAAATGGCCCACTGTAAATCAATACACTTCAATTAAAAAAGAAAAAAAGAACAACCAGCATATTAAAAAAAAAAAAAAGAATGGGGCAAAAGAAAAACCTTTAATGTCAAAATGTATTAACAACCAACAGGCATCACGACTACAGATCAGGTTACGCCACACCATGAGGCAAATGCTATCCCCATCCACACCGGACTTGTCAGGTTTTCCAGACTCCCTAGCAATCACCCCAAATCTTCACCCAGCTGGTTCGGGTTGGGGTTTGGTTTCCAATCCAGGAAAGTAGAGGCAGCTATGTCCTGATTCTTGGCACCACCTTGTGGCCATATCTAGATATTGCCCATTACACCCAATTTCGCAAATGAAAGGAAAGTGATATTTACATAACCATGTCCTGGCTTCAAATCCCAGCTCTACTCCTTTAAACAGTGAGATCATGGGCAGGCTGATCAACCTGAAAGGGCCAAGACAGTGTGTTTGTACAGCCTACTATAAATGTAACAACTGAAAGATATATACACACAGGATCAAAGACTGGAATGAACTGTAGAAAAGTAACCAAAAAAAGAGGTGTAAGTAGTTTTTTCATCTTAGTATTATCATAATTTCACTATTGAAAAACAAAGGAATCATCAGAAGTGAAAGATGGGGGGCAGGGTGTGGAAACCCTGCCTACTAGGAGGTACCACCTCAAATCCGTTTCAGGCTGGGACTCAGAGTACCAGGTAATCTGAGCAGACTCAGTTCCTGAACTCTACTGTGTTTCACTGACTGGGGATGGGGTGGTGGTGATTGATTCCAGTTCCAAGCTAACTCTGGGCTACAGATGAGCATTCCATCCCCAAATCCCAACATCCTTTACCAACCATTCTTTCCAACCTCTTCAAAGGTTTCCTAAATGGGAACACAGTGAGGGCCTATGATAATTCAGAATCAGTGGGAGCTCGATCAAAGAACATGTGCAGTGCCCACCTCCTCCCACCCCAGGCTGAGCCCTGAAGATGCTCCCTGGTGATTCTGAAGCACACACCCTGCCAAGAACAAGACGACCCATTACACACAGCACAGAGCCGAATAAACTGACCCCAAGCTTCCTCCCCAGGCCCCCTCCTATGTAAACATCATTGTGCAGAATACATAAAAGAGGATTTTAAAGAAAATGATATACAAACTGAATCTGCCAAAGGCTACACCCTCAGAAAGGAAAAGAATATATAAAACCAACCTACATACGTCAAGTAGTTCCCAAACTTGACAGTGCATCAGACTCATCTGGGAAAGCCTTCGTACATCACTGCCTGGGAGCCCCACGCAGACTTCTTGAATCAGCACCTCTGAGGGTGGGGCTCCCAGGTGATTCTGCACAATGAGCCCATGGGCTGGGAACCTTTGCTTTAGTCTACGCTTGTCATCAGGGAAATACAGGCTGTTAGGTTAGCAACTTAAACAGCAACGGCTGGCAAATGGAAGCAGAAAGAAGAGCTTCAAGGTATGGGTTTAAGTCAACGTACAAACACTGACCCTCGCCGCGCCACCAGGAGACAACTTATTTGGAAATGCATCCTCTCCTTCGGGATGTCACCTGATCTAACGCCCCAAGTCTGACCCAAGCAGTGCTGACCCCTGCTGGGGAAAGAGGCAAGAGCTGGCGACCTTTTTCTGTTTGCGTTAGGTCTCAAGTTTGGCAAATAGCTGGCGTAAGTGCCACTGCGCTGCACTGCGGTCCCTGTGCCACAGCAGACATCACCAGTGCGCTGTGGTGCTGCATCCCAGGGAACCCAAACAGGCCTCAGCTCCCCTGAACAGCCTACCAGCAGAATGGTTTGCTTCTAAGAAGTGGTCCATCCATGATGGTGCATTATCAGAGGTGTGAGAATCAGCGAACACCACTGGGGAGACAGCCTCCAAACGCAACAGGACAGAAAAGGAAGCAGGATAAAAATGTGGGAAAGGCAAAATACACAGGCAGCGTAGAAGATGGTTCAAACTTCCAAGACTGCTCCGAGGTGTGGGGCTAAATCAGAGAACGCAGGATCATACGTGCTATTACTCAGATCCAGAAAAGGTCAGGCTGCAGAAAAGGCTTGATAGGAAATTCCCCCTGAGGATCAGCTAAAACCACGATGCCTAGTTAGGTCTACCCTAGAGCTAACGAGAGACCTCATACTCTCCAGCTGAGAGAATAAAACAGACAAGATGTCCAAGAGTCGCCCATTTCCACTTTCAAGAGTTCAAAACAGCATTACAATTAGCAGAGCTATACCCAATATATATATTTAAGTTCAAAAGGTAACTAGCCTGGGTACACATTCCTAAATTCTAACCATAAGGAAAAACTCATTTTCTATATTGTAAACTATATATGGGGCTTTTTTCTGCTCATCCATCACCAAACCACTGCTAAGAAATCCTGAAGTGTTTTTTCTTTACTCAAGGGAATATCATTATAATTTCACTCTGTCTACAAAGATCAACAAGAAATAGAATATAGAATGATTGGCAGTTTTAAAATATTCTTCATATGCTTCTCAATCCTAAGCATTTTATTTTTTTTTAACATCCCCCAATCCATGCAGTACCCAAGGAGACGCAGCATAAACACTTCAGTGTGGATATCTGCAGTTTAACAACTGTCTTATAACTGCAGCTATAAAATTTTAGGAGCTATTGTATTTTGGTGGCAATTAGACTTATTGATATTTTGGAAATTCATTTGAGACTCTACTCCAACTTAAGCAAAAAACTAGCATATGACATGGCTTTGGCAATAACAGTTTTACAATTTTAACATTATTAAGAAAAACTTATTTCAGGAATTTAAACTAAGCCTGTATTTAAAATTCAATCAAAATAAACTGCTCTTGATCGCAATACTGATATACGTAAAATATGTTTAATATTGACTCAACTTAATGGGAAGAATATTCGTTCCGTTTATAATCAATATGTGGAGATTAACACTTTTATTAATTCTCTACAGTAGTTAAGAAAAAGACTGACACCATTTACTGTCCAAGAGTACTGAGCAATATCCCTTGGACAACTTTATAGATGTTAAATGTGCAAAATAACATCACAGTTGCAATGAGAGATGACAAACATTAAGCCACTCCTCAACTCGGTCTCACTGGACAAGGTACCACTACAATCTGAGTGTAACAGCTCTAGGGAACTGGATTTAGGATGCAGGCCCTCAAATGATTTGTGAAAAGAACTACACTGCATCTGCTTCTAAAAGGTCAGGGAATGTACAGAGCAGCCTGGATGTAATGCATCAGCACTTCTAAATAGCAGAAGATGCCAGGTCAATCTCTACTCACGAAGGCCAGGGGAAAGCTACAAGAATTATAATAAACCAGGTCTCCTGACACTGAGAAACAACAAAAAACTGGCGAGGATTGGGGAAAAGCCATCCTGGAGCAAATATTTTAAAAGTTATCCATTAAGCAGATTCTCCCATCCCTCCGAGTTTCTCAGCGCTCTTAGTAAGCCGAAGTGTCCCGGTGGAGAAACCTACACAGACTGGTTTTCTTGGCTCATAGAAAACGTGTGGCCACACGCGATGCCGACTTCATGAACAAACATGTTCGCCTCCCTTTTATCTCACACCCTATACTGATAAAGTCACGGAAGGAGGTCAAAGTTAGTCTCTAGCATTAAAAAAGACAGGGAGCAGGAAGGGTGTGTGGTGCCTACCAGGCCTGTTTCCAGCACAATATGGTTTATAATTCTGTAGAGAACTCCTTTTTCAAGACAAGGAAGGAGGGATTTAGGAAAGCAAGCTTATTCTTTCATACACGAGAGCTTCTATTTCAGCTCTTTTCTGAAGGAAAGTCTCCTAAAATTCCTCTCACCCAGCACACACTGCATTTGCCAACCTCCTCCCTCCCCTGACCCTGCAGCGAGGCCCCAGCCGCTGTGTAAAGGCACACAGCTCACGCCCTGGTCCTCTGCCTGCCTCTTGCTCCAGCCCTGCCCCTCATCTTTTCTTCTTAGACTTGCCCCCAAATGTGAATGAAGTCCCAGAAAGAGAAGCATTGGGGGTGAGCCCCATCGAGGGCTCAGGGGCTCTGATGGTTCCAGCAGGCTAGGGCTGCAGGGTCCCCAACCTGGGGATGAACGGGGACCAGAGCTCTCTATTCGTAAACCTACCACCGACGGTAAAGCAAGCAGTCCTGTCCTTGCAGACTCACCTTAACCGCTGCTTATAATAATCTTCATCTCCGTCATCTCGGCGTCTCACTACTTTCCGACCTCCTCCTCCTCCGCCTGCAGCGTCAGCTTCCTCCCCGGAACTCGGGAAAAAGTCATCATCGATCTCCTGCTCTGTGACTTTCTTTTGCCGTTTCCCGCGACTGAGCACCGGCCCCGGATCACAGTCGGTGCCCTCCCCCGACAGGTCGGCCTCCTCGCGCTCCTCCTCGGTGGGCAAGTACTCGGACTCCTCACCCTCAGAGTCGCCCTCTGCCCTCAGCCTCGCGTCAGACCCCAAGGGTCTCCTTCCCTTTGGCAGCCCCACTTGCCCCTGCAGCTGACGAGCCCTCTTCTGGAGTTTCCTGATGTGCTTTTTCAAGCGCTTATCTGTTTTCGAGAGAACTTTGCTGCTCTCGTTGGGTTTTTCACTGAGTGTTGAGCTCAGTTCAGAAGTGACCGGGGCCGCAGCTTTTCTAGCTGCTCTTTTATTACGAGCTTGCTTCTTTCTTTCAAAGGACAGCTTTGCTTGATCTGCCAGATACTTCTCAAAGCCTGATGCTTCATTGAGCATTAGTTTCCTGGGCTTCTTCTCCTGCTTCTGAGGGATCTGGGTACCAAAAGGTGTCATCTGGCCAGTGCGGACGAGCTCCTCCCAGGCGGTCTCCTGAGCGGGCATGAGCATGCTGCCGAGGCAGGACGGCCCCGTGTCTGAAAGAGGGATGACAGTGCGTTGGGCACAAACACAAAATTTTCCAGGAGAACAACAGATGTATGCATTTATTCTATACACAGATTTAAAAAAAAATCACTGATGTACTAAAGCATATTATATGTAAAGAACAGCATGAAATTTACTGTAGCATTCATGGCACATTTAATATACTCCTATTCAAAAAGGTAACTAACTTCTCAGGAACTTTTCCCAAAGCAATGCACTATAAATATACTCTCTGTGCATCCAAAGATAGACTTAGCCATATGCAACATACAGAGAGAAATTTTGTTGTTTCCTTATCAATTAAAGAGCAGCCCTTGAGGAAGCATTCTCCCAAGTTTCCACATTACTGCTTATACACCAGCATTCAGATGGACTTAAATTCAAGAGACGGGAGTGTCTGAAAACAGACATCAAAAAGAATCAGCATGCCCATAAAGGGGTAAAATATAAATGTTTGCTTTGCACTGTCCAACAGGATAGTCACCGTGTGGCTATTTAAATACAAGTTGAAAACTCATTTTCTCAGTTGCACTGGCCATATTCCAAGTGCTCAGTAGCCATATGTGGCTAAATGCTACTACAATGGACAACACAGACAGACAGCATTTCCATTACTCCTAGAAGGTCTACTGGACCGCACCGTGCTAGATGCGTGAGGTTAATAACCGAAGGGATGAACTGAAATTGGAAGTGATGCCCTAACAATGTAAAGCCACCCAGAAATCATTCCTCTTTCATTAGTTGAAATTAATCTCTGGCAAAATCACTTTACCCAAAGCCAAAAATACCCAAAGAAGTAAGGATTCACAGGAAGGAAGCCTTATTTTTAAATCTACATTTCTTACAGACCAGTAATACCACAGTGCAGTTTTTCATTAAATGTGCAGTAACGAAAGACATATATCAGAAAGTGTACAAATCCTAAGTGTCCAACTCAATGAATTTTCAGAAGAAAAAGAAAAACACACCTGTACACCAGCATCCAGATCAAGCAGCATAAATTACTAGGACCCCCAGATATGCCCTTCATGGCACCTCCCGGCTTCTACTCCACAAAATAGCGACTGATCTATTAACACTATGGACAAGTTGCACCTGGCTTTGAACTTAATGGAAACGGAAATGTTTGTACTTGTGCCTGGCTTTTGTTCAACACTAGGCTTGTGAGATTCACACCTGTTGAACACGGCTGCAGTCTGTTAATCCTCATTGCTGTCAGCATTCTGTTACATAACTCTACTACAATTTTTCCATCCCATTGTTAATGGACATTTGGGTAGTTTCCAGGTTTTGACTAATAGGAATAACACGGCTATGAGTATCCTGGTACACATCCTTTGGCAACATTATGTATATAATTCTTCAGATACATTAAGCTTTAGTAGACGCTACCCAACAGATTTCCAAAAGTGGTCCTATCAGTTTTAACTTCCATCAACAGCGTTTGAGAGTTTCAACTGGTCCACATTCTTTCTGTTCCATTTTAGCATATTTAGTAGGTATGTCGTAGCACCACTTTGTAGCTGTAATCTGCATTTCCCTAATGACTAATGAATTAGGGAGACTTTTCATAGATTTATTAATCTTTTGGACAGCCTCTTTAGAGGAAAATGTTCAAGTCTTTTGCCCGTTTTTCTCATATGCAGTCTGCCTTTAAAAAAAAAAACTTCAAGGAGTTCTTCATACATTCTGGATTCAAGTCCTTTGATACAGATTCTGCGAACATCTTCTCCCACTCTGCAGCTGCCTTTTCACTCTCTTAGCGCTATCTTTTGATGAACAGAAATTTTAGTTGTAACATAGTTTGTTCATCGAAATTCTTCCTTTACAGTGGGCATTTCTGTGCTTTGCTAAATCTTTGCCCCCAGATCATGAAAGTGTTTTCCTATGTTATATTCTAACAGCTTTGTTTTATGTTGAGATCTACAATCCATTTGGAATTTATTTTTGTACAGGAGTCTGAGGTGTTGGCTGGCGCCCCAATGGAGAGACATAATGGGAACCAGGAATCAGGAAAAGGGCGAGGCAAAGGTCTCCGGATTTGTAAGATACTAGAACCCAAGTGGCCACAAAAGTCACAGGGAATGGATGAGATTATCTGGGGAAGGGCAGTAGAAGCAGAAGAGGGCTCAGCAAGAAATCCTGAGAATAATCAACATTTACGATAAGCCCAGAAAAGCTGGTCAAAATTAACTAAACAGAAATGGTCAGAGGGCTGAAGGGGAAACCAGGAGAGAGACATGGATCCTGGAAGGCAAGGAAGGACCAGCTCCTACAGACACGCCACATGGAACTTCTGGATTTGGGGAAGTAACAATTAATCCTGGGCCAAGTTTTACCAAATAAGCAACAGGAACTGAAAGACAGCAGCTAGTTTTAGGTAGCCAGACAGGAACAAAGTTTTTTACCAATGAGAAATGTGGTATTTCAGCAGCAGAAAATATTGGTCATATGCCCAGTGAATTCTAAGACTGAACTTTAATTTATAGCACATTTTCCATCACCTCAATTAATTCTTCACAATTCTTTTGTCTTACTGAATAGACTTCTGGAGCTAGCAGAAAGTATTTGCTTGAAGGGCTTAAATGCTAAGAAGTCTTAATCTATATTTCAGGTAGTAAATAACTGAGCAGCTACACACAATTTCTAAACACACATACACACTGACTACAAAGATTTCACTTTCATGATTTTCCCAAAAGGTTTTCCAAAAGACAGCCATCCAGGAGACAGTGATATAAACAAAATCATGGCCCTGGAATATAACCTGGATTAAGACACCTTTTCTTAACAGAACTGACGCTTGGAAAGCCTACGAAATATGTCCCAAAAAGGTATGTGAAAGCAACTCTATGAATGGATGGTGACAAATGATGCTGGGTCTACAAAATATAATTTAATCAAAATGCTAGTTATCTTTATGAAATTAATTATACAAGAATATTAAGATTCCTAGTTTTTTAAACATCATACTAAATGTGCACCAGCAGCCTCTATTGGACTGAGTTAAAAATTCACTTTCATTCCCTAAAACCCCTTAAGACTTAAAAGAGGTTTGGTTCTACAACTGTAGAGAATAAAATTTTCCCATTTCTGTTTTGACACTAAGTAAAAAAACGTATTTTTCCCACATCCAGGCCGGGACTGAAGAGAGACCCTCCAGTGGTTAGAGGCATCGAGCCTCAGTGCAGGAACAGAGACACTGTTCCCAGTCCCCTCACCTGCCTCCTCCTCCTCCAGACTGGCATGCTCTATTTCAACTCTGACCTCTGCTCCTCCAAGGATGGCCTGGAGACGTTTCTGTTTTGCTATGATCTTCTTTAGTTGTTGTTCCTGAAATGGTAAATACTGAATACAGCAAACAGCAACGAGGTGATTTATTGTGGAATACAAAAGACAGCATTACAAAATGTTTTAAACTTTCATCAAGAGCAAAATGAAAATAAAATGGAACTTCCACATGTTACCATTGCTACAAAGAACGTAATTTGAGTGATGTCCACTTTTATTCTAACAGGAAGCAAGCCTCAAGGCCTGTCCTGTGGGTGGGCACCCCCCGCCCCCACCCCTGTCCTGACTGGGCGGCTCAGCTCTCCACACGCCTGAGCACTTCAGTTCAGGTGCAGTGACTCCCCGCTGACCTGGGAGGTGGAACCGCTCCCCTTGGCTTCCCCGTGACACACTGCGTGAATCACTACATTGCTCTGTTTGACCTTAGCAGCCAATGGGCTATGAGGTCAACAGGCTGCAGGGATAAGAAACATAAACACAAATGCTCGAAAAGTTGAAAAAGTCGGTCCCCTCTGATAACTTACCATATTCATGACTGTCCTTTACAGTATTCTACACAACACAGAATTTTAACAGGAAAATATATTCTGATACACCCTTCTACCCTGTCCTCCCCAGGCCCCTCTGTCCTGTCTCCCTCTGCATCACCAGAGCTCGGCCATCCCTAGGGCCTGCCCAGTTAATCAGGCCCGTGGTAGCTGGTTCTTCTTCCCAAGGTCAAGGCCGTTTAAACAAACACCAGATCTGAGTGTGGGGCGAAGGGACGTCCTGAATATAAACGCCATATTGTATGACTTGCAATTTGTTTTCTCCTGCAGTTTTTCTCTCAGCAAAATCTCACTGAAACAGCCTCCCTCTTTAAATAGTCTATCTCTAAACATCAAAGGGCTGCTGAAGGAAGCAAGGAACACGTAAATGCCGTACACTAGTACCCAGAGCGACTCTCCGCTCCCCAACACCCCGGCCCACCAGAAGCCCACTCTTCACTCGCTCCCACAGAGGCCAGATGGCCCCGCCTCTGCTTTGGGGACACCCCAGCTGCCTCCAGCCGCTGGGAGCTCTCTTGCTGTGGGGTTACATGAGAGAGATGGCGTGGTGACGACGATGAAAGGGTGAGTGGAAAGAAAAGGAGGGACTGGGGCTGACCACCCCCGCCCCCCGCCAGCAGAGCCCGAGGAAGGGCTGTGAGGCCCGTCCTCACTGCAGTGAAGCAGCTGCCAGCACAGGGCGAGCTGTCAGTCCTTTGGGATGGCGGCAGTAAAATGGCCCAAACTAGTCATTTCTCTCCACTGCGATGCATTCGCGGGAAGTGTACATAAATTCTAAAAGACGTTTCAAACCTCATAAACACGGTGTCCTAAGGAACAGGCAGTGCCTACCCTTAAGTCCTACAACCCGAAGTGCCGACCAGGTCCGTGGGGCTGGGGCAGGCCGGCCTCGGGGGACAGTGAGCAGGGGTGCGTGAGGGGCAAGGGCTGTGTCGGCAGGAAGCACGGCGCAGACAGTCAGTGCGAGCAGGTGCCAAGCAGAAAAAAGAGAAAGTTCCTGCACCACGAGGAGACTGAGTGAGAGGCCGGCACGCCCAGCAGGGACCCACCCTGGGTGCAAGAAAGTGGTGACGCAAGACTATGAAAGCACACAGGCGAGGAGGCAAGCAAAGCCAAAAAAGGGAAGTCCTTCTCAATTACACATGTATGTGTACAGGTGCATGTGTACTTTTAAAAACCCTCTTAAAACAGAGGATGTTAAAGGGAAACAGCTGAAAAATTAAACCTACAAAAGGAACTCAAAATTTTCTATTATAAATTTGCTTCGCGTCTTTCAAGGACTTTTCAGAATACGCATTTCCTAAACATTCAATGAGCCTGAATAATGACTTTTTCAAAAATGCAAGAGTTCATGTGTTACTTGGAGGCACCTTGTTATGCTTCTGTCGTTTCACGGAATCCAGTTTCCTGCTGATGTCTTTGTTGGTGGCAGCTTGAGGGCTAAGTTGTTCAATAATTTTATCGATTTGCCTTAGGGATGTTGTACATGACCTGAAAAATAAGACAAAATGTCTACTTTCCACTTGTAACTTTTTTTTTAAATGGAGGTCCTGGGGATTGAACCCAGGACCTTGTGTCTGCTAAGCACATGCTCTACCACTGAGCTATTCCCACCCACCCGTAATATTTTTTACAGTATAAAATGAAGAAAGAAATGCTAAAAACATGTCCCTTTTACCTCTTATCAACTAAAAGACCAAAGAAAGTAAAAGACCAAAGAATACATATTGTTTTTGGCCACCAATAGAACTTGAAGAGTTGTTAGAAGTCTAAGTTGACTGTTAAGTATTTTACTTTATCTGGCTAATTTTAATCAGCCCATTTCCACTTGCAGGCTGATTCATTCATTCTACAAGCATTTTAAGTGTGTACTTTATTCAAGAGACTGCAAAAACAACATGCAATAACTTGTCCTTTGAGATGAAAAAATGCATACACTTTTTTTTAGGATTTTATTTTTGAGAGCAGTTTTAGGTTCACAGCAAAATTCAGAGGAAGGCACAGAGATTTCCCTTAGATTCCTTACCCCAAATATGCACAGCCTGCCCCATTGTCAACAACCCATACATGGGTTTTTAAAGCCCATTATGGAAGTCTTCCAAAGTTTGGAAAAGTATTGAAAACACTTAAACATTTTCTTACATAAGTCAGGCATCTGTGACCACCTTTTCCTTTTGCATGACTAGAAGACTTACTTGCTGTAGTATTACACTTCGTAGTATGAAGAAAAAAAGTCAACTTATAATACGTTGCTCCTAAAACTGATACCACAGAACTGTAACTCTCAATTTGGAAAACACAAATTCAATCTTGACCCTTGCGTAATTTTCTGTTTGTATCCTTTGTGGATTTCAGGAAAAAAAAGATGTGATCAAAGCAAGTTTCTGGTGGTCTTAGCACCACGGGTCACCACCTGCCTAGTGTTCGCCTGCCCTGTGACTCTGCAGCACTCTGCTCTATCTGCTTGGCAAGCAGTGGACACGTTTCCAAGGTCAAATGTAAAAGGAGTGTCCATTACAAGGAACCGAGGTCCTCACACCTGAAGGTCAGACTACAACTATCTGAGAACACTTGCTACTCAAGAGGCCCAAAGAACACGCAAGAAAACTGTTAGCAGAAAACACGTCCTTTAAGTGCTAACAGCCACCTGCACCACAGCGTCCCCCACTGGTAGCCAACAGCTCCATGCTCCTCCCTCCTCTCCCCTCCCCCAGCCACTCCCACCTGAGACCACATCATCCCTCAATCCAGTCCTCCCCTTCTCTTTTCTGCTTGCCTGACACTGCCAGAACACTGGCCAAGGGAGAGCAGCCTGGCAATGGAGAGCGAGCTCAATCCTCTGCCCCTTCTTCTAGCCCAGGTCCAGAATCCCCGTTCCCCACCAATGTGTTATGCTCAACATGGCCCCAATTTGTTTCTCCCTTAAAACGCAAATGCAGTCTCCATGGGACTTCACCCTTTCTTATGGAGTCAAAAGTAGGACAGAAGAAAGGAAACGCAGGGAGTTGTTTCTCATCATTTCTAGAAACGCAAACCTGAAGGGGTACCAGAAGACTGGCATTCAGTTTAGGGACAGGAAACTGGAAAGACACTATAGGACAGTGGGAAATGTGAGGGGGCAGGTGTGTTCCTGGTACCTTGAGTAGGACACATCAGAACTTTAGGAACACTTCTCCTGAGAGCCATTTTGGGCTCAAGCTTGTGAGATCTGGGGCCCTGTGAAGAGCACTCCTCTCCAGGACATACACAGGCTGCCAGGAACTGAACTGAGATGCTAACTACTGTGTACAACGCTCCTGAGGGCCAGGGCTGGGGTTCAAACACAAGGTCAAGGATCCCCTTTATTGACTCCATCCTCTGACTAAGAGGTTCTATAAATCTCCTAAATGTCTGCACTGTTACAACTACGGTCTGAATTTCCCCGTCATACGTAAATACAAACTCTGCAGTCAGAGAGAAGGTGGTGCACACTCACGTGAGGTCGTCCAGGACTGACCAATACTCCCTCTCAGCGTCCGCAAGCTGGGCCGCGCGGCCGGCCTCATGGATGGCGCTGCCCACCTGCTGAAGCACACCTTGCTCCAGCACGTCCTGGTCGTAGACGTCCACCCCCAACCCCTGCAGTTCCAGGGCCTGGGCACTGGGCTCCACCGCCTGGATCTGATGTCTGTCGATGTGCAGCAGGCCGGGCCCTCGCCTCGGAACTTCAGACAGACGCCCCTCGGCAGAAGTGGATGGCCCACTGGCAGAGGAACAAGAAGGGAGGCTGTCCCCCAGCTCCGCATCGCCATCATTTTCCCGCTTGACTGTCACGCCTTCACTCTCACAGACATACTGACTCTGCACACCGGCTTGATCCTGAGTTTGACTTGAGTGGGGGATTCTCTCATTCGACATCCTCTACACACCACCTAAAAGGAAAAAAAACTTTTCAAGATGCCCTTTGGGTATACAGAATGGATATTTATATAGTTTTTTAAATACTTCAAAGCAGACCGATTTCTCAAAAGATCAAGAAATTATTCTCCAATTACATACACTCAAGCTTCCAAGTATTATTTTTCTTAAAATGGCAAAAGCTGTATCTTCTTGAGTTCTTGACAATAAATAAGAAAAATTAAGAACAACAACAGAAAAAAAAAATCAGAAGAAGAAATGTTGATGATGCAGTATCATCAACAAAGGACACTGCGGGAGCCAGCTAAGAAAGCTGGCAGCCAGAAGCCAAAAGTGATGCCCGCAGAATCGTCTCCATCCAAATCAACTGAAGTCATTTCACGCTGCTTTCTAACCTAGCCTCTTCACTGCATTACAGCACAAATGACCTACATTTAGCGGCACGATCAATGGTAACATATAGATTTAGTGATAGAAGGAAAGAGATTCTGTACAATCTAAGACTAGAAACTTTCAGGGGGAATATTTACTCCAACAAATAGAAACTCTGAATTGGAGATAATAAATAGCACCACTCAAATCAGATTCTGAGGAAGATTCATTAAAGCATTCTCAAAAATAACTCCATTTCAACGCATGATATAATCTCTCGCCATCAAGCTGGAAAAAAACATAAAGACTGACAATATCCAGTGTAGGCAAGAAAGATCCACCTTCATACAATGCTGGTAGGAGTATAAATTAGTAAAATTCTTTCAGAAGGCAACTTAGCAGTATCTATCAAGATTTAAAATGCACATCACTGCATATTTATTCCAGAGAAATATTCACCTAGACACAAGGATATTTATTGTAGCATGTTTTTTAAACAGTTTTAAAAAGGCATTAAGTATTTTCAGTGGTACTGATATAAAAGCCAAGAAAAATGTAAAAGTATGAAGGCATATATATTGAAAAAAAATGTGTACCCAAAGCTGTGTATCTGGAATGCATTCAGAATGATCTAGAGACACATATGAAATCTGCAACAACTGGGAGAGGGAAGCAGAAGGAACAGGGAAGAATGGAAAGGAACTTTCACATCTTCCTCCCAGTAATCAGAAACTCCTTGAACGAAAATGTGTTTGCTATCTTGCCTGTATAACTCCATCTAATACATTTAAATATATTACAAGAAAAGAAAAAACCAGTGACAGCCTTTCTTTCTACTTAACTATGAATAAACTAGTTTCTCTCAGCACTAAAACTTTATCTCTATGAAGTGACCCCAAGTTCCTCTAACAAGCCCCACTCATTCCTCATTAAATAAAATGATCCCAGGGGCCAAGTGCTGGGATACAAAGATGTCAGAACACAGTGTCATCCTGTCCCGATGAAGAAGTAGGTCAGTAATAACCCAGCAGGGTAGGTTGGCAGGAGAGACACAGACAGGAAGCCAGGTGAACACAGAGAAAAGGGACAGCATGTTGGGAAAGGGGTTCAAAGAACATAGATGAACTAAAGCTTTGAACATGTGACCCAGGACCTGAAACACAGGTGTTCAACACATGCGGAAAGGAATTAAGGTTCAGAGAGGAGTCTAACATAACAAGTCTGGTCTGGACAACTGAGTCACCGGTGATTTCAGTCACAAAAATATGTATCAGAAGGAAGCAGATGGGAAAGCGGGAGAGGGGCTGGTGGAGAGCTGCCAGGAACGTGTCCTGCGTGCAGTCAGAAATGCAAATCTGGGCTCTAGAGACAATCTGGACAAGATGTGGGTGCCTCGGCAGAGTAAACAGCCTCAGGGATCCCAGGGCTATCATGGATACCAGAGATCCTTTCAGAGGATAAGAAGAGGCTCACATTGAGCAGGTTAAAAGTGCGCAGCAGAGTAAGAAAGTTCCTCCATTTGGGGCCCTTCTGATTATTTTCAGGAGAAAGTATCAACCTGGTGCTGTAGCATTAGCTAGTCTTCATCTGCAACAGAGAGAGCAGGATTCTGGCTCAGAGCCTTCATACTAGCTGGAATTTAACAATTCTGTTTCATTGTTCTTATTTGTCTGTATACAAGAATGTCTTTCTTGGTTACCCAAAAAAAAAAAAGATATTAAATCAATCAAAAATTAAGTAATAATATTGTAGTATAATGACAAGGTTAAAATAATCATGTTCAGAGAAAACCTCTAACGATAGAAAACGAGTTACAGGGAATGGTTAGAAGTGAAAAAATAATATGGCAACTTCACACAGAAACTAGAAAGTAGATGGAAATGAGGTCACTCATCATTTCAGTAAAAGAAGTTTTAGTTGGTGGGGGAAGACATAGCTCAAGTGGTAAGGCTCATGCTTAGCATGCACAAGGTCCTGGGTTCAAACCCCAGTACTGCCTCTAAACATAAATAAATAAATAAACTTAATCACCTCCCCCAAGAAAAATTAGTAAGAAGTTTTAGTTGAGCAATGGGGATAAAAGCTGGACTGTAGTGAATTAAGAAGAGAGTAGGTGAGGACACAGAGGCCACAAATGGGTAGCCTATCCCCTGAAGGAGCTTGGCTATGAAAGGGAAATAGCTGGGATAATAATGTCACCATAGGCTTGGGGAGGCAAATTAGGTCAAGAAAACTACAGGATACAATAGCTGACGGGGAACGGGCAGGTAACCTACTCAGAAAGTTGTACAAGAGAGAGCAGCAGGGAAAGATCAGGTACAGACGTAAACAGAAGGCACAGAACATCTTTCTCTGACTCCAGCAGAAGGATGGCTTCTGATGTACCTAAATTTGTAAGTTCAGAGAAGAGAAGCTGGGGTGGACCATAGAGAAACTATCCCGTAAGGTAGGAAGTTCAGGTATTTCTTGAGTCAGGGGAAAAAGATGGGATGAGGGCTGGAGAAGAATAATAATCTGGAAAAAATAACCTGTAGGAGAGAAAAGGTGATGGGGAGCACTGGTGAGAGGTGTGGAGGGCCTACTTGAGGCTGGCCCCCCAAAACCATGGATTGCCAACAATCCCCAAGGCTGTACAATCTCCTCCTTCAGTAACGCGCAGTCCTGGGGAAATGACACCGATGGGGGTCTTCAGAGCAGAAGCAGCAGAAGGACAAAACGGTGTGGGGCATGGAGGTGTGGGGTGAAGATGCTGAGGAGGAGAAGAGTTCAAGTAACTGACATTGGGGTCCAAGCTGGGTAGCTTAAAAAAAAAAAAAAAGACAGAAGGGACTGGAAGGGGGAGGGAAGGAGGGATTAAGGAAAGGAAGGAAAGAAGGGAGGGAGGGAGGAAGCCAAAAAGTCACTTGGGAAATGACTGTGGACCAACGGGCAAGTCTCCTGGGGAAAGGAGTTGAAAATCAGGAGGTTCAGAAGTGAAATAAATTATCCATTCAATAAATATTTACTAAGAATCAGTTACACCAAACAATGTACTACATTAACTAGTCTCTGTCCCCATAGAGCTTAGGCACATATTTTAGGATATGTTAATATGTATATTTATATACAAACTATACACACACAAATGTAACTGTGGTCACTGCTGTAAGAGGAAGTGCAGGACTCTTTATGACAAAGTAACAGAGGAACTTAATTGACATTGTGGAGGTAGGAGATGTGAGGTCAGGGAGGCCTCTCTGATAAAGTGGTATCTGAGCCAGTATCTGAAGGATGAACTGGAGTTAACAGGCCAAAAGTGAACATTTTACAAAGAAACAGCATGTTTAATTTCTAAGGCTGGTAAAAGCTGATGAGTTTGGGAAAATGGAAGAAGGCTGGGGCATAAATGAGGAATTTTTACTTTATTTCACATGAATAATAAGAGTTAAAGGAGCTGATAATGACTCCACTTATTGTGTAAATTCTACAGAATATCTTCTAACACTCTGCAAGGCTTCATCATCTGAGAAAACAATATCTTCATTGTCCTTGAAGCACAGGGGCTTCTGTGGGATGAGCGGGATTCTGGTTTGGAGGTCTGGTTGTATACATGTATTGTTGGGTAGGAGATGGGTGTAAGTGAAGACAGAGGGGTAGGCACAGGCCAGATCACACAGGGCCTGGGAAAGCATGAACTTGGATTTTTCTCCAAGTGTAACGGAGTGACTGAAGAGTTTTTAACAGGATGACAATGGCATGATCCAACTTATATTTGTAAAAGACCATTTGGGCTACTGTATGGACAACGGATTGGAGAAAACGGTGCAACATGGACATGCTGGGAGGACACACTGGTGAAAAGTGACAGCAGCTTGGAACAGGATGACAGCGGTGAAGACGGATGCTACGTGGGAAATCCTTCTGTTGCAGCATTTTTATGCGAACTGCTCCAACCTCCTCCACATGCTCCCACCTGATTATATCAATGTCTGAAGTGCCTGAGTTGTATTTACCCCGATTCTGTCTTTCAAATGACAACTCCAGTGGTTTAATAGAGATGAAGCAGGGCCGAGCTGACCCTGCGCGCGGGGCCGGACAGAAAGCCGAAAAGTTGACGCTCAGTCACTGGATCGCCGGCCCACGGCGAAGCCAGAGGATGGGCTCCCCGGGCCCCCCAGGTGAGCGCGCCGCATCGTCACTTCCGGCCGCAGGTGCGCTGGCACGCAAGGCGCGCGCCGGGCCAGCGGGCCGGCTCCCGGCCGCCCGGGCGGACGGCTCCGTCCCGGCTGCCAGGAGTCGAGGCGGGGCCGCGGCCGCCTGCGGAGCCCGGGCGGGCCCCAGACACCTCCCGCCCGACGTTCAACCCGGCCGCCAGAACACTCACCCAGGGCCGCGCGGCCACCCGTACGGAAACGTAGACGCAGACGCCGCCGTCAGCAGCCGTGGAACCCGGTCTGGGACCGGCCACGGCGCGTGCGCCGTCTGCCCGCCGTAAGCACCGCCCCCAAAAATGACCCGGCGGGCTTGCGCGGCTGGGGCCTACGACGCATGCGCCGGCTGCGGTTTATTTTGAACCGCGGGCTTGGACACGTGGTTTGACGCAGAGGATGAAGCGCCTCTTTTTCTGCTTGGGTTACGGGTGCGAATGTTGTCTCGGCTCCTGACCTGTGGCTTGTGGCCAGCGCTTCACTCATACCTCTAGAAAGGCGGTTATAAGAATTACAAAGCATGTTTCCAGAAAAAGAGAGAGGTACGTGTACAAGTGTGCTGTACGAAATCAAGTGCTTGCAATTAACAGGGAACTCTAAAGAGAAAGTAACCTTGGGGAAGGGAGCTGGCTTGAGCGCCTCACATTTCAGCAGCCGCTCACGGTGGATGTTGTGGCCTCTCTTGGTCATCTGGCACGACTGTTAGCCTGTCAGAGATAGAGAGAGGGCCATTTACCCCGGTTCCCTTCTCCGCTTCACACACACACACACACACACACTTGTGCGCGGTGCTGTGTGTGCATAGTGGGCGTACGTGAATGTCTTGATTGTGTTAGTGAGTCAGTCATTTAATATTTGTCTTCAGACCAAAGTGGTAAGGAGCTGAGATTTTGAGCTTGGAGCATTTGAAGAACCGAAAGTGTCCACACACACACACACAGGTTCAGAACAGAGGAAGGAAACTGAGCTTCCCCTGAACAAGGAGCAGCCCAGGATGGGTGTACCAAACAGCAGCCTCTGAGCTCAGGGATTGCTGCTCTGGGAGAGGGTGGATTTTCCGGGGGCCAGAGCAAGAAAGCCCTCTGGGAGTGGCAGTAACTGTGGGAAGGATCTCTGGGGCCTGGGTAAGGACATGTCTTCCTCATTGTGAAGCCTGAAGTTGGACAATAGGAAAGGGGGGTTGGGTAGTGTACATGTACTTGGTAATGCTCAGTAATACCACTGTATCTCTCCTATTAGCAGTGCCCGTCTACTTCAGCCTGGAGCCATCCCACATAAAAATGTAACTTGTTCTTTAAAAGGAATGAAGAATTCTAGTGATCTCTTGTGTAAAATATTGAAAATAGTAATGCATTGTTAGGATACTAGTTTTCATGCTTGAAAATGGAAACAGTTTCTCCCGGATATATGGTGGTTCCCCACTGTTTTGAGAAGGAGGCCATGTAGAGATGTGACCCAACAGTAAAGACTGTTCCTCAGCTCCACTTCGTACTCCCCTCTCCAGAGCCACGAGGACTGTCAAGCACTTCAGATAAAGAGGTCCAGGTGCTGCCTCTCAATTCATCGACCCATTGGGGACCACAGATTTCAGAGCCATCGGCTGTTCTAAGGTGGTTCCAAGTGATGGAGCTTTAAAAATATGCCCCCTGCAGCCTGGCATGAGCCCCTACCCACAACCGCCCTCATTTCTGTGAGGGCTGTGTTTAGGGACTCACAGATTCCTCAAGATGTTTTTTAAGACTTCCTGCTCTTAGCTGGCAAACTGTTAATCAGTTTGTGGCAGCATAAATAAAATTAGAGGGTTTAATTAAAACTAATGAATGAGTGAGTGGAGACCAGCCTGGCCATTTTACTCTCTGAGCCTCAGAGCAGTAAATAATGAAAATGTCACACGGCGCATGATATGTTTCAGCAAAAGAGAAGAGCCAGCAGAAACGAGGCCACAGGGAGCTCCTCCACCCCGGGTGCAATTTGCAAGTGGGTGGAATCCCCATTTTAGTATATCTTATTAACTAATTGCACAGGAACTGTTCCAGTTTTCTGACCCTTCCCAAGAAAAGGGAACAGGGGGAGAGTAGTACACAGGGTGTCCATTCCTGTGTATCCTTGGTGTACTTTGATGTCCTGGTCCTCAGGGAAGGGAGCAGGGGACGCAATGAGGAGGCTGCACTGTCGGGTGTTAGCGGGCAGGGGTCTGGAATTCTGACTTTCTCAATGTGTCGGATACAAAAGGAAGAAGCATCGTACATCCTACTTGACTTTCAGATGCTCTCCCAGATATTCACGTAGGTAACTGTTTATGACTGTTTGAGCCTAGACCTGAGCTCCATGTAAACGCTGAGTCCTTTTGGCACGGTTTGACTAAGGAATCTTCCAGACATGCAACTACCGTGTGAGCGAGATAAGCTGGGACTTTGTTGGGACCTTTCAAAAGTCCCATGCCCCATGCCAACCCTCCTCCCAGCATCCACCTGTATGATGTGAGACTTGCATCAGCCTCAGCCATAGCTTATCACTTTCAAGGTGAGTCCACACACAGATGCAAGGATCTTACAGTTCATTTTGTCCCAGAGTGGAGGCCTGCCCAAGCGTTTACATGTTGAAATGAATATTATTTTGTTATGAACTACTTCCCTTTTATTTTATTCAGCCATGGCATTATACTGATTTTAAAAAACTGCGTGCCATTGTGTAGGGAGTGTTAAGAAGTATTCGTTACAGAAATGAGTGCATTGGATCAGATGCATTTGAGGACTCCTGTTCATGCCAACATGTTGAGCATGAAAATCGTTGAGAACTCAGTCCTGCTGACCCTTGATTTCAGCCTGTGATACTCCCAACAGTCATGCTGTCTTCCAGTCTGGCTATGCTGGGCTTTTGACCTACAGAGCTGGGAGCTGTTAAACAGTGCTGCTTTAAACTGCTAGGTTTGTGTGTAATCTGTTGTGCAGCAATGTGACATTAATACGGACAGGCACTCTTTTCCTGAGGACAACAGGGTTGGGTATTTGGAGGGTGATCTGAGGAGCAGCACCTGGGAGGAGCTGAAGCCAAGTCCTAACAGAGGGGAAAGTGCAGCCCAGGGGCCCAGACAGAACCCAGAGGCCGGGGAAGATGGATGGTCCAAGAAGAGGGGGAGAGTCAGCCTGGTGCCACCATATTGACAAGGTACAAATATCAGTGGTAAGTTCTCTTTAAAATGTTTTTTCGTGTGTGTGTGTGTGTGTGTAAAGACAGCACAGCCTTGTTATAGAAAATTCACTACTATAAGATAGTAATAAAACCCCAGAAATCCTAACACTGACAATCATTGTCAACTTTGGTTTACATCCTTCATGGATCTATGCAAGATGGTGGTGAATCCCTCGACATAATAACTAATTTTAATGGAGGGCTTGTAGTGGCTGAGTGCGGTGCAGAATGTGTTACAAGTTGCAACTTATTTAATCCTTGCAACACTTCGGAGTACTTAAGGTTTCATATATACCTGGAAGTACTTATATTCTTATAAGTACAATTCTTATCACCATTTTACTGTCAATTTACTGAGGCCCAGAGAAACAGTACGACTTTCCTGGGGTCACGCTGCTGTTAAGTACCGGAGCCTGGATGGGAGCTGAGGCAGTTGGACTCCGGAAGCTTGTGTTCTTAACTGTTACCTCTTTGCCGCTTTGTGTAGACGAATTTGACAATGAATGCGGTTTTACAAACTGCTTTTCTCAGTCATGTCATGGGCCGTGTCTTAGGTTGCGTCCCAGAGCAAACAGGCACTAAAGCAGAGACTTGTGTGCAGAGATTTAAGGGGACTGAGGGAAGCAAGACTGGGCAGAGGGGAAAATTGGACCACAGTGTAATTTTTGACACAGGCCTTGACCCAGCCCGTGGGGAAGTTTGGAACCGGGATAGCCCTCCAGATTGAAACAGGAGGATGCTGCATTTTTTCATTTCCCCTAGGATGCAATATTGGTTCTGATTTAGTGTCTTGTCTGGGGATGAGGAAGAGCAGTTCTAGAAACTCCTACGTGGCCTCCCCTACTGAGACAGCTCTTACCCCCACAGGCCAAAGGACTGCTGTGGGAATTCGATCAACTATCAAGTATGTACCTTCCAACTGCGCCTTTGGGGATGGGGAAAATAACCACAGGGTGGGTCTGTGCATCCTTCCACGAAAACTGTCCTTAGCTAACAGGAGCCACCTTGTTCAAAGTTACCTGCCCTCTAATGACTGATGGGTGTAGCGATCCAAAGAGCAGCCACCATGCACAGTTGAAAACAACCTAGCTCCAGCACGTGGAAAAGGTTAGTTTCTTGCCTTCCAGTTCAACTTTCTTTCTCTGCCCAGTCTTGCTTCTCCTGCTTCCATACTGTGCTCTTCTTGATAAACTTCTTCGACCCAAGAGTCTCTTCCTCAGGGATCATGACCTGGAACAGCTGGAGTCAGGAGTGGTTCAAGGAAGCAGACGCTGCGGTGGGGTTTTAGGGCTGTATCACCCACTGGCCGACAAATGAGGACCCCATAACTGGGGTAAGGGTCGGGTAGACAGCCCTTAGCATGCTGAAGCAGGGCAATTCTCAAAACTTACACCAGTCATGCACCAAAAAGGGACAGCAGTAAAACAGTATTACAGGTGCAATGTCTCAGGCTTCTGAGAAGTTCAAGAGAGGTATTGACCATAAAAACAATGAAATTGACTGGCCTTTACTATTGATGCCCAGTGAAAGAAAGGCAAAGAAAGGCTGAAGGTGATAAATAATCGATTAAAGGCATAGTGTGAAAGTTAGCCTTCTTAGCGACGTAGATTCTCATCTCTTGCAGCAAGAGCTGAAATCAAGCCCAGGAGTTAACTATAAAAGTAGTAGAACTCCAAGCAAGGTTGAATTCTCCTCCCCAGCAAGTCTCCTATGCCATGGTCAGAGCTAGGGATGAGAAGGAGTGGGACCCTTAGGGATGGAGACATCTGGGTTGATGCATTTGAGAAGTCTGAGACCATGTCCCTCTGCACGCTCTGAGTCTTCAGAAGTATTCGCCTCCTTATTAGAGTCCAGGACCTTCCCCCACCTTGCTTAAAGACAGGGTAGGTCTGTGCTTTACAAGACAACACACACCTCCTCAGGATCTCCCTGTTACCTCCTCTACTAATCACCAGACTAATGACCGGGGTCAAGTCACAGTATAACCTGGCCAGATGAGTGCTAAGCCAACTAAAACTCAAAATTTGTCTCTTGTCGGTTCAGGCTGCAATAACAAAACCATTGACTAGGTGGCTTAATGGAATAGAAATTTATTTCTCACCATCCTGGAGGTTGGGAAGTCAAAGATCAAGGTCAAGCATGGTAAGTTTCACTCTGAAACCTCTCCTCTTGGCTGCCATCTCACTGTGTGCTCCCATGATCTCTTCTTAGGGTGCATGTGGGGAAAGAGGGAACAAGCTGTCTGTGTCTCTTCTTATAAGGGCACTAATCCCATCATGAGGGCCCCACCCTCATGACCTCACCTAACTATAATTAGCTCCCAAAGGCCCCTTCTCCAAGTACCACCACATTGAGGGTTAGGGCTTCAGCATGTGAGCTGGGTGGGACACAAACATATAACATAATCTTCTGCCCAGTTTCTGGACCTGAGCCAATTTATGGCTCTTCAACCCATTGACTGAAGGAGAGCCAGGTCACCAGAAGGAAGTCCCCTGCTACATCACATGATTTCCCATCCCTAGGGGACCATTTCCTTGTGTGCATTATCTCTGCCCTAGAAGAATGGCTATTCCTTAAGTCTGCTATTCCTGTGTTCTTTAGAGTTCTTTAATTTTTACTACCCAATCCCTTATTATTCCATTCCCCTACATTAGTTAATAATTTTATATTAAACTGTCTATATTCAAATTAATATATGATTTCTCACTCCTGTTTGATCCCTAGCTGATACAGAATTGGTACCAGGAATGGTTTTCTCTCTCACCCTCTCTTACCTTACGAAGGTATTTAGAGAACTTGATAATTCCTGCTTATCGGATCTGGCCAGCATAATATTGTCAGTTGAGCCACTGCGATGTTTTGTCAAATGTTGGTCAAGGCATTCCGATTGCCTGCCCATCCCTGCATCCCACCACAGGAGACGTGTCTTTGACAAAGTCGTAGCCTCTGCTACTTTAGGACTTCATCCCTGCGTGAAACTAGAGAGTCCATCTCAATGAAAGCATCCCCTACCATCATATCTGACCTACAGACAACCACAGAGCTGTTGCAGGGGTGCAGGAGCTCTGCTCACTAATGTATTCTCAATGCCTTAGTTAAGAGAGTGTCTTCTGGCCTTCTCCTGGAAAGTCAGTGAGCCGGGGTAAGAGGGTAGATGTGCAGGTTGCACATGATAAATCTAGTCCAATATTCTTACCTCCCTAGCCTTTGAATTCCATTCTTTGTATCATGCCAGGACACCTCTAGCATCTGAATCTTACTGAATGTAGGCCAGCATTGAGTCCAGGTTTCAGTCAACCAACCAAGTAAGCTGTTGGAATCACCTCCAGCTGCACGTGCTACCACATTAAACATATATATATTTATATACATACATATTATATATGAATTATAATATGTATAATATTACAAACACAAACATATCCATAGGAAAATAAGGAGGAAATACTCATGACAGTTACAGTTCTCATACTAAGATATCCTAAGAGATCACCTGTACTCCAGACATAGCCCCTCACCTCCACTGTGGAGTAGTCCAATTTCCCCTTGGTAGTTAAGATTAATCATCCCAGCCAATACAATAACTCTCTTCTTTGGTTGTTGACGCAGCAGCATGAGGAGCCCAAAGCGGCCAGATGGCAGTCTTAACCTCCAGTTCAGTAGAATCATGGGGTCTCCAGGTGGAAACACTTCTCTCTGTAGAACTAACACCTCTAGGCCAACAGTGCACAAAGTCAAGGGAACAGGAAGCCAAAAATTTGCTAGTGGGTCACCAGGGGTAATAGTGGTGCCACTTCCATTTCTGCCTCTTAATTTCTGAACCTGTGAATCCTGGCTGTGGAAGAAACAGCATCATATACTGGACACTGATTGTCCAGCATATACAGGCTTCCGGAGAACCTTGCCCCAGCCCTGCAAAGTATTGCCACCTACCTGGCACTGTAACCGAGTCTTCAAAAGGCCATTCCACCATTCCGCCAAGCCAGCTGCTTCAGAATGGTGGGGTCAGTGAATTCGATGAGCTTGGGTTCTTTGCCACGCTTCTGATGCCATGCAGTGAGTTCCTTAATTAGAAGCACTGCTGTGTGGAATATGCGACAGTAAATAAGGCATTCCGTGAGTTCACAGACAGTTTTGGCAGAAGCATTGCATGCTGGGAAAGCAGATTCATATCCAGATAAAGTGTTTTCCAGTAAAGTCAATGCTGCCTATTCCACGATGGCGGTAGTCCAGTGTAACTAACCTGCCGCTAGGTAGCTGGCTGATCACCCTGGGAAATGGTGCCACGCTGGGGACTCAGTGTTGGTCTCTGCTGCTAGCCAACTGGGCCCTCGGGCCCTCAGTGCTGGTTATAGCCAGGTCAGCCTTGGTGAGTGGAAGTTTGTGTTACTGACCCCACGCGTCTCTGCCACCATGGCTATTTTGTTTATGGGCCCATTGGGTGATCACAGGAGTGTCTGGGAAAGAGGATGACTGGTACACACAGAACAAGCCATCCTGTCTGCTTGATTATTACAATCCTCCTCTGCTGAGGTCACCCTTTGGTGAGCGTTCACATGGGATGCAAATATCTTCATTTTTTGCCCATTTGGAGAGGAGTATCTGCATCCTTTTTCCCCAAATTCCTGTTTCCCAAACATGCTTCTTCCAAGTCCCTGATCATCCAGCCAAACCATGAGCTATAGCCATGGCTTTTTTCCAAGAAAGGTGAACAAGCAGATGTACTGCATTGCAGTTCACCTACAGTGAGGCTCCATACAACATCCCCATCTGCCACCGACACTTTAGTTATTTTAAAGACCAGATTTTAAGAAACATCAAGTAAATATTAACATGACACTTGTTTTTTCAGTTGATTAGTGGTTTCTCCCGTGCTCCACAAATATTTTTAAGCTATAGTATGATGCTCTATCAGCATGAAGATGCCTCACACTGTGTTTTAAGGCTTGTGTACGTGTCCCATTCTTACACAGCCTGAGGACAGACATGTACTTCCATATCCTCCCTGCCTAACACAATGCCTCAGATGCGATTCGGTTTGGGGTTTATGAAATGCATGGGAGGCTGGCACATGAGGTCCTGGAAGGGTCTGTTGGAGAGTTTCCTTCTACCTCCCTGGGTCTGGCACCCTCTTCTTAGCTTGGAACAGTGCTTCTCAGAGCAGAGTCTGAGGTCCACCTGCATCCGCCTCGTGGATGTGCTTATTAAACACAGATTCCCAGGCCCCCTTCAGATCCCCAGAACTGGAATCCCCAGGAGGGACAGGACTGTCTCCCTAGCTCCATGAGACCTGACACGTGGTGAGGGGTGGCCTCTGGGACCTTCAGACCAGGGGAGGCACTTCTGATTCCTCACCCCTTAGGAAGCCTCCTTTCCTCCTTCATCCTCGTCCTCATGTACCTCTCCCTCCTCCTCCGCCCAGGCTTAGCCAACATTTCCTTTCCTTCATTTATCTCCACTTCTTGTTACCTCCCTCTGTCAGCTTGGCCTGTTTTGCCCATCAGAATAACTATTGTGGGGTCCAGTGGTAACATCTTCCATAAAGTTACACTGTTTCATGTTTCCCACTGGAGGAATGTAGTATTGTATTTGTAGCTGGCTGTTCTAGCCTGAGTCGATACAGAAGCAATAGAGGTAGGGATGGAGGAACAAAGGTACAGAAATCAGCAAAGGTCCCAGGAAAAATCCCAGCTTAACAAAACAATGTTCAAGAAAAGAATGCAAAATGCTCTCAAAACAACGAGTGGTTTGGGAATCACAGCTTTAATTAAAAAAACACTTTTTTAATCCTTATTGGGCATGAGGGTTGGGAGTTGTAGCATGCATGGTGTGTGCTGTTTTCTGACTGATGACAATCGAGGCCTTTGGTCCCGGAGAGAAAATGCCGGGCTCAGCAAGATTCCAAAGTGGAAGCAATTTGGAATGAGTTGGAAGAGATCAATTCCCTGCCCAAAAGGTCTAAGCAAACCCAACCTAGAGCTTTTTACAGGAAGGATTAGACATGAAAGCAAAAATTTCATCAGAGCGAAGGTGTGTGTGCAACATATTGGCCCCTTGGCGTCATTTGAAGGAAATTAATGTGGAGGGCCAAAGAGGTGGTGTCTGCATTATGCCATGCTCCTGAGACCCGCCTGCGATTTTGTTCCTAGTGTAGCAGAAATAAATGCTCGCAGCAAGCCTTCAGGGAAAAACAAGACACGTGCATAAGTAAGATTAATCAGTAAAGCTAGCGTCAACCTAATGAGTCATCTTTGACATCATAAAACCTGAAAACTACAAGGTGTGGACTGTCCGATCCATGCATTCTCAGAAGTGAAACGGGGCAGCCCAAGTGCACGGTGTGAGCAGTTCTTCAGCACATCAGCCTCGCAGAGCAGGAGGGAGAGAAAAATGGCTGCATTGGGGTTTCTGGGTCTGCGTGGGAATGCTTCTGTGGAGACATGGGGTGGGGTGCTAGGATGGAGATAAATGAAGGTTTGGGGGCTCATGCATCTTCTGCCCCCCAGGAACCCATTAACCCTTCTAGTTAAATGAAGCTCTCAGGGAAGCTGTGTTTCCATTCAAACAAACCACCCATCAGGATTTCCTGGGGTGCAGCAAAATCTTCTGAGAGATGGGGGAAAGAAGGGGCACAGAGAACAGCCAGGACAGGACCTCCATGGAGCAGGACCTCCAGAAGGAAGATCCGGAAGGTCCTCTGCTGAGGACTTCCGGGATCAGTCACTTAGGGGAGGAGGGGGGCTGTATGCCCAGGACATTGGATGCTGCAGCCAAGTTTGTGGAAGCCAGGCAGCTGGCTGCAAGCAGGCCTTTCCAGGCCTGGTAGAAGAATGGAGTGGCCTTGTGTCCACCTGTGCTACCGAGCCTCCACCTACATTGGTCACTAGACCTCACGGGCCAGGCTTCGCCTAGAATGAGCCCCTCCTTCCTGCTGTGCATTTGCACCCAGCCTTTATTTCCTTTGAGCCTGAAAATCTCTTCTTGTCCTTCTCTCTTCCCAGCCCTGATTATCATCCCCAGACTCAGTGAAGGACAGGCTGAGGACCATGGTGCTGTCCTCATAAATCATAGTCCCTTTTAGAACGTGGCACATTTTACTCAGTGTCCCAGTTGTCCCTACCCCTGTTACCCTTAGCTTTCAAAACACCAGACCTCTTCCTCAGGGAATCCCAGTTATGTGGCAAACCAGACCACAGCCTCTGGACCATACTTACTCCCCATGTACTTATCAGTTTCGAGAGATTTCTTTAGACATCCCCAAAGCTTTCTTCTTGACTGATTCCATTTAGATGGTGGACAGCATGCTCCAAGAGCCCCAGGAGTTCCTCTGTGGTTAGAGCCTCCTGAAAGAACACCCAGGTCCCTCCACTGTGCACAGCCCGGTTCTATGGGAGCAGCATCCTCCCTGCAGAGACAACAGCACATCGCATCAGTGATGGTACCCAACCCACTGCACACACTGCCAGCTCTGCTACTTGCAGCTGACTGCCTGGCTTCCACAAACTCAGCTGCAGCATCCAATGTCCTGGGGCACAGTCCCCCTCCTCCCCTAAGTGACTGATCCCGGAAGTCCTCAGCAGAAGCATCAGATCTAGCCCTCTTTCTTAAGCCATGGGCATGCCCCCTATCCATGCATGAAACCAGAGGAGCAGTTTCTGGGACTCTTGCTCATGACAGCCATTGAGGGCACAAGAGGCCACGAGCTTTGGAGCGTTACAGCAACATGCCTGGCCCGGTGTCCTGGTTCAGTCACTCAGTGTGCATCCTGGCAAATGAGTATCCTGGAGCCTTGGTTTCCTTAGCCATCACTCATTCAGTGAATATTTACTGTGCCTGCTATATGCCTGCACTGTTCTTGGCAGTGAGGATACAACAGCAAATAACAAACAATCTTAGCTCTCCTGGAGCTGATACTTAGGTAGAAAAAGAAAGACAAATAACAAATGAGTAACCAAATAAATAAATGCAGTAACATCAGGCAGTGGTACATGCCATACCAGAAGTCCACGTGACAGAGAGACAGTGGCTGGACAGACAGGAGGGGACTTGGATAGTGCAGACAGGGAGGGCCGCTCTGAGGAGATGATCTGTGAGATGAGGCCTGATGACCCAGTGGAAACCAGATGTGGGAAGATCTAGAGTGAGGTGCAAGGAGAGAGGAAAGGTCGCTGATTTCCATATATTCAAGAAGGGGCAGCGAGTGGAGAACATGAAGGGGAGCAGGGCTCATGTGACTCCAAGACATGGGCAGGGCTGGGTCGTGTGGGGTCTTGTGAGCTACAGGCTCATCTCTGTTTGAATTTTATTCTAGTTGTAACAGGAAAACTACTGAATGGTTTTTAGTAAGAGAAGGATACCAGATTTCAGTTTTCAGAACTTTCCTGTCTGCCTGCATGTTAGGAGTAGATGGTGGTGGTGGGGTGGGTGGAAGAGAAGTGGGTGACTATTCTTGTCCAAGAGAGTTTAGGGTGGAAATAGTGGAGCTAGAGCAGGGACAACACTATTTCCTTCATGAAGTCCAGTAGCAATCATAGTGATGATTGGGCAAAAGGACATTTTCAGTGGAATGAACTCATGAGCTTTAGGTCTTGACTGTGTGTGTGTGTGTGTGTGTGTGTGTGAGAGAGAGAGAGAGAGAGAGAGAGAGAACAAATAAAAGTCAGAGATCATCAAATCTGAGAATAAATTAACCTTTTGAAAATCAAATTTCTATGTGAAATACTGTATCAGATGTTTCTCCCTAAGTCTCTCTCCTCTTTTACAATTTCTCTCTCTTCTTATCCTTCTTTTTCAAAGGACAATTGGCTTTTAAAATTTGACACTACAGATACAACTCCACCAGGTTAAACAAGGTCCCGTGTTTTATTCCCTATAGTACATGAAACAAAACAAACCAAACAATAGACTGTGTGTATTAGTTTGGATTCTCATGGACACTAAGCTGGCCCTGTATCTGATCTGTTTATTAGGACCAAGGCCCAGAGAGAAGAATTAGTAGCTGGGTGTTGATCCCTCTTGCTGATGCTAACCTAATTGTCACCCTGGGAGGAAGCATAGAGATGCCTGTGGAACAAATCTTGAAATTTCAGAAACAGCCCTACCACTTCAGAATGTCACATCCCCTACACTCTCATGGCCTGGCTGCCATGACTTGCTTCTTTGTTGAATATCACCGAGCTACTTTGGCTGTTTCTCATGCCAGTGCCAGCTCTCTGACTTGCTCTGGGTCAGCTTTTTCTCCATCATTGCACTGCACTCTAGTCTCCAAGTAGAGAATCAAATTGTCTCCAAGTAAATTAACTGCATCCCAGAACAAAGCTCAGGAAGATTTATAATAATAGAAAACATTCTAGTGACTATCCAGTGTCCTTTCATCTCTCTCCAGTCCTTGGGTCTCAGCTTCGTTACCCTGTGCTGATCCTGGCAACTCAGTTGGACTATATTCTGCCTTTAGTCCTCCAGTTATTCACTAACCTATATACCATCCATCCACCCACCTGCCTATCCAATAAACTTTATTGATCACTTGCTCTATTCCAGGTTCTGTGCTTGATGCTAAGAAGTCAGAAATAATGAGAAATTAGAATAAAACAAAACCAGATTTTGAGAGGACATAATGAGGACCATGTTTACCCTCCCACATGGAACAACCAGAAATCCAATCATAGCATATGAAACAATGGACTTCAACACATTGGACACCAGATAATGAAATACAGGGATCCCGAGAAATAGAAAAAAATTTGAGATGAGCCCAACAATTGCTTTGGCTTACCTCCTGGAGAGAGTTTCTAGCCCACAGTACACAGAGAACCCAACAGAACCAGAAGATTCTCTGATTTGAGAACATGGGAGCTGAGAGTCTGGGCCAACCAAGACAGCTAGAGTTCTACCAGAGAGGAGAGAGAATTACAGAGACTTACAGGGAGTCCCTCTTGAGTATTTAGCAGATTACTGACCAGCACATTTGTGTAAGGAAATTACCCAGGTCTGGGAAAGGAGCCATCCAAGACTATTAGGGGAACAATGCCCAATGCTCACACGGTAGTTGGAAAAGTGCCTGTTCCTACCAGGCGACTGGAAAACCTCGTAATTCACAATAGAAGTGCTCAGGAAAAACTTGCCTCAATAGTGCAAAATAATTAACCTGAGACTAGGCACTGCTCCAGACCCACCAAACAAACCATAAATCAAAACTTAAGAGAATCAAACTGTCTCCAAGTAGAGAATCAAATTGTCTCCAAGTAAATTAACTGCATCCCAGAACAAAGCTCAGGAAGATTTATAATAATAGAAAACATTCAGCACTTAACAAGGTAAACTTAGAATGTCTGACATCCAATCAAAGATTATCAGGCATTCAAAGAGGCAGGAAAACATGATCCATAATGAGGAAAAGAATGTTATATTTAACAAAAAAAAAAGACCCAAGTTAAATTCCTGAGATGAAAACTACAATGTATGAAATGGAAAATGGATGGGATCAATGGAGAAATAGACATTGCACAGAAGATTAATGAATTTGTAAACATTGTAATAAAATTATCCAAAATGAAACAGAGAAAATTAATTTTAAAATGAAAAGAGCACCAATGAGTTGTAGGACAACTTTGAGCAGCCTAATATATGTGTGATTAGATTCCCTGAAAAGAATGAGCAGAAAAATATTTGAGAAATAATGGCTGAAAATTTTCCAAACGTTAACTATGAGCCCAGAGGTCCATGAAATTTAACAAACCCAAAGCACAAGAAACATGAAGAAAGCTACACCAAGTCTTATCATAATCAAATTGCTCAAAATCAGCAATAAAGAGAAAATCTTAAAAGGAGCCAGAGGAGAAGGGCATGTTATACACAGAGAAATAAAGATGACTACAGATTTCTTTTTGAGAACAATGCAACCAGGAGCACGGTGGAGCAACATCTTTAGAGCACTGATAGAGAAAAACCAATCTAGATTTCTACATCTCCCCCAAAAAACTTTCAAAAACAAAAGTGAAAGACTTTTTCTGACACATGAAAGCTGAAAGAATTTATCATGAGCAGACCTACAATATAAGAAATGTTACGGTAAAAAAAAAAAAAGAAATGTTAAAGGAAATCCTTCATACAGAAGTAAAATAATACCAGATGTAAATCTGGATCTATACAAAGAACAAAGAATAACAAAAATGGTAACTGTATGAGAGAATATAAACTTTTTTAAATTATCATTTAAGTTGATTTAAAAGACAACTGTTTAAACAATATATTTAATATATATATAAAAGTAAAGTGTATGAAAATAGCATAAAAGCTAGGAGGAAAGTATACTATTATAAGGTTCTTATAATTTATGTCAGGATTTCTCAACCATTGTTAACATTTTGGACTAGATAATTTTTCATTGTGAGTGGTTCTGTGCATTGTAGGATTTTTAGCAACATCCCTGTCCTTTATCCATTATTGGTCTCTAGTCTCTAGATCTTCCTGACTGTCCTCTGGAGGACAAAATTGCCCCCAGTTGAAAACTACCACTTGATGTGAAAAAATTTAATACCACT
Source organism: Vicugna pacos (assembly GCF_048564905.1). NCBI lineage: Eukaryota > Metazoa > Chordata > Mammalia > Artiodactyla > Camelidae > Vicugna > Vicugna pacos. The sequence continues at coordinate 37,542,792 of NC_132997.1, read as the reverse complement.
TGAAGATAGACTGTGATAAGTTATATATATTATAAACCCTAGAGCAACTACTAAAAGAATAAAACAAAGAGCTAATAGGCCAACAGAGAAGATAAAACTGAATATTAGAAAGCATTCAATCCAAAGAGGGCATGAAATGAATTAAAAGGGAACAAAGAACAGACAGGGTATTTAGAAAACAAATAGAATGATAGACTTGAACTTAACCATATCAAAAATCATATTAAATATACATGGTTTAAACATCAATTAAAAGACAGAGATTGTCAGACTGGATTTAAAAAAAAAAACTAAAACTACATTCTGCCCAAAAGAAATGCACTTTAAATATAAAGACAGAAATACATTAAATATCAGGGTGGAAAAAAAGAAAACATGCCATACATAGCCAACACTAGTGAAAAAATGCTACAGTGCGTGTCAACATCAGACAAGGAAGATTTCAGAGCAAAAACAATATCAGGGTTGAAAAAAGTCATTTCATAAAGATAAAGGGGGTCAATCTATCAAGAAGATATAGCAGTCATAGCCTTTTATGACCCTTAATAAGAAGTTAAAAATACATGAAGTAAAACTGATAGGACTGTAATGAAAAATAGACAAATCCACATTATACTTAGAAATATATATATATTCCTTTTCATATTCTTTTTCATTCTAGGCCATTACAAGGCTTTGAATACAGCTCCCTGTGCTGTACAGTAGGACCTTGTTGTTTATCTATTTTATACATAGGAGTTAATATCTACAGATCCCAAACTCCCAATTTATCCTTCCCCACCCCCTTCCCCCCGCAATAACCATCGGACTGTTTTCTATGTCTATGAGTCTGTCTCTGTTTTGTAAATAAGTTCATTTGTGCCCTTTTTTTAGATTCCTCACTTGAGTAGTATCATATGGTATTCTTCTTTTTCTTTTTGACTTACTTCACTTAGTATGGTGATCTCCAGGTCTATCCATGTTGCTGCGAATGACATTATTTTATTCTTTTTTATGGCTGAATTGTATTTGTTCTTATTTTCTAGTTCCTTAAGCTGTACAGTTAGGCTGTTGGTTTGAGATTTTTCTTTTTTTTTTTTTAATGTAGGTGTTTACAGCTATAAATGTCCCTCTGAACACTGTTTTTGCCACATATCGTAAGATTCGATATGTTATTTTTCTTGTTCATCTCAAAGTATTTTCCAACTTCCCTGTGATTTTTTTTAACCTATTGGTTGTTTATTAGTATGTTGTTTAGTTTCTACATATCTGTGAATTTTCCAGTTTTCCTTCTGCTACTGCTTTTATTTATTTTATTTATTTATTTATTCCATTGTGGTTAGAGAATATAGTTTGGTGTTTCAAACTTTAAAAAAAATTTGAGAGTTTCATTGTGGACTATTATATGGTCTGTTCTGGAAAACGTTCCATTTGCTTGTGAGTAGAGTATGTATTCTGCTGATGTCAGGTAGACAGTTCTATATATGTCTGTTAGGTCTAGTAAGATTTTAAGTTCTATTTCCTTATTGATGTTCCATCCATTGTTAAAAGAAGGTGTTCAAATCTCTAACTATTATTGTAGAATTATCTATTTCTCCCTTCAATTCTGTCTGCGCTTGCTCTGTTTATTTTGGGGCTCTGTTAATGGGTATGCCATGTTTATAATTATTATATCTTCTTGATAAATTGACCATTTTGTCAATATGTGCTGACCTTTTCTATCTCTTGTAATAATTTTTGGCTTAAGGACTATTTTTTTCTGATATTAATGTAGCCACCCTCGCTCCCTTGGTTACTATTTGTGCAGGATCTCTTTTTCCATCCTTCCGCTTTCAACCTATTCATGTCTTGAATCTAAAATTGGTTTCTTAGGGATAGTTTATAGTGATCATGTCTTTAAAATCCATTCTGCCAATCTCTGCCTTTTGATTGGAGAGTTTAAACAATTCATATTTAGAGCAATTACTGATAAGAAAGAACTTACTCTTGCCATTTTTTCTTGTATGTCTCATACCTTTTTTGTTCCTCATTTCCTCAATTACTGCCTTCTTTTGTTTAATCGATTTTTTTGTTTACAGTGTACCTCCTTGAATCTCTTCTCATTTCCTTTACTGTATATTCTCATAAGTATTTTCTTAGTGGCTGTAACTAGGATTAATATTAATATCCTAAGCTTATAACAATATAATTAGAGCTGATGAAAAGTTAGCCTCAATAGCATACAAAAACTTTGCTCCTATACAGCTCCATCCACCTCTTTTATATTGTTACTGTCACAAATTACATCTTTATACATTGTGTGCCTGTTTTTTTTTTCATTATGTGCCTGTTTTAATTTCTTTTAAGTCACATACTAAACAAGAAAGGTGTTACCAAAATTACAGTAATACCCGCTTTCATATTTACCTATGTATTACCTTTGCTAGAGTTCTTTATTTCTTCATATGACTTTGAGTTACTGTCTAGTGTTCTTTCTTGGTCCCCTTAGATAAATTGCTCCTCTTCAAGCTAATCTTGGGATCCAAACCCCAGTGCAGTTGCCATGGGAAGGACTTCAAACTAAGGGAGCAGCTGGTACAGAAGAAAAGGGAGGGGTGCAGGTCTAAGTGAATGAAAAGCACATGAGACAAGAAGGAAGTAGGTTAGCCTAAGTAATTGGAGTTCCTGGTCAGAGAGCAGGAGCAGGGGGTAATATCTGCAGGACTGAAAGAGCACCAGTTGGTGTGAGTTCATGGCAACAGCCATGGGTTTGAGCATCACCAGGTCATGTAGGCGGGAGCCCCTGGGGTGTAGGAAGTCGAGGTGCTGCTAGGCAGTGAGGAGGATAGCATTCTTCCCTGACTATCCCTGCCTCGCCTCACCCAGCCCTTTCGTATTGTGTGCTCATGGCCCCATAGAAAGAGAGAGAGCCACAAGCAGATTATTAAAAAAAAGGGGGGGGGGGATCCTCTCCTGGGTTTGAATTTCAGAGCTAAGGAGGCCTGTACATGACACAGACTATGGATCTGGGAGAGAAACATGATGAGTAAGAGTAAGGGTCCCACCCAGCTTACTCTGCCACGAGTCTCTCACCAACTGGGAAACCATCCCCGAGGCTTTCAGGAGAGAGGACTTGGGGGCGGGGAGAACAATGAAAGCGTACATTTGTGTGGGTCTCAAAGAGACTGGTCCTGCAGGTTGTCCCCAGGCTGAGACTGAAGGGTGCATCCGAATCCAGATAAGTCTGTGGGGTCTATGAGAAGAAGCAAGCTATGCCTGCCTCCTGGGAGAGGCCTGGGATAGAGGCCTGGGATAGAAGCAGCAGGGGCAGTCCTAGAGGAAACGGCTGCATTGGATGCCCAAGCAGAGGGGAGCTTGGACAGCCTCTCAACAGAATGATTCCCAAGAGCCAAGAGCACTGCAGAAGACGGGAAGGCAGCAGATCTCTACGAGATGAAGGATGCTTCTCCCCCCACCCCCATGACCTGCATGTGTAAATGACGCCAAGGACCAGAAGCCCTCTCTTCCCCCAATTTCCAGCTCAGCCATAAGGGAAGTGGGAGAATCTGTGTTGGTTAAGATTAGAATTCTCTCACTTCTGCAGACCGGAAACTGGAATTAGAATAAAGAGCATCCATAGTTCATGTGTGCCTGAGTTGAGGATGCACTCCCACCCACTACGGTGGGGCACAGGATGGGTGGTAGAGGCAGATGTCAGAGAGCAGAGGCAGGACGTGCACTGGAGGGAAAAACTGGGGCAGAGCAGATCGCACCAGGTCTCCCTGACTCCACAACCAGTGCCCTCCACTCCCCCGGAGTTACACACATCTCACACCCTCCTAGAGCCTGTCGAGGTGGAGTGGGGCAGTCAGGGAAGCATCCTAGAATCTGGCTGGTTGGCAGCTGGTCTCAGCTCTGAGCTGCAAAAGGAGATCCAACTGCTGCCGAGATCGCCTTTTTGCTTCTTTCCCCCCTCCATTTCTTTGACTCTCATGACCCAACAGCAAATCGATAGATCATTTCAGTGAAACAATCAGAAAGTGACTGTCCCTGGCTAGCCCATCCATTCATTCTGGGACTTGAGTCTCAGGCAGCAGCTAATGGAGCCACTGATTCTACTTGCCACCACCAGGGGGAGCATCACGGAAGAGGAAGTCATGGAAGGATGAGCCTGGAAAAATGCACAGGATTTCTTGGACAAGAGAGGGCAGGATGAGCCAAGACACATGAGGAAAGTCTGTTGGGTTTGGAACCTCAAGAGTAGAAGCCATGGCTGTCTTCCTCTGTGTTCCCATCGCCCAGCAGAGAAACTGACCGAAGGACACAATGACAGAAAGGTGGGCCCAGGGGACTGAGTGTATCAGCCAAGCACCGGGATGGAACGGTAGAGCAAATACAGCAAGCTTACCCACGCCCTCCAAAACATTGGCCTGGAATCATATAGGACCCGGAATAGGGATGATTCTGTTTGCAGAGGCTGTCGTAAGATGACCTAGTAATAGGGCACAGGGAAGGGAGATGCCAAAATGGGTTTTAAAAGAAAAATGGCAGGCTTAATGTGTGTGTGCATGTCTGTGGCTGTATGTTATGAGTGTGAATAATTACATATATGTACACGTACACACATACGTACATGTAGTAAGTGCTTAATGCTGGCCTCTGGACCATGCCAGTTCTCGACTTGGCTTAGACTTCATTCCTCGGGGAAACCATCCCTGATCCTTCCACAATGACGAAGCTTCCCCTTCCTGGTGCTCAAAGAACAACCCATGCTTCCCCCATTCGAGCACCCATCCCACAGCCTCTTCATGGTGTGGCCAGGATCTGGACCCCAGGAGATCGGACATGAGACCAGGGGTTCTCAGTCAGTGAGGGACAGTACTTCCTGCCATATCTCCAAGGACCAGTGGGGAGCAGGGTTTGCACTGTCTCCTCGCACCACAGCCCTTCTGCATACAGAACTCCCTAGATCAGCAGCTTATAGCAAAAAGCATCTCTCTCTCCCCCCCCCCCCACTCTCTCAGTGGTGGGCAGCTGTGGCACAGCTGGGATTGACTGGGGGTGACCCCAGGCAGGAACCAGCACCACTGGAGCACAACCTTCTTGAGGCAGAGGACAGAGGCACGAAATTCTAAACTGCATCACGCAAGTACACAAAAGCCTCTGACCGCAGCTCCATCAGCCAAAGCAAGTCACGGGACCAAACCCCATTCCAGAGAGGCAGAGGCGTTCACTCCTCCCGCAGTGAGCTGTGGCAAGGACGGACAGGAGGAAGATGGTGCAGAAAAAATACCATCCATCTGGTCAACCTCATGAAGTGGTGAAATTGTGTGACACAGTGTACCCTGTGTATGTGTTGCCCTTCACCCTCACCCCCAGCACCTGGCTTAGTGCCTTGCTTCCCGTGTCTTAGTGAAGATAAAAGACACTTTCAGGTAAAGGCAAAGAAAGCCCTGCTTCCTTCCCCCAATCTGACCACCGCTTTTGGGACACTCACTTTTCATGGACCATTGTGATAGCTAATTTTATGTGTCAACCTGTCTAGGCTATAGCACCCAGATGTTTGGTCAGACAGCCATCTAGATGTCACTCTGAAGATATTTTTAAGATGAGATTTTCACACAGATAGGTAGATTTCCAGTAAGGCAGATTACCCCCCCATAACTTGGGTGAGTTGCTTCAAAGGTTGGAGGTCTTTAGAGAAAAAGACAGAGGTCCCCCAGGGAAGGAGGAATTCCGCCTCCAGTCTTTAGACTCAAGCTACAATATCATCTCTTCCCTTGGTCTCCAGTCTGCCAGCCTGCCCTGCAGATTTTGAACTTGCCAGTTGACCTTCTCAAGGCAGAGGGCAGAAGTACAAGATTCTAAGCCACGTACCATAATCACAAGAGCCAATTCCTTAAAATTAATCTCTCTTTCCCTGTCTGTATATATGCACACCTCCTATTGGTCCTATCTTTCTGGAGAACCCTGATGAATACATCCATCAAGTGCATTTATCCTCTGAGGCCCAATGTCTGACCTTCTCCCACAGGGTTAGACCCTCCCCAGGTTCCTGTGGACTGAGCTGGGGATGATCTATGAATGGTCATGGGTCAAGGAGGAAAAGAGCAGGTCCCCTTCCAGAAAACTTGGAACACAAAAGAGACTCAGAGCAAATCTTCATGGATATGGGCCAGCCTGCTGTCTTCTTCAATCCCAAGCCATTTTTTAAAAAAACACACCAGCACTTCCCCAACATTCAGTCCCTTAAGATAATCCTCAAAAGAAGTAAAAATGCTGAGTGGTCACATCAGTTTGGAAGACACTGGATAAGTTCATGAACGTTTCCAAGAAGCTCTGGAGTAAAACACAACACAATGATAATCACAAACCACCCCCAGCCCCGAACCCAAATCTGTTTTACTTTGTTAAATGTGGCACAGGATCCTGCCCTTCATCCTCAATCCGAAATACCTGCAAAAAGTAATGCACCCACCGCCAGAAGTCAAAGAGCTTGGGGAGTAAGAAGTTAGACAACTCAAAGTCAAATTTCAGTCACTGAATGGTTTGGTGTTCCGTGTCAGCATTTCCCCAAGCCCGAATGAAATGGTGATGCTTCTTGGCTATGAGAGGTCCTGGGAAAATGCCTTGGATGTGGCCAGTGCCTCTGAACACAGCTGGGAAATGATTCTACCTCTCCTACAGACAGATGGAGCCTTGTCCTTCAGCAAGGCACGCCAAGACCTCTATGTGTCTTCCAAAAGACAAGTGGCCTAGGAAACTGCTCCAAGGGAGGAGGACGTGTATCTTCTGTTTGAAAGCCTCTTTCTTTAAAAAACCCTGCTCGCTTACTCTTTTGATAGATGTCTAAATAAATAGACTGGGGAAACTTGTCTCTTTATGCCCCAAACAGGACTAAGGAAATGTTTTCTAGCTGTCATTGTGGACACAAAACATCATAGAGGTTGGAACATTCCCACCTTTTTGCTGAAACAGTTGCTCACCCATCCTCAGAGGGGTTTGACTGAGGCTACAGGAAAACCCAGCTACAGGAAAACTGTGTCCCCCCTACCCCGCCCCATTGCCAAGAAATCCCTACAAGCTGCGCAGACCAGGGCCATGTGGACCCTGAGTCCCAGCTGTCTCTGCAGGTAATGCATGGGTGCTGCAAGGTGTACAACCCGGCATGAAGGAGGCGTGAAACCCATCGGACTGCGCTCCATCTCTAGGTGGCCTGATATTTCCATTTCAGGGAGAAAGAAGCATCAGGGGACAGTCTAGCCTGGAGAGAGGATGCAGCCGAGATCTTTGCAGGCGCTAAAACACTTACTGTGTGCGAGCGGCTTTAGAGACGTTCTCTCACTGAATCCTCAGGAGACAGAAAATCAGTAACTCGTCCAAAATCACACCAGCAGGTGGCACCACCTGCATTCCAATCCAGGTCTTCCAATTGTGGTGCTTTCAGATTTCTTGGTTCTTCTTTGACAGGGGTCAGTTCATAATCCTAAGTGCCCTGGACAAAGCAGGATATTTTGACCCTGCCGTCTCCAGTGACTTTTTCACCAAACGGCCTGAGGAGAAAAAAGAAGTTTATTTAAAAGACAACACAAAAATACCATAAGTAAAACAGAATAATGAAAAATTTCAACTGAAGCAATCTATCAGTTAATAATGATAATATTCCCTAAAGAAACCCCTAAAGAAAAACAGAAGTAGAAGTTAAATTGGTGAGATCTGATATGGAGTTTTCAAACTCATGGGATAAACCAAACCTTCACTGAGAAATTTATAGGAAAAAAATGTATCTCAGTGAAGATACTTTTAGTGAAATTAAAATTCAAACGAATGTTGATGTAATCAGTGGGAGAGCATGACATTCTCAAGAGTGACCAGACGGTGGCAGCAAAGACCAGTAATGGAATCTTCAAAGCCAGTGTGGTTTCTGGACCAGCAGCCTGTTCAGGGAAGGTTTAAGACAATTTCAGGCCAGAGCAATACCATCTCCATCCAATCACGTCCCTCCACTCATCATTGCTGGTGGGATACCCTCTCAAACTATCAAGCAATGTCTAGTACGGTGTGTGCTACCTCCTAGGCTGTTAGCATGTGGAGATGATCTTCCCTTCCCTCCAGAAGTAGTGAGCTTCCTGTGCCGGGAGGTATGTAAACAGAGATCGCTGCCCGTCTTGTCAGAGACACGGTGGAGTAGAGATGACAAGCCCAAATACCTACAGGGTGCAGGAGACCATCAGAAGTTGGTGTATTAGCCAGACGGGACCTGTGAGAGGCTGGTGATCGAATGCCCTGTCTAAAGCAGGATGCTGCTACTTGGCTCAGTGGGCTGTTGCCGGGTGGAAAAGAGAGCCCTGAGGGATCAGATTTTCTTGTTTTTCCAGAGAAACTAGAAATACAGATGTATACATGAAGCCCAGGCTGTGGCCTGCCACCTGGAGACTACAGCAGAGCGGCTCTGTGCCCCAGGTCACTCAACAGCAGTGACAGGCTGAAACCATCACCCTTCCCAGGGGGCCATAAGGGGAGGGAAGAGCCTGGTCCCTGGTCAGCAGACCTGGCTTTGCATCTTGTCTCCAGCATTCACAGATCATGAGATTTTGCACACCACAGTGACTAACACTAGCCACTCCTTCTCCATCTGTAAAATGGGCTAGTAATAACACCTACCTCGCAGGTGTTTAGTGGAGGTTCAGTGAAGCCCCTGTGTGTGAAAGGGCTTTGAGACTTGAATGTGAGGTTCCTGTCAATCAGTGATAACAAAGCCCATCTGATAAAGACCGCCTGGGATGCACCACCATAGCCCAACAAAATCACGTTTGTTCACTTGCTGCAACTAAGAAGGCTGCTTTCCACTGCCCGGCGTCAGTAGGGAACTGTGGGTGTCCTACCAGAAGAGCGACAGGGCTACTGGGAGGTTAGGGGGAAGGGCAGAGCGTAGGAACACATCTAGATGAAGTAGTGTTTGACACAGTCCAGATAGAGCAAGGCTGTGTGCAAAGGAGTCTTCACTGAGATGTGGACCTGGGGTCCTGTTTCCTTAGAAACCACAGGGGTAAGATTGTGTGGGATGTTATGTCTGAAAAGCCCTCACCTGGAGCTCTAGACCTAGTGGAGATGGGGACTGGTTCTCTGACTCACAGTCACCCCCTGGCTCGGATCCTCCTGTGACAACTGGGATGTCCTGTTCTTGCTCATGATTCCAAACAGCCAAGTTCCCAGCCACTTGTGATTTTAGACAGCTGTCTTCTCAGCGCTACATCCTCAAGGTTCCTATGGACGTAGTGTAATAACAATATTAGGTTGCCCTCCAGCACTGCGCAGGGAGGAGCCTGTTGGAACCAGAGAGCCTGCCCCTGAGCCCCAGCTCTGCCCCTTCCTAGTTCTGCCATCTCTTCACCTCCAAGAACCTCAGTATGGGGATGAGTACAGACCCACGATCCCTGATCTGTAATTTCAAAATCTAAAAAGCACTAAATGCCAAGAGATTGTAACTCACCTGGCTGCAAAAATCTGTCCTGACCTAACTCACTGGGTGGCAAACCTGCTCGAATGGACATGAGTCTTTTTGTGTTTCTTGTGGTCTTTATGGATGTTGCAAAGTGTGAATATTCATACATTTCTCAGCAGAAAATACTGATGTATTTGGTTATAGGGTGTCCCCCGCCCAGACCCTGCTGGGAAGGTATAAATGATACAGTCTATACATTACCTTATTTTGCTAAAATATGAAAATTTCAATTCTTAAAACTCTAAGGCCTCAAGGTTTCAGATAAGGATTTGCAGAGCTTTGATAACTAGCTCACAAGGTGGCTGGGGGATTAAATGTGGAGCTGTGTGGAAAGTTGCTCCTTGTGGAGCACATGGCAAGTGCTCACTGCCATTAGAATTGTGGCTGCGCCCTCCGGCCCCACCCCAGGCTCCCCTTCCCTGAGTCTCACCTCCTTTGTCACTGCTCCTGGGCACTTTGCCCTCTCCCTGGCCTTGATGCCTCCTCCAGGCATTGCCAGCTCTGCAGCTGTACTCATGGGGTGAGCCCTCCTCCCCAGGACAGACCAGGTATTGAAAGACTAGAAAAGTAACCCACAAATGGCTTCCCTGATGCTAAAACTGCTTGCTGGTTCATTTGAACTTAGAAATCTTGCAGTTCAATTTTCTTTTTGCTAATGAACCCTCATCTCTGTTTAACCTGCTCAACTGCTTTTGTGCTAAACAGCCCCCAAACTTTCCACTACACTCTCCTCTCCCTATACATTCTTTACCCAGAATAGCTTATCATTTAACCCAGAAACTGTGTTCCAGGAAAGTGGTCACGGGCTGATAGCCTCAGAAGAATGAACAGACCCTCTGGAGTTTCTCTGTGGCACCAGGTGGATTCATCAAGATTAAGAATACGACACTCTTCAAAACACCCTGATTGTTATTGCCTTTCTGTTCTGTCCAGTTTTTCTATAAAATCTCAGGGCCCCAACCCCAAGATGGATTCACAGTCTCTAAGGCATTACCCTGCTGTGGCTCCTCTTTGTCTGACAAAGCAATAAAGCTGTTCTTTTCTGATTCTCCCAAAACTCTGCCTCTGAGTCTCAATTTGGCTATTGGTGTACAGAGGTTTTTGGTAACAATGTTTGGCGACCATGGCGGGATGCCCCTTTTCCTCTTTCCAGTGCTTGGACACCTTGGCTGGACCTAACACCTTGCAGACTACTCCTTTCCAGCTTCCCTTGGACCGGTGGAGGGTTGGGGAAACCCCAGGAGGCCAAATAGCCAGTGTGATCCAGGACAGGAGAGGAAGGGGTCCACATCTGAGCCATTGAGGCTGCCGCATGAATGGCCAGAACTCTGAGGTGCGAATACGGGAGGCAGAGGGGGAAAAAAAGCCCCAGCCGCTGCTGAAGCTCTTTTCCTTCAGGGGCTTCTTTTCCTCCTTGCTTCCAACCTCTGTCTGGACCTTTGGCTGCTCATATACTTTGGGAGCGAGAACATTGCTATGGACGTTGCAACTCCTCGTATGAAATGCATCAGTGCTGAAAAGGCACACTGTAAAACTGTACTGCAAAACTGCACCATTAAATATATAATCCTGGTTTATAGGAAAAAAAATCTTACCCTGCCAGAACTAGAGTAAGTCCAGTCCCTGATGTGTATGCTCTTCACCGGAGGCGAACAGAGGATGGTTTATGAAGACACTGAGGAAGAAGACCTGCACTTACATTCTGAAGACCCGAGGGAGCCCGCACCACTCTGGGTCCCTGACACAGAGTCAGACTGGCATCCAAATACTGACACCAGGATGGGCCATGCTTAATTGTTCTAGACAATGCATCCCGGCAGGGCTTAAAGAAAGGATTCTCGAAACAAAAGAGCGTAAATACGGCGCAAGCCCTTAAAGAGAAATTTGATGGGAAGCCCTCTGTCTTTTTGGAATGAATCCATCAGACTATTGAAAGTTTCCTGACCTAAACCCAGAAGACCCTGAAAATGTTCAAATGGCAAATATGAACCAGAGCACAGAGAATATCAAAAGGAAATCATACAAGATTGATGGGGCAGTGGCTATGAATCCAAGATGGGTAGCGGAAATTGCTTTTAAAATGTATCATGCCCATAAAGAGGAAAATTAAAGCCCACGTGGGTGATGTATGAGGCCCAGAGAAAAAGAAAGGAGTGTAGGAGAAATCCCAGGGCAGGAAAGAAAAAGGACTCACCTTTAGAAACCAATCAATGTGCATACAGCATAGAGGAAGGGCGCGGGGAAAAAAGACTGTGTAAGGCTAAGAACCGGGCATAAACGCCTAGGGGCAGGCCTCCCCAAGAGGTCATGAGGACCCAGAGAGATGAGATGGATGATGACAGTGAATGAAGGGGCCTGGGGTTGCTGGCAGTCTTAGACACCCTTGCATTCTCAATTGGTGAATTTCTTAGTAGACACTGGAGCTACCTACTCTGTTCTGTTCTAAATTGTAAATTAACCTCTTTAAGCAGAACCACCATTCCCACTGGGGGTGGGGACTAGGCAATTGCAACACTGATCAACCCTTTGAGTGCAAACTGAGAGAAAAGACTCTTAAACATAGCTTCCCATAGGCACCTGATTGCCCTATCCCACTCCTGGGAAGAGATTTATTATGTAAACTGAATGCACAAATAACCTTCTCTCCAGAAAAGCAAATGATCTAAGAGTCTCTCCTGAAAAGTCTCTGCTATTCCAGCAAATCCTGGTCAACAGGAAAAAGAAGCCAAACTTATACTGGAGGATATTCTGCAAAAAGTGAGTAAAACCATCTGGGCTAGTGGGGTCCCAGAATGAGCTCAGTTTGTTACCCTCATCACCATTCAGCTAAAAGAAAGGGTGCCGCGCCTACCCTTCAGAAAAGATAATACCCTTTAAGAAGCGAGGTTCTAAAAGGCATTCAACTGGTCCTAAATCGGTTTTTGGAATATGGACTTATCAAACCATGTAGGTCACCTACAGTACATCCATCTGGCCAGTAAGGAAACCTCACTCAGAAGAATGTCCTCTTGTTCAGGACCTGAGAGCAATTAATGAAATTACCCAGGATGTACACCCAGCTGTGCCACATCCATATACCTTGCTAACCACCATACCTGGTGACTATGAGTATTTTACTGTCTTGGACTTAAAGGATGTCTTTTTCTGCATCCCTCTAGAAAAGAAGTCCCAATTGTTGTTTGCTTTTGAATGACAGGACCCCAGTTCCAGAGCAATAACTCAATATTGCTGGAGAGTGTTGCCTCAAGGATTCAAAAACTCTTCAATCATCTTTAATGAGATCTTGACAAAATATTTAAGGGACCTAAATCTAAATCAGGGGATCCTCTTACAGTATGCAGATGCCTCTGCCACTCCCTTCTGGCCTGTAGAGTTTCTGCTGAAAAATCAGCTGATAACCTGATGGGAGTTCCCTTGTGTGTTATTTGTTGCTTTTCTCTTGCTGATTTTAATATTTCCTCCTTATCCTTAATTATTGTCAACTTGATGACTGTGTGCCTCAGTGTGTTCCTCTTTGGGTTAATCCTATATGGAACTCTCTGAGCTTCCAGGACTTGGGTGGCTGTTTCCTTTCCCAAGTTAAGGAAGTTTTCAGCTATTATCTCTTTGAATATTTTCTCAGGTCATTTCTCTCTCTCTTTTCTTACAGGGACCCCTATAATGAGAATATTAGTGCACTTCATGCTGTCCCAGAGTTCTCTTAAACTATCCTCATTTCTTTTCATTCTTTTTTTTTTCTGTGTTAATGATTTCACTAATCTGTCTTCTAGATTACTGACCCATTCTTCTGCCTCATTTAGTCTATTCTTGGTTCCTTCCAGTCTGTTACTCATTTAAGTAATTATATTCTTCAACTCTATCTAGGCATTCTTTATATTTTCTAATTCTTTGCTAAAATCTTCCCTCTGTGTATCGATACTCCTCCTGAGTCCTCTGAACATCTTTGCCATCATTACTCTAAAGTCTTTCTTGGATAAATTGCCTATCTCCTCATCACTTAATTCTTCTTCTGGGATTTTATCTTGTGCCTTGGCCTGGAAGATATTCCTCTGCAGCCTATACTGTCAACTTTCTATTTGTATTTTTAGGTAGATTAGTTATGTTTCTCAGCCTTGGAGAAGTGGCCCTCTGTGGGAGACATCCTGTGCGACCCAACAGTACATTCCTCTCTTGTCCCCAAGGACCAGGGTCCAGTGGATCCCAGGGTAGAGTCTGGCCTGCATTTGCATATTCCTTCCACAAGCTTTGGGGTTGTTGCTTTCTTATTTCTGGTACCCACCCCCTAGTGGATGAGGCTGGACTAGATGCTTATGCAGATTTCCTGGCAACAGAAGTGCCTGCCCACTGCTGGGTGGAGCTTGAGCCTGGCCCTCTGGTGGGTAGGGCTGTGTCTGATGGTGGATGTCTGCTGATGGGTGGGGCTGCATTCCCACCCAATAGGTTGTTTGGGCTGAGGCTTCCCAGCACTTAAGCCTACAGGCTGTTGGGTGGGGCTAGGTCTTGGTGCTAATGATCCAAGCAAGATGTCAGCCTCCAGGAAAGCTCATGTAGATGAACACTCCCAGAATGTCCGCCGGTAGCTTTTATGTCCCCCAGGGTAGGCCACAGCCACCCCCTACCTCCCCAAGAGACCTTCCAAAACCAGCAGGCAGGTCTGGCCCAAGTTCCTATGAAGTCACTGCCTCTGCCCTTGGACCCCATGCGTGCACAGTTCTGTGTGTGCTTCCCAAGAGAGTGAAGCCTCTATTTCCCCCAGTCTCATTGGGGCTCCTTCAGTTAAGCCCCGCTGTCCTTCAAAACCAGAAGTTCTTGAGACTCCTCCTCCTCCCAGTGCCAGAACCCCAGGCTGGGGAGCCTGACGTGGGGCTCAGAACTCTCACTCCTGTGGGAGGACTTCTGCAACTTAATTATTCTTCAGCTTGTGGGCTGCCCACCCGGTGGGCATGAGGCCCAATTATATCGCAAGCACAACCCTCCTACCGTCCTGTTGAGATTCCCTCTTTATGTTTCCAGCTGAAGAGGATCTTTTTGCTAAGTTCCAGTCTTTTTTCTCAATGGTTGTTTAGGATTTGGTTGTGGTTTTGTTGTAGTCACGAGGAGAGACAAGCTCATGGTCCTACTGCTCTGCCATCTTGACCGGAACTCCAGTGTGTGGATGTCTCTGATGCGGCCTGCAGAATGCCACAAGGCATCCTCATCTCTCAAAGACAGTCTTTGAACTGCCCCTGCATTGGGCCTGCCCAGTTTGAAAAAGGAATTTAAGCTCTACATGCAGAGGAATAGCTCTGGTCATTCTCATACAAATTGGAGGTATCCCAAGGCCAGTGGCATAGTTGTCCAAACAACTGGACAGTACAGCTAAGGGCTGGCCCCTCACCTCTGGGCAGTTGCAGCTGCTTGTGACTTCTTCAAGAAGCTGAAAAATGTACTCTTGGACAGCCCATAACCACTCATGTCCCACATCAAGTCACCACCTTGTTAGAACAAAAGGGAGGTTAATTGGCTTACAGCCAGCAGAATGGGCTGTGAATTAAAAATATTGTCATCCATGTCAGTAAACAAAGGATGCTGTGGCCATCAAGTCATCAGCCACTACCACCATCCCTAACATTGCACCCCACGGAAACTCAGGATGAGAAAGAACAGGATACTGCCCCTACCTAGATAGCTAGGTGCATATGAAAGAAATGATTTCAATGAACACAGACCTTTCCACCTTGCCATACATAGAAAAGTGCTAAATTCCTTAACTTGAGATATCTGGCTTTCTTAATTAACAAAATATTTTAATGTTAACAGTAATCTTTCGATGTTCTGAATACCTGGTCTCTGTGGCAAAACTCTTCTATATCCTGGCTCCTCCCTTGCCACTTTGGAACAGTCTCAGAGAGAGCTGAGAGGCTGCCTCCCAGGTTTGAGTCCTTAGAAAGTCCACAGACTAAAACGTAACTCTCATCCTATAGGTTGTGCATTTTATTTCGGTCAACAGGGCAAATACCAAGCTGCCCTTTTAGACATCCCAGATGTGACACTACGTACTGTCACCACTCTGAACCTGGCTACTTTGATACCCACACCCTCTGAAGGCCACCGCTACATGACTGTTTTAAAATTCTGAAGATTGTCTATTCCAACCAATTTGACTTAACCGACAAACCTCTGCCAGAGGCAGAATGGGAATGTTCACAGATGGGAGTAATTTCATGAGAGGTGGAGAATGAAAGGCTGGGTATGCTGTAACCACAGAACAACAGGTTACTGATGTGGTTGCTCGTCCACCTGGGATTTCTGCTCAGAAGGCAGAATTAATTGTTCTTACCTGAGCCTTGCACTTGTCAAAAAGAAAAAGGGTAAATATCTCTACTGACTCAAAGTATGCCTTCATGGTAGCACATGCCTATGGAGAATTTGGAAAGAGAGAGGACATCTAACAATGGGCAACAAGGACATTAAACATCCAAATGAAATACTGGCCCTCCTACGGGCTATAACAGAACCTGAGGCAGTTGCCATCATACATTGTCTCGGACACCAGAAACTAACTTCTTACGTAGCCAGAGGAAACCAGATAGCCAACAAGGCAGCCAAGAAGGTGGCATTAACGGGACACGTGTTACAAATGAGATATTCGTTACAAATGATGGGAGCCCTTTTGTCACTGTTGGACTTGAGCCAAGATCAGCTGTTTATTCTGAACAAGATAATCAAAGAGCTATTAATTGGGGCTTCAACAGAACTGATCCCCACTCAGAAATAGAAAATGAATGATCACAGGCTAATTTCATTGCCGGCAGCACTGGTGTGGCCAATAATCAAACACCTTCACGACAACACACATTACGGTCAAGATGCCTTAATGGAATCTCCTAAAACCATGGGTTAGAGACCCAGAAATACAACAGACTGTACAAAAAGTGACTAAAAATTGTCCAATATGTGTCAAGAATAACCCTAAAATCACTAAGAGGGGATTTCCACAAGGAACCCAATATATAGGGGAACACCCCTTTGATGACTGGTAGATTGACTTTACTCAAGTGTCCAGAACAACCAGGTATCTTAGGTTCTTACCATTTTTTGTAGATACCTTTTCCAAATATCTCAATAAGTCAGCCAAGCCCTTAGAATTAAATGGAAATGTCACCCCTTCTGGAGGTCTCAATCCATGGGAAAGATGGAAAAAATGAATCACACCTTAAAGGTGACCATTAAAAACTTGCCAAAACACCCATTTAAAGTGAAGAAAAGCCTTACCAACTGTGCTTTTCCGTGTGCACGTGGCCACTAGAAGCAGACTTAGAGTGAGTCCTTATGAGATAGTATATGGGAGACCATTTCTGAGCTCCCAGAAAGAAAAAAATAAAATGGAAGATTTACACGTAGCCCAAGAAATGAGGGTCAGAGAACATGTTCAGCAAATAAATCAGATACTAACTATAACGCATGAGTTTGTCTCTTCCAGGTCTCCCTCGTGTTTAGACACTCCATTGCATCCTTTCAAAATGGGAGGCTACATTCTGCTGAAAGTCTGGGAAGACCAAGGTCCAGACCAGCAACTGGAAGTGGAAGGGTCCTTGTGACGTGCTCTTCACCACCCACACACTGCTGAAGCTGGATGGTACAAAGCCACAGATCCATCACACCAGGGTGAAGCACCCAGCAGTGTGGTTTCTTGTCCACTTCCCCTCCCACAGATGAGAAAACAGAGTGGAAAATTCACCTCCTGGGTGAACTTGCACATCTCTTCCAACATGATAAAACTAGTTCTTCTTAATCTTTTATTCTTTGCTTACTGCCCTCTAAACTCCTGGAAATACTTTTTTTATGGCTTATTCTTACGCTGATTCTTTTAATTATTCTAATTGCTGGATTTGTGGCCAGCTTCCTATGTCTGAATCATCCGGGCTTCCTCGGTGGGTTTCACCCTTACGGGAAACAGACTGTGAAGAACTAGCCATTCTAATTTATGATATTCGTAAGATACCAACTGCGTTAAACACTAAAATCACTAATTATGACCCATTAAAATGGCCTATTAAAAATACCATAAATCTGCCAGGCCACAATTTCCCCTTTTCCCTCAAGTGCTATTACCCAGAAAAGTTTAAATATGGCTCTCAAATTAAAAGAAAAACAGCCAATGTCTGTTCAAGATCCACACAGGACAATGGAAGGACGTAATCAGTATGGGTTGGAATATGGTAGACTACATATCAAAGTCCCCCTGTTTTGGGAGCAGTGGGATCATACTCTCCATCACTGGCTAACTCTGCCCAATATTTAGAGTGGACCCCCACCTTGGACATTGTGACCACCTCATAATTTTAAAAACCAGTGACTGGTTCACTACATACTGGTTTTTCCTAGATGACCCCGAATGGAACCCAGTGGATTTGTGGTGCCAACCTGTGGTCATGGCTGCATCCATTTCTCTATTTCCATAGAAATGGAAGAAATGAACTAACAGTAGGGATTTGAAAGAGTAGAAAACTAACAAAATGGCTTCTCTGATGCTAAAACTGCTTGCTGGTTCATTTGAACTTAGAAATCTTGCAACTCGTTTTTCTTTTTGCTAATGAACCCCCATCTCTGCTCAACTGCTTTTGTGCTAAACAGCCCCCAAACTTTCCTCTACACCCTCCTCTCCCTATACATTCTTTACCCAGAATAGCTTATCATTTAACCCAGAAACTGTGTTCCAGGAAAGAGATCACAGGCTGATAGCCTCAGAAGAATGAACAGACCCTCTGGAGTTTCTCTGTGGCGCCAGGTGGATTCATCAAGATTAAGAAGAATACAGCACCCCAGAAAATGCTCTGATTGCATGGCCCTTCTGTTCCATACAGTTTTTCTGTAAAATCTCAGGACTTCAACCCCAAGGTGGATTTACAGTCTCTAAGCCTGCTGTGACTCCCCTTTGCAAAGCAATAAGGCTCTTGTCATCTTCTTTTTTAAACTGAAATATAGTCAACTTACAATGTTGTGTCAATTTCTGGTGTACAGCATAATGTTTCAGTCATACATACACATGCATTTTTTTCATATTCTTTTTTGCTATAGGTTACTACAAGATATTGAATATAGTTCCCTGTGCTTTACAGTAGAAATTTATTATCTATTTTATATATAGTAGTTACAATCTGCAAATCTCAAACTTACAATTTATCCCTTCCCACCCTCTTTCCTCCCAGTAACTGTAAGTTTGTTTTCTATGTCTGTGAGTCTGTTTCTGCTTTATAAACAAGTTCATCTGAGTCATTTTTAAAATTCCACATATAAGTGATATCATATGGTATTTTTCTTTCTCTTTCTGGCTTACTTCACTTAGAATGATGTTCTCCAGGTCCATCCATGTAGCAGCAAATGGCATTATTTTATTCTTTTTTATGGCTGAGTAATATTCTGTTGTATGTAGATATACCACAACTTCTTTATCACTGGACATTTAGGTTGTTTCCATATCTTGGTTATTGAAAATAGTGCTGCTGTGAACATCAGGGTGCATGTATCTTTTCAAATTAGAGTTCCCTCCAGATACATGCTCAAGAGTAGGATTGCTGAATCATACTTTAAGTCTATTTTTAGTTTTTTGAGGAATTTCCATACTGTTTTCAATAATGGCTGCACCAAATTACATCCCCACCAACAGTGTGGGAGGGTTCCCTTTTCTCCACACCCTCTCCAGCATTTATCATTTGTGGATGTTTTAAAGATGGCCATTCTGACTGGTATGAGGTGATACTTCATTGTAGTTTTGATTTGCATTTCTCTGATAATTAGCAATATTGAGCCTTTTTTCAAGTGCCTATGTCTTTATTGGAGAATTGCTTGTTTAGGTCTTCTGCCCATTTTTGGATTGGGTTGTTTGTTTATTTTGTTATTAAGTTGTATGAGTTGATTATATATTCTGGAGATTAAGCATTTGCCAGTTGCATCATTTGCAAATATTTTTTTCACATTCTGTAGGTTGTCTAAACCTGTTCTTTACTGATTTTTCCAAAATTCTGACTCCAAGTCTCAATTCAGCTAACAGGATACAGAGGCCAGCTCTTTGGCAGTAGTGTGGCACTGCCATCCACCAAGATACTCCAGATCCCATCCTTCATCTCACCTGAGCCCTCAGCTGGGCCTTCCAAGTTCAGAGCAAGGCCAAAGCCACTCTGTTAGGCAGCTTTCTCCCCACCCACCCCCACTGATAGCTGCACCCCACTTCTGATGCTGAAAGACTGATTAAAATAGAGGGCCTCCAAAGGGACTCACTGTATCACCTGATTCTCCATTCAGTCAAGGGCAGCACCCGCTCATCCAGTTCCACAGGACTTGATGCCTGCATTACTTACAATACTGGGAGCAGCTCCTTGTGTGTCTCCAGGGGTTTACATTCTGAATGAGCCATTCAGAGACCTTCTGTGATCCTTCCCTCCGATGTGGCTTCTGGAGGACACGCCTTGCCCAGTGAGTGAAGCTGGAATGCACATCTCCCTTTCATTTGCTACATGTCTTGCATGGTCACCCAAACTGCGACTGGGGCAGGGAATGGCCCAGAGATCTCCCCTTCATTAGCATGCTGCTGAGGGGCAGAGGTGGGTAAGAGTCTTTCTCTGCCCTCAGCCCTCCCCCAACAGCAGCAGAAGGATCAGACAGCAGGAGGCACCCCTGTTCTTCCCCATCATTGGCAGCATCCCCAGCTCCTCCCTCCAGTCCAGCTGAGCAGCCAGTGCTGGGCTTCCCGCTGGGGGGATGGGCAGGGGGATGGATGGAGTTGGGGCGGGGCCAGCAGGAAGCTAGGAGGGCGTGGCCTCCAGGGAAGTGCATGTGGCTGGCTTCTCCTCTCTTTCTAGATGACATTCAACTCTGTACCCTCACCTTGTTTCCCTTTCCATGAGCCCTTCTAACTATTCCAGGGATGGAAGATGGACAGAAAATACAGTCTCTAAACTGTGCATATGGGTTCACCCACACTGGAAAGAATAAAGAGGCCAGGGAGGGTAAAAAGTGCTAGGGTGCAATTTTAAGCAAGGCGGTCTGAGAAGGCTTCATTAACAAATGCAGATGGAAGGGAGATGAAAAAATGAGACGTGCAGATGGATTACTTTCCAGGCAGAGAGAAGAGCAGGTGCAAAGGACCTGAGGTGGATGGAGCAGGCATGCGAAAGATCTGCTGAGTTGTGAAGGTGGGGTCTAGACCAGAGTGCCTGGAGGCCACCAAGAGGGCAGGACGCTGACATCTAATCATCAAAGGGCAGTAATTAGACAAGATGGCAGAATTTCCCAATTAGCTAGTTAGTTTTTTAAGGTAACAACCCTGGGTGCCATCAAGGTAGAAAGAGACACCTTCACAGTTAATGACAATGGAACCAACATTGTGCTTTATGAATTAAGAAACACAAAAATGGCACTATGGTTTGGACAAGTCATTCCACATATGGGACTGTAGCCTTGAAAAAAATCCCAAACATGGGGATCCTTATAGCTCTTCCTTCAATTAGCCATGAAAAGCCAGTTGGCTCCCTGGGGCCCTGGCACACTGCCTTCCCCCCCCCCACCCCATTCCAGGGCTCTGCACTCCAGCGCCCCACCCCTACCCTGGCCCTGCTTTGCACCTAAAACATCTGCTTCAGGGAGTGACCTTGATCTCCTCCCCCCACTGCATTGGTTGGGGTGTGCCTACGCCACCCCCTCCTTCCCGTCACTAGAGGAAGAACAGAATGCCTTCTGAGCTCAGCAACTCTGCAGACTAAACACTCCACAAGGGAGGCTGGAACTCGCTCAATATCTGGGGTCAGACAAGAAGAACTTTCCAGGTCAGGCTGTCTGCTACCATATGACATCCGAGAAGTTCAGTGAGGAAATGGCACTTGTCCACCTGTCACTTACTCATTTCCAAGCCTGTGGACAGTCCACTCTGTGCCAGCCTGGCCAGGCGTGGAGCCTGCCGATGGTCAAGCCCCCTGCTGGGGCCACACAGCCCAGAGGAGACAGGCATATCCCTTAAGAAGTGTGCACACATGTTGTCATCAAGAGTTCCTTTGAAACTAGCTTTAAATGGAGTTTAATTAATAGCCTCTTAATTACCCGGGAAAACAAGGCTCTGGTTAGTGTTCTTGATACTCAAAGCTGATCATTCTTTCAGTTGAGTCAGATGATCTTCCACCCCCAGCTGCCTGGTCCCAACGTGCCTGGCTGTGAAGCCTCTGTGTCCCTGTCCAAGTCACCATCCAGGGCTCCAGGGCTATGTAGGGGGTTCCCCTCCCTCCCTCAGACAATCCTGAGTCAGGACTTCCTGTAGACCTTGACTCAAGTGGTCAGCATAGTCGGAGTTAGTGTCAGTCAGGAGTGTTCTGGGCCACCTGCTTACGCCTCAAGGGGCCAGTTCTTTCCGCCAAGACATAAGCTTTTTCTCCAGAACCAGGATTTTGGGTGTTGGAATCCCCAACTGATTAGCCTAGGATTTCTTCCTCTCAGGGCCCCATCTTGCCACAGTGCAGACCCCCAAAGTTCTTCAGTTGTGTTTTAACATCTTTGTGCCTCGACAAGGAAAAGGATCAGAATTCCGCTCACTTTCCTCCCTACAAATGCATCCAAAAAAGAGCCACTTTTTATTCTACAATTACAGTGCCAGGTGCTGGGGACACAGAGGTGACAGGTCTGAGAGGGTCACAGCCATGCATGAGAAGCACTGGCTATAGTCAGGGCACAGTCTTGGGCAGGACCAGGATCTCCCCAGTCCTGCCCACGGGTCTCCCAGCCCCACCTTCTGCCTGCTCTGCCTGGCCTCATATGAGGAGAGGACTGCCATACTCAACTCTTCAGCACCAGCTAACTGCCCCCTCACCCCTGGAGGGGCAAGAGCAGTGCTCGGGGCAGAGGCACCCACAGCCATAGCTCAACCCTGGAGGGGAGGGGAGCACACCAGCTCTTTTTCTCCTGCTGGCCACTTCCCAAGGGTGTGTAGGGAGCTGGGGGCCACCCCTGCAGCCGGCTCACTGTGGCCTCCTTTCCTATCAGCATCTTGAGCCCTGATCTGTCATCAAAGCCACATGTGTAGGGGTTGGGATCATGGGCTCTGGGGCCACCTACCTGGGTTCAAACTCTGGCTCTGTTGCTCCCTGGAGTGAATGACATCATCTGTCAGTGTCTCAGATTCGTCGGCTACACATGGGAGAGAATCATAGTAACAACATGATAAGGTTGCTGTGAGGAATCAGTGAGCCAGCCAAGCTTTTCAAGCTGTGGGTCGCCAACAATTTTTTGGTTACAAAACCATGTTAATGGGTTGTGACCAGCATCTAACATAAATATAGTGGAAACAAGAGCGTCCATCACTTTGGAGGAGTCAGTACACACCTCTGTATGTGCGTGTGGCACCAACTGTCCCCAGATGTTTTTCTGATTGTGAGGCTCCATTGTGGGCTTGGGAGATGTTAGATGGATTAAACACAAGCCAGGGTAGGGGGGTTGTATGCAATCAAAGCCTAGAATCCATCCTGCAGGAGATGTGTGCTCATGTGCCAGGATGCTCCCTATGGCGAGTAACCTATTCTGCTGGGAAAGAAAACAGTGGGATGTGGCATGACAGGACCCAGGCATCCTAGACAGGCAGCCATTCATGTGTGGCAAGTAGTGCCAAGAGAAGCAGCATGGGGAGGAGCTGGAGTCACACACCAAGGGCCTTGAAAGCCAAGGTTAGCTTTTGCTTGTATTGTTTGTTTTCTGAGGAGGAGGTAATTAGGTTTCTTCATTGATTTCCACTTGGATGAGGTACCAGGGATTGAACTTGAGACCTCTTGGGTGCTGAGCATGTGCTCTACCATTTGAGCCATACGCGTCCCCCACGGTTAGCGTTTGAACTTGACCTTAGGCAACGGGAATTTAAAGCTGAGCTTATGAACTTGACCTTAGGCAATGGAAATCAAAGCAGGATGATCAGTTTAACAAGTATCTATTGAGTGCCTACTATGGGGAAGATTTACGTTGTCAAAAGTTGACTATGAGCAGTTTGTGGGGGTCAGGAGCTGGCAACAATACTGACGGCAGGGGGCTCTGCCACGAGGCTAGCATGAGATAATAAGGACAGAGGTCAGAACAGCTGGGGAAGGAGGAGACAGGTATTTCCTCTGTACCTGGAGCCGGTGGTCTGACAACCATGACCCTGCACACAAGTCAGGGGGACGGCAGGGCTTTGGAGACCACAAGGGGTTCCACAGCCCCCACAAGCATGGAAGCCACATGGCCAAATGGACAAACCCATGGGCATGAGTCAGATGGCCCTGTGACCTTGGCACATTACTCAACCCTCTGCACAGACAATTTATATAATGGGACCCAGAAGAACACTTAGCTCACAGGGGTGTTATGAGATTGAAAGCTAATAACGGTAAAAAGCCTTCCACTTGTCTGGGACAGGGCCAGGGATCACAGTAGGACTACTTGCTGACCTTTCTTACATCATGGACACGCCTGGAGAAGGTGCTGGCAGGCAGGCTCGGAGAGGACCAGCTTCCAGCCACTCAGACCCAAGTCAGGGAAACGGCTGACTTTGCAGCACTGCTGCCCTCTCCAGGGCAGACCCGTCTGTCCCTGATGACTTGGAGCCTTGGGGTGGCAAGCAGAGTATACAGGCTTTGCAGGACTGGTCCTCTCACCCTGTGGGGGCTACTCCTTGCATCTCTACCATCTGCACCTGGGGTCCCTTTGAGAGGGATTCTGTTTTCAGAGGCTGTGAGACAGATGATCTTGAACCCGTAGCCCCCTTACCCAAGCACAGAGGGTTTCTCTGGTTCTCAGTGAAGATGAGAACTCACCACACACCCATTTGGAAAAATGCACTCCTACACAAGCATCTCCCTTGGATTTTTACTGAGCCCTTCTTTGTGCAGAAAGTGTGCTGGCGATACACTGATGTGGTCTGCAGGGGACATGCCCTCCCTCTGTGCTGGGCTCCAAGATTTCCCTGCCTCAAACTTACACTTTCCAGGTCTGGCAATGGAGGGGACTCTGCTGATCAGTGCTCACTCTTCTGATAAGACAAGCCCCCAAAACCAGGAGAGATGGCTGGGCAGCCTTCATCAATCTCAGTTTGCCCAACAGAGTCAACCCTGAATGTAAAATGCAGAGTTTCTCTTAAGTATCTTTTTGCCTACCCGACTGGTCAATCAGGGGAGCTCTTCAGCAAGGCTGCATTGTCAATGTGCCTTAGAACAAACCTACTTCCTGGCCCTACCCAGAGTATATCTGGGGTATTTTCCAGGACCTCTTTAGCTTTCCTCTAAGGGTCCCTCTATCCATTCCAGGCTCAACAGAATTTTGGCATCATGAGGAAGATTATCCTTTTAAAAAGTGATAAACAGGCATATTCTTCCACTGCACAGTCATCTACTGGGAGTGTTGTATACCAGGGCTGATGAGCACAGGCCAGCCACCTCGGACCATACTTGCAAGGACACACACTCTGGGAGAGGACACAGATACACGAACACATCCTCATGATACAGTGTGACAAATACAGGGATAGACCCATGGTACTGGCAGAAGGAAAGAAAAAGAATCAGTTTTATTTGGAAAGTGGGACAAAGAGGTTTGATTTTTTTTTTCATAAAAGATGAGTAGAAGTCATCTAGGCAGCCAGGGAGAGGTGTAATTAACAACAGTATCAACTGACTTCACAAGGAATCTCATTCCATTAATACCAAACCCTGTGAGGCATTGTCAATGCACCCATTTTATAGATGTGTATGTAAGATTTGGCGAGGTTAAGTAATTTCTACAAGGTCAGAGAGTTAGCAGCTTATAGAGGAGAGACAACTTTGTACAGTTTTTTAAATGTTGGAACCCAGATCCAGAGCACTGAAGTAAATTTGCTTAAGGTTAGACACGTAGAAGGTGATGGAATCAGGAATCAAACCCAGGCATCATACTGAGACCACAGATGTAGATGAATTACAGAGGACCTTTTATGTCAAACTAAAGAATTTGGACTCTTTCCCACTGGTGATGAAGAGGCTCTGAAGGTTTTAATTGATGTGGCAACTTCACATCCACTCTAGCTTATCCTGCCCAATAAGTATTACCCATAAATTCTGGTAGTGAAGAAGTAACACCAGTTTTCAGCCACAATGGACATGCCTAGGGCAAAGATATCTTTATTTAATGATGTTATTCTATTAAACACTGATATGCAATTTAATGAGGATTACTACAACTCAGGAAGAAAAAGACAAACAATATAATAAAAAGATGGGGAATGAAGTAACATTCCCCAAGTAATTTACAGAAAGGAAATACTAATGGCCATTAAACATATGAAAAGGTACTCAGCCAATTAGGACAAGTCTATAATTAAAACAATCATGAATATCATTTTTCTCCCATCATAGTGACAAAAGGGAAAAAGAAAAGAGCAAGTGTTAGCAAGGGTGTTGAGACTTGTGTCTTCTGCTTTGTGGGGGTACATATTTATATAGCTACTTTGGAGGGCAATTTGGAAATTTCCTTTAAAACTTAAAAAGTACACAGATTGCTGGATATAGCAAGTTGTTAGTATATCTCTGGGGGAAGCACCTCCAACCAAGCACAAGGAGATGCATTGCAACATTGTCACACCTAAAAATTAGATGTAACCCAAATGTCCACCTGGGGAAATAGCTGCAAACACTAGGCTATGTTTATAAGGGAGAAATAGTATGCAGCAGCTAAGAAAATCATGCTATTTCTGTATAGACTAAAGTGGATACATTATTGAGTGGAAAAGGAAACAGAAGCAGAATGCTACATACATAATAACATTTATGTAAAAATATACTTATTTAAACATAGAGGCTGTTTATGTTATATTCTATATGAGTTCATAGATATGTATGGAAAGGGTTTTAGAAAGGGCTTGGAAAATATACATAAGAACAGTATCGGTGGTAGTATCAGAGAGTTAACAGAAGGGCCCAGGATTGGGAGGCAGAAAGAAACATTTATAAGTTTGTTTTCTATGTCTATGAGTCTGTTTCTATTTTGTAAATTACCAGGGGGGAAGGAGGTAGGGATAAATTGGGAGTTTGAGATTTTCAGATACTAGCTACTATGTGTAAAATAGATAAACATCAAGTTCATACTGTATATAGTACAGGGAACTATATTTAATATCTTGTAGTAACCTATAATGAAAAAGAATATGAATATGAATATATGTATGTATATGTATGACTGAAGCATTATGCTGTACACCAGAAATTGATACAACATTGTAAACTGACAATACTTCAATTAAAAAAAGATTAAAAAAAACATTTATATGCACTAATTTCTATGAGCAGTCCCTGAACAATTTCTATTTATGTACTACTTATGTGATTAATTTCCATTTTAATAAATATAGAGTTGGATTTGAAAATCACTGACACATCAGCTCCTATGCAAAGTACTATGGCCGGTGCTCTGCAGAATGCATAACGAGCAAAATCTCAATTATTAGACACCCAGGTGCAGTTCTTGCCTTCAAGAAGCTCTCAGGCTGGTGAAGGGGAACAGGCCCAACACCATGTGGGATACATTCCTGAAGAAGAGTAGAAAATGCAGTGGGATTCGTGGTGGGGGAAGGGCAGGTTATCCACACTACTTCAGGAATCAGGGAAGCATTTATGGTAACCAACAAGAGGCAAAGCTGGGCATGGGCCAAGAGAACCTCCAGTTCAAAAGGACAGAGGTGGGAGCTCCTGTGGCCATTAGGGAAGGCAGGGATGACAGGAAGGTGGGGGCACATTGTGGAAAAACCACAAGACTGGGAGAAGAAGTTGGACCATAGTCCCAGGCAGCAGGAGCCCCTGTGAGGTCTGTCACCTCCTGGGAAGTTGCCTGAACTTTACAGAGAAAAGAAGTTTGGCATCCATGCAGAAGTGGGTTGGCCAGGTCAGGAGGCAAGGGACAAGTTGAGTGGCAATTGATTGCACCTGTGTGGGGGAAGATTTGTGGTCTGAGCTGGGAGCAGGGGTGGTCTTGATGGAGGTGAGAGATGAACCTGAGAAACTCACTGAATTGGGATGGAAGTGAATGCAGGAAGCAGTGACAAGGCCGTGCTTCCACTCAGTGAGTCACAGGAAGTGTCAGGAGTCAGAAGGGAAGCAGGTAGGGGCAGCTCCTTCTCTGGGATCTGTACAAAGGAGCTAGGAGTCTCACCCACAGTGCAGGATCCAGAGTCCCCTTCTTTTCCCATTGGAGCTCAGCTATGCTGTGCATAAGGCAGGTCTGGACCCCGAGGACTGCCTAGCCAAGGGCAGGCAGGCAGGCAGTCACATAGTCCTTCTGG
This sequence comes from Vicugna pacos, assembly GCF_048564905.1. Classification (NCBI taxonomy): domain Eukaryota; kingdom Metazoa; phylum Chordata; class Mammalia; order Artiodactyla; family Camelidae; genus Vicugna; species Vicugna pacos. The sequence goes on along the minus strand of NC_132997.1, from coordinate 37,515,034 downwards.
CTTCCAGCCACCAGACTCACAGGCTTCCAGGAAAGACTGACAGGGCTGCTCTGTTTCTTTGACTCTGAGAATATGTGGCTGGGGAAGCCTAAATTAATTAAATGATGCTGAGGCCCTGAGGCCCTCCAGAGGAAGCACACAGGGGAGCGGGTGGTGAGGGCAGGGAAACTGTACTCCCATCCCCAGTGTTGGAATCTAGAGAGGCTCATGAGCTTCATTGGAACTAAGCCGGCACTTAAGTGCTTTCTGGGAGACAAAGAAACAATAAATCAGGAGCAGGTGCCCCGCCCACACACTGCCACCACCATCAACCTGCTTCTCTACAGAAACATGGCTGTTTCATGTTTCTGGGACCAGATGTCTTTGTGAAGCAAAAAAACTACAAGGCCCTGGAATTGACTCGGTCTATGACCTTCTTTAAAAAGAAGCCAGAATGGACTGATGCCTCCCTTAAAAGCACCTTCCCCCACACACTACTCCCCCAAGACTTCCAACACATACACACACACACACACAAGACCTTGCCCAGGGACAAGGGCAAGATGGCCATTCCTTCACCCACTCCCCGAGCTGCCATATACCAGGACTCCTCGAGTCTCCATCAGGCTCCACCATGGCACTAGTCCAGCTTAGAAAGGACTTGTTCTAGCTGAATGAGGCCACAACTGTAACCAAGAGATAAAATGAGAAAAAAGATTGTCAGCCAGGAACTACCAGGCTGTCTCTATCCATATGAAGCAATAATAATCAAACTCCTACTAAGTGTGAGGCATTGAGCTAAGTATTTTCAAGTAAATCATCTCATAATCTTCATTCATCCTGGAACAGGGCAACATGGTGGCTGAGAGCTGGATGCTGGGGCTTGCCTGTGATTTAATTCTATCTCCCACGGTTTGTGAGCTGACTATGGATAAATTACTATATCTTGGTGTCCTTACATGTAAAAAGGTATTAGAAGGGTTGATAAGAGGATTAAATGAATTAATGTTTGTAAAGTGCTTAGAACAGCGCCTGGCACATTATAAGCATGTCTGGATGTCTTATAAATAAGTTCCTTCCTTTACTCATTCGACTTACATTGATTTCCAGATATGTACTCTATAGTAACTGTAACTATATCTGGTTGAGAAAAGAGGCGGGGGGGGGAATGTTTCTATTTTCTCCAACAGGATTGAATGGGAAGTCCCTTTTGCCTGTAAGTTATGCTCAGATAGAGAGTCTCTGGAAAGGAATTTACCAAGAGTTCTGGTGGCGAGGAAGCCACAGGTGCAGGAAGATGGAGGGGCGGGGCCCTTATGGGAGGCTTGTTGGCAAGCTGCAGAGCCGGCGCCAGCACCCTGGACAGCTCCCCGCAGGCCAGGGCCGGAACAGAGGTTGCTCATCCTGCCAAGGCTCAGGCCCTACTTTTTGCTGAGGCAAGGCATCCTGGCCTCCCTGCCAACTCCTCCACCCTAGTCCTTGGGGCTGCTGATGCACGGGTAGGGAGATGGAGGGTGAGGGAGTTTAGTGTCCTTGGGGCCTCCTTAAGGAGCTGGTCCAGGACCCTCTTCCTCCCACGGATCTTCATCTGCTCCTCTCCTTGGCACTGCCAGGGAGGGTGTGGTCACCTTGCAGAAAGAGCAGAAGAGGCACAATGAGGCACAGGCATAAGGAAGCAGCATGAAGACCAGCAGACTGGTCCCATGGCCTGGGTTTAAATCCAGGCTCTATTGCTGGGATCTCAGGCAAGTGACCAGCTTCTCCATGCTCTATTTCCTCAACAGTGTAAGACAGGGGAAGTAGCACCTACACTGAACCAGGATTGGGTGAGGACTAAATAAAACAGCACACACAATGCCCCTGGCACAGAGACATGATTATTAATGAGCCTGTTTCCTGCCATAGGGGAATGAAAGACTGGAGAGTTAGGCAGGAGCCCAGAGATAACTCGTCTTCATGCTCAGAAACAGCCATGAATTCTGTGGGCCAGAGGGATGGGAGAAGGAAACTGCATCTTGAAGGCCCTGGGAGAGTTTCTCTTCTCTAAGATTCCACTGTTCTTCAACCACGAGACAGAAAACTTCTGCCTTAAACCCCAACCGCCCTTTTTAAAATCAGGTGAGGCAAACAATGTAAGCATAAGTAATAATTGCTCAGCAGGCTGGTAGACTGTCCCTTTAAAAGTCTTATAATGGGAGAAATAGAAGGGGCCAGAGGTCTCAAACTCAAATGACCAGAGAATGAGGCAGGTGACATAAGTTTGTGAAGCCAGATAGAGATAGACTGAGATGAGCAGGAGAGGGTGTGTACTGACCAAAGGCCTTCAGATGAAATTTAAAACAACTCTTTCACCCAACGGAACCCTTCTATGGCACCCATTTTTCCCTGACGGCTGCAGCCAGTGCGCTTTCCCCTAAGCCCTTACTTAACAGAAGCCAAGACTGGACCCCAGAGAGAGGCTGTGACCTGCCCAAGGTCATCCGGAGGCAGGACTATCTCCATACTGGAGCTCTTTCCCTCCCTTAGACAGAGGACAGTTTGGTCACTGCAGAGCAGGTGCTCACAGCTCCTTAAGTGCAAGAGTTTCTTCTCCTTCCCTGGGGTGCCTGAGTGGGAGGAGAGATTGGGCAGCAGGTGGCAAGGCTGCTGCCCCTCACCTTGGCATCCTGGTCTCCATCACCTCATCCCACAGCTCTCTCAGGGAGAGAAGCCAGCTTTCCAATGCCTTTCCAATTTCCACCTACCAGCCAGGGCAAAGCCTGGAATCACAATGCCTGCCTAGCCAGAGGGATTAACCAGGAAGCCAGGGAACCCCTAAAACTTTTATCTGCCCTTCACAAGTCTCACAACTGTAAAATGAAGATAAAACAGCACATTTTACGGATGATAACAATAACCGCAGTAAGCACTTAACATTGCTTTTACTATGTGCCAGCCATCCTAAGCGGTAGGTAATATTATCCCATTTTACAGATAAAGAAACAGAGATAGAGAGGCAAAGTGATTCCCCTCAAGCATCTTAACTAGTAAGTGGCAAAGCTGAGTAGCCATCTCAGTTCTCTGTCTCTCTGAACTCAGATTCTTTGCCCTGCATCGCGATGCCTCCTTGGGGGTGGGGAGAACCGTAAGGAAAGAAGCCAGATCCAATGCTAGTTTGCCTTTGAGGCCAGAAGGATGGGAAGAATCCTCTCTGACTCTAGAAGAGAGAAGCAAACTGTGCTATCAACAGCACAAGTCTTCCAGCCGCCACTGCCTCAGAGTCTCTATTCAGCCAGTCTGCAGATCAGAACACGGACTCGATGTGCCATCCACGGTCAACGCTGGAGACACATCAGGCCCAGCGCACAGCCAGGGTGGCTCACCTCGCCTGCTGAGAACCGGGCGTCTCAGCGGACGTGGCGCTCTTAAGGTGAGCCCCCTTGAGCCTCTGATGGGAGGAAGGCTGCTGGATCCTGCCCAGAAAGTGGTCGCGGCGCCCACACGGGATCCCTTAAGCTCCAGGAGTAGACTCCGGAGCTGGGATCTAGTGGTACGTCACTCCCAGAGCCCACCCGGGACTTGGAGGCAGCTCTGGAGATTGGAGGGGCGGGGGTGGGGAGGAGGCGGGACCTCGCAGAGCCGAGGGAGGGCTTGGTGTAGTGCGAAGAGGACCCGGGAGGAGTTAGAGTCGGGAAGGCGTGAGGAGGAGGGAAGGGAGAAGAGGCGGAGCTGGGGGACCCGGACAGTTAAAACGGAAAGGGGGAGTACCGGTTAGGAGAGGTTGGTGAGGAATGCGGGAAGGTGGGCGGGGCAGGGCTGATATTCGGGGGCCCTGGGTAGTGACGAGGCGAGTTCTTCTTCTCAATCCCCAGATGCTCAGAGGCAGGAATTCTCTGCTGTGACACTCTCCCCAAGGGCTGGTCGGTCGGAACCCGGTCCAGCAGCCTCTGCGCCTCCCCCCTTCCTTCCCCGGCGTGGAAGGGGCCAGGGGGCGGGGCCAGAGAAAAGGTTGGGGGATCCGTCCTCGGCGCCCCTCCAGTCACAGCCCCATATTCCAGCTGCGAGAACAGATGGACGCAGCCGCGGCTCACCTCGGGGACTCCTTGCCCGCTGTGCGCCGAGATCCAGGCTGAGTCGGAGATCTGGAGCCCCCAGCACCCACCTCTCCCTGCGGGGCCAGGGGAAGCGACCGCTGTGCGCCCCCTTCCGCGGGGAGAAGAGCGGGCGCGGATCCCACGAGTCCTAGAACTGCGGGGGCAGAGAGACCGCTTGTCGCGTGGCGCACCCAACCTCAGGGGCTTGGCCAGGACTCTTTCCGCACCAAGACCCCTTCCTGGGGCTTCCAGCCGTGGCGCATCTGGGGAGGGGACCCCCCTCCCGGCAGCGCCCCGCCCCCAGCCCCCGCCCCGCCGACGTCGCATTAGCATGAGCGACGCAAGTGGCCCGGGCACCACTCGGGGGCCGAGACTCGCCGCGTCACAGCCCCGAGTGTAAAGGAAAAAAAGAGTAGGCGGCGGAGGAGGAGGCAAGAGCCGACGCGAGGGGAGGGGAGAGCGGCGGGGCGAGCGAGCCGGCGGGCGGGCGGCAGCAGCATGCCCCTCGGCCCGTGCGGGCGGCCTCTCAGCGCTGCGGGGGCGGCTCCGGGCGCGCCTCGGCCGCAGCGCTCTCAGTCTCAGGCCCCGGCCCCTCTGCACGCCCGGCTTTCCTGACCGCCCCTGAGCCGAGAGGCGGCGGGTTCGGAGCTCGGCTCCGTACAGCGGCGGCGCCTCGCCGGACAAGGTCCTTGCCTTTCTCCTGGCACAGGGTCCCCCGAAGTTCCGCGCCCTCGTGCCTGGATTGCAGGGCGCCCGCGCCGGCCCCGGCCCAAGCGTCCTCGGAAGAGCGGCCGGGTGGGGGCAATGGAACCAGCTGCGCCTACCCGCCAGGCCCCGGCCGCAGCCAGCAAGCTGTCGGAGGCGGTGGGCGCGGCGCTGCAAGATCCCCGGCGGCAGCGGCGCCTGGTGCTGGTCATCGTGTGCGTGGCGCTATTCCTGGACAACATGCTGTACATGGTCATCGTGCCCATCGTGCCCTACTACATGCGAGCTGCCAGCGAGATGCCCACCCCGACCTCCAAAATATCTGTGCCCAACCTGCCGACGCCTATTCCGGCCAATGCCAGTACCAACACGGTCAATTCCTCAGAGTCCTCGACGGGCGGGATGCCGACCGGGTCTGCGGAGCAGCACCACTACCCCGCGGACAGCGAGGACGTGAAGATCGGGGTACTGTTTGCCTCCAAGGCTATCCTGCAGCTGCTGGTGAACCCCCTGAGCGGGACCTTCATTGACCGCATGAGCTATGACTTGCCGCTGCTTATGGGCCTGGGCGTACTGTTCGCCTCTACAGTGATGTTTGCCTTCGCAGAGGGCTACGCGATGCTCTTCGCCGCGCGCAGCCTGCAGGGTCTAGGCTCTGCCTTCGCGGATACGTCCAGCATTGCCATGATTGCTGACAAGTATCCTGAAGAGCCTGAGCGCAGTCGCGCGCTAGGCTGGGCGCTGGCCTTCATCAGCTTCGGAAGTCTAGTGGCGCCGCCCTTCGGGGGGTTCCTTCACGAGTTCGCGGGCAAGACCGCGCCCTTCCTGGTGCTCGCCATCGTTTCCCTGCTCGACGCCCTGTTGCTGCTGGCGGTAGCCAAGCCCTTCTCGGCTGCGGCGCGGGCGCGGGCCAACCTGCCGGTGGGCACGCCCATCCACCGTCTCATGCTGGACCCTTACATCGCCGTGGTGGCAGGGGCGCTTACCACCTGCAACATCCCCCTCGCCTTCCTCGAGCCCACCATCGCCACGTGGATGAAGCACACGATGGCTGCATCCGAGTGGGAGACCGGCCTGGCCTGGTTGCCGGCCTTCGTGCCGCACGTGCTAGGCGTCTACCTCACAGTGCGACTGGCGGCGCGCTACCCTCACCTGCAGTGGTTGTATGGCGCGTTCGGTCTGGCAGTAATCGGTGCCAGCTCGTGCTTGGTGCCCGCCTGCCGCTCCTTCGCACCACTGGTGGTCTCGCTCTGCGGCCTCTGCTTCGGTATTGCGCTGGTGGACACGGCGCTGCTGCCCACGCTGGCCTTTCTTGTGGACGTGCGCCACGTCTCGGTCTATGGTAGTGTCTACGCCATCGCTGACATATCCTACTGCGTGGCCTATGCTCTCGGGCCCATAGTGGCGGGCCACATTGTGCACTCGTTTGGCTTTGTGCAGCTTAGCCTTGGCATGGGCCTGGTCAATCTGCTCTACGCACCCGTCCTACTGCTGCTGCGCAACGTGGGCCTCTTGAAGCGCTCCCGCTCAGAGCGCGATGTGCTGCTGGATGAGCCACCGCAGGGTCTGTATGATGCTGTGCGCCTGCGTGAGCGCCCTGTGTCCGACTGGGACCGCGAGCCTCGCAGCCCACCTGGCCCCTTTGACGAGTGCGAGGACGGCTACGACTACTACACTCGCAGCTAGCATCCCCGCTCCTCCCCCTGGCCACCCACCCCCTCCCCACTCTACCCCCACTCCCGGGTCAGGGTGGCTGCACTGTGAGCACACTGGCCAGTCAGGCTCAGGGCCCGCCCCCTCCAGCGAGTACCCCAGCCCCTCCTTTGTCTTTATTTCCCTTGCCTGGGTCCCCTGTCTGTGACTCTTTCTGTGTCCCCCTCTCTCTCGTCCACTGGGGCGTGGAGCACTGAGGTGCGTGAATTGATGTACTTCTGGCAGAGATGAAGAGAAGCGCCGGCGGTCTCCTCGGGGCTCCCCCGTGTAGACCTGTGCCTCTGTCTGTCCTTCCTTCCGTTCCTCCTAGTGCCAACTCGTCCCGCTGCACCGCGGTGCCTCCGGGCTGAATCAATAAACCATATCTGTACGAGACCGAGTTTCTTTACTGATGGGAGTGGGAGACTGGGCAAGGGGCCAGGGCAGAGGGGAGGGTGAGCTGAGTCTAACCTCAATCCAGGTCTCAGTCCAGCGGGCACTCGGAAAGCCTGTGGCTTTTTTGCTACCTGGAAAAGGAGACGCAAACCCAACAAAGGCTCCCACCCTGGAACACCCTGGTGCACACGCCCGCAGCCCGCGCCAGTCCCTTCCCCACCCTAGGCGCAGCGCAGCGCCCTAGGGCGCCGCCCGGGGGAGCCTGAGTACCCGCTCCCTCTGGGTGCGTCGGCCCCGCCCCTGGAGGACACGCCCTGAATCAGCCTCAGAGCTCCCCGGGCTTCGCTTAGAGCAGCTTGCCCCGTCCAGGCTCCGAAAGGAACAGAGGCCGAGCCGTTACGAGCAGCGGAAGGAAACCCGCCCCATCTTTAAGGGCCCGATTTCTGGAAACGCGCGTGTATGATTGTGTGTGTTTGTTAGAGAGCTAGGCTCTATCCTACACGGAGTGGGGAAACAGTTGTCAGTGTGTCCACTGTGTCCCGGCTGTGGGGGGCTTGAGTCGGAGCTGGAGAGGGTGCGGGTGTGGGAGCTTCTACCAACCCCCCGCACACACACACACACCGGGTCCTGAGTGGAAGCAGCCACCCAGGGCTGTCAAAGAAGTCTCTCTACCTTGAGTGAGGGTCCCCAGAGTCGCAGACCGGCGTTTGTGCACCACTTCCAGTCCTGCAGCCTGCGGGCCTCGTGAAGGCTACAGCGTTCTCTGATCCTGGCATGGAGAGGCCGCTGTGTTGGGGTATGCCTGTGTATTAGACAACTCCTGTGGGGGTCTGCGCTGCTGGTGTGTGCACGTCTGTTCTCGATCTGCGTGTCAGGCTGAGTGTGTGGGCAGAGTCTGCCTTTGTGGGTCTGTCTGTGTGTGTCCCCGTGGAAGGCTCTGTATGGGGGAGGGGACGGGACTGCTTTGTCTGGGAGGAGTGTCTGCCTCTGGCTGCATATCTCTAAGCATCCCCAGGTCTGTATCTGGCATATTCCCCATAGCGCCGGCTGGGATAAGTGGGAATAGAAAAGAAGGACCTGCAGTCATCAACAAACAGGTTGTTGTTGTTGTTTGTTGTTGTTGTTGCTGTTGTTGTTGTTGTTGTTGTTGTTGTTTTGAAAGGAGTTGCAGTGGGATTGGAGCCTGCCCTAGACGGTGGGGGAGTTCACAGATTTACCCAGACCCAACCCTCCCCAGAGTTCTACAGATGCAGCCACAGCTGGAATAAAGGGGTTGGGGGAGCGCTGGGACTGAGGAGGCTGGGCTGAGGGTGATGGACACGGGTGGGGCCGGGATCTGCACCCCGCTCTGGGGGCCTGGATTCCGCTGCCTTTGCAGGAGCTAGACCGGGAAGCCGTCAGAGCAGGGAATGGGGGGATCCCGGAAGGCGGCCGGGTGGGGAGCGCAGGGATAGAGGATGGAGAGGGAGAGAGGTAGGGGTGGAGCTGGGAGAGGCAGGAAAAGGGAGAAAGGGGAGGGAGGAAGAGCCGGAGGAGGGAGGGGAGGGGACTGGCGCGGCGGGCTCGCTCGCAGCCAGTCGCGAGGCCGCGGGGACCCGGCGACGTCGGAGACTCCACCGCGGACAGAGGCGGCAGCCCCCACCCCCGCACTGCTGACGCGCCCCCGAGTCCCTTCTGGCTTGCATTCCAGCCTCTCGTCCTGCCTGGTGCGCTGCAGCGGCGGCAGCGGCAGCAGAGCCTGGGAGAGCAGGTGAGAAGGGCTGGGCTGGCGAGCGCAGCGCGGGGAGCGGATCTCGGAGCGGTGGGCAGCGGAGGGAGGCTCCATCCAGGGACCGCGCCGGAATCGAGACGCCCCAGCAGCCGCGGGGTCCTCCGAGTCCTGAACGGCAGCGGCCGTCGGGGCACAGCCAGGAGAGTGCGGGATTCCGCGGCTCTGGCGTTTCCCCCACCCAGGGTAAGGGGCAGGGGAACCGAGAGCAGGACGATGAGAAGTTGGGGGGAAAGGGCTTGGACAGGCTTGACCGTCAGGGCTCCGCGGCTCCACCTGCGTGTCCACACTGCTTCTGGACCCCCATCTGCGAAGTGCCAAGGTCTGCGCGTTCTGTGCCGTTGGAGGGTCTGCAGGTCTCACCCTGCCCGCCATGAAGTGCGAGCGCACATCCGCTTCTCTTCGACTCTCTCCGAGGAGCGAGGTGGGGAGAAGGGGGCGGGCGTGCGTGGCAAGTATAAGCCGGGTAGTACGGAGTCTCTGGAGTGCGGGGACAGCCGGTGGTGTGGGAGCTGAGCTGGGCTTGGGCCTCCAGGGCTGCGCAGAGACCCCTCCAGGCAGCCTGGCTGGCGGGAACATGGATTGGGGGCACCCACTGACACAGAAAGATACATACATACACGCTAGGTGCCAGTCCAAGGGCCAAGAAGGAAGTGCCGCTGGCTTCTGGGACCAGGCCCTCCCGTTTGGCACGCACAAAACCATACTACTTCTATCTCGTGTGCCTCTCCAAGACGTGGAGTCTCAGGCTTGACTAGCATCTTCCTGCTATGGCGCTGGCCGGGGCCAGAGCAAGAGGAGGCACTGGCTGGTAAAGTTTTAAAGCCTTTACCAACTTGACCTTGCCCTCATCACCCCCTCAAAACTCGATAACACTGGGGTCACTTTTGCAGTGGACAGGGGCAGCCCCTGTGCTGCACTGGCACTGATGGGTCTAGGGACCACCTAGTCCCCGGTGCTGTGCCGAGGTGCCAGTGCAGACTCGACATTCTCTGTCCAGTGCAGCCAGGTGATCCCCAGGCTCCTCCACCCCTGGGCTGGGTTTATCTTTCTGGATGCTCTGTGTTTGGATCAACTGTGCCTTGCACCCAGCGCCCCGCCTCTGCCCCCTGCTCCACACTGTGCCTACCTGGGGGTGGAGGTGTGGTGGCAGTGATGGAATGGGCTAAGCCTCAGCCTTAGGCTCTTGGAAGACAGTAGGGAATGGAAGAGTGGAAACGACAGGGGTGTGTGTATGCTTCTGCAAGCTTATGCTTAGGGGATCTCTGAGGGTAGAGGTTGGGCCCCACCAGGCTTAAAAGCTGGCTTTGCCCCTCTTTGGTCTGGCTCACTTCTACTGCATCTTCAAAATTAATCCACCTCTCTCCAGGCCTGTACAGATGGCCACTAGGGACTGAGCTGCCTGGCTTCCCTGTGTGGCCCACCTCAGCATTCCCATGCCTCCCACACTGGGAGCCTATAGACCAGAGACAGCCTAAGTTGCAGCCCAGCCAGCAGGGTCCTCCCTGCCTTGGCCAAGGGTCAGCTTCTAATCAGCTCAGAATGCCTCCTGGAGCCCAGAGCCTTAGAGGACCTTGTATTCATTCATGCACACATGCATTCCTTGTACTCAGCTACCCAACACTGATTTTACTCCACGCCAGGTGCAGAGCTAGGGCCCAGAGGTGATGCAATGAACAGTACAGGTGTTGTCTTGCCCTGGAGAAGCTCACAGTCTAGTGGGAAAGAGATTTTTAATCTGCAAAGCACATATCTATCGGGTCCCTGGCAGGAGCAAGGCAAGTGCTCTGCCAATGACCCTTCGTGGGTTTGGAGTGAACAAGCCTAGCCCTGCTCCCTCCCATGCGGCTCTGAGGTAGTCAGCTGAGCCTGGATGACAGCAGTCTTGTGGGGCAGGTGCCAGTTGGATGCTCACTTCAGGCCCTACTCTCTCCTGTCTGGAGGCTCGGAGAGGATGCTGTGGTCAGGGGGACAGGTCTGGAGGTCAGGAGATTGGGGCCAGGCCTATAAGGAGGCCTGTGAACACTACTGTCCAGCTCTGGCCTCCTCACAGGACAGGGGGAGGGTGTCAGGCTGTGGGAGCTGAAGGGTCCATGGCAGGTCTATGTGGTTGTTGTGTTGATACCTCTCTGCTTCTTGGTCCCCAGGTCTGCACCTCTGTTTCCCCAATCAGGAGTCGCCAGGATGCCCATTCTGGAGAAAACCCCCCCTAAGATGGCAGCAAGAAGTCCCAGCAGCGAGGAGGTGCCTGTGAGTGACTTTTAGAGCCCTCTCTCTCATTCCAGCTCTCCCCACTCACAAGCCTTTGCTTCCAGAGCAGTCCTGAGTGGGACTGGTCCCCCGTCCTTGAGTGCCCCCCAGCCCTGCTCTGTCCTGAGCAAGAGGCCCATGCTGCAGCCCTGACCAGAGTTTGCTGAGGAGCCCGGGAGGGCCTGGAGGGGCTGGGAGAGGCTTCAGGGGGTACCGAGGGAAAGCTGATAGCCCCCAAGGGCAGGGAGAGCCCTTCACCTGGGCCAGGTACTCTCTCTTTTCTCCCAGGGCCTCATCATCTCCAAGTTCCGCTTCCAATGGCTTGAAGCCAGTGGAGTTGCCTAAGGATGAGGCTGAATTTCCTCCTTTAAGTCACACACCAGCCCCAGCCGCTGTCAGCCCTGGGGTCTTTGGCACCACCTTCCCTACTGGTTTGAGTCAATGCCGCCCCTCCCCGGGCAGGCATCCTCCCTCCCAACCTTGCCTTGCCTTCCAGAGTCATAGAGCGACAGTTCTGGTCTCCGTGTTGTTTCACACATCAGTCCCTCTGCCACACTTGTCTTCTTGACACTTCCTTACCCCGACCCCCCACCCTAGGGCTTCACTGGAAATCCTGATCAGAACTTTCTGGCTTCTCCCGGGAAGTTGCTTCCCACATTGTCTGTACAAACACCTGACAAACACTGTTGATGCCTCTGGTCCACAGCATGTCCCTCCCTTTGGACTGTGGCTGCCTTGAGAGCAGGCTCTGTCTCTCCATTGTCCCTGAATCCAGTCCAGCGCCTGGCTCACATGAACTTCCCAGAGATGTTTATTGACCTGAGATCCCAGGGCCCAAAAACCCTCATTTGTACGAGCCCCTGCCTCTCTACCTGAGCAAGAGCCAGAAGCCCATGCAAGTGTGGGAAGAGCCCCGAGGGGTGGAGCCATCTGAGCAGAGATTTCCTGTCTCACTCCTTCTTACCATCTCTGAATCCCAGTGGCCCAGGCTGAGTCACTGTCAGAGCTCTGAAGAAGGATGGCCTGTTTCCAGCAGGAGCTCCAGCCAGACCTGCTGGCACTCTTGGCCAGGCCACCCGCTGGGCTGGGCTGGGCTTTCTGTAGGTGTTTGCCCACTCACCCACCACACCGACCTCCAGACCCCAAGAGAAGGAAGAGGGAACCAGAGGGGCTGGGAGGGGAAGCTGGACCCGACTCTCTGGAGGTGGGCTGGGCAACCTGCAATGCCGCCCAGACCCCTCCTCGAGTGTTCCCCAGGGCAGGAGCAGCCCAGAGTTGGCACTGACACTCTCCCCCCTCCCTTTAGGACAGTGATCTCTAGAGACAGGCTCAGACAGGCGAAGGAACCCATTCAGTCATCAGTGCAAGCTCCAGTGCTCACTCACTCACGGTCCGCTTGCCCAAGGCTTCCAGGGGTGGAAGGGTTCGCTCCCATTCCTACCACAGCAGGAGAAGAGCATGGGCAAGCTTTCAATGGATTCCTTCACTCCATAGCCCAGCCAAGGTGGAAATTCACTGCCCCCAACACCCTACAGGGGAGAAACCCCTGAAAGAAGGCTGCCCGCTGTCCCTATCTGCACACTTTGTAAAGTTTCAGCAACAATATGACAACTTCTGCTTTCTGACTGTGACCAGCTAAGTGGGATGGAACAGGGAGCAAGGGAGAGAAAGAAAGAGCAAGAGGGAGGAAGATCGATTTCAGGTCTCAGCTCTGCCATCGAATGGCTGGATGACCTTGGACTCGTCTCTCCACTCTCTGGTCCTCAGTTTTCTCATCTGAAAATGGGACAAAAATAACATTGAGATCCCTGGCTGACAGATCAGGTTCAGTGGGGACTTCTATTCAGACTCTCAAGACATTTTGGGGGCCCCCAGGTATTATGGGTTTTCTCTTAGGAATCACTCCGAAGGGCTGAGGACAGTAATAGCATAATAACATTTTACGATGTGCCTATTTGAGGCTAGTTGTTTCGCTTATTTCATTCTCTCTGCATCCGTCTCAGGTAGGAATTGTTATTTATGGCCTAAGGAGGAGGAAGCCGAGACTCGGAGAGATTAAGAGGGGAAGAGCTTTAACTGCACTCCGTTCCCCCATCCTGTACCCACATGGAGCCCAGTGCCCCTCCCTGGGTTTCATAACTAGGAGGGATTTACTAAGGAGCCCGGTGCATGAGTCATCTTCCCAGGGAAGATCACGCAGAATTCTGGTCATTAGGGCCAAGCTACGAACTATACCTCCCACCATCTTTCACTTGAATCTCTCCATTCGAGGCACACCCTTTGGGTCCAGAGATCAGCTGGATTGTGGGACCCCAGTGGGGAACAATTCCTAAATTAAGAATGGCCAGTATCAGTAACGGGACAATTTCATCTCAGGCTCATTCTTTATGGGTTATAAGCACTTGAACATCCATGATCTCTTTGATTTTATGAAAGGTAGAGGGTATTACCTCGGTTTTACTGGAGAGGAAACTGAGGCACAGAGATGGGGGTGATTTGCTCAAGATCACACAGATGGTCAGCAGCAGGGTCAGGGCATGAACCCAGGTCTGCCCGGGTTCGATATCAAGGTTTTCCCTGCTTCCTAGAAGCAGGGCTAGGGAGTGAGAGAAAGCGAATGGAAGCTTCCTAAGATCGCGATTCTGCTGAGCTGAATCCTGAAAGCAGATGAGTCCCTGGATGGGGAACAAGGATGGGGTAGATGGAGATGGGCACTGGGGGTCAATTAGAGGATGGGCATGGACCACACAGAAGGACAGGCACAAGAGCCTGAGAACCTTCTCTTCCAGGGGCTGCCCAAGCTCCCAGTGCCCCCCCTGCAGCAGACCCTGGCCACTTACCTGCGGTGCATGCAACACCTGGTACCTGAGGAGCAATTCAGAAGGAGCCAGGACATCGTGCGGCAGTTTGGGGCCCCTGGCGGCCTCGGTGAGACCTTGCAGCAGAAGCTCTTGGAGCGGCAGGAGAAGACGGCCAACTGGGTAAGTGTTGCCTGGAAGGGGCAGACGAGGAAGCCATGGGACAGGAGGCGGAAAGCAGACATGGAGACAGAGGGATGTAGATGAGGGAAAGACTGGTGACAGAGATGGGGCAGATGAAGGGACAGGCATTGGGGAGAGACAGAGGGATAGCAAGGGGCAAGGGTGAGGGACAGACAAGATTGGGGTGGAGATGGGAAAGGGGACAGAGAGGGGACAGATGGAGATAGAGATAGGATGGTGGGGAGAGGCAGGGTACAGAGATGGAGGACAGATGTGGGACAGGGAAGGGACAACAGAGCATGAGCTGAGGTCAGGGGAGCAGAGAGTAGTGAAAGGCAGGAATGGGACACTCATAAGGACAGGTAAGGGGGTACGGATAGAGCCCCAAACAACCAGAGTGAAAACTGGATGGAAGAAGGAGATAGAGTCCAGGGCAAAGTCAAAGGGCAGGCATGGTGGGTTTGGGGAGCACACAGACTCTAGCGCATAACTGGGGCTCAGTGCATGTTTATGGAATGAATGAATGAATAAATGAATAAAAGAAAGCGTGATCCAGTTAAGGATCCCTCAGGGCTGCCAGGTTGGGACTGGTGCCCTCCACAGGCAGGGCGCCCTTGTTTGCAACGGTGTGTGTGGCCATCAGGGGTGATGGAGCCCTACCCCCGCTCCCTGACAGGTATCAGAGTACTGGCTGAATGACATGTACCTTAATAACCGCCTGGCCCTGCCTGTCAACTCCAGCCCGGCTGTGATCTTTGCCCGGCAGCACTTCCAAGACACCAATGACCAGCTAAGGTGAGGCCACCGTACTCCTGGGGCCGTAGCTTGGGAGTCTGCCTGGAGGAGGGGGTTTGGCCCCAGCATCAGGAAGGAAAGGCCAACTCTCATGCCTTGGCTGAGCTTTCTGAGGCCAAATGGCCCTGAGACAGTTGCCATCCAGGCCATGGGGACGGGAAGGAGGTTGGGCCAGGTCCTCAGAATTTAATTACTTAGGGTCGGGTGGTCACTACTGGAGGTCATAGGGTGGACCCCCTTCCCCGTGTCCCCATGGCAGTCTGGACATGGTTGAGGGCCCCAGGAGGAAACCTGTACCCTCTCATCCCGCCAGTCCTCGAGGCTGGGGCCGGTTACGGGGACACACTGCCCCAGGCCATGTCAGAGAGCCCCAGCTCCAAACAGAGGCTTTGAGGGGGTGGAAATGGTTCCTTCCCGGCAGCCAGCCGCTGCCAGTGCCTCTGCCATCTGCTGCAATTTCAGAGCTCACTGAGCTGCTGGAACTGCCTCTGGGCCCACTGATGATGATGGAGGGGCCAGTTATGTAGGGGTGGAGCAGGGAGGAAGGGTCTCCCTGCCGGAGTCTCTCAGAGCCAAACCCAGGTCTCTGGCCTCAAGACCCGGATGTGGCACAATGTGGGGACAGTTCAGAGCCCGTTAAAAAACAAGAGGCGGGGCTCACCTCAGCCTCTGGGCAGGGCTCAGTGATGCCGGAAACCACCCCCACCCAATCCCCTCCTTCCTCACCAAGCCCAGCCCACCCCCCAGCTGTCTGGGGGCAGTCTTCCCCCTTCCCCTGTAGCCTGGGCCTTCCCTGGGCAGAAGGAAGTGTGCAGATGGATGAACGAGCTCTGAGGACAGTTCTCAAAATTGCATCGAAGAGGGGAGTTCTCCTCCTGATGCAATTAAGCCGGGCTCATCATCCACACACAGTTAAGATGACAAGATCCTGAGGCACGGGTCTCCCCTCTAACACCTGATTTCCTTTGCATTAGCATCAGGGGGACCAAATGACTGACTTGTCCCAGGGGATTGAATTCCCTAGAACCCCGGAGGTCCTGGCCCAGTCCAGCCCAGCCCCAGCACCAGGCCTTTCCCGGAAGAACCGCACCCCTGACCGCCTAGCCCTTTCCTTCGTGCTCTGTGGCCTCTCCTGGCTTCCTCCTCCTTCTCCTCTTCATCCACCTTCTAGGTTCCTTTTCTCCCCCAAGTTCTCTCCTCTGGACCATTTTTATCCCAAGCTTTTCGAAGCTGACAGCGTGGGGGGTGGGGGTGGGGCAGCAGGAATTCCATCTGATTAGCGCATCACCAAGGCCAGGCGGCTGGGGTAGTGGGCAGGGTATGAGTTTGGGAGAGCCCGAGAGAGGAGATGGGAGGGAGGGGGAGAGGGAAGGGGAGAGAGAAGAAGAGAGAAGGAACGAAGGAAGAAGGGAGGGAGCCTGGGCCGCGGAGAGGAGAAACTAAGGTCTCCTCTCTCTCTGCAGGTTTGCAGCCAATCTCATCTCCGGTGTGCTCAGCTACAAGGCCCTTCTGGACAGGTAGGACTGGGCCCAGCCTGGGACGGGTCGTGCCCTGTTCTGGCACAATCTGTTGATTCCTCTGACTCCCCACCACACTAGACAAGGAGCTTCCAGAGGGCAAGGACCTTGTCCTTCTCCAGCTCTGTGTGGCAGAGCCAACAACCCCCCCCCCCCACATACACACTTCCCTAGCATCAGAATGACCTTTACCCCAGCTGGCCCAGCCTCTCCCAGTTACTTTTCCTGGGGTAAGCACTCCTTGATCTCTTTAAAATGCCCCTGCTCCCTCCATCCCCAGTGGATACACACAAGCCAGGAATCAGTGTTGTCAAGAATTTAGAGAACACATCAAAAGGCGAAGAAGGAAAAGTTGTTGGAGCAAGGTGATGGTGGCGCTCAGCCTCGCTCCTCACTACTTGCAGGGAATGGTCTCTCCCATCTGAACCTGTTTCCTCAACCCCATCAAGCTTGAGAAACAGATGAGCTGACTCAGTGGACACACCAGTGTCCAGACAGATGGAGAGAGCTGCGCAAGCACAGTAGGTGATCACTGATTTTAGGAGGAAAGCAGCAGGTGCTCAGGACCAGCAGGGAGAGCGAGAAGGCGTGGGGATCCAGGGTCCCCAGAGGCAGGTGACAGTAGGGCATCAGATGCTAGAAACAGAGAAAGTCCCAAAGCAGTGTCCACCGCACAGAGAAGCTGAGGCTCAGAGAGGTTAAGGGGCTTGTCCACAGTCACACAGCCAGTTGGCAGAGTGAGGAAGGCACAGGGGCAAACTTGCTCACTTTTTAACTTGATCTGGCTCAGTCTCACCCAGCCTTGGGGCAGAGGCTCAGACCTCAGCCTCTCCAGGGTAGGGCAGTTTCCTCTGGAGAGGAGGGGGCAGGCCCCCAGACCCAAAATGCAGAGTGGTTCAGGGCTTGGGCCCTGGAGTCAGCAGACCTGAGTCTGAATTCAGACACCCACACACAGGGTCTGTTGATCTTGAGTGAGAGGAATCACTCCTAGCTCTAGTCCCCTGTCTGTCAAATGGGAATAATGAGTTGCCCGCAGTGTTTGTCTTCCTTGAGTCTGAGGCCGTGCTCAGGCGAGATGCTCTCCCCGCAGAGCCCATCCCCACACCACCCCCCCACCTCCTCCCGCCTCCCTCCTGGTACCCACAGCCTCCTCCCTGCTTCTTCCTGTGACCAGTTTCCCCCCATTCACCACACAGAACCACGGCCATTGCAAAAGCAAAACAGATCAAATCATGCCCCTGAGCCCTTTTACCCTCCGGGCTTTTCGCTGCCTCGAGGATGAACTGGCACCACCTTCCCATTGCCAACGAGGCCCACAAGTCTCCCCC
Source organism: Vicugna pacos (assembly GCF_048564905.1). Lineage (NCBI taxonomy): Eukaryota > Metazoa > Chordata > Mammalia > Artiodactyla > Camelidae > Vicugna > Vicugna pacos. The sequence continues at coordinate 37,497,550 of NC_132997.1, read as the reverse complement.
ACCTCTCTGGCCGTCTCTCTACTGACTTCAACCCACTGGCTTCCTTTCCCCTTGGAAAGGTGCTCCTCAAACCATCTATGGTGAAGGGCCGATTTTTTTTATTTAGTAAAATGTTTATAAAACATGATAAAAATGAATTCACAGAAAATGGCACACCCATGCAACATACAAGACCATTTGTTTCACTGTCAGATACAACACACACAAACTTCCTCTATCAGATGGTTGCAAGTTTCTGAAAGCTCCCTCGGGAGTCCCATGCTCACCCTGTCCTGGGTTGGTCATTTCAGTTCATTCTGACTCCCACACTTGGAGCAGCAGGGCCATGAGACACTCTATCCGGTTCTGCCTCGTCCTCATTCCACCCCAGCTCACCTCCTGGCTGCCTCTTGCCCTCAGGACTCAGCTCGGGCTCATAGTCTGGTCCTCAGTGAGGTTGTCCTGGCCACTCCTCCTGCCCTACCATCACTGTCCCATCACCCTGTCTCCCTACCTGCTTGTTGTCTTTGACCCACCGATGTACCCCAGGATCTGCACCCCATTAGAACAGGAAACTCATGTCTTGTTTGCAGCTGGATCCCTGGATCCCTGGATCCCATTGCCTGGCTCAAGAGAGTGCTCAGAACATTTGTTGGCTGAAAGGGTGGAAGGAAGGAAGGAAGCGGGGAGAGAGACAGACAGGTAGAAAGAAAGAGAGAGAAGAAAAAAGGGGAGGAGGAAGAGGGGGGAGGAGATGGAAGAAGGACAGAGGGAAAAAGAGAAAGCAAGAGAGAAAAAGGGGGAGGAGAAGGAGAAAGTGGGGGAGGAGGAGGAGGAAGGCGGGGATGGAGGGAGGGAAAACATGAGGCATGCTGAGACCACAGGAGAAAGAGAGCTTTCTGCCTTGAACTCAGAGGAGGCTTCTAGAAGAGGTGTGAAGGAGTAGGCTCTTGAAAGTGTGGAGGGAGTTTTCAAAACACGTTAATTGAGCATGGGGGTGGGGGTGAGGTCACACCAAGCACCGATCAGCATTAAGCAGAGCAGAGGGTGAAAATGGCCAGACCCGCACATGCACACATGTGGTCCATGAGGCAGGGGTGAGGGAGACTAACAGAGGCCAGAGAACACCCTGAGGGTCCTTCTGGGCCCTGGAAACGCAAAGTTCCACTACTTTAAAAAGTGGGGACTCGAGCTTGCAGACGGCCATGGTAATGCAGTTTTGGGGTCTGTGCCCTGCTTGGCCTAATCAAGTTATAATAGAACAAGAACTGTACAACATCAAGAGTGAACCCTAATGTAAAGAAAAAAAAAGTTACAATAGAACCAGCTCTGATTCCCTGTCTCCCTCCTGGCCCGCCCCCTCCAGCCACTCCATCCCCACTGACTGCGCCAAGGGCCAGCTGTCCGGGCAGCCGCTCTGCATGAAGCAATATTACGGGCTTTTCTCCTCCTACCGGCTCCCCGGCCACACCCAGGACACGCTGGTGGCCCAGAGGAGCAGTGTCATGCCCGAGCCAGAGCACGTCATCGTGGCCTGCCGCAACCAGGTAAGCTGTCCCTCGCTATTGCAGCCTCTCGGGCTTGGGGAGGGGCCCGCGCACCTGGGTATTCATTCCTGCTTCTCCAAGGTGCTCAGCCCCCTCACATGGTGAGCTTGGCAGGGATTCCCGGTCAGTCTCGTTTCTCTCCACTGGTTGGACTTTAAGAACGAGAATTGTCCATTGAGAATGCCTTCAGTGGGTTCCCATTTCAGCCCTGACCAGCCAGGTCAGGTCCAGAGAGCCACCTGGATAGACTCAAGTTCGTTAATGAGACCCGCATGTTCTCAGCCCTTCTGCATGCAGTCACCCAGGCCACGGCCTTCCTGGAGACCACACACGGACAGATGGACAGACAGACAGCTTACAGACTGATGGATGGGACCTCGGTGTGGGCTCCATACTTACATTCATCCCATCTGATCCTACGGTGACCCTGCAGTGGGGACCTTAGAATTTCCATTTGACAGATAAGGAGACGAGACTTAGGTTAAATGGCTTGTCCAAGGGTGAGAAGGACTCCTGGGTCTGCCAATGTCACAAGCCCACACTCCATCCCCTGCAGCTCAGGTCCTCTGACTGCGTTCCAGAGGTTCCAACAAGGGTCCATGGGGGCCCAGGGGACAGGCTGAGCGTGAGGACTCCTAATCCCTCACCAGTGCCCACCAGACACCGTATATTCTCTTTATTAAGGCTCCACATAAATGTTCCATCTGACAAAAAGCTGTTTTGTTTTGTGTTAATACCCAAGTTTGACACCCACCCCAGGAACTCCCCTGATACTTGCTCTACAATGTTTTCTCCTTCGGGTCATTTGACATTTCCAGTCTAAGTCAGAAGCCCTAAGTCTGCCATCTGAGGGCAGCTGTTCCCAGGTTCAAAGCTCACCTGACACCTGGCTGGCCACAAAAACAAGAACCTCTCTCCATCTTCACTTCAAAGTCAAACCCAGCATCCCCAGCCCCCACACCACACAGTATCCATCCTTTTGGGGAACACTCTCTCGGGGCTCCTGCTCTGAACCAGGCCACTTGGGACCAGGTACTCACGTCAAGCCAGCTGAGAAGGGATCTTGACCTGGGACTCGGAATAAAGCTCTTAATATAACGCCCAAGGCTCTAGCTTCAAAGCTATCGAATGACAGCCCGCCTGCCTTACATACAAAGCACATGCAGGCACACGTGTATAGGTGCACACACATGCGTAGAGCATTTTGGTGTGATTTTTCTATTTTAACCTTTCTCTGCATATTATTGGCTGGCTTGCTTTTTTTTTCCCCCTCCACTCACCAGTATGTGTGTGATGTATCCCCCTTCACTCTAGCTAGAACTAGTTCATCCCTTTAAACTGCTGGGTAGACATGCACTGGACAAGTCCAAGTTTTGCTTAGCCATTTCCCTACTGCCAATGTCACAAGCCTACATTCCATGCCCTGCAGCTCAGGTCCTCCTGAGAACATTTCGGCTCTGTCTACCATTTTGCTATTGCAAACAAGGCTGGTACATTCCTTTAGCTGTCTCCCGGGGCACAAGAGTACATGGTTGTCTAAGCCTTAGGCCAAAGTATGTATTTATAAGAGTGACTGAGTCACAGGGGATGCACAGTTTTAGTTTTGATGAACATTGACCTCCAACTGCGGTTATACCAATTTCTACTCAATTCCCCCCACACATAGTGGTTTTAATGGTCAACTAAGAGCTACAGAAACAAGCTTTCTTTAGCTAAGTTTAATCTGGCCTGCTTTGACTTGGGGCAGCTTGGAGTCCAGCACAGTCCACTGTGTTGAGCTGGTTCCCAAACTGTGAATGGCCTCTTCAGAACCATGACGTACCCTGGGAACCGTAGGCCTGAGCCTCCTCTGTCCTGCTCCCATGTGAAGGCTCAGGGAAGGCCTGATGCCTTGGGCTGGCTGCCCTGAGTGATGTGTTTGACCTGTTTTCCCCACAGTTCTTTGTCTTGGATGTTGTCATTAATTTCCGCCGTCTCAGTGAGGGGGATCTGTTCACTCAGTTGAGAAAGATAGTCAAAATGGCTTCCAACGAGGATGAACGCTTGCCTCCAATCGGCCTACTGACGTCAGACGGGAGGAGCGAGTGGGCTGAGGCCAGGACAGTCCTCTTGAAAGGTTAGCAGCAGTGCCCAGTGCGTCTCCACGCTCATCTCGCATCCTCACGCCCATCGCCTCCCTTCCTCCAGGGTCGGGCATCACGCCTCATTGCCATTTGCCATAGCACGGGACTCTTAGGCCTCCCTCCAACCCAGGACCCATGGCAGGTTCTGCTGTCGCCCGAGGTCCCTTGAAGGTGAAGTCACCTTTGGTACCCTCCTATTTCATCTGACAAACGCGCTAGCGTTCTGGGTGAGGCTGACTAGCACTGGAATCCGAGGATGTCCAGGAATATTAGGGGAGGGAAGGTTTTGAGCTGGGGCTGCAATGAAGCAACTGTGCTTTACTGGTGGGCAGGGATGGTACTCAGGGGTCTGAGTCACTGGGAGAGCTGTCAGTTGGGGGTTGGTTGGGGATGGAGCCCATCGGAGACGATGGTTGGCTGCCTCCTTCACCTGATTTCTTGGTCCCCTAGAAGTCTTCATCTTCAAGTTAACTTTATCCTTCTGACTGCTGCTCTTAGGAAAGTTTCCAAGTATTCCTATAAGAAATCCAGTAAAAGTCTTAACGTTTTCAAATCATCCTTCTGGAAATTACTTTTCAAATCCAAAGCAAGCTCTATTCTCAGGAACTGGCTGGAGAGCCTTACTTTCTTGCCTACATTAGAGAATTCCTGGATGAAAGGTGAGACTTATGTGATCATGCATCTGCCACTCAAGTTTTCATGCCACTCAGGGAGTCTGAATGGACCCCTGAGGGCCTGTAAACTGAGGACCTGGGCCAGGTCTGGGGAGTGTTAGAGACAGAGAGGATGAAGCCCTTTGCCCTGAGCAGCCACCTTGATTGGAATAGGGGAGAGAGGGCATATGGGGAAGCAGATTCAAGTCCCTAGTAATACAGTGTCTACCCATATACGGCAATAGAGACAGCAGGTGTCAAATACATGCTCCAGGACTTCAGAGAGGGGACAGAGCCCTTCCAATAGGGAGGCTTTTGAAAGGCTTTGTAGGAAGAGGTGGGAGTTGAACAGAGCCTTGTGACATGAGTGAAAGGGGCAGAAAAGATGGACAGCATCCAGGCAGGCAGACCGACTGTGGGTAAAGCCGACCACCCCAGCAGGGCCATCTCTGCCCTGCCCAGGACCATGGGGAGAGCAGTCTGGCCAGCAAAGATGGTCATGCTGGACATAATAGGAGAATTAGTTGGTGGGACTTGGCTCTCTGGCAACAGGCCCATCCCTCTTCCCAGGAAGTTCCTCCCCCAGAGCTGGCTGGCTCCTCGCACCATCCAGAACCCAGCCCAGGTGTCCCACCGTAGGCCCTCCTTGGAAAACCCTCCCACCCCTAGTCCACTCTGTCTCCTAGTCCTGTTTTCTCATCTTGACTGTTTCTCATTCTCTGACGTCAGCTTTTCATTTGTTTGATTCCTTCTGATTACCTGCCTCCCTCCCCAGCACTGTATATAAGGTCCAGGAGAACTGGTGCCTTATCTGGTTGAACTTCTGAATCTGCTGTGCCAAACACAGTAGGGCATTTGTCAAGTCAAAGCATGAAGGGTTCCGAAGACATATTTCCCATTTACCAATGAATTATACTTGTATTCACTTATTGGGCATCTTCAAATACTTGGCCCTAAATCAGAGGCTGTACAGGCCACAGGGAGGGGTAAGTGTTGACCCTGCTCCCCTGGACCTAACTGCCAAGTGGGGGAATTAATAACTTACCATTTGAAAGTGAGTTAATTCCCTCAGGAGACCATGGTGTAATCCAATCCCACTCTTCTCCCCTCCAGGGACAGAGACAGGCATCAGAGTAATCACCTCGGCTTCCGGTACGGTTCCCACTCTATTAGCAGGCCAGGCCCTAGCCATCTCCCTGCAGGACTGAGCAGGATCGCCTTGGGGGCTGAGTGCCTGGGCTGCGCTAATCAGAATTAATTTGCTAATGACACTTGATCTGGCCTTCTGAATGGAAGTGCTGTTTCTGAGGGAAGTACTTCTCTCAGAAGAGAGAAGTGGGGGGGCCACGTACTCCTTCCCTTTGTAAATCTAATTCATCCAGTTAGCACTGGCTGTGTCATCTCCACAGCGGGAAGCCCGTCCTTCACGGAGCCCTCCTCCCTGGAGCACCCTCTCCCACGGAAGGGACACGGGGAAATCCTTAAGGAGACGACTTCAGCGTAAAAGTGAAAGATTAAGGCAGCTTGGGCTAGAGTTGGGACTGAAGGTGGAAAGACATGGGTGGGGTCTAGATATATTTCAAAATCAAAGCGACAATAAGGAAAAGAGGAATGAAAATGATTCCTACGTTTTTGATGTTAGCAACCAAGTAGATGGTGGTACCATTCACTGAAATGGCTACAGAATGGTGAAGTCCTTTCCAAGTATGTTAAGGTTGAGGTGCCTTGAGTCATCTAAGTGGAGATGTCAAGTTAGATCTATGTGTCTGGAGCTCAAGGGAGAGGTCAGGACAGAGATATAAATTTGAGAGCCGTCAGCACAGAAGTGATATTTAAAGCCCTGGACCTGGATGACATCATCTAGAAACAGAAGAAGGGGGCCTCAGAGGTCAGGGAGAGAAAGATGCAAAGGGGACTGAGAAAGAGCAGCCTGTGAAGTCAAGAAGAAACCAGGAGATGAATCACAAAGATCTAAGAGGGAAAGAGTGAGACACCAACCATGTGGAATTCTACTGAGAGCTCGCAGAAGAGCAGGTCAGAGAGGAGACTCTGGGCTTAGCAACCCTAAGTCATCTGTGATCTCCACAAAAGTCAGACTGGAGTAGTAGGAAGGGTGAATGATTGTATGCTGATGGAAGTGATCCAAGAGTTGGAATTAATTGTTGATGAGATGATCACTGAGGAAGTATGGATGGTTCTTTTCAGATATTTTGGAGCAGAGAAATGGGAGTTGTTGGAAGAGGATGAGGGTCAACAGAAATGTCCTTAGAAGGAGAGGCAAGTGCAAGGAAGTAACCCAGTAAGTGAAACTGTTAACGAGGAGAGAGGATAAAGGGAGGACTGAAATTCTTACAAAGGCAAAAGGAGATGGATCCCAGAGACTAAGAGGCCTTTGGTTGGTACAAGGAAGCTGGAAACCTGGGCCCAAGAATCTCGGGGATGTAGCTGCAGTGGCAGGAACATGAGGAGGTTCCCCACTGGTGGTTTCTGGTCTCAGATCAGCAGAGCCACAGCCATGTGCCTAGAGGGGTCCAGGTGGGATGCTAAAGATGGAAGAGAAGACACGAAATAGCCTCTTGGAAAGTGGGAAAGACAACTTGCTCAGGAAACTTGGTAAGATTTCTGGACTGTGTTGAGCTCATATTTGAGGGCTTGGGGTGATACATTTTAGAAGAAGCTAATCACCATTGTTTGGCAATCCACTCCCCCCACCACCACCACCATAGTGTTCTGGTCCTGAGGTTCAGGCAAAGAGAAGATGGGTTACCAAGTTCAGCCAAGGTTGGCGAGCACAAGGGAGGTGGCAAGGGGGGACTGTGCAGGGGTCGGTTACAACGATGGAAACTAAACTGGGTCGGGAGGTGCATGAGTCCCCTCGGGTTGCCATGACAATGTACTGCAGACTGGCTGGCCTGAACATCAGCCATTTATTGTCTCATGATCTGGAAGCTAGACGTCCAAGATCTGGGTGTCAACAGGATGGGTGTCCTCTGGGTCCTCTCTTCTTGGCTCATAGATGGCTGTCTTCTTCCTGTGTCCCCACATCATCCTCCCTCTGTGTGTGCAGATGTCAGTGTCCTCATCTCCTCTTCTGATAAGGACACCAGTCATCATGCTGGATTTGGGCCCACTCTAGTGGCCTCATTTTAGTTTAACTCTAAAAAGACCCATCTCCAAACACAGCCCCATTCTGAGGTAGAGCAGGTTAGGAATTCAACTTAGGAATTTTGAGGGGACACAGCTCAGCCCAGAACAGGAAGGGGGAGGGTATAGCTCAGAGGTAGAGCATGTGCATAGCGCGCCTGAGGTGCTGGGCTCAATCCCCAGTACCCCCAATAAATAAATAAACCTAATTATCACCCCCCACAACAACAAACAAACAAACAAAAATCTAGACGCCATACCTGGAGGGAAGCGAAAGAAAGAGATGGGTGACAGCAAAAACAGGCAGTGGGGCTGATGGGTTTTGGAGGTGTCGGAGTGGTGAGACGTGCTGCAGTGGGAGGTAACAGATTGTGTGAACCAGAAGTCAAGGGTGTGGTCAGAGTGTGGGATGCTTGGACTGAGACTTCAGAGGGGGTCTGTTCCTGCCCAGATGTGATTGTGGGAGCGGGTGCTGAGGTTACACTATCAGGTGGAGGCGGCAAGAGGAGGATGCATGTGCATCACGCATAAGGCTATTTAAGTTACCGGAGTGATGATCGGAGTGGTGATGGTGGGGGAGGAAGGTGAGCCAGGGTCCAAGATCCTCAGGGTGGGTGCTTGTGAGGAAGTCAGTGGAGCACAGCAGCAAGGAGGGTGAAGTGATAGGGGATGAAAGTCTAACAGTTGCAGCTCCAAAGGGAACAGGCAGGGGGAGTTGTGTAGGAGCGGGAACAGGGAGCGGGGCACCACCCTCCGACCTGGTGCTGGGATGAGTGAAAAGGAAACTCAGTTTCCTAGGAGGAGGGAGGCAGGGACGTGAGTCCTCATGGAGCCACCCTCCAATTGAGTCAGGGAGGTGAACCCAGCACTTTCAGAAGAGATTAACAGTGCAAAGGACCAGTGGGTCAGGCACCGTGAGGGGTTCCGCAAGGAGGAAAGGAGAGGGTGAGGGCTGAGTCCACACAGGGGACATGGGAGCATCCAGGGATGGGAGGTCCAGGAGAGACCCAGGGCTGGTGGTCACCACTGCAAATGATGCTCTCAAATCCCTAACCTCTGGAAGCCTCTCTCTCCTGGTTCTAGGAGTAGCCGCTGGCTGTGGTTGTGAGGCTGTGGGTCTTTCTGGCTCACAGCAGTAGCACAATTAACACCGTCAAATGGGTTGAGCTTTCTAGGGTATCTCAACTGAAGTCCCAAGGACTTCGCCTCCCTTCCTGGAACCTGGGCAGAGACCAGAATCTGTGGGTACTGGGCCCAGACCAACACTGTCCAAGCTGAGCTCCACTGGTCCTAGTGGAGATCTGGACCCAGAAGTCTGAGCTCAGACAAAAGCTACCCCTGAATCCTCATAGGGTCACCTGAGAACCAGAGGAGAAGTTGATTTCAACCCTCTCTCCTTCAGAGATGGTCCCTTATCCCCCAGTGGTGCCCCATCCCCCAACCAGGATGGCTCCCTCTGTGAGCACCCAGGCTGCCATGCATTGAGAAAGTGGAGGTCACAGATGTCCAGTAACCGTCAGCATGGCCCAGCGCACCAGCCAGCTGTCTGCGGCTGAGCCCATGCCCTTCCTCTGTGCCCTGTGCCCCACAGCCCCATGGCCCTTCAAACAGCCCTTCTCACCAGAGCTCACTGAGGACGCGGTGCGGGATGAGTGTGTGTGTTGTCATCACTATGGCAGCCTGATCACCCACAGCCAATGCCAAGTGCCCTCCTGGGGGGCTACAAGACCTATTAGGACCATCACGGCCCCTGAGGCCTGCCATCTTGCCGGGGAGAGCAGAGTGTGCAGAATCATTAGGACAAGAGTGGGCAGGATAAAACCCAAGAGTCTCTGGCGGGAGTCCTGTAGGAATTTGGGGGCCTCAGCCCTCTGTGTGTTACAGCTCAGGAGGGCTCCCTGTGCCAAATGGGACTTGAAGCTAAACCCACATGGGTCGAGGTCAGTGTGACTGGAACTGGCCAGTGACATCCAGATCACCTAGGAAGCTCCTTACAAAGCTTCCCCCAATCAGATTCCTGAATCCTGGTGATTTTCCAGTGGGACCAGAGTGATGCCAAAGAATCTGCATTCTTAAAGCACCCTCATGTGTAGCCCAGGTTGGGACCCACTTATTCAGATATTAGCGGCTACTGTGCACGGCATTTCCCCTTGGTGCTGGGCCCTGTCCTGGGCACTTTCTGTCCCTTGTTGCTGTAGATCTTCATAACAGCCATGAGGTGGAGATTCCATCCCAACAGCGCAGAGGTGGCTGTGTCTCCCACGGGTTGAGGTAGTCCGCACTGTTACAGGTGGTCGGTGGTGGAGCCAGAACTGACCCAGGGGCATCTGTCACCCCAGTCTGAGATCTGTGGGGTCCCGGCAGGCAGGGGTGGGATTTGAGCCGTGGGAGGGGCGCACGCATCCCCTCAGGACCTCCCTCCCTGCTCTGCGCAAAGCTATGACCTTCCCGAACCCAGGAGGAGCCAACAGCGTTATCCTGGTCTGGAAATTTAATTAGACATTCAGCTCTGAGTCTGGAAGACTACAGCGCTTGTCAATTTGTAGGAAAAGGATAACCAGCTCGGAGACCACCCCCTCCCCATCCCCAGCCCGCTGGCTTTCCCGGGTGCCGCTGTGGAGATCCTGCCAACAGACTTCGGAGGCAGATGCCTCCGTTTACTCGGTTTCGTAAATATTTATCCCCAGCAGCCAATTCGAGCTGAGCCACTGCTTTCAAGGAGGGAGCTGATAGAAGGTGGCTGTGTCTGTAGCAGGCCTCCCTGGTCATGGTTTACAAGAACCACTCGGGCTGGGGCATTTTGCTAGTTAAATATTGTCATCCAGAGGTAGGCAAGTCTGCTGATTTTAAAACCAATTACACATTAGCAGGAATGGCCTCTCTGATTTAATTGGCCCAGAAATTCCTCCTGGGCTCTTGAGGCTGAATGCTGTTTCTTTTCTTGGGGCTGATCCCTCCCTCCCGCTGTGGAAGCATGAAGGCTTTTCCGGGTGAGAGCATCCAGACAGGCAGAGGCATGTGGTCCAAGGCGAGAGGCCTGGGCTTGACCTGCCCCCAACTGCTGTCCCCTGGAGCCTGGTTTCCTAGGCTAGGATTTGCAGACGGCAGCCCCATCCCGTGGATAGGACCGAGGGGATGCAGAGGGGCTACAGAGCAGGGTGGCCTGGCGCCTGGTGCACAGAGGTGTTCGCTAAGGGAAAATTCTTATTAGATTTGGAAAAACACTCTGGGGATGTTCTGCGCAAGCCCACAGCCTCTCTTGAAAAATCTGGTGAACTGAAAATAGACACCTGTGGATGGGCACCACCCCTGTGGTCAGTGACAGTGGCCCGCGGCCCCTGACTGAATAACCCGCAGTCCTTGTGTGGAGCCCTAACCCCTATTGACCCTGGGGGGCTCTTGTGTCTCCCCCAGACTCCCCAAGAACCACATGCTCTATGTGTACACATTCCAGACAGCTCTCTTTCATTTCGCCCTCACTTTCTGTTTCATGGGCAGCATGATGATATTTGGTTACAAGGCAGCTGAGAGGTGCTTTTTTTTGGTATCTACTGCCCTTTCTGCTCATCGCCCCTCCCCTAATTCTGGAAGTATGGTAGCTCTTTAAATCTGCTATTGTGGGAAGGGTGGTTAGAACCCAGAAGAAAAAGTAATTGTTGGCTCTCGAGTTCTTTTTTTAAAAATTAAATTAAACTTATTTGGAGTTAATTGTAGATGCACGCACACTTTTAGGAAGTACACTCACTTGTAGCTTTCCTCGCCCCCCACCCTCCCCCCAGGAGTAACAGCTTACAAATCTCATATCACAGCCAGGGCATTGACATTGATAGAGTCAAGGTACAGAACATTTCCATCCCCACAGGGATCCCTCTTGTTCCCTCACAGCCACACTGACTTCCCTCCCAGCCCCATCCCTTCTTAACCCTTAGCAGCCATTAGTCTATTCTTTATTTCTATAATGTTATTGTTTCAAGAATGCTATATAAATGGAATCATGCCGTATGTAACCTTCTGAGATAATTCTCTGGAGAGTCATCCAAGTTGTTGCATGTGTGAATAGTGCACTCCTTTTTATATATTCCATGATGTGGATGCATTACAATGAGTGATGTAATCATTCACCCATTGAAGGACATCTGAATTGTTTTTACTTTTTGGCTCTTCCAAATAAAGCTATTATGAACATATATGCATAGGTTTTTGTGTGATCATACTTTTGCATTTCAGGAAAAATGCTTCAGAATGAAATTGCTAGGTCACATGATATCTGCATGCTCAGTTTTTTAAGAAGCTGCTAAAATGTTTTCCAGAGTGTACCATTTTACATTCCCATCAGCAACATAGGAGTGATCCAGTTTCTGTGCATCCTCACCAGCATTTGGGGTTGCCACTATTTTTCATTTTGATTTAACCTTCTGATAGATGATAGATTATTGCAGTTGTTAATTTACATTTCTCTAATGATGCTGAATATCTTTCCATGTGCCAATTTTCCATCTATATCTCATCTTTGGTGAAATATCATTTCATGTCTTTTGCTCATTTTCTAACTGGATTGTTCAGGGTTTGGGTTTGGGTATTTTTTGTTTTTGTTTTTGTATTTTCACTGTGAGTTCTGAGAGTTGTTTTAATATATGTTACCAACCTTTTATTGAATATGTGATTTTATAATTTATTCTAATCTGTAGTTTGTCTTTTCATCTTCTTAACAGGGTGTTTCACTGAGCAAATGCTTTTAGTTTTGATGAAGTCCAATTTATCTATTTTTTCTTTTATGACCATGCATTTGGTGCCAAGTATAAGAATTCTTTGCCCAGCCCTTGATCCCAAAGATGATTTTTTTCTGTATTTTTTCTAAAAGTTTTATAATATTACATTGCACATTTAAGTTAACAATCCATTTTGAATTAATTTTCTATAAGATGTGAGATCTTTATCCAAGCTTTTTTTTTTTTCCGCAGGGAGTGGCTATGAGTGTCCAATTCCTTCAACAACATTTGTTGAAAAGGCTATCCTTCCTCCATTGAATAACTTTTGCACCCTTGTCAAAATCAATTGGGCATATTTATGTGGGTCTGTCTGAGGTTTTCTATTCTTTTCCATTGATCTGTGTGTTCATCTTTCTGCCAATACCACACATTCTTGGCTGTGTAGCTATATAATAGTGTTGAACTTGGCTACCCTGATTCCTCTAATTTTATTCTTTTTCCAGATTGTTTTAGTTATTCTAGTTCTTTTGTCTTTTCTTGTAGATTTTAGAGTAATCTTGTCTATATCTGCAAAAAATCTTGCTGGGATTTTGTTGGGAGCTGTGTTAAGCCTGTATATAAATTTGGGGATAAATGGCATCTTCATCATGCTGAGTCTTCCAATGCATTAACATGGTATATTTCTCCATTCACTTGGATCATCTTTGATTTTTTTTTTAGTGTTTTGTAGTTTCAGTATACAAGTCCTGTATGTTGTTGTTAGATTTACACTGAAGTATTCCAGTTGTTTTGCATGATTGCAAATGGTATTATACCTTAAATTTTGATGTTCATGTGTTTGTCACTGGTATGCAGAAATACAATTGATTTTTATCTATTTATCTCGTATCTTGTGAAGTTCTAACTTATGTATTAGTTCTAGGAGGGCTTTTGTTTTGTAGCTTCCTTATGATTTTCTATATAAACAAATCATGTCATATGAAAATAGGCAATATTTTTTTTTTCTTTCTGGTTCGTATCCTTTTTATTCCCTTTTCTTGCCTTATTGCACTGGCCAGAACTTCCAGTACTATGTTGAATAGCAGTGGTAAAAAAGGTTATCTTGTCTTGTTCCTCATCTTAGGGGCAAAGCATGTAACTCTTAAGTTTGATGTTAGCTATAGACTTTTCTTGTAGGTGCTGTTTATGAAGTTGGGGAAGTTCCTCTCTTGTTTTCTGAGATTTTATCATGAATAGATGCTGAATTTTGTCAAATACTTTTACTGTATCAATCACCACAATATAATCATGTGATTTTTCTGTAGTCCATTAATATGATTGATTACACTGATTGATTTTCAAATATTAAATGAGATTTGAATCCCTGGAATAAGCTCCACTTAGTCATGGTGTATAATTCTTTCTATATGTTGTTTAATTCTATTTGCTTGTGTATTGTTAACTGTTTTTGTATCTATACTCATGAGGGTCATTGATCTGTAGTTGGTTGGTGTGTGTGTGTGCATGTGTGTGCACACATGTGGTGCTGGTGGTGTACTGTTTTGTCTGATTTTGGTGTCAGGGTAATGCTGGATTCATAAAATGTGTTGGGAAGTATTTCCCCCTCATATTATCAGGAAGAAATTATGTAGATTGGTGTTAATTCTTCCTTAAATGCTTGGTAGATTTCTCCAATGAAACCATCTGGGCCTGGAGAATTTGGGGTGAGGGGGGAAGGTAGAGTTTTAAACTTAGAATTTCCTTAATAATTATAAGGCTATCCAAATTATCTGTTTCATATTTGGTGCCTTGTGGTAGTTTATACATTTCAAGGGATAGGTCCATTTCATCTATGTTGTCAAATTTATGTCTGTGGAGTTGTTTATAGTATTTCCTCATCATCCTTTTGATGTCTGCAAGGTCTAAAGTGATATCCCTATTTTATCCCTAATGGTGTGTCTTTTCTCTATTTTATTTTTCTTGCTAGAGGTTTGATTGATTTTTAAAGGGAGTCAGTTTTCTTTTCATTCATTTTCTTGCCTTTTTTTTTCTGTTTTCAATTTCATTGATTTCTGCTCTTTGTTATTTCCTTCATCCTGCTTGTCTTGGGTTTATTTTGCTTTCTTTCCCTAGGTTCTTGTGGTGAGAACTTATATTATTCATTTGGGTCTTTTCCTCTTTTCAAATGTCAACATTTGTGCTATACATTTCCCTCTCAACAAAGCTTTAGCTGTCTCTCACAGAATTTGATATGGCATATTTTTATTTTCATTCATTTCAATGTTTATTTGCTTTAATTTCCTTTAAGATTTCCTCTTTGACCCATGGATTATTTGGAAGGGTGTTGTTTAGTTTCCAAATGTTTAGAACTGTTCCTGTTATGTTTTTATGTTGATTCCAGCAGTCAGAGAACATATTTTATAAGATTTCAATTATTTTCATTTTGTTGAGGGAGTTTTATGACCTAGGATATGGTCGGCTTTGGCATATATGTTCCACAGACACTTGAAAAGAATGTGCATTCTGCTGTTGTTGGGTGAAGTGGTCTATAAACATTAATTATACCTGTTGGTTGATGGTGTTAAGTTTTTCCGTATCCTTGGTGACTTTCTGTAATTCTATCAGTTATCGAGGGAGGGTTGTTGAAGTCTCCATATACACTTGTGGATTTGTCTATTTCTTCCTTCAGCACTGTTTTTGTTTTTTTAGTGGAGGTACTGGGGATTGAACTCAGGACCTTGTGCATACTAAGCACACAATCTACCACTGAACTATACCTCCACCCTTCCTCCAGCTCTGTTAGTTTTTACTTCACATATTTTGTGGCATGTTTGGTAGGTAGATAGACATTTAACATTGCTATATCTTCTTGACAGATTGACCCTTTTGTTTAATGTAATATACCTCAACATCTCTCATAATTTTCTTTGCTCTGAAGTTTACTTAATCTGATAATAATATAGCTACTCCTGCTTTCTTTTCATTAATATTTACTTGATATGTATTTTTCCTTTATTTTACTTTCAACCAACCTATATCATTATATTTGATGTAAGATTCTTGTAGATAGAATATAGCTCAGATGTGTTTTTCAATCTACTTCATCAATTTCTTTCAACAGAATTATTGACAAGCTGGGGTTTAACTCTGCCATTCTATTTCTTTGTTTGTTTTCTCTGTTTTTAATTTCTGTTTTTTTGATGATTGGTTGCTTTCTTTTTCCTACTTTCCTGTGGGTTATCTGAGCATATTTTAGAATTCTGCTTTGACTTATCTATACTGTTTTTAGAGTATCTAGTTTCCATGCGTATTACATGATATACACATAATTTATCATTATTTATCAGTGTTGAAATTTTGCCCAGTGAAATGTGGAAAGTTTACCATCCTTTATATCTCTTTATTCTCCCCCATTTATAATAAGTATCTTAAAGGTGTTCTCTAATATAAATGTAGAACCACATCAGGCAGTGTTATAATTTTTGTTTCCACAGTGAAACAGTTTTTAAAAACTCAAAAAAGAATGAAAATTTATTTACCAATATTTTTACTCTTTCTGTTGTTGTTTCTTCCTTCTTGATGTTCCAGTGTTCTTTTCTTTGTATAATTTCCTTTCTTTAGAGGGAAATTCTTTTTTTTTTAATTTATTTTTATTTTTTAGAGGGAAATTCTTTTAGCCACTCTTTTAGGGGAGCTCTACTGAGGAAAACTTCTCTTAGTTTTTCCTTATCTGAGACTGTTTTGACTTCGCCCTTCCTTCCTTTTCAATTTGTTTTTTTAATGGAGTTACTGGGGATTGAACCCAGGTCCTCATGCTTGCTAAGCATACATTCTACCACTGAGCTATACCCACCTCCTTCCCCCTTCTTTCCTGAAATGTTTTTGCTATATAAAAAATTCTGGGTTGACAGTTCTTTTCTTTCAGCACTTGAATGAAGTTATGCTCTTCCTTCCAGACTTCATGGATTCTTTTGAGAATGTGATGTAATTTGAATTGTCTTTTCCCCTATTGGCAAAGTGTCATTTCTCTCTCTCTCTCTGCTTTCAAATTTTCTTCTTTGTCCTTAGTTTTCAGAAGTTTAACTATGATATATCTTGGTATGGATTTCTTTGAATTTATCCTCTTTGGAGTTAACTAAGCTTCTTGGATCTTTAGGTTTTATGTTTTGCCAAATTGGGATGTTTTCAATCATCATTTCTTAGAGTACTTTCCTGCCCAGCTCTTTTTCCTCTCCTTCTGAGACTCCAATGACATGATTGTTAGATCTTTTGTCCCATAGATTCTTAAGCTCTGTTGTCACTGTTTTTAATCTCTCTGTTCAGATTGACTACTTTCCACTGTCTTATCTTCAAGTTCACTGATTCTTTTCTCTGTCCCCCATATTGTGTTGTTGAGCTAATTCACTGATCTTTTTATATTGGTTATTATATTTTTCATTCCTAAAATTTCCATTGAGTGTTCTTTATATCTTTTATTTCTTTGCTGAGACCTGGGTTTTTTATTTTGTTTCAAATGTGTTCATAAATTCTTGTTGAAGCATTTTTCTGAGGATTGACTTTAAATATTTATCACATAATTCTAACACTTCTGTCATCTCAGTGTTGGCATCCATTGATTACCTTTTTTCATTCAAGTTGAGATTTCCCTACTTCTTGGTATGACAAGTGATTTTCTATTGAAACCTAGACATATAATGTTACAAGACTCTGGATCTTATTTAAACCTTCTGTTTCAGCTGGCTTCCTCTGACACTGCTCCAGCAGGGGAAGGGAGAGGGTGCTGCCTTGTTACAGCCAGGTGGGGAGAAAAGTCCAGGTTCCTCATGTGGCTTGTATTGCACCCTAGGGAGTATACTTTCTGTTACTGGCAGTGGGGAGTAGGAATTCAAGCTCCCCACATGGTCACTACTGATGCTATGGGTGATGGGGAGTAACTGTGGTGGTTCCCACCCAATGAAGATGGAAGCCCCAGCTTCTATCTGACCTCATGCCTTCCCTGATACCACCAGAGGTTGAGATGCCTCATTACAGATTGGTAATGGAGAAGTCTAGGCTTCCCACTTGGCCATTGCTGGCATGGGTCGGGGAGGGTGGTTATTATCCAAAAGTTTTCTGTCTTGCTAGTCTTCCCCTTACCTGGTCCTTTGGCTAAAGAGAGAAAGCTTCAGTTGGGCTTTTTTCTGTCTATACTTGTTTGTGTTTTTATGTTGCTAGCTACTTCATCTTCAAGTCTGGGATATTTTAAGTACAATAGAAAACTCAGTTATTTGTTTCTTAGGGCTGTCATAACAAAATACCACAGACTGAGTGATGCAAACAACTGAAGCATATTTCTCACAGTTCTGGAGGCTAGAAGTCCAAGATCAAGGTGTTAGTTAGCAGGACTGGTTTCTCCTGAGGCCTCTCTCCCTGGTTTGCAGGTGGCCACCAGCTCACTGCATCCTCATCTGGTCTATTCTCTGTGCACAGGCACTTCTGGCATCTCTTCCTCTTCTTAAAGGGACAACAGTCATATTGGTTTAGGGCCCCATCTTTATGACTTCATTTAACCTAAATTTACTCTTTAAATGCCCTGTCTCTAAATACAGTCACATGAGGGGATTAGGGCTTCAACATATGAATTTCAAGAAGAGAGAAGGACACAATTCAGTCCGCAGTTTTAACCAAAGAACCTACCATCATGCTGTCTCTTGGGTCCTGAGGTCCCTAGTCATTCTGCCTTCTTCTTTCTATCTTTCATAGTTTTCTTATGTTTGTTTTAAATATAATGTCGAGGGTTTTCAGTGGGGCAAATAGGGAAAAGTCTACCTGATCTCCCTGGAAGCAGAAGTTCCTCCCTCTTGAGCTCTTCAAAGAGGCTTCATAAATAAAGTCAAAGCAGTTCTGATTTGCAAGAGCCAGGTTTCACTGGGCAAGAGGTACTTTTGTTGGCATTCTCATAACCTCTAGGATCTGGGAGTATAAAATTTACCCCAAAAGTCAGAGAAGAAACTGGGATATGTGATGGTAGATTTCCCTCCCAAAAGGAGATACAGTTCCTTTATCCGGGGAAGAAAGATGCTCAGATGAGAGTGCCGAATGTTTAGAAGCTCTAAGCGTCTGAGAAGGGGCCCAGTGCCTGCATCTCCCTGGACCATGTGAGGCAGGACAGTAGAAGTCTGACACAGGTCAACTTCTCAGGGAATAGACCAGAGAAGACAAGTGTCCCAGAGAGGGCTGTGTGTGTCTGTATGTGTGTGCCTGCCCAGGTGGGTGTGCTGGGTTCTGCAGCCCTCCATAGGCAGAGGTGCTGTGTTCATTTCATCTTTGCTCACCTTAGTCACACTTTGTACGCTTTCAACCTCTAACAGAAGTTCCAGGGTCCTCCAAGGCCTCATGGCCTCTGGAATGTCTGCATCGCCGAAGCTGTCAACCCCCCAGGCGTGGGTGGCAGAGCAAGCTCCTCCTATTACTCAACTCCGACTTGTACCTATTAAGCAGGGGCTCCTTGAGGAAGATTGATTTACCACATTAAACGAGCCTCCATGTGCTCGATGAGGGTGTCACAAGACAAACGGCTCCTGCTGTGTGCCTCCAGCCCACTATCCCGTGTTTCCATTACATTTGGACCAGAGTCATGGTGGATGAGTTTAGGTGTAGTTCATTTTCTGCCTTACATGATAAACTTGTCAGCATTTGACCGATCAGCGATTTGTATGCAGGGAGTTCATTTGCAAGGCCACCTGGCATCCTAGCTCTGCTGCCCTGCTCCCATTCCACTCTGTCTAATGAGCCAGGACCCAGTTCCTGCTGGTCGTCACTGAGCTCCGGGGCCCTGCCCGACCTGCCCGCAGTGGTGATGGCTCAGCCGCCTCTCGGGGGTCTCTCTCCCCTGCTTGGAGGCGGCTGGGGCACTGATGCTCAGGAAGCTGTCCATTTTTGCTGCCAGCTTCGAGTTACCCAGCTGGGAAGGAGTGTGCCAAGCCTCGGCTCCCCCAGCCTCTGTGCTGGATAGGCCTGCTGTGGGTTTCTTGGGGGTCTGCAGCCTGCCCACTCCACACCAGCCTTAGGGTTGTTTCGTAGGCAGATACCAGGCCTGGGCTCTCAGAGTTCGCTGAGACATGGCCAGCAGGACTGAAGTGTGTGGCACCGGGGCTGCCCATAGCCCCTCGGCTGGCCTCCAGGCCCACGCCTTCCCCTGGAGGCTGGGCATCACTCATAAGCTCCGCCCACAAGTCTGGGTGTCTACTGGTCAGCCCTCAAAGCCTTTTCCAGCTCTGTTACCTCCCTCCTGATGCACTTCTCCCTTCCTCTCTGCCTGTCTTAATCTGACCCAGGCCTGGCCAAGGCCTCCCCAGGCTCTGAATTCATGAGCCAGACCGAGCCCAGAGGACCCCCAGAATAGCATTCAGTGCAGGGTCGGGCCCTGTGGCCATGGGCAGGGACTCTACAGGAGCTGAGAGGGGCAGAGTGGGGAGCCTCGTAGAGGTAAGGAATCCATTCCCTGTCTCCATCTCTCCCCTGCCCTCCCCACCTTACCCCATCTCATGAAGCTCTGTGTCTCAAAGGTAGTAGCTTCCTGACTTTCAAGGGGCTGGCTGGGCACCTCTGGGCTCCTTCTCTAAGCTGTGTACACAGCTCTCAGCCTCACCTGTCCAGGCACACTCAAGTCCATTGCCAGCCATGGACACTTTCCTGTGGCCACCTGGGCTGGGGACCAGGGCCTGCTCTTTGTGAGCTCAAAGATGTGGAAGGAGGGGACCAGACTGGGGCTCCTGGGTCTGGACTGTCAGCGTCTGGGGTCTGGGGCAGCGGCAGGGTGACACACTATAGGGTCAGGCACTGTGCTGTAGGAGGCGGTGTATGTAGAGGTGGCCAGTCCAGCACTGGGCTCCAGAACTATGTGAGGCCAGCCTGATGGACAGAGCAGAGGGTCCTCGTCACCCTGAGCAGATGGCCAAGCTGGCATGCTCTCAGTGTGAGGCTCCCAGAGGGCAGGAGCTATCTGGGCTGCTCCCTCCCACGCCGGGCACAGGGCCGGCACTGTTAGAGGATTAAGGAAGTCGGGAGGGTTTGACCTGTAGGACTTTGATAGGCAAAGAGGGAGAAGGGCCCCCATCCAGAGTGAGCCTGCACAGAGGTGAGGGGACAAATGCGCACAGGTGTCCAGGGAGGCTCCCATGAGATCCATGCAGGCATTCAGGGGCAGTGACCCGGAGGGGCAGCAGAGGCAAACCACGGAGCCCAGGGGGTTGTGCTGAGAAGTTTGGATTCTACCTCATGGGCAGTAGGAGCTGTTTCAGGTCGAAGAGGGTGACATGGTGACTGCATAACACTTAAGGAACAGAGGGGAGGGGAGCTTCCCCCAGGCCAAGATGGGGTCTCATTTCCCAGTAGACCCTCAGGGCATTGCTCAATGCCTTGAAGTTGATCAGACTGAGGCAGGAAAGCCCAAGAGACCATGCAGAAGGTGATGCGTCATCCTGGTCCCATAGGGATCAAAAGGGGTCTTGAACACACAGTGCTCCCCAAGCCCATATTCCAGACAAGATACAGGGAACAGATAACCCAGGGGTGGGCTGGCTTGCTGGTCAACCTCCTTCTCAGAGCAGAAGGTCTGCTGTGAAAGACCTTTCCCTTCCCCAGGATTTGCAAGAGGAAGGGGGAAGGGGAGGGTGGGGACTGTAGGTTCCTTTCACTCGAGGACATCTGTGGACACCTCTCATGGACCTGGAGAAATCACCTGGGCAGAGCAGAGAACAGCACAGGTGGCCTTAACATCTGAGTGCCCAGTAGGCATTGAGAAAACTGAAGGGAGGGTCTTAGGGATTGCCTCACTCGAGGCTGACTATGCCGAGAGCGGAGGACAGCCCAGAGAGGCCAGGGTGAGGCCAAGAGCTGGGAGGAGCAGACATGACTTCAAGGACCACCCCAGGCCCCTCGATGGTCTGGGGAAGGGACAGGCATATTCCGGAGGTGGTCCCGCGCTGGCAGTATCAGCTATGTATTCACTCAGCTGCCCACCGACTGAGGAAGGTGCTGCTGCGCCTGGCTCTGCCCAACAGGCAGGAACTGGTTGGTGAACAGAGGCTGTGGGGAGACCCTGAGCCTCAGGGTGTGGGAGCCATACCTGCTCCCACACATTCCCTGGACTTCAGGAAGGCAGATTCCAGATGTCTGTGAGACATGATGGGTGTATTTCTTGGCTTACAGCTCTGGAAGGAAAGAAGGCTCCAGACTGGAGGTAGGGTTCGGGGGACAGGGAAGCAGGGGGGCAGACTCTGGAAAGAGGAGTTCTGACACATTAGCCCCTGGAGGTCCAGGAGGAGAGGCAGGAGCTGAGAGGAGAGTGTGGCTGTGTAAGCAAAGGGCACAAAACTGACTACAGGAAATAGGGGGGCTAGAACCAGGGCCACCCCAGGACCTTCTTTGATCCTGGGACAGGAGGGAACAAGAAGAGGGTCCACTGCCTTCTTGGAGGGATCTTCAGCCCCCAGAATGCTTCTGGCATAGGATTAATATGGCCACATGTGATAGATAATTCAAAATAACAGTGACTAAAAGAAAATAGAGGTTTCTTTCTCACGTATACCGGATCTGAGCCCTCCAGAGCTGATAGGTGGCTAGGGCTCTTCCCTCTTGCTGTGAGGATGTGGCCTGCATCCTCCTGGTCCAAAATGGAGGCTAGAGCTCTGGCCATCACACCTGTGTTCCAGGCAACAGGCCGGAGGAAAGGTGGGAGAAGAGCAAAGAGCACATGCTAGTTGGATTTAAGGAGGTTTCCTGGAAGCTGTCATATAGTGTTTCTAGATCTTGTTGGCAGAATTGAGACATGGTTTCCCCAAGCTGTAAGAGGCTGGGAGATGTAGCTTTAGGTCCGCTTGTCCATGTGCCCAGCTAGAAACCAGGTGTTCTATGAATAAATGGGGTGTGGGTATTGGAAAATGCCAGGTAATGCCCCTTTACCTCCAAATAACATGCACCAAACCTTCTGGGGATGGAGGAGGCGTGTAGCCCTGCACTGCATCCAGCCCAGAGCTCAGGATATCTGGGCGATGTACAGCCCTCACCATCAGGTCCCGGTGATGGACCTGATCACATCCTGTACAGGGCGGTGGAGACAGGACGCGGTCACCACACAGACCCCTGGTGGGGAGAAGAGGTACCAGCAGCACCAGCTGTGGCCACAGTTAAGTCCCACTGGGTGGGCTTTGTGAGTCTTCGTGTGCTCAGTGGAGGAAGCTGCCTGGGGCACCCATCTGGCTGGCCCAGCTCCATTCCGGGAGGAACCCCATGCCCACTGTCCCCCCTGGGGAAGAAGTCAAGCTCGCTTGGTGACATGTCTCCTGCAACAACTCACAGCTTTTAGTCTATTTGTCCTGGTGAGTTATATGTGCCTGAAGTGGTCCCCATGGCCTCATCTGGATACAGGTTCAGGGGCAGCCTTGCCCTTCCACCTGCCCTCTGCATAGAAACAACAGCTGGGGTGATGGTGGGGGCCTGGGAGAGCAACACCCTCACTCTCTTGTTTCCAACACTCATGTGAAATTGACTAAAACTTTTGGGCAACAAGTGTTTGCAAAGCATAGTTCAGGACAAATAAACTTGCCTATGGGACAGATGTGGTCTGCAGATGCAATGTGGGGGTGCCGTTGGATGGGGGCCTTGGAGGTTCTCCTCCGGCACAGCTGGCCTGAGGGTCCATGGGGAAGGCCCCATATGACCCCCTGCTTCAAGCGGGCAGGCAGGACCAACGACTACTCATTAGGGGGCAGAAATGGCCACAGCTGGAAGATGGGACTTTTGCAAGGATCCTGAGTGTGAGCTGGCCCCTGGGGTTAGCACAGAAGCTCAGGACAGTGAGACTGACTTCACGGCTCAACCCCCTGGGAGAGTGGGAAGGGTCAGGACTGGCTCAAGATCCGGGAGTCCGTATGTGTGTCAGCCTGTGGTGTGGGGGGCCTCTGTGGCAGGGACCCCAGACCTGGGGCAGGGCGGGTGCTAAGTGAGGTCATGCTTGCCCGCCCTGCAGACTCCACCAACCGGGACTCTCTGGATATGATCGAGCGCTGCATCTGTCTGGTGTGCCTGGACGCCCCGGGAGGCTTGGAGCCCAGCGACGCCAACAGGGCGCTCCAGCTCCTCCATGGCGGAGGCTGCAGCAAGAATGGGGCCAACCGCTGGTATGACAAGTCCCTGCAGGTGAGCCTCCTCATGACATGGCCAGTGGCCGGAGCCAGCATGTGCTCACGTCCAGCAGGCTCACTTGCCGGCTTCTGCCGCCCAGGATGCTCCATTAGGGGCCAAGGGAGCTGAAGGGGCTGGCGACATACCACAGCTGTCAGCCTCTGGACTGGCCAGAACTCCCCAGGAGTGAGTGGCCAAACCCAACTCAAGCTCCCTAACCTTCCTATGGGGTCTCTGGGTCAGACCTGAGGCTCCTTCGCCATCCCCCATCACACACAATAAGATGAGGGCATGCCACGGACTCCCATCAAACAAGTCTTCAACACATGCAACAGGAATCCTGTCGGATGCCAGAGATGTCAGCTTTTCCGCATTTCCATCACCCTGGCCTGGCCATTTTGACACACCTCCCTCCATCCCTCCATCCCTGAGGAGCAGGGCAGCGTAGCATCTCCACAGAAGAAAAGTCATAAAATGAAATAAGGCAATTCATATGTTTTTCATTCACACGACATCAGCCCAAAGGCAAGACATTCACTTTGGCCCGGAGAGAAATACTCCTGCAACAGGATGAAGGTTGGCCCTTTCATTCCTGTTTCCCATCCTTTTCCCCCAGCACATTGATCCTGAATCTAATCTTATTTATTTTTGAAGCCACCACGCTTTCACAATGATCGTATTAAATAGCAGCCAACAATCTCTGTGCTTTGAGTTAGCATCGTTCACACTGATGAGCATTTATAGGCCACCTCCAGTTTTTCTCCCTCTCTGTCCCCTAGGTTCTGTGGGTTATCCTTTTTATTGGCTTGCATATTGATTCTGCTCTTTCTGATGAGTTCTCTCGCTGCTGCGCTGGCTGTTTTAGCCTCCACCAGTGGTGCTAATGGCTTGTAATCTTTCATGGAGCCGCTGTGGGAATGAAATGATATAATGGAAACACAGGACCTGAAACATAGCAAGCCTTGGTCGTGGTTTTTAAAAAGCATCATTTCCCTCCCTTTCTTTTAGCAACAGGGACAGAAAAGCCCTAATGGGTGAGTGGGCACAGCCCTCCCCTCTTGCCTCATGTGGACGACCGTGCCCACCTCTGGGCTCTTTTTCGCAGGCAGGACAGGTTATCAGGTGAGCTGGAGAAGCCAGAGAGGCTCTGCAGACCTGAACTGGAAGGACCGAGAGCAAGTCTCGGGACAGAAGAGCAGGGGCCACTGGG
The DNA here is from genome assembly GCF_048564905.1 of Vicugna pacos. Classification (NCBI taxonomy): domain Eukaryota; kingdom Metazoa; phylum Chordata; class Mammalia; order Artiodactyla; family Camelidae; genus Vicugna; species Vicugna pacos. The sequence goes on along the minus strand of NC_132997.1, from coordinate 37,473,040 downwards.
GAAGAGAGAAAAGAGCCTGCAAGGGATGGATCTTGGGAAAAACTACATGGGAAATGTATTTGTTTGAAGAAGGGGATGGGTAAATTTTCAGATAACGGGCACACTGTGTGAGAGACTGCGGAAGACAGCGAGTCCACTCAGAGGGGTGCTGTGGTACAGTTCCCTGGAAGAGGTCTCAGGAAAGATGTCAGTAGCTTGTTGGCGTGTTTATGGATGATCTCTTCAGTGTGATGCTGTGCTGAGACGAGCTTCAAGGCAGCCCCACTTTATTGGGGTCAAGCTTTAAGAAACAAATCTTATCTCAACATTATTTTCTCCCAGTCCTTTGGTGTATACTGTGCTTGCCCCTTTTCTGGGTCAGTCAGCTAAATACAGCCTTTGTACAGTCAGAGAAAAATTCGGAAGTTGTCCTGACAGTCCCTGTTGCCCTTTCCTAGACCTTTCCCCCCACCCCATCCTCCTATTGATCTTGTGACCTGGGCCTGATTGGATCCATTTCATTAGGTCTATGTATTAACTTATTTTTAGAGGAGGTACTGGGGATTGAACCCAGGACCTCGTGCATGCTAGGCATGTGCTCTACCGTTTGAGCTATACCCTTCCCCCAGATCTATTTTAAACAAGAGCAAACTGAAGCCAGAGACTTGAAGGGTCTCGTCAAAACTCGCCTCACTGGCAGGTGGCAACTGCAGAATTGCAAGCATGGTCCCTGACTCGAAGCCCAGGCAGCAGATCATGGGGCCTCCTCTGTACGCCTTTCCTTCACTCCCACCAAGGAATACTTTATTTCTCCCTAGGAGTCTGCACATCAGCCAGATTGGATCATTATCTTTCATCACTTGTTGAACCTAATTATTGAGCACGGGGACCATCAGACACATAAGCACACAAGGCAGACCAGGGTGGTGGCCCTGGTGTGCACTGTTGAGGGGAAACAAGGCTTACAGGAGCCGAAGGAGCTGGCCCACAACCTGGGGAGAGTTACACAGCCTCGGGGTGAACTCTTAGGGATCACTGGACTGCCTGAGCCAGGAATTCTGGGCTCCACCTTCACTGCCGGGAGCATTTGTGGGACGGAGTTTGCACAGTTTAGAGCTGTCTTGAGGCCCCTGTATTCTCAGGCTGGGACAACTGTGTGCAGCGTTCTTCTCAGGAGATGATGTGCTTTGGTGTCCCTGGGGAAGAGGTCCCACTGAGAGGCTGCGGGAGTCCAGGGGCTGGTTTGAAATGCTGACTGTCCCAGAGGTCCGCTCACCTCTCTCCTCCTACTGCAGTTTGTGGTGGGCCGAGACGGCACCTGCGGCGTGGTGTGTGAACACTCCCCTTTTGACGGCATCGTCCTGGTGCAGTGCACGGAGCATCTGCTCAAACACATGTGAGTCTGGCCAGGGGCAGGGTCCAGCCCCAGCAGCCACGTGAGGCAGAGCCAGACTGCAGAGCTGCTGCCAAGCTGGGCCAAGAAAAATATGGGTGGCCACCGGGGGGCCGCGTTAGTCTGGAAAGTATCTTTGCAAAAGATGAACATGAAAGCCAGCTTGAATGAGACATTATACGCTTTATGGGTCATGGACAGAAGGGGCAGACTGGGTAACAGGCTTAAGGCAATTAGGAAGAGGCTTGGCCAAGAAGTCTCAGCTTAAAAGGAACGTCTGCTTTGGTCCAGGGAAGCCCAGGTCAGTATCGATTGCTTGTCCGGAGTCAGGGCTGGACCACTGTTGACCCAGCACAGAGGCGAGGTCTCTGAGACACACCTCTTTCCTCCCTTGGCCTGGATCTCTCTCTCTCTAGCTTCCAGGCTGGCCAGGCTGAGTATTTCTCTGTCCCTTAAACACAACTGGTTCCTTCCTCCAGTCCCAATTGTGCTCATTCGCTCCTCGAATCTTCTTCCTGAATCTAAGTTCTAAATCTAAATCCATGATTTAGGAATTCTTTAGGATCACTGAAAAAAAAAAAAAACCCAAACCAGCCCTCAGAGGCAGAACGTCACAATTTGCTTGTTTAATTTCTTTGTGCGTTTCTTTTTTAATAGTTAGTGGTGTAGCGTGGTCCAATGGCAAAACAGGAAAAGAACAATTAGGCTTTCGGTTCAGGTGGAACTGGGTGGACTTCTGGCTCTGCTACTCACTAATTTGAGGGGCCTCCCTGAACTCGCACCTGTTCATCTGTGTCCTGGTTTGGGGGGTGCAGCTCATACCCACTGAAACTCCTTCAGCAAGGTTGACTGCAGAGCAAAGAAACAAGCTGCCTGCAGCCTGCAGCTTGCAGGGCCACAGGAGGTCCCCTCTTTGTCCCGCAGGGTGAAAAGCAGCAAGAAGATGGTCCGAGCTGACTCCGTCAGTGAGCTCCCAGCGCCCCGGAGGCTGAGGTGGAAATGCTCCCCGGAAATTCAAGGCCTCTTAGCCTCCTCGGCAGAAAAACTTCAACAGTAAGGGGAATCCTGGGTCTTTGGGGTGATGCTCCAGGGGTCACCCTCCAAATCCCCCTACTCTCCAGCTGCCAAGGCACCCTTGAAGCTTCCAAAGACCCCAGCTCCTCCACCCCTCCCACCCGCCTCCGCCCACCTCCTCATGGAAATGTTGTAGCCAAAGTAGAGGGGAGTTATAACTTTCAGGGAAATAACCTTGCTAAAGTGTCCATCATTTCCATAAAATGCAAACGTGGAGCTATTTTTTTTCCCACAGGTTCCACCTGACTGAGCAGAGTGAAGGTGGGGAAGTCATCCCTTGTTTTTGGGGGTGTCATAAACAACTGGTTTGAATAGGTTATTTGAATCGAAGCTATTTCAATTTGCTTGAATTTCCACTGCAACTTGACAAGGGGGCCTTTTTTTCCCAAGGACAGTGCTGGCCCTAACGGGACCCAGACAAGAGGGCCAGGCACGAGGGATGGGCCCCTCGGGTGGGCCAGCGCTGGCAGTGGCGAGGTGTGGTGGGAGCCAGGGGCTGGCAAGTAGATCTGGACCTTGGTTGTTTGTGCCCTCATTCAGTAAGTGAGCATGGGGACATTCATTCATTCATCCATTCTTTCATTCATTCATTCATCAAGTATGTGCAGAGCTCGGGTGTGTGTCAGGCCTGTGGTAGGGCTCTGGGGACACAGAAATGAAGGTGCCACAGGGCCTGAGCTCCATACTTTAGCAGAGGAAATGGACCCCCCCCCAGTAAACACACACACAAAGCAAAAATGTCAGGTGTAAAAAGTGCCAAAACCAGAGAGGCATTCAGACCTCAACCCAAAGAGGACCCGGGAGCCAGATTCTGTCAGAAAGATGAGGGAGGGTTTTGCAAAGATGGGCCTTGAAGGATGGCTAGGAGTTCGTAGTGCTGGTAGCTGGGGAACAGGTTCATAAGAGATCAGACTGGTTTGGAGGCCAACTTGTGAGAGAATGGCCAGAGTTGGGGCACCAAAGGGAAGGTGGGGAAAGGGAGAAACCCCTGGAGGATTTTGTACAGGGGGTTTAAGGGAGACAGTGAGGAGACTGTGGGAATAGCACAAGGGAACAGGACAAGGCGTGGCCAGGCTCGGAGTCCGAGGGGTGGGGAGGACTAGTCTACTGTGATCTGCTGTGCTTGACTGGCTTCTCAGGGGAAGTGAGAGAGGCCTCAGGTGTGTGTTTGTAAAATGGTGCTTGGATCTCAACCCTCGGGGCTGTCCTTGGAACAAGCAGACCGCTGGGAGAGTGAGTTGCTGGGCTGGTGAGCCCTGGGTGGAGGAAGGAATCCGCTTACTCTCAGGGATTCGAGCAGGCATCACATGATTCCCAAGGCCCCAGCTCCCCTTTCCCGAGGACCCGAAGAGCCAAGAGAGGCCTGTAGGTGGGGGAGAAGGAGGAGCCCGGGCTCCTGAGCTGCCCATGGAAGGTGGGTGGGGTCTGAGTGTTTCCAGGTGGCGGTGGTGGCCGTGAGCTCAGCCTGTAGGGGGACAGTACATCAACAGGCCAGACTGAGGGGTGAGTTCCCATGAGAACTGGGACCCCTCTGAGTCCTTGATGGGTCCCCAGAACCTGGCATGGCCTCACCCAGAGCTGAGCTCACTTGATGTGGGGGGAATAATTCCAGGAGGGGCAGGCAGGGAACATCAAGTCCTGGGGGTGGAGGAGTGGGGGTCAGGGTTGCCCACCCAGGGCTCTGTGCACGCGCGTGTGCGCACACACACACACACACACACGGCTGGTGGGCGACTGGTGCGGACCTTGCTGGATTTGCTCCAGCAGGCAGTCAGCCCAGACCCCAGACTCATTATGAAGGAGGAGACTTGTCAGTACGGGGAGTTGGGGGAAAACCAGGGCTGAAGGTCTCAGTATAGACTCAGGGAATCTTCCTGTGACTCTGACAGGGGTTTGAGGGCAGCAAAGACCTGGGCACATCACGAGAGGCTTAGTAGCCATTTGGGGATAAAATGGGTTTTCAGTCACCACCAAAGTCTAGATGAGCAGCTTTTTCTTCTTTTTTTAAACTTCTGGTTTAAAAAAAAAAAACATTTTTGGGAGGGAGGTAATTAGGTTTATTTATTTATTTTTAATGGAGGGACTGGGGACTGAACTCAGGACCTCATGCATGCTGAGCTATACCCGCCCGCACAAGCAGCTCTTGCTGTGGTGACCGTGACCAGGGGCCAGGCCCCAGGCCCTTCCTCCTATAGCACAGCAGGAAGGAGCCTCAGTGAGGAGATGCTGCTTTCAGCCGTCAGAGAAACGGGCTTTCTGCTGGACATAGGGGGCTTTGCGGGTCTGCCCAGATGGCCAGGATGCCAGACACATCTTCCCAAACAGGTCAAATGAATGATCTCTTTCAGGCCTACTTCTGTGGGCATTTAGGACTTTGTTTGTGGGCAGTGTTCTGCCCGCCCATGCAAATGTCCCTCGTGTCCCCATGTCCCTCCCTGCAATCAGACCCACCCCCCCCCGCCTCCAGAGCAGGGCCACTGCCCTACCTGGCCAAGCCTCACCTTCAGCTCAGGGCCTCCCTGGTGGGCATGCCCTCTGCCACTTCCATACATCAAGGCCTGTCTCTGACGTGCTCCTGGAGGGCAGGGACGGCGTCCTGGACACCTGCAGCACTAGGACAGAGACCAAGCTCCAGAAACTCCGTTAGACTGTGTGGTGGGCGTGTTCTGTTTTGCATGCAATGAAAGCACCTTTTCTATTCCTTCCACAGAATCGTCAAGAATCTCGACTTCACTGTTTATAAGTTTGATGACTATGGCAAAACATTCATTAAGAAGCAGAAATGCAGCCCCGATGCCTTTATTCAGGTGGCCCTCCAGCTGGCCTTCTACAGGTAAGCACGGCCGGCCCAGGTGGGCTGACTCACCAGCTACTCTGGACTCTAGAAGCATCTTGGAGGGGGAGGGGTGACTTTCTGTGGGCCTAGAGGATGGAGGCATGACCAGGGCAGGCTGTGTGGATGGAGGTGTCACCTAACTGGGTTTCAGAGTGTGACTGCAGTCTCAGAAATGAAAAGGAAGGATGTTGCAGGAAGCTGGCAAGCGATGGCCCAGGAGCACCGAGCTCACAGGGGAGGGGCGCAGACCTAACAAGGGCCACACAGGTGAGGAGGATGCAGGCTGGGAATGCTGCTTCTCCTCCTGATCTCACCCAGCCCACCTGGGGCCCTGAGGTGGTGTGGTTCCTCCCCAGTCTTCCCAGCTTTGGTAAGGAAATGGAGCTAGTATCCCCGCAGTGGGTCAAGTCAAAGATTTGGAGCTTGATTGGTCTCTGTCTCTCATTTCCCCCAACCTCATGTCGGTTCTCCTCCAAATGTCTGCCCTCCATCCACTGCCATTAGTCCATCCCAGGCCCCTCATCGTCCTGAGCTTGGTCAACCGCAGCAAGCCCCCAGGTCTCTGCCTCCACTCTGATCCCTATAATCCTGTCTTCATGAAGCATGAACTTGGAAATATGCAAATCAAATTCTATCACTTCCCACCACGAACGCTCCCCGTGGCTTCCCACCATGCTTAGAACAAAGTCCAGGCTTAGAAAGGCTCCCTGCAAACCAGCCTCCCCTGGGACCCTCCCCACCCCTCCCCACCCCTCCCCACCCCTCCCCACCCCTCCCCAGCTCTCTTCTGCCTCCAGACCTTTGCCCTGGCCATGCCTCTGCCCATCCACCTGTCACCACCACTCTTCACAAGCCAGCTCCTTCCCACGGCACAGGTCTCAGCCCAAGTGTCAGCCCTCAGAGGCCACCTCAGTCCCCTTGCCACCACACTGTGTTCTTTGTCCTTTGTTGCAGTTGCTAATTCACGCGAATGACCTTGTTCATTGATGTGCTGACTCTATTTTCCAGACTGTCCCCCAGGCATGGTATTCTGAGTATCTCTCACTCCTGGGACAGAGTAGGGACTGTCACAGACATGAGAAGACACTACAGGAGTTTTAGCCCAGGGTGGAACGGCCAGGTGTGTGGGTTAGAAAAGTCTGGACAATGGAAGCTCTGTGCTGGGGAAGAGATGGGGCGTAGGGAGGTGAAGTTTGAGGGCAGGGGAGGGAACCAAACTGGGCTTTTACAGGAGGCTAAAAGTAAAATGCAGACTAGCCCTTCCTCAAGACAGGGCTGGCTCCTGTTGGTCCCAGGGTTCCAGAAGCAGCAGCTCATAAACCAGCATGGCCAGTAAATAGCACTGTGCCCACCAGAACCTGCTTTTGGTTTGCAAGCAGGGGAGGCAGAAAGTGACTTTGGATCAAGCCAGGGCAAGGGGGTTTCGCTAATGAGTAGGTAGCATCCCAGCTCCCAGTGTCCCACGCAGGGCTGTAACTCCTGGGGAAAGGAGTGCAGCCACTAGGAGTGTCATCCGTCAGGCTGATGTCGCCTCACATGAGGACTGTGTTCATCGCCGGGACACCAAGTCCTCGCCGGGATTGAGCTGTGGCAGGACCCAGCATCTGGAACTGCAGTCCATGCCATTCTGAGACTCCGATAGCATGCAGCTAAAATGGGCCGTGAGGTCAGTGCCACGCCTGGGGACACTGCCACATTGGTGCCACACTTGCGTGCACTTAAGTGGATGCAAAGCCCAGAAAGGCTGGTGGACACTGCACGGAGCACCCCTCCTCTACCCTCCAGGCAGCTTTGCTGTCACCGGATGTGGCCAGAGGGCTCATTGAATAGGCAAAATATGACTGGCTTCTAGTGGAATACATTCTTCAGAGTTTCCACTGTAACAGAAAAAAATTTGAATCAACTCCTAGGTTCAGCAGAAACCTGGAAGCTGCCTAAATTGGTGTTGATCAGTGACCGGCCAGTGCTCAGCAGGGTGTTTGCCCCCACGGGCTATAGAGATACATGAAATGAGCTTCCCTGCCAGAGTCTTGGGGAAATGAGTCTTAAGTGAACTGGAAGTTTATTCACCCTCTTGGCGAGCAACTGTGCTTAAATCAGACTCGGTCTTCCCCCTCCTGGAGCTCACCCAGTACGCAAGAGATGCCCCAAGGAGACCAAGATGCAGGGCCACGACTTGCTGTGTGACCTTGGGCTGTCACTGCCCCTCTCTGAGTTCTGTGACTTTCCCCTTCCCTGCCCAACACCAGCGATTTTCCTGACTGGTGAGAAGGGTGCGTGCCAGCCTGGTGTGCCAGCCTAGGGGTGCCTGCTCAGTTCCCGTGCCCTGGCGGGTGGAGGCAGCGGCCGCTGCTCCTCCCATCACAGACGTGAGGGAGGAGAGGCTCAGCCGTGGTACCCGTGGGTCTGTTTGAAACCCCCGCTGCTCCTGGGCGGTGAGCCTGGGCAACAGCTGACACCCACGAGCCCTAAGGCCCCCTCCCTCCATCCATGCTTCCATTCACAGGTCATGCTTGAATTGTTTTTAAATAAAACAGGATTCCCTCAAGAGTGTGAATGATGAATTATTCCATTCTGTGCTATTAATCAAATATTCATGGGGTCTCACAGACAATTCTGGGTTTCCCACCTGATGGGACTTTAAAAAAAAAAAAGCTGCCAGTCACTACTTCCTTATTTTATATCCACGCAGTCCCACCCACACATTGAAGTGTGCACAGCTCTTCGTTATCCGAGGCTCCCCGACATTCATCTTTGGGGAATCTCCTCCAGAATTCTATTAGCATTAAAATGAAATACTGTGCCGAGTGAAGTCAGGACTGTAGAAATAAAGCCAGCCGAGGCTATTTTTCTTGCAGCATTTATGACTCCCTGAGAAGGCAGCCCCGCCTGCCACTCCTCCTTCATCTTGTGCAGGCTCCACCGGAGACTGGTGTCCACCTACGAGAGCGCATCCATCCGTCGGTTCCACGAGGGACGGGTGGACAACATTCGATCGGCGACCCCGGAGGCGCTGCACTTTGTGAAAGCCATTGCTGAGCCCACAGCCAATGTGCCGGTAAGTCCTGTGGGTCTGAGGGGCCTCAGGGAGGCCAGCGAGGCCGCTGTGGGCTGCCCATCCACTCGGCCCGGGACTACCTGCTTCTACGGCTTGTCTGTCACTGAGTAGCCTCTCTGGTCCATTTACAGGATTCAGAGAAGCTGGCACTCCTGAAGGATGCCATCCGAGCCCAGACCGAGTATACAGTCATGGTGAGTGATGTGATGTCGTTGGAGCTTAGGACTGCGGGCTGTGCCCAGAACATAGGCCCTGGGTGACAGCTGGGCCACCACATGTGCGGCGATCTGGTGAGGCCACCTCGCCTCTCAGAGCCTCCTCTTTCTTATCTTTAGAACCGGAGGTACATACTATTCCTGCTTTTTACGTGGATTTTACAAAAATACAATGAATGTTCTTTGAAACAACAATAATGATAATAATAGCGCCCAACACGTATAGCACTTTGCAGTTTGTACAAGAGAACTCAGATGCATGGTGGTTTGCATACCTCCCACAATCGCAGGTGAGGCAGTATTTATTCCCATCCAGGGCTGGTTTTGCCTTCTTATTCTCCATATATTTATTTATACCACCTGTGAATAAAAAAAAAAATCTTTGCTGAAAGTTAATGGTGATATCGAAATTGTAAAGGAAATGTTTCTCTAGTTTAGGGGAATAATATATTTTCTAGCACTGCAAAGTCATCACTTGCATACAAACAACAGAGAATAAGCTACTACTTGGGCTGGTGATCAATATATTAATTGCAAATCATTCCGATACAGTCTTTGAAGGATTGTATAATCTAAAGAGGAGCTGATTTCATTCTATATACTTGAAAGCAAACATAACACACACTGGGGTTTCAGAACCTGCCTGTATAGGCTTTTCTCTGATTCAGTTGCTAGGTTCCTGATTCATCTGAATAGTTAAGTGTTTGATTGGTTTGGGGGAAATCAGGCTTGCTCTCGTGTATTCAGTGGGTATTTTTTGTTTCCCTGCTCAATGCCAGGCAAGGCACTGGGAGCTAAGAAATGAAAAAGTAAGATATCTTTGGGGAGTTTACTGTGTAGCTGGGCGAAGAGGTCCTTAAATGGCAAATCCAATCCCATGTGCAAAGAGCCTTCAAGGAGTAGTACACAGCATGGGGGAGCAGGCTCGTTCCTCTGCTTGGGAAAGCCAGGAAGGCTTCTCTGAGGAAGTGGTGCTTTATATGAGACCTAGAAGATGAAGAGGTGCTTATCAGGTGGACACAGAAGGGAAGGATGGCCCCAGAGGGAACAGCATATGCAAAGGCTAAGAGTCTTAAGAGAATAAGATATAATGGAGGGAAAGCAAGCAAGTAGTTCTATGTGCAGCTTGCAAAGGACAGAAAAGCAGAAAGCTCATGGCATTGGATTTCCCTTTCACATTGCTTACCCTGGTGACCAGGTAGGAGAATGACTGGTTGGAGCGGGTGGTCTGCCAAAGGGCAGGAACTTAATATTATATAATATTAGGGAGAGCTGGTAAAAGGAATGAAGTAGAGTAGGGACAGGAAGTTGAAGAGGAAGACACAAACTTTGATCAAACATGGTGAACTGAACACAAGGGTTTACTATTGCTCCCTTGGAAACCATCAGAAATATCAGCAAAGGGATGTTTTAAGCCAGAAATACATACAGCAAAGAGAATGAGAAAGGAGGTGACAGCAAAGGTTTTGAACTGGAAAGCAGAACAGATGGCAACAGACTTAGCAGAGCAAAGAACGCTGAAACCCAAGCCAACAGTGAGGGAGGCCCAGGAGCCCAATGAACTGCACCACGGAAACTCAGAGTGGCTAAGGCGTTGGAGGCTGCACCAAAAGTAGGGGTGCATGTGGGACTGAAAGGAAGAGGATCAGTCGATGGTCTACATGAGAAGCAGTAGGCCCTCAGTGCCTCTCCACTACCCCAGGCAGCCAGGCTACTACCCTCCCCATCCCCAGTGGTGGTTTAGAAGCTTCCCCTCTGGAGAGGTTGAAGAAGGACTGTAGACTTGGGGACACCACACAGAGCTGAGAGAGGGGATACCAAACTAAAAAAAGAGGGGGGATTAATCAAACTCTGCTTACTTAGTAGTAAACCCTCCAACCATTCAGCTCTAGGTGTACCAAGAACCCCCTTTATTACCACTTCCCTCCAAACAGGAGATTAGAGGATTTATCTATGGTGAGACTGACTAGCCCAAGAGAATAAAGTCCCAAATACTGACAGTTGGGGTCCCCAGTAAAGAGCCCAGCCAGCTTCCCTCCCAGTGAAGTCCACCCCAGACAAGCACATTGTCACACACATATCCTCTCATCATCTTTCCGGTGTTTTATTCTTAAATGTGAACAAATAGCCACAAGTCATCAGACACTGAAGAGAGCTACTAACATAAAGACTAAAACCAGTAGAAATAAGAACTTTTAATTTTTAAATTATTGTTTAATTTTTAAAAATAATTTAAAAGAAACTAAAAGGAAAGAAAAACAATGCAGGACAGGGGAGAAATTTTTTTTAAATTACACTAGAGATTCTCTGAAAGATAAGGGAAGTTATTTTATCTGTAAGTAAGAATAAGAAAAACTCCAAAATTTTTTTGTCAGGAAATAAAAATAAGTGTGGGGGAAAATATTGCAGAAAAAAATGCAATGGAAGGATTGGGAGGTAAAGCCGAGATAATCTCCCCCTGAATACCAATGAAGAGATGAAATATAAGAGAGAAAAAAGGTTCAGTACAGGAGGACTGATATCTCAAGTAATAGGTACCCGGAAAGAGAAAATAGGTGTTTGTGTGTGTGTCTGATGGGGGGTAGATCAACACAAAATAATTCAAAAAAATTTCCCAGAACAGAAGGATATGAGTTTCCATATTGAGAGAGCCCACCAGGCATTTTATTTAACAGATAAAAACTACTCACACCAAGGAAATTTCACAACACTAAGGTCAAAGAGAAGATCCTAACATCTTTCAGAAAAAAAGAATAAAGTACAAAGATCAGGAATAAAAATGTAATTGGACTTCACAACAACATCACTGGAAGGCGGAAGATACTAAAACAATGGCTTCAAATTCTGGGGGAAAATTATTTTTAAGGCATATTCCATACCCAGCTAAACTATCAAGTTTGATGATCGAATAATGACATTGTATACAGAAGAGGTCTTAAAATGTTTACTTATTAAGCTCTCTTTCTTGTAAAACTATTGGAGGATGTAGAGCACTCATGTAAGAGAATAAAATATGTAAAAAGAGGTCATAGGCTCCCCAAATTAGAAGATTCAGCACAAGAAAGAGGTAGAGAAAGAGGATGAGAGTAAAGGGAGACCCATGTTGATGGCTGTTCAGCAGACCCAGGGAGCAGTCAGTCCACAGAGGAGCAAGAACTGAGAGGAGGAATGAAATTGATAAACTATCAGATACATTTTAATACCTTAAGGGAAGTTTTACACTTCCAGCCGAGGTGTTAGGAATCGATTAGTTATAGAAAGATAAGCAAGTGGGAAAAATCACAATTTAATCGTTTACAAATGGTCGATTCTAGGGAAAACAAACAAACAAACAAAAACCTGAGTCAGAAAGGGACCCTAAAACTAACACACTACGAGACTCAGCCGTGAATACTTGCACAGTGAAAATCAGGTCAACTTTGTTGGTCAAGCAACAAGGAGTTCAAATGTAACTCTACCGGGAAGATAGGGGAGTGGAAGGATTATTTGGGGAATAGGGGTACCAAAGAGCCAAAGTTTCATCTTCTATAGTAAGAAAACGGAAAAATGCAGTTGAGGCAGCCTACGCATGTTACTTAGAACTAAGACAGTCAATTGCTAAAAGGTTCCAAGTGATCGCTTCTGTGGAGTGGGAACCAGTGCTGGCAAAGAGACATATGCCTTTGGCTTATTGGGGTTTTCTATATAAACATACAACTTCGATCATAATATAAATTTTTGTGAAAAATTTAGAAAACTATCCTCCAAAGCATTGCCATAGGGTTCTGTTGTGTTAACTATTTTAAGCTGATGAAAATGACTAAATAGAAGAGATGGGGCATGGGGAAAGGAGAGCTATGAAGATGCTTTGAAGGTAAATCCCGTGCCTGATTGGCCATGTGGGGTAAGGGCTGGGAGAAGGTGGCAAGGAAACCTCCAGAGATCTGCCACGCATATTTGGCGGTGGTGGTGGAGAAAGGAAATTCCAGGGAAGGAGCAAATGTGGTCCAGAGCCCCGATCACACACTCTCATAGCACCTTGTGCTTTTCCTTCACAGCACTTTCTCAGTTTATGATCACAAGCTTATTTGTTTGGTTGGTGAGTATCGGCCCCCCACCACGTATCAGGCTCCGTGAGGCGGCACCTATGGCTGCTTTGTTCTCTAACAGCTGCTCCGGCACATAGTAGGTACTCAATTAAGATTTTCTGAATGAACGGAAGACTGAATGCTGAGTCATTTTACTCTCTACTTACTCATGGCTCTGACCCAAGCAATCTGTTAAATTAGCCCCAGTTGCTACAGTGAGTTCAGAGATGGTGAAAACAGGGGTGGATTGGTTGCCACACGGAGTAGCTGCTCCTGCACCAATCAGCCATTGAACAGCGGTAACCAGAGAAATTGAAAAAGTGCCCTCTGCTTCATAGATGGGCTCACAGTTCTTCCCCACTCTTCTAACGGGGCCAGCTAAAGTGAGCAGTGGTTGTAAACATGTCTTCTCAGCCTATAATTAGGTGCATTTGGAGAGACGGAGGCCTTTGAGTCATCTTTATGCATTTATATTCAACTGAAAGAGAACACCTGTCAAATTCCAAAACGTGACTTGCAAACCTGAATGAAGTTCATTGTGATGGGAGGCTTCCTCCTCCGCGGGGCGTTAATGGCTAAGTGATCATCTTACATAACTGTGAAGCCCCCAAGAGTTACAACTACCCTTGCGTTGACCCGGAGGTTATTATGAGAGGCCAGAGGTGGCCCCCATGTCTCCATCAGTCCTCCTCAAATTGCCCCAAATACACACGTCATGCAAGTAAAACCAGTGTGCATGCCACACACACAGCCTCCAGTGGGGAAGATGTAGAAAAATGAAAAAATTTAGAAAAATATCCTCTGGCCCCACTGCCCAGCTTCCAGCCACACCTCCAACCCTGGGCTTCTCCTATGTACAAATCCAGGAGTCCCCACTGCTATTTTTGTATCCTTTGATAAGAGCTCAAATACCTGTGATAAAAAGAAAAATCCTTTCTTCATCCAACAAGCTTTCCCCTTGAAAATGTCAGCCGAACCTCTGCTAAGATGTTTTGTTCCTGTCTCAAAATTATTCTTAGATGATGAATCCAGTTTAGTTCAATTCATTCCGAGTCCATGAAATCGTAACCAAGATTCAGGAACAGACCTCAGTGCCCTCCGTCTCTCATTCCTTAGGCTCCTGCTGGAGGATGAAGTTGGTTGTGGTGAGAGTCTGCCCAGTGACAGCCCAGGGCACCCCTCCCCATGCCTGGATGGGGCCCAGCACCCGTGTTCCTGCCCAGACTCCTACCCTATCTGAGAGGGTCCTGCGGATGCCCAGCTGGCCTTGCTCTTTCCACCTAGAGCATCAAGTATTTAGCCACAGCAAACATCAGCAGGGACCATGTTGCAGGGGAACTCAGAATCATTGCCTTTTAATTCAAGCATCCTCATGTTGGAACCCAACTTGCTCTGGACTCATCCTGTGTACACAGAAATGCACAAGGGCCCAAGGAACAGAGGCCACGTAGTATGGTGGTCGGTCCTGGGCGGTCACCCACACACAGTGTCCTGCAGCTAACACGGGAGGCACGAGCCTTGAGAGTTGCTATTAGCATTGAGGACTAGAGAGAGGGGAGGAGGGGGAGTCTCATGTTCTGTTCTTTGTCCCCAATGACCCAGGCCATAACAGGGATGGCCATCGACAACCACCTGCTGGGGCTGCGGGAGCTGGCCCGGGAAGTGTGCAAGGAGCCGCCTGAGATATTCACAGATGAAACATACCTGATGAGCAACCGGTTTGTCCTCTCCACCAGCCAGGTACAGCCCCAGTGTGGCCACCCCAAAGTGGCTGCTTAGTGGAACCAGTGGGCTCTTTAAACCAGCTCTTTGAAAAAAGAGCTCACTGACTACAGCCCACTGGTTGGAGTCAGGCCAGTCCTGGCTTTGCTTCCAATGAGCTGCGTGGCCTTCAGCAGAAGGACCTAAATGCTCAGGATGCTGGTTTCCCCATTCGAAATGGTTGTAATCATGAACGCCACCTCAACAGAGGCGGACAGGATGGGAGAACGCCCATTCTGGTACACTAACCATTACGCTCACTCCCTTTCAACGTTGCCTGAGAGGTGGTGTTCCACTGGGGTGACCACAGGCTCTGAAGCCCGACAGACCTAGAGCAAAGTCCTGGCTCAATCAGATGCGACCTGTAGGTAGAAACCCTAGCCCAGCATCTGGCATGGGCAGGGTCCTCCAAACAGGTCGCAGCTATTATTGTAAAGGTCTACTGCCAGCCAGCATGGTCCCCCCGCCAGTTCAAAATACCTCCCCTCCCCATCCCACTCCCCTCCCCACAAACGTCAGTTTACTAAAACTCCACCTCATCTGCGAAAAGCTGGATGTGGGCAATCAAAAGGGCTGATAAAGTTGTGTTTGAGGATAAATCCCACTCAGTAATTTCATCTTGTCATTACGGCAGTGAGTTGCCGACGTGAGTAAACGAGGGCAGAACACAACCACATAAATTCTTCAGGAAACCATCCATGAGCGAAACGTGCTCTGGAATGGCTTTATGGCCTTCATCTGTTGCACGGCAAATTTATCTGACAATGAGGTGACTCTATTAGCAAGACTAATGGTTTGTTCTGCCCCATTAAAACAGCCAGTGTCATTTCTGGCCTGAGCACACAGAACCTGTGGGTTTAAAAACAAACCCCGCCCTGAAACTGCTCACGAATGTGTTCTCTTTTCCCTTTAAGACCAGCTAATAAAATTAACTGGGGTATGTTGATTTGCTGTTGGGTTTTTTTTTCCCAACTGAAATGAACATTTATGGCTTGAATGAATGCCTTCAGAAATACCTTATCTTGGTTTGTGATCCAGATTACAAAATCCCGGCCCCTTTGAATTCAAAACATAGCCGGTACCTAACTAAAACTTCAGTTGATGGCAATCTTTGAAACGCCCAGCGCTGGGTAATTGTGCGTGGCCAGGCTGCGCGGAGAAAATCAGAGCAGCCAGGCAATACTGACAGTAATTAAGGATGCGGGGAAAATCAACAGAGAAGACGAGCCAGATTTCCTCCAGTTCATAAATTACTCCCTCTGGGAAGCCATCTACCCGTTGGGTGCCACCCGGGTGCCATTTAGAAAATTGCTCTGATTGCCTCGGTGATTCAGACAGCCCCCAGGTGAAGGAGAGACTCGGCTCGAGACCCCGCACCAGGTCACTCTGGGAGCGTCTGACTCCATGAGTAGAGCGGATTTCACACCAGGCAGGGGCTGACGGCCCCTCTTCTTCTGATTCCATGCAGTTAGATGGGTTTGTTTTGATGGCTCTGGCTGTGGCCGTCCAGGATGGAGCTGTCAGTTGATTTGGTTAATTCAGTCCAACGCCCAGATGGAAAACAGTCAAAGAGAAGCAAATATCCTGTTGAGACCCCTGGGGTTGCTGGAATGCCCTGCTCTCTAGGAAGCTTTTAGAGCAAGCAGCTCCTGACCTGCCCTCTCCTCCAGGTGCCCACCACCATGGAGATGTTTTGCTGCTACGGACCTGTGGTACCCAATGGGTATGGCGCCTGCTACAACCCCCAGCCAGAGAGCATCCTTTTCTGCATCTCCAGCTTCCATGGCTGCAAAGAGACCTCTTCAACCAAGTTTGCAAAAGCTGTGGAAGAAAGCCTCGTTGAAATGAGAGGCCTCTGCAGTCTGCCACAATCTGCCACGGAGAAGCCACTGGCGACCAAGGAAAAAGTCATGAGGCCCAGCCAAGGGCATCAACCTTGACTGCTGCCACTAGGTTTCACCTCCCCAAACCCAACATTCTGCAGCTGTCCAATCCGACCGAAGCCCTGCTCCCAACCCTCACCCCAGTTTTCCGTAGCTCCCCTGTAACTCCAGGCCTAACACGCAGACCACACTGAGGCAACATGCAAAGCTGGAGTTTTAGGAGGAAAGTATCCCTCGTTATGCATGGGAATTATCATTATTAATCAAGCTGCCCTCTGACCTCTGCCCTGGGAAATAAGACCAGCCTGGCTCAGGGGTGGCCAGGGTGAGGTGCAGGAAGTCAGCCCCGATTTCCCTCCACGGCCACAGAACCTTAATGTTAGTGTTTGCTTCCTAGCAGGAACTGGCATGTCCAGGTGATGCTTTTGCCCAATGAAAGAATGAGTCACCTTATTATGTGCAATGTACCCAAATGAACCATGAAAGGTGAGGCTAACTCCAGGTCATTACCTAGTATCTTTTGGGGAGGAGTTTTCAGAGTTGAAGCAGCCTGATCATGGCATTCAGCACACACACACACACAGAGCCCAAGTTAATTTAAAATACAGTGATCCGGGCCCACAAATACATTTCTCCTTTTTTGCCTCCCAGGGGCAGCCTGGGAGTTCTGAACTCATCCACTGAGTTCAGAATATCTGGTCCACCTATTCTGAAAGGGGAAAAAAAGGTCTGCCATTGCCCCGGGGTAGCTGCTGCTCCCGGCTTTCCCTGGGGGCGTGGTGGGGACCAGTCCACTTCCCTCGGGATCTTGCCACTTGCATTTTTTCTGGTTGTGTTCCCACTCGCCTTCACAAGAAACATGCCCTGATAGGTGATCAGCCTTTTAGAGGAGAGGAGAGAGGGGTGCTTCAGGGGTTTTCTGCGGCTGTTGTTTGTTTTGTTCATTCTTAAGAGAGGCTTTTAAGAAATTCACTGTGATGTGAATTTCAGAAAATGATTTCAGTGGCCTAAGCAGGACACCCTTGTTCAGCTGGGCTCCTTTGTGTGGGCGATGTTATCCAGGGATTCTGATTAAAAGCCATGTGGAAGGGCCCAGAGCAAGGCTGTGCACTGGCCTGGGGGCTGAGGGCACAGCTGGAGGGAGCAGGGCTGGGAGGAGGGAATGGGCTGCGTGCAGACTCAGGCCTGATAGAGAGGCCGACAGTCCACTGAGCCAGGGGGGAGACCGTCCAGAGAGGCTGTGATCGCAGAGGGGATATGAGAGAAACTTTCCACTGGGGCATATTTTTATGGGAAAGCAACCAGAAAAATCAAAACTGCAAATAGCTGGGGCAGCCTGCCTAGGTCCAGCAGAGGAGCAGAGGTGTGTCTCATCATGTTGAGTTCTGCCATGCTCCCTGCGGGGTTTTCTGAAAAAGCCCCCCTGCCTGCTGCCGTCTTGCTGTGTTCCATGTCATTCTGAGCCGTCCACTCTGGTCCAGGGACCCTGCATGTGTCCCTTCCTTGGACCACCATGCGAGCTCTCTGCACTTCAACCTGTAATGAAGCAGGCAGACCTGAGACAGAGTAGGCATTCTGGCCTTTGCTGGGCTCGTTGAAAACACAAACATCTGTAAGCAGTAAATCCCGTGAGCCCCTGGTTTTAAGTTGAGGGGTTTCTATTGGATGATCAGGATGATTCCGGCCCTGCCCCTTCAAAGCCACTGGTCTGCAGGTCCATGCTCCTTCTCTCAGACGTCTACCTTCCTTCTCCCCCTGGGAAGGCACGGCCTAGGAGTCCTGGAAATGTTTGGGGAACTGCTGTCCACCTGCTGTAAGTTGACCCAAAGCTTCTTGTCTGTTCTCATCAAATGACCACAGTAGAGATCCAAGCTCTCTTCTGGTCTCTCTCCATGGATTCCTGGGCAGGCAGAGAGCTTTGGGATCAGGCAGCCACACTGACCTTGACCAAGAGACTTAAATGCTCAGACACTCAATTCTCTCCATTGTCCAATGGGGATGAGAGTGTCCTGGCCTCGTGAGGCTGTCACAATGGTAGGTCACGTGTGTAAAGGACCTTGCACAAGCAGGTGGGCACTGGTGCCTGCTGTCAGGGTGACAATACCCCAACGGGCATTGTTTGAGTGATGTTTGTTTCAAACTTTGTACACTGATTTGACAGGACCAAACTCACATCTGCCATTCTCTGAGCACAGGGAAAGGAAACTGACTTTGTGTATTCAGATGTCAATCACGTGTGGATGGCAGACATTTGGCAGGAGGGAACACCTCCTCTCTCTGAGGAAGGGCTGGAAGCTGGTCTTCCCCCTCCAAGAACAGGTGGGTGCACTGAGCCTTTACGCAAAGGCGCTGCTGAGCCATGGCCATGGGCATCTCTGCAGAGACCCTCGTAAAGAGACTGTTCCAGGTGTCCCCAATGGGGTAGAAAATGAGACTTGGAGACAGACCTTCAGGGACAGTGATGCATAATAAAAATGTACATGGCCACCTTACAATAACTGCTAAGTTGCCAAAATATATAAAGTTGAGATTTGAGTTCTATTTTTATAAAATAGTTCTAGATTTATGGCAATATGGACATGTGTATTTATAGCCTTTCAATTTTAAGTTATAGTTTTGTGCTTTACAGAAATATATGTATGACTAAAGAACTGTATATTGAAAGCACTATATTCAAATTATTTAAAGACTGTAAGTCTATATTCAATAAAAAGTAATGCCAAGAAAGATGGTGTTGGCCATTGTGTCTACACAGAAAATCTATAGAAATTTTGTTGTAAATTCTGGGAGCTGGGTCAGTGATTCATTTGCCTTTGTCTGAGGTCTGCCAGCAGCAGCAGCAGAAGTCTCAAAGACAGGGACCAGGGGAGAAAAAAGAGGAAAGAACTTAGCCCCTCCTAGTGTGTGGGCATCCCACCACGGGGTTGGGGGAGGGGCAGAGAGGTTTCACCCGGTGTTTGTGATCAGGTTGGCGGAAACCTGGGTGTAGAGATGGTGTCTGCACTTAAGCCTGCACAAAGATGCACAGGCAGGATGGAACGGAAGGCAAAGCATCAGGCTCAGAGGTGGAATGCCTAAACTACCGATGTAGGTCTTTCTCTAACTTGCTGTGGACTTTGGGGCATCTCTCTCACCTCTCTAGCCCTCAGTTTCCTCATCTGTCAAATGGGGATGTTGATATCAGCATTACTCACTTCCAGAGTTGTGGCAAGATGATGTAAGATGGTCGCTGTCTGAAAACTTAGGAAGTGATGTGAAAACCTAACAGTCTTATAAGCTCACAGGTCCATGGGCACACAGGTTCCTGCACCCTGCACAGCCCTGCACCCTGCGCAGATATATTCCAAGCTGCAAGAACCCCTCCACAGCCACAATAATCCACAGAACAAGAACTGAGATTCCTCCAAATGGATGCCCCAGTGTTTTCCAATCAGAGTCAAAAGGGGACCTTAAAGTCTATGACTTTGTGTGATTTGGATGCGGAAAAGGCATTATCCAAAAAGATAATGGCTAAGAATAATATTCCAGGAGCAATGGAGGGGAAAGGAAAGAACAGGGTGAAAGTAATGTGGGTTTGCTCTCATTGATCACGTATATCACATGTGGCCCCAAAACAACCAGATGGAGATGACAGAGAGAGCAAAGTGCCAACAGGCAGATCAACCCCACAACGTGCAAAATAATGCCACCTGCTCCCGTCACCTCTGAAGGTCCTGTGGGGTGGATGCTGGTACATTCAGGTGAAAATATAGGGAGGAGTCTCTCCTGGGTTCACAAGAGCAACCACAAGTTTCCAAATTACTCCAAAGCAGTTCTCCTTGGGCGCAGAGGGAGAACCAGTACCTTGGGTTCCCTTTATAAATTCAGGCAATCTTCCCGCTTTTGTGTTTCTCTGAGTTTTCTTTCCAAAGAGGCCTCTTGAGTCCGCAGGATGAACACTGTGCCATTTGTGGGAAGAGCTGGGCTCACATGCCATTAAGAGGAACTTTCTAAAAACTCCGTTCTCTCATTTTCTAAGGACCAGCTCTCCTTGTTTTTTCCTACTGCTTCTTCCATCTCCTCATGGGATTTCACTTCCTATTTCTGTTCCTTGTATGTCATTGGACCCCAGGGTTCTGTCCTTGGACTCTATTTCTTATATTTAAGGAGCAGCAAAATGGTAGGCTGGGCTGATGCCAAAGGGCCCCCCTCCACCTATAAAAACATACACACAAAGAGGAAAAATGCTCAAAATTATAGTCCAGTTCAAAAGAAAGAAAAGCAATCCTCACATTCCAGGGGGAAAAAAACAGTGTCCAAAACAGAGCAAGGAGCATGAGTGAAAGGGGTATCAGACCAGACACGGACTCCAGTGGTTGACAGTGGGCTTCTCCACTCCTGCAAGTTGAGAAGACATAACTTCAGCCCAGACAAGGTGGGAGATGCAGCTAAATGCCCTGCACAAAACCAGAACCTCACGGAGGTGTCCCAGCCCTGTAAAAACTGCAACACTCTTCCCATCAGCCCAGGGGAACATTGAGGAACCATGCCAAGATGGTGGAAAAAGACATCCATGAGAAATTAAATTATAAACTTACGCCATTCGGGGATGTAGAGTCTGAATGTATCCAACTTACCTGTGAAGCAGGAATTTCAAGCGAAGAATTTATTTAAATTGCCTGGCTCAGTAAGATCCAAAGGGCCTCAGCAGAATCAAATACAAAACTGTTTTCCACAACCCTGGACACACCAAATACCCTTAGGGGGAAAACACTCCATTAAACATGAGCTCACAGTCAAAAACTACAAAAAGCACAACAAACGGCAGCTCACGGGAGGGAAGCAAGACAAAACAAACAGAAGAATAACATCAGGAAGGCTGGAGAAAACAGAGACAATGGAGGAAACACACTATTGAACGAGAAAATGGTTAAGAATATTAAAAAAAAAACCCGCATCATTCTAAAACTCATGGTCAAAAAAGAAATAATAATGGAAATTTGAAAATACTTAGAGCAGAATAATAATAAAGACACCGCATATCAAAACTTCTGCGACACAGCGTTGAAGGGAATTTATACTTACATCAGAACAGAAGAAAGACTCAAAATGGATGAGCTAAGACTTAAAACATAAGAAAAAGAATCAAACAGTAAAAGGAACAATAAACTCAAAGAAAGTAATAAAGATAAAAACAGCTATCAATGAAAGAGAAAACAAAAAACAACAGAGAGGCTTAAATAAAGGAAAAGTTGGTTCTTTAAAAAAGCTAACAAAATGGATAAGCCTCTGGTAAAACCAATAATAACAACGGAAGTTCAGAAATAAATAATATTATGAATAAAAAGTTAACGTAACTACAATAAAGTAGACAATAAAAAGATAGCAAAAAATACATCAACCACTTTATGCCAATAAATTTGAAAATTCAGACTAAAAATAGAAAAATTCTTAGAAAAATATAATTTACTAAAACTGATGCAAGAAGAAATAAAATTCCTGGATAGTCTTACAAATAGTAAATAAACTGAAGTGGTAATTTTAAATCTTCTCATTCAGGGGAAAAAGGGAGGAGGGGAAGGAGAAGGAACATAAAATTGTATAGACATGCTCCACCAAACATTCAAAGAAGTGATCATTTGATTTGTATACAAAATAAATAAGGGGATATTCCATCTTCTTCTATACTCTCTTATTTATTCCCTGAAGCTAGTGTAACTTTAACATCCATACCAGAGTAGAACATACAATAAAGAAAAACTACAGCCTCACTTAACTCATGCACATATATCCAAAAATCCTAAGTCAAATACTAGCAAACAAATTCTAACATAATCTAAAAGAGACAATACACTCACGATCCATTCAGGTTTATCCAAGAATGCAAGATAGCTTAATATTAGAAGATATCTAAATGTCAGTTATTCATCAACAGCTTAAAGAATAAAAGTAATAGGATCATTCTAATCATTAAAATCACTAAAATGTATTCAAAAAATTCAACTCATTCATAATTTTTAAGAAATACTCAGAGTAACATGCAATTAGAAAAGAACCTAGCTTCACAAAGAACATCTATAAAAGACATACAATATATATCATCCTAAATAGGGAAATATTGGAAATGTTTTCTATCCTTTAAAATCAGGGTAAAGACAGGATATGTACTCATCACTTTTATTCAATCATTGCACTAGGGGGTCTAGCCTGTGCAATAAGGAAAAATGAAAGGCTTAATAAAGTAAATAAAACTATCATTATTTGCAGACAATGTGACTGTCTACATAGAAAACCCAAAAGAATCTACAGATAAGTTAGTAGAAATTATGACAAGTTCAAGGTGGCTCATATAAGATCAATATAAGCCAACTTCATTTTATACTACAATAAAATCACAATGCAAAATACATGTCTTACAATAGAAACTTGTAAGCATTCTAACAAAGACAGGAAGACCTATACACAGATAATTATCAAATACACTGAAAGACATTGAAGAGGATCTAAACAAAGGAGAGATTCTCCAATACAATAAATAGGAAGGTCTCAGAAAGATTCAGTTTTCCCCAAACTGATCTCCAGAGTCAATGCAACTGAGCAAAATTCTCAACGGGAAACTTCTGTTTCTGATAATGGTGGAGTAGTTTGATTCAGACTGTGCTTCCTATACAAGACATATTTTAAAATATAGCATGTTTGGTTTTTTTCAGTCTCCTTGAAAAATCATAAAAGAGCTAACTGGATCAAGATCAGGGAAAGGATGAAAGTAAGCATAGAACTGGAGATGATTTTCCTCTAGAGCTATCCAGTGATCTTGAATAGGCAACCTAGAAGATGAGATGCAATTTTGAGTTTGCAGAGTTAGGTTTATAGAAATTGGATCTAGCACTACCAAGGGGGAGCCCTGGTAAGCCACCACCCACCACCGCCATTGGGCTAGGGCCCCAAAAGACTGCACCACAGAAATGAGGAAAAAATATAAGTAAACCAACCTCCATATGGACTGCAGCCCAGTTTCAGGCCATCTGGAAGGCTCCGAAAATCTCAAGCCCTTAAATTCTATTAAGATGACCCTGTGTTGCTGGTGCTACAGAACCCGGCAAGAAGTGAAGAAAAAGGCTTCTGTAGAGGAAGACAACATCATCCTCAGCCTCAAATTGTTTCTACAAATAATTCTTCTAAGCCAATATCCAGTACACGATCAAAATAAACCAAGAACTCTAGGAGACAAGACGAAATGGCAGAAACCAGCAGAAATCATAACAGAAACAGACACTTGAGGCCTCCAGGTAGTGGAATTCTCCAACACAGACTATAAAATAAGACTATGATCAAGATGATAAAATCAGATCTAAAAAACCTGGCAAGAGACTGAAAACTATAAAAAAGTGGTGCAGCAGATATGAAAAGGGGCCAAGATTGAAACTAAAATTCTAGAATTGAAGAATTAAAAAATTTCTTAAATAAAGAGTGATGGCTTTGATAGTAGTAGACACAGCTGAAGAGAAAATTAGTAAACTGGACTACTGATAAAATTGAATGAATGAATGAATACATAAATACACACAATCCCAAAAGAAGCATAGAAGAAAGAGAGAAAAACACAGGAGAGAAGAGAGTGTGAAGAATACATTGAGAAAGTCTAACACACATTTAACTGGAGTCTCTGAAAAGTGAGAAAATGGATAGAAGCAATATGTGAAGAGCTAATAGCTCAAATTATTCTGAAACAGGTGAAGGACTTAAATTCACAGTTTCAAGAATCCCACCAAATCCCAGGCAAGATAAATAAAAAGAAATCTATACATATCGCCTTATAAAGGTTTCCAGAAGTTTCATGTCTAACTTGCCTCATAAGGTTACTTGGCCCCTCTGAGACTCAGTTTTATAAATACAACCTACTTCATAGGAATGGTTAAATGATAAATGCTTAGCTTGTCCCCTGACATAAACTTTCTGTAACTAGCTGTCAATGTTGGCTATTGTTATTTATCATGAACACTTGCCATACCAGGTTGAAATTCCGTGTCTACCGGGCAGTGAGGGTCATGAGAGTGGCCTCCGACCACCACTACACGTTTCTGCACCCTAGCGGAGGACACACAGTAGGTGGTACAGGCATCCAAGAAGGGAGATTCCTCATCCCCCCAAGTCCCCAGTCCAGGCACACAGCAGGGGACTGGGGTTGTACATGAAGATCCTCGAGCTCCACCTCACAACCCTCCATGGCCCCGCCTATCCATGCATGGCCACGCCCACTCCCAAGAACCTGAAAAGCGGTTGCCTAGCAGTGCATATTGCGCAGTCGCCCCTGTAGGCAGCCCAGCCATGCCCAAGAACGCGTTGGTCATCATACGCTATGGGCCATACAGCTCAGTCGGCCTGTCAGTGGAGCACCGAACCTATCGCCTGGAAGGCCTGCTAGGTAGGCAGCTAAGCGCCGAAGGGCCACCCAGCTGCGTGTGCCCAGGTGCACACCAGCCTCTGAGCATCTGTGCAAGCTATGTCCTCTGCCTAGACGTCCTTCCTACCTCAGCCCTAGGCCAGTGCTGCCTCCTCTGGAAAGTCTTCCCTGAGCCTCCACAACCCCAGAATGATTTAGCATCTTCCTCTGGCTTACACTGCTTCAACATTAGAGTAGGAATAAACAGGCACTGTGAGCCCACTGGGTGCTGGCAAGTAGCTGCAAGTTACCTGGATAGAAAGGATTCTATAACCTGTTTTACACATTGGGAAACTGAGGATCAGGAATATTAAGTGAATTTTCCAAGGTAATATGACTGGAAAAATGTGGAGAATCTATCCCTTGATCATTCATTCATGCAACAAACTTTTACTGAGCACCTAGTATGTCTTGGACACTCTTCCAGGTACTGGAGACACACTGGTGAACAAGATATATGTCCTTGAAGTGACTTTCTCATCGTTGACTACTAATTGACAGTTATGCCAAACCTCTGACAAGGAACGCAATTATAGTGGGACCTGCCACTGGCCATAATTGGAGGTGAGAGGGGAGAGATCTAGAAAGGTGTACTTGCCTGAATTACATTTGAGTTGAGCTTTAAAGAATAAGGAGAAACTAACCAGGTAAAGGGAAGAAAGAGCATTCCAGGCAGTGAGACTAAATATTTTAAAAGGCTGGAAGCATGAATAGATGATGTATGTACTGATGGGAGGATGAGGATGGAAAAAGCCCAGGACTGAGTCTTCATGAACTCCATTATATGACCCAAACCTGGGATCTCCCAGGGAAAATGTCTGTGGGAGTCCACGGGACACATAACTGGCAATCTGGGAGGGCCTTCTGGAGGAGGTGGCATTTGAGTTCCAGAATAAGTAGGATTATTTGGAGAATAAGCAGGATTTCAATCAGCAGAGAAAGTTGCTTTCTCGAGAGAACAGTTGCTTGAGAAATTTCTATCATAAATCTCAGTGTTTTTTGGCGATGTTTAAAATGTTTTGTAGTCTTGGCTAAGGACACTGCCTAAACTGACTTTTTGCTTCCTTCTCCTCTAATGAGCCCCACACACTGACCCCTCACTTCATAACCCACCTTTCGTTTATGTTCACTAGATGATGAGAGTAAGCAGCTACAACATTTAAAAAAAAAAAATAAGGTGGATCTTGAACTGCTGCCAAAGAGTCTACATTTAAGAGATCTCTGAGCCTTCTAATTTTCTGTCTCTAGGCTTTTGACTTTTTTTGTCTCTTTTTTTTAAACATTTTTTATTGATTTATAATCATTTTACAATGTTGTGTCAAATTCCAGTGTTCAGCACAACTTTTCAGTTATGCATGAACATATATATATATTCATTGTCACATTTTTTTCTCTGTGAGCTACCATAAGATTTTGTGTATATTTCCCTGGCTTTTGACCTTTATAGAAAGTTTTTTCTTTGCTTCAGGTTTAGGGAGTAGCAGCTCCTCTTCCCCAACCTAGTCTCATATTTTCTGCCCTATTTCAGGTCTCTTTCTTTCTTTCTTTCTTTCTTTCTTTCTTTCTTTCGGTAGCATATTTTTACTGTGATAAAATATATATAACATAAAATTTGCCATTGGAACCATTTTAAGTGTACAATTCAGTGACATTAATGACATTCAAAATGTTGTATAATCGGGGGAGAGTATAGCTCAGTAGCAGAGTGCGTGCTTAGCTTGCACAAGGTCCTGGGTTGAATCCCACCGTACCTCCATTAAATAAATAAGTAAATAAATAAACCTAATTACCTCCCCCTCCAAAAGAGAACAAAAACAAACAGTAAAAGCTTTTTTAAAAAATGTTGTACAACTGTCACCACTACCTATTTTCCAAAATTTTTCAATACATCAAACAAACTGAATCCACTCTGTATTCTCCCAGCTCCTGCTAGCTTCCAGCCTACTTTTTGTTTTTATGAATTTGCCCATTCTAGATATTTTATGTAATAAAAATCATACATTTGTCCTTTTGTGTCCGGCTTATTTCACGTAACATAGTATCTTTCAAGGTTCATCCATGTTGTAACATGTATTAAGACTTCATTTCTTTCTACCGCCAAATAGTATTCTATTGTATGCTTATACCACATTTCGTTTTTCCATTCATCTGTTAATGGACACTTCAGTTGTTTCCTGCTTTTGGTTACTGTGAATAATGCTGCTATGAACATAAGTGCACAAGTATCTGAGTTCCTGTTTTCAATTTTTATGGGTGCAGTTGCTGAATCATATAGGAATTCTATGTTTAATTTATTGAGGAACTTACCAAACTGCTTTCTACAGCAGCTGCACCATTTTACATTACCACCAGCAATGTATGAGGTTCCAATTTCTCCACCTTCTTACCAATACTTGTTCTTTCTCGTCTTTCTTTTCTTTTTCAAATTATAGCCAACCTAGTAGGTGTGAAATGGAATCTCACTGTGGTTTTTATTTGCATTTCTCTAGTGACTAATGGTGCTGAGCATCCTTTCATGTGCTTATTGGCTGTTTATCTGCCTCTTTCGAGAAATGTCTGTTTAAGTCCTTTGCTCATTGTTTAAATGGATTGTTCTTTTTGTTGTTGAGTTGGAAGAGTTCTTTATATTTTCTGGATACTAGACCTTTATCAGATACATGATTAGTGAAAAATTTCTCCCATTTTACAGATTATCTTTTCACTTTCTTAATAATGTCCTTTGATGCACAAAAGTTTTTATTTTTAATGAAGTTCAATTTTCTTTTTTTCTTTTGATGTTTAAGAAATATTTGCCAAATCTGACGTCATTCAGATTTTCCCCTATGTTTTCTTCTAAGAGTTTCATAGTTTCTACATTTAGACCTTTGATCCATTTTGAGTTAATTTTTATATATAGTATAAGAAAAAAGGTCTAATTTCCTTCAAAAGACATTCATGTGGATATCCAGTTTTCTGAGTACAATTTGTTAAAGAGACTGTCCTTTGCCCACTGAATAATCCTGGCTCTCATGACAAAATCAATTGACTATTAATGTGATGGTTTATTTTGTTGCCAGAGGGGTGGGGGGTGGGAAGGGATAGACTGGGATTTCAAAATTGTAGAATAGATAAACAAGATTATACTGTATAGCACAGGGAAATATACACAAAACTTTATGGTAGCTCACAGAGAAAAGAATGTGACAATGAGTGTGTATATGTCCATGTATGACTGAAAAATTGTGCTGAACACTGGAATTTGACACAACATTGTAAAATGATCATAAATCAATAAAAAATGTTAAAAAAATCAATTGACTATTAATGTGATGGTTTATTTTGGACTCTTGATTCTATTCCATTGGCCTGTATGTTTATCCTTATGACAGTAACCACATTCTTTTAATTACCGTAGCTTTTTGTAAGTTTTGAAATCCGCAAGTGTGATACTTTCAACTTTCTTCTTCCTCAAGATTGTTTTGGCTATTCTGAGTCCCTTGAAATTATCTATGAATTTTAGGATAAGTCTTTCCATTTCTGCAAAAAACACCACTGAGATTTTGGTAGGAATTGCAGTGAATCTGTATACTGCTTTGAGAAGTACTGTCATCTTAAAAATACTGTCTTTCAATCCATGCACATGGTATACTTTTCCGTTTACTTAGGTCTTCTTTCATTTCTTTCAGCAATTTTGGTAGTTTTCAGTGTATAAGATTTGCACCTCCTTGGTTAAGTCTGTTCATTTGTGTTTTCTTCTTTTAGATGCTATTGTAGTTGGAATTGTTTTATGAATTTCCTTTTCAGATTGTTCATTTCTAGTGTATAAAATTACAGCTGATTTTGTGTTGATTTTATTAGCTCAAACAGTGTTTTTGTGGACTCTAGGGTTTTCTAGATATAAGAGCATAGACATAGTTTTTACTTCTTCCTTTCTAATTTGGATGCCATTTAAAATCTTTTTCTTGCTTAATTCCTCTTGTTGAATAGAAGTGCCAAAAGCAGGCACCCTTGTCTTGTTCCTGATTTTAGGGGAAAATCTTTCAGCCTTTCTCCATTATAAGTTAAGCTGTGGATGTTTCATACATGACCTTTATCGTGGTGAGGAAGATTTCCTTCTATTCCCATTTGGCTGAATGTGTTTATCATGAAAGCATGTTGGGTATCATCAAATGCTTTTTCTGAATAAATTGAGGTGATTGCTTTTGCTTCCTTCATTCTAGTAATGAGGTATATTACATCTACTGGTTTTCATGTGTTGGGCAACCCTTGCACTCCTGTGAAAAATCCCACTTGGTCTTGGTGTATAATCCTTTTACTATGCTACTGAATTCAGTTTGCTAATTTTTTGTGGAGGGTTTTGTGTCAGAATTCAAAAGGGCTGGTGGCCAGTAGTCTTCTTTTCTTATAGTGTTTTTGTCTGGCTTTGGTATCAGGATAATGCTGGGCTCGTAGAATGAGTTTGAAAGTGGCCCCCTTCTCTTTAATTTTTGGAAGAGTTTGGGAAGGTTTGGTTTTAACTCTTCTTTAAATGTTTGGTAGAGTTAACCAGTAAACCATCTATCTGGTCCTGGGCTTTTTTTGTTGTTGGGAGGTTTTTGATCACTGATTCAATCTTCTTACTAGTTGCTGAGCTTCTTGGAGGTGTATTTTCATGTCTTTTATCAAATTTGGGAAGTTTTCAACCATTATTCCTTTAAATATTCTTTCTGCCACTTCCTCTTTTGCCCTTCCGGGATTCCCAGCGTGTGTATGTTGGTGCATTTAATGGTGTCCCATGGGTTCCTTAGGCTCCATTCACTTTTCTTCATTCTTTGTTCTTTCTCTGCCTCAGACTTGCCAATTTCAATTGTCCTGTCTTCAAGTTCACTGATTTGTCCTTCTGCCTGCTCAAGTCTATTGCTGAACCCCTCTAGTGAATTTTTTCATTTCAGTTACTGTATTTTTCACTCCAGAATTTCTGTTTGGTTCCTTTTCAGAATTTCTCTCTTTACGGATATTCTCAATTTGTTCCTACATCATTTTCCTAGTTTCCTTTGGTTGTTTGTTGTAGTTTCCTTTTCCTCTTTGAGCATATTTAAGGTAGCTGATTTTAAGTCTACTGTCTGGATTTCCTCAGAGACAGTTTTTATCAACGTATTTTTTTCCTTTGAATGTCTGTTACTTTCCTATTTCTTTGTATGCTTTTTCATTCTTTTATTAAAGCTGGATATTCAAATATTATAATGTGATAACTCTGGAAATCAGATTCTCCCCATTTCCCAAGATTTATGGTTCTTAATTGTTGAGGGCTTAGCTTGTGGTCAGCCAGAGTTTTAACAGAGATTCCCTTGAATGCCAGGAGCCTTAAAACAAAACAAAATAAAACAAACAAAAAAGCCTCTTTCATTCTGTATGTATTTGCTCTATGTTGAGGTATTCTTTTAATACTTAGCCGGGCTATTTGCAACTCTGCCTCAGCCTTTTCTTCTTGTTTTCTCTGAGCCTGTGAATCAGCCAGTGATGAAAGCTTAGGATCTTCTCAAGTCTTTTCTGAGCTTGCATCCTGCTCTGGGCATGCATCAGGGTTTCCAAATTCCCCAGTATACACAAGTGCTTTTAATGCCTCTAATTTCTCCAAAAAAAAAAAAAAAAAGAAGGAGGAGGAGGAGAAGAAAAAAAAGAAGACTCTCTCTCCAGCTTTTCCTCCCAGGCTTTATGAGGTTTATTGTATATCTCAATAGTCTTTTGCCCAGAGAGCTACGCGATTTTCTTTTGCCCTACAATGTTTTTGAGCACTGCCCACGGCGTTTTCACCCTGTGTGAGTTCCAGGTTAGCTGAAACAAAGACAAGCACCTTGTGTCAATCCTCTAGGCAGCCCGCAGACAGGTTAGGACATACAGACACAAGAATTTGCAAATAAGGTCTGTTCTGCTCCCTTTGGAAACAGAGTCCAGGGTCCTAGCCTGGGGAAAAGGGCTATCGTCAAGGCTGCTACCAAGCCAGGGAGGAGGTGGGGCAGGGCAAATAAAGATGCCACAAAGCTCTCTTACCATTTCAAAGTTGACTTTTTCTCAATTCAGCGCTCACTTGTTTGCCGCCTTTGACTGTTTTCCAGACTTCCAACAAAGTTGGTTCTGACAGTTGCTGGTTGTTTTTTCAACATTTCTGTGGAGGAATGAGAATTTGGAGCAGCCTACTCCACTATTTTGCTGATGTTTGCAGACATATTTAAATTATGTTTCTTACTGCTCCAACAGTCAGCATGGTCGTATGGAGTTCCTTAGACAATTTACATACCAAGAATTACATTAAAGTAGAATGCATAAATGAACATCTTGTTATAATGTACAATTTACAAGTATGGGGGTGGTCAGGGACTCTCCAGCTGTTTGTACACCAATCCTGTTGGCTCCCCTGGTCACCTCTCCCTGGTCACTGGTCTCCATTTTTGTTATTGTTGACAGAGAGTTTGGCATGAGCTGAGATTAAGCACAAGGGCTCTGAAGTGCAACCAATCTGGTTTCGAAATGGTCTCCACCATTTAGTAGCTGTGTGGCCAAAGTCAAGATCAAGTTTTTTTATCTTTCTGAGCCTCGGTTTACTTATTGGTAAAATGGAAGAGAATCACTACCTTGCTGATGTGAGTCCAATGAGAAAATGCTTGTAGAGTCATGAACACCACCCTATGTGCACATAGTAAGTGATCAGCAAGCATTAGTTCTTATTATTCTAGCAGGGGAATGGGTCACTATGAAGGGGAGGAGGGAACAGCTTAGGGCATGTTGGGAAGCAGCAAGTAGATGGGTCTGGCTGGAGGATGGTGTGCCTCTTCCACCCTTGACAACAGGGAGCCAGCGAAGTTTCCTGAGCCAAGGAATGATGAGATCAAGGATGTGCCTTAAGAGGCCAATTCTGTGTAGTTTGGTGCAGCCATTATGGAAAACAATATGGAGATTCCTCAAAAAACTAAAAATAGACTTACCATATGATCCAGCAATCCCACTCCTGGGCATATATCCAGAAGGAACTCTAATTTGAAAAGATACATGCACCCCAATGTTCGTAGCAGCACTATTTACAATAACTAAGACATGGAAACAAACTAAATGTCCGTTAACAGACGACTGGATAAAGAAATAGTGGTATATTTATACAATGGAGTACTACTCAGCCATTAAAAATGAAATAATGCCGTTTGCAGCAACAAGAATGGACCTGGAGATTATCATTCTAAGTGAAGTAAACCAGAAAGAGGAAGACAAATACCATAGATCACTCACATGTGGAATCTAAACAAGAAAAAAGAAGACACAAATGATCTTATTTACAAAAACAGAAACAGACTCACAGACATAGAAAACAAACTTACGGTTACCAGGAGGAAAGGGAGTGGGAAAGGATAAATTGGGAGTTCAAGATTTGCAAATATTAACTATTATATATAAAATAAATAAACAAGAAGCTTTTTCTGTATAGCACAGGGAACTATATTCAATATCTCATAGTAACCTATAATGAAAAAGAATATGAAAATGAATATATGTATGCATATATGAGTGAAACAGTATGCTGTACACCAGAAATTGACACATTGTAAATTGACTATACTTCAATAAAAAAACAAAATAAAATAATTTTTTTAATTTTAGTATTTTTAAAAAAAATTTAAAAGAGGCCAATTTTGAAGGAAGAGATCTGGCGAGAGGAAGTGGGAGAAAATGAATTATTAAGAAATATTAAGAGATTAGAAGTTATGTTCTGGAGTTTAAGAGAAGGACAAAGGCAGATTTGAAACAGAAGTAGTTATGACTTTAAATGACATCTATATGCCAATGACTCCCAAATTTATATCTCCAGTCAGGACCTCTTATTGTCATTGGGATGCTTAGTAAGCACCTCAGACAAACACGTCCAAAATTTCTCAACTGACCTCCTCATACTCACCAGTTCCCCCTGCGTTCTTCCCATCTCAGTTCAGAGCAGCTCCATTCTTCCCGTTACTCAAGCCAAAAACCTTGCAGGCATCTTTTTCTCCTCTCTTTCCCTCACATCCCCTATTTGGTCCTAGCAGCACATCCTGTGGCTCTATCTTCAAAGCATCCTGATAGAATTCAACCACATCTTATCTTCCCTACCACCAACCTCTGCCTCTTTGTCCAAGTTGCTGCCAATCATCTCCTGCCTGGATCACTGCCCTGGGCCACTCACTGAGCAACCTGTACCACTTTGTCCCCTGCAGTCTGTGCTCAGCACCAAAGCCAGGTGATGCCATTAAACCTGAGTCAGAGCATGGCCCTTGCCTCCGAGATCATTCTGATTGCTTCTAGCTCAGTTAAAGTGGAAGCCAAATGCTTCCAGTGGCCTGCCAGGCTCCTAATGACCTCCCTCACCTCATTTCCTCCCATTGCTACTTACCCTCTCCTCTCACTCACTCTGCTCCAGCCACACCAGCCTCCCCACTGACCTTGAACGCTCCTACCCCATTTTCACCTTGGGGCTTGAAAGTTGATACACTTGGGATGCTCTTTCCCCAGATTCCTGCATGTTCTTCACTGTTCATTCTCTCAGCCTTCAGGTCTTTCTCAAAAGTCACCTTCATGGTCAGATCTTCCTTGAGTGTCCCCTTTCTTGGTGTCAACACTTCCCTGCGCCTCCCTCTTCCTTATCTCTCTTCCCTTCCCTTTTATTTCTTCCTAGTGCTCATTAGTACCCAACATAACATATTTCACCTATTTCCCTAGTTACCTGTCTCTCCCACTGGGATGAATGCTTCAGGGGAGCAGGGCTACTTGTCTGTTCTTTTCTTTGCTGTGTCCCAGAGTCTGGAACTGTGCCTGGCATATCTTAAGCATCAATAAACATTAGTTAAAACGAACCTACATGGAGCTAAACGCTGGAACCACAGATGGTGAGGTTGGGAAGGAAGCAAGAAAAGTCAGAACCCAGCAGACCACAGGACATGGGCAGTGGTCCCTCTGAGGGGCACAAAGGTAGGAAAGAACATGGAGGCACCAGAGTCACATCAAGAGGGAAATGGCTAATGGTCGCCAAACTGTTAGCAGGAGTTTGTCTCTAGAAAAAGATGTATCCATGACTAATGAACAGAAAAAGAGTGTTCTCAAAGACTTGTGATGGGAGGGTAAGTTGGCACAATAACTTTGGAGAGCAACTTGGCAGTGTCTAAAAATTTAACCATATACTGTGGGATCCAGCTAATCCATTTCTCAATTTGATATATGTATAAAAACTCACACATGCACATGGAAGCATGCCCTTGAAGGTTCTCTGCATTCCTTGGTCATCGTGAACAATTGGAAACATCCAGAAAAAGGAATGGCTGGATAAACGGCAGTACATGTGACATACAACACAGCAGATCTATGTCTGCAGACAGAGCTGGGTCACCACAACACAGCGTTAAAGGAATAAGGCATAGTCCTGAATTTTATGTACACGGTGATCCCACTTCCACTGAAAAAGACAAAGGGAGGGGGAGGGGGAGGGGGAAGAACCATGGGTGATTTAAATGTCCTTTTCTATAAGGTTTATTTTTTTTAATCATCCTATAATCTAATAAGATTTCAGAGTTTTGTTTGTTTGTTTTTTACCAGCACAAATATTTTAGGAAGCAAGGAAGGAGATAGGTCAGAGGGTCCATTTGCTGAGACGGGATGGGGAGAACTGGGTGAGTTACCGAACGTGCTAAGGGTTCTTCCTCTCTGAGAGCGGAGGTTCAGGACAGGGTGGGCTGGGTCTCCAGCTGCAGGAGGTAAAGGAGTGAATAGAGATGAGGAAACAAAGGGCCCAGGCAGCTCTTCCCACAGCAAGGGAGGGGAAGGAGTATTTTGAGAAGATCAAGGAGGGGATTTTTATGGTTAAAGGAGACTTGAGGATCGCAATGTCTCAGCAGGTGGTTGATTTTTAAAGTATATCCCCGAATGATAATTCATATAATACTGGCAGCCAACATTTTCTGAGCACCGGTGACAAACACCAGGGTGTTAACAGAAGCAAAGGAGGGAGCATCTGCTCCCGTGTCTCTGTCCAACATCCCCCTCCTCCACCCCCCTGCAACTTGAGACCCAACAATAACATCACACCAAGCACAGAGTGGTGCAATGCCAGGCCCTCATCTGTAAAATCTGCCTCTGAGTTCTGTGTCTTTTTAAAAAAAAATCATAGCCCTTTATCTTTTCCCGAAGCCCTGCTGGCTTTGGAAATACGCCTGATTGTTCCTGAACTTACCACGCCTTGAGCAATCTGAAAAGTTTCGTTCTTTCTTTATTATCCATGAATTATAATAGCTCAGCAAAAACGTCTCGACTCTGGCCTCAATACTGATAAACTAAACCAACTCATGCTTAACCAAAAGTTCTAATTAATTTCCTCGCCATGGTTGCTCCTTGCCTGCTATACTTAAGCCTGCCAAACGACTCACTAAAAAGGAAGACTCCTAAGAATAGAACCCATCCTTATTGAGCTAAAATGCTCTATGTGACATCCTCCTGTCCCTTCCTAGGCATTAGCTGCACACGTTAGTGGTCACTGGCATTGCGTCTGTGCCCAGCAGAGGAGGGAGGGATGCCTGTCTGTTTGTCTTGACTTCCTAACCAACAGCACATAAATCGTATGCAGACGGTGCACAGTTCCGCCAGCGCTGAGAAGACGGAGGCTTTTCTACATCCCTCCAGTTCACCCAGATCCCCCTTGAAGAATGAGGTGCCACTTCAAAGAATCAGGCTTTCTGCGGGTGGCCTTACAGCTTCTGGTTGATTTATGCTGGAGTTTAGCCACTGCCTTTGCAAAGACTTTGTTGCATGGAGTATATTTATCTGACCTTTCTTTGAATAGACAACCCATAGCAGCTCATAGGAAAAAAAAAAATGGATCCTCTATGTAGAGAGGTGGCATTTGGACGAGCTGCAGGAATTCTGGTGCTTCTCCAGATTTGATCCCTTAAGCCTGCACTGGCCGTCCTACAGCTGGGCTCAACACATCCTGGACTGGTGAGAAGGTGACAGGTGTCCTGAGGGAGAACAGACGATGTAGACTCCGAGGTGACATCGCTTTAAGAAGAAACAGATTCAGGTCACTCAGGGTCCAAAAGAGTTGTTGGAGGTGCCTAGCTCTGTTATGAGCCTGTTTATTCAAGGAGCTGTATTAACACGAAGCCCGGAGTGGAGGTGGCAGGGGGTAGGGGGATGGATTGTGGTCAGTGAAGGAGGCACGGGGCTTTATAAGGCAAAGTGAGAAACAGCATGCTGTGCTAAGAGGATTTCTTCCTGTGGGGCTTCGTTTGCTCAGATAACGAGGCAGAGTCCCATTATTCAGCAACTCCCTCTCCCCACCTCTCTAGGGTGGGTTATTCAGTGGAACAAACCCTATTCCTTAGGAACACTTTGCCAGGAAAGAGCGCTGCTGTTCTCATAAAACAAACCCCAAACCCAGATGCTATGTGAGGCTCGGTTAGACAGGCCCTGCAGGGAAAGGGCCATGGCAGGCAGTGTGGTCCACACCTTCCCAGGGTCTCCTCCTGCAGAGCCCCTTACACTGTGGTCACAGGACCAGCCTTGGACAGAAACTGTACCCCTTTCTCTCCAGAACTCCCAGGCCTTAGCTTGTGTTGGATGTTATTAGGCTGGAGGTAGGTAGCACCTTGCCCCAGAGGTGGGATGTAAGATGAGCACGGAGAGCTGCTTTGCTTCGGATTTCTCCCGATTGAATTGAAGTACATGTCACAGGAGCATCTTCAGACCATGTAAAGTCAAGGTCATGGAGGTCAAATTGCCTCCTACCTATCAACTTACAGCTTTTCCCTCTCCAGCTGTTATACCTCCATTGTCCTGAGGGGGCGCTGCTGGGGGGTAGTGTATGATTCCCAGAAACCTCTGCCTATGGATAGACTGCCTTTATGCCTCTTAGACAATCCACTGGCCATTCCAAACCAGGTAGACTGCTTCATTTAAACAAGTCATTGGTCCAAACTGAGTGCCTTTCTCCAAAGATGTTTAAAACAAGACACTTAAATAGGATACAATAACATAAATATGCCAAAGAAAAAGATGTGGGTGTTCTGGAGAGAGAGGCATTAGCTGATGCAAGGACAATTAGGGCCACCACTGGGTGGCCAAGGAGCGCTATCTTGTTAATGGAGATCCTCGCTGAGTTGCTTTCTGAAGTTCCTTTCCAGAAGTGAAATTAAAATCACGCAATTAAAATGTTCACAGTTGGGGCTGGATGTTCTTGAACTGATTGAAAGATGAAGAAGTGGACATGCCAACATTTTGAAGCAGCAATTGTCTCTGTAATTAAACACAATTAACTGACAAAGCTGTTTGCGTTTCTCCACGGAGGACTGATTGAAATGCTAAGACTTTAAAAAAACAAGCACCACCCCTCATCTGATTTCTCGTTCTGTCCTAACCAAAATTCTCACTGATGTGTGAAGACTACCAAAGGTGGAGATTTAGCTCACCAACCCTAACACCAGTGTTATAGGCTGAACACCTCAAGAAACTTGGGCAGAAACATATTGGAGAAAATAGAGCTTCAGACTGTTCCATACACATCATTTCTCCTAAACCCATCTACTCTCATATTTCCACAATAGAGAATAAATCTAACAATTTTCCTGTAGCTGATCCCTAGGGAAGGAGCACACTGAATGTAAGTAATAACCAAAATGCAAATTCTAAAGGTGAGAATAGTCAGTCCAGTAGCTTAAAAAAATTTTTTCTGATTATTATAGAAAATCTGGCACATGTTAAGATTTTTTTTAATTTTGTATGATTTTTAAAGGTTACCTTCCATTTACAATTATTACAAAACATTGGGTATATCCCCTGTGCTGTACAATACATCTTTGAGCCTCTTACACCTAATAGTTTGTACCTCTCACTCCCTCACATCTACATTCCCCCCAAACTGGACCATCAATTTGTTCTCTGTATCTGTGAGTCTGCTTCTTTTTTGCTATATTCACTAGCCTGTTGTATTTTTTAGATTCCACATATAAGTGATATTATACAGTATTTGTCTTTCTCTGGTTTATTTCACTTAGCATAATATCCTCCAAGTCCATCCATGTTGATGCAAATGGCATAATTTTGCTCTTTTCCATGGCTAAGTAATATTCCACTGTATGTATATGTGTGTGTATATACATATATATATTATATGTATATACACCACATCTTCTAAAAGAATTTTGTTTCTCTTAATCTCACTACAGAGAGATACCCACTAAGTATTTTCTTTTTTCCTATTACATACACTTAATTAATATTGAATACATATTTTAATATATATTATATATGTACCCTGAATTTTTGCTTATATTACAAATATTTTTTCTTGCTATTAAAAAGCTCATGAGCACTTTTTGAAATGTCCAAATAAAATCTCATCATGTGGGTTTGCCACCACTTATTGGACCATCCTCACTATTGAGCATGTAAGTTATTCATTATATCTTCCTATTATAATACTACAGAAAGGAACATCTTGCTGCAAGTCTTTCTGTATTTCTGATTTTTTTCCTTAGGGAGCTTTTGTATAAGTGCAATTTCCCGGGCCAGAGATTAGAATCATTTTTTTCATTCTAATTTTTGTGAGGCATTTGAGGTTTTTGACATATACTTCCAAATTGCCCTCCAGAGTAAGAATTTACTTAATTCCCTGTATCTCCTCCAACACTGATTATCATCTATATAATAAGAAAGGCTCAAAAACATTTCCTAGAGAAGGCTTATATTGTCACCGATCATATGGCTCTGGGGCAAATCACAACCAAAACCTGAATTACTTAGGTCTCTGGCTGTGATTCCTGGCAAAGGGGAGGGCACACTGGGGCCAGCACCAGGTGGGTGCCCCCCAGGGCTGTTGAGTTAGAGCCATGAGCAGCTGGAAAGCAGACCAGCAGCTGTTATCCATGAGCACGTCTGGATATCAGGTATCTCTATCCCCATGGCACCCGCATCCTCCTCCATCTTTTCCAGCTGTGTTGGCCAAAGATGGACACAGTGTCATCCTAGAGAAGATAGAAGACTGGAATGTGGTGGAGCTCATGGTGAATGGAGAAGTTGTCTTCCACTGCAACATCAAAGACCTGGAATTTGGTAAGTCCTCCCAACCAGCACTGTGCCTTCTCTGAGCCACCTTGATTTCTAGTTGAAGAGGTTGATGTGTCCTACCCAGACTGCAACTGGGTTGCCTTCTGAGTTTTAAATTCTTACTCAAAGCCCCATGCTCTGTGGCACATGAGTGGGTGCATCCTAAACCATACGTAGACAAGTGCCTGATGCTCTGGGCTTCTTTCCAGAGCCCTGGAAGCAGAAGAGGGATGGAATGAAAATGAAGCTTTAGCTCTAGACTTCAGATGGGGTGATGCAAACTTAGGGAGAATTGGTTGTTTTTGTTTTTTAATTTAATTTTTAAATTTTATATTAGGGGTAGGTAATTGGGTTTGTTCATTTACTTATTTTAATGGCGGTCCTGGGGATTGAACCCAGGACCTCATGCATGCTAAGCACACACTTTACCACTGAGCTATACCCTCCTCTGCCTGTTTTTAATTTTAATAATGTATTTTATTATTATTTGCCTCCTAGATGGTTTTTGTTCCCTTTGATTATTCCATCTAGAGTGGCCAAGACTTAGAATCAATATGCCGGCCGTGCACAGCATCATCAGCTACATTCTAAGGATTTCTTTGCCCCCAGAGCTTCTGGCTTGGCAGGCTGGCAGTGTGCATGCCTCGCTCTGCTCAAAAGTAAAAGGTTTCCCAATTCACTGATACTCTATTAAAGGCTAGTTAACAATTTACACTCCTGAGACCTTTGAAAATGCTCTCCTGGTAGAAGCCATAGGCATGTCTTATATGATATGACATTGGATATAAAGCTGGCCGAAAGAAAATTATATCTCTTTCCCTAGGAAGTGATGGTAAACTAGATCCACTGTGCGAAGAGGCCAGGATAGCTGTCCTAAACGCCTACTGAACAGGCATCTCAGGTCAACAGAACAGCAGCTGCCCCTGGCCGTTTCTGGAGTACAAACAAAAGCTGCCATCCCGGGCCATCGTCACTGGACTCACCAGTCAGATAAGGCGATACCAACCTGTCCTTCAGCCTGCATAGCATAAGGTTTCTCACCTGGCTGAAAGGAAACAGGGCCTTTGCAACAATAATAAAAGCACACCATCTGCAGCATCTCTCAATTTCAACAGGGAGAGCCCTCCAGTATCAGACACACGTTGAGCTGAAGGAAATAATAAAATACAATCTAATAACAAAGCACCATCCCTTGCT
This sequence comes from Vicugna pacos, assembly GCF_048564905.1. Taxonomy (NCBI): domain Eukaryota; kingdom Metazoa; phylum Chordata; class Mammalia; order Artiodactyla; family Camelidae; genus Vicugna; species Vicugna pacos. The sequence goes on along the minus strand of NC_132997.1, from coordinate 37,433,085 downwards.
AATAACACCAAGTTGCCAGAAGCATCGGAGAGCCCACTCTCTAGTAAGCGAAAAGCTAGGAAGAAGTAAAATTAAAGATGGGTGGGAGGGGGACAGCGGGAGGGACAATAGTGGGCTATGAAAATCTGAACCAAAAGTTAATGTCAGTATTGGGAAACCTGCGTACTCTAATAGTTTACCTCTTGATCCTAATGGAAGAATATTTAACATGCTAATTACCTAAAGGCAAATCTTCAGTTTTCCTCTAAAACAAGAAAAATGATCTGCCTTCTTTTGCATTAGCCAGTCCAATGGCCTGGTCTCAAGAGGACCCGAAAGAAGCCAGGACAGAAGGGGAAAGTGGCTCCTTATACCTCGGGAGGAAAACACAGCTGGCAGAGTTGAAGAAGGGTTTTAGTTGTGGTTAGTGCCAAATTCAACCATGGCTAAATAATGCTCTTTTTATTTTCAGGTTCCATGCACCAAACCATAGCATGTATTCTTAGCTGTAAAGGAGAGGGAAGGAATGCAGATACTGATCTAATGTGAGGTCATGGAAAGAGGCAGCGCAGAAGAAAGATGGATTCCTTTCCCGAAGACTCTGGGCGCCCCGTTGAAAGAGAAGGGCTTTCAGAGCCTGTGACAGGCAACGGCGGGCTCTGGGCTCACAGCCCGCAGGGAGGCAGCCACCCTGCTCCCGGCAGCCTCGCTGCACCTGGGGAGCCCGCCTCTCCTTTGCTCCAGGGAACCTCAAACGCCCCTGCACCCCAGACCTTCAAAGGCATCTGGGACTCAGTGAAGCCACTTGTACAAGTTCTTTCCCACATGTGATGAAACATGTGATATAACTTTCATTTTCAGCTCAAACTTATCAGATTTCATCCAGCAATTACAGATCGCTTACGACTCTGGAAATATTGAATCATCTTTACTAAGAACCTGAGGCTAGAAACAAGTCTTAAACAAGTCTTCCTCCTGGTATCTGGTGCCAGTTTTCACACGTCTTGAGTAACCATGGATTTAGTCCCGTTTGTCAAAGGCCAGTTGAAGTTATTCGAGATGTAGCATTTTGTTTTCATAGAAACATTTCCTGACAAGAGAAATACATTTTCATTACAGTAAAATGGAAAAATACAGGTGAGGGTAAAGTATGAAATGGGATAACATTTTGGTTTATTTCAATTTGGGCTAAATTCAGTTGATGTCTGAATGTTCAGAAAGTCATAGACACACACAGAAATTGATTTCACCAATTTGGGATCACATGGTATGTACCCAATTAGGCGTCTTTTTTTTTTTTTAACTTGACGTTGTAACATTGAGCCTCTTCCCATGTGGCTGAAACATTTGCTGACTGTCTAAGCATCCTCTCTTAAGTAAGGAAATATCTTCCTGCTTGAAGAGTGATTCTTATTTTCAGTGTCCAGAGTTTTTTGGCTGAGAAATAAACTGGCAGGCTTTCACATCTGTATTTGGTGTGGTAACTTTAGCTTCTCAGGCTCCACGCCTCCATTGCTAACTGGTACAAGGGGTCCACCCTACAGCCGCCTTGCCTTCCTCTGACACCCCCCCACTCTGGCCTGTATTTGTGCCTCAGAGCAGCCCACCACACACACACACACACACACACGCTTGATTAGCTCTCCTACCCCCGACAACCAGAGCAGAAGGGCCAGTAAGGTGAGATTGCACACAATTCTGAGAAAATACCAAGCGCACAAAACATCTGGGACATGCTTGTGCCCAGGGCGCTGTGTTCCAGTTTAGATCAGAGTTAAAAGATGTATGAGTCATCATTACCCAGGGTTACCTCTGGGTGGTAGGCTTGGAGAGGTGGGTGGGGTTGATGGAGGGAGGAAGCCTGCAAGACTATCATTTCTTCCCATTTGTAAATGTTTGTTGCAGGAAAATGGGGTGGGAGAAGATGGCCGTGACCTGGGTCCCAGGTGAGTCCCTGGGACACACCCCATCAAGTGAGGGTCCTTGGCTTCACGCAGAAGAGAATTCAAGAGTGAGCCACAGTCAAGTGAAAGCATGTTTCTTTTGTGAGATACACACTCGGTAGACAGAGTGAGGGGCCATCGGAAGGCAAGAGAGAGAGGGAGGCCCCGAGGTGTGGGAGTGTTTAGTTTAAAGTAAAAGTAGGTAACACACTCCGTAAAAAGAGTGTGGTTCGTCTCAGAAGGGAAAATGGCCACAAGGTTCCGGGGGTGGTTAGTTTTTATGGGCCAGGCAATTTCATATGCTAAGAAGTGGAAAAATATTCCAACTATTTTGGGGAAGGGGCGGAAATTTCCAGGAATTGGGCCCCGCCTACTTTTTGACCTTTTATGGTCAGACTTGGAACTATCATGGTGCCTGTGGGAGTGTCATTTATCATGCTAACATATTACAATGAGCGTACAGTGAAGCTCAAGGTCTACAGAAAGTCAAATCTCCCACCGTCTTGGGCCTCAAGGCCTGCTGGGAGTTGAATTTTCCACTACCTTGGTATTAACTGCTGTGTTGTTCCTTGAATGGCTATGCTCTGTCCCCATCCTTCCTGTGTCACAGAGAAATGGGAAACGTGGCTTGCTCCCAGTTGAAGGCGAAAGTGCTCCATGCTTCGACAAGCTAGCTATTTGGGTGCCTTTTTTTCCTAATGGAGGTACCAGGGATTGAACCCAGGACCGCATGCATGCTAAGCATGTGCTCTACCACGGAGCTATTACCCTCCTGCCTTGGGTGCCTTTTAATGCATCTTAAATGCAACTTAACTAAATTACATTTAAGTCTTGTAAGCTGTCAAATCAATTTCTTGTTGGAACGTGTGAAGAAAGTATCTTTTCAAAGTAAAATTAGAAGTGTAGCTCTATCTTATTAGTTTTTAAATGAAATTTGGAATCTCTAAGCTTTTATCATCTAGCTTTAAAATTTCAAAAGAATGGAGTTTTTAGGGGCTACCCTGGGGCCTCACTGGCTGTACGTACTCTCTTGGTGACTTCCCCCTTCAAAACCTTGACAAACAAAACTTGTGACAAGGCCATATATAAGAAAGCTGTGTCAAATGTCAGTTTCCAAGGCGAGCTGCTGGGACATTTGAGCAGTGAGAGGATGGGGAGGACCCCAAAATGAGACAGGAGGGAAGGAGGCAGGGCACAACCATTAAAAGAATGACACAGCCATCGAACACAGGACAAACTGGTTAGGACCAAGTTGGCAGAAGATTCAACTTCCTGTAGACCTTGAGCCTCATGGCACACCCAGAGGCACCATGACAGTTCCTAGGCTGACCATAAAAGATCAAAAAAATAGACAGGGCTCAATTCTTGGAAATTCCCTCCCCTTCCCCAAAATAGTTGGAAAAATCCTCCTACTCATTAGCATATGAAATTACCCAACCCATAAAAGTTAACTACCCCGCGCCTTGTGGTCACTCTCTCTCTTGCCTCTGAAAGGGCCCACGTTCTGTCCATAGAGTGTATTGTCTCTCTAACTAAACCTTTCCTTTTACTATGCCTCACTCTTGAATTCGTTCCTGCACAAGGGAAGAACCTATTCTCTGGCAACAAAAGGACTCTGCATACCCTCAGAAGCAAAGTAATAGAGCGGGATTTGACACTCAGACCCCCCTACATCTGACACTCATCCCCAGCTCATGGGCTTTGTGGGCACCGTGGGGGAGAACGACTCAAGCGACAATTTGTACACACCCTGTGGGTGCCAAGCTTCCGGAAGAAACACACAGTTGGCCAAATCCAGATGAAAGACAAGAGAACGCTCGCCCAGGTCACTGGCATAAGGCACAGAGGAATTTTCTTCCCAAATTGCTTGAATAGTTCATGCAAAAGCATCTGTCTGTGGTTATTTGGAGAGTAGTGTGGTCAGGTACTCCCATCCTCGCTGTAACCTGATGTGCTGACTCTGGGGCAGGGAGCTGAGTTCTCCTCCGTGGGGGCCAGCAGTCACCCTCTGTGAGACCACAGAGTCAGGGCAGGGCAGGCTGAGTGGAACGAAGTCAGTGAAAGGAAACAGCAGGCCAAAGAACACGATGAATGCCCAAGGTCCCTGGCTCCAGGGCGACAGCAAGGGAAGTGGGCTGGGATGGCCTTGTGCGGCGGGTGCCCAGGCTTCAAGACAGCTGCCACTCAGCTCCCGAGACACGGCTGCTGGGTGGGAGGAGGCAGGCCAAGTGACATCAATCTCTTGAGTCTCTCCAGAAGAGCCAGAAATCCAGATTTTTGTTTGAAATTCTTGGTCTTAAAGTGTTGGCTCAATCTTTGGAACAACACAGTGCCAACCACAAAACAAAAACCCGTTGGCAGGATGACCATCTGTTCCTGTTAGCCTGGGACCACTGCAGTTTCCACCTTTGGTCTGGGTGTAACTATCCTCGTAAATCATGAGGTCACCCTTCCCATGAGGCCCATAGCGCTCCTGTTTACAACAGTGGCGTGCGTCAACTACTCTGTTTTAGTGAAACCACTTGACCCACCATTTGTCTGTGCAACTGAAAAGCAAAGACTGTTTACTGATCCCTGAAATGAAGAGATTTGAGAATGGCCTCTAAAAATCCTTACTGTTCCCTGTGATCCGGTACAAGGGAGGCCAGCTGTAGGCAGAGCTGCACGGTTGGGAAATGATCCTTCTCTAAGCAAGGTGTTGACCTATCTTTGCTTGCATAGCTACGGACCTTTTTGAAAATGTGTGTTCTAATTTGAATGGCCTTTCAGAAGAGGCCAAAAGCTGAGACCCAGAAGAGAAAATGCCAACCGCATCTTCATGCAGGAGTAACAGGTTGGGGGAAGCTCGGTCCAGCCTGCACCACTGATGTCCTCAATACATAAAATCTAAAATGGAACACTTCTGACTCCAGGAAAGCACTGATATTGTAGTCTCGTATCAGCAGTTTCTGGGCTCCATTCCCATGCTCTGATTCAACGAGTCAGGGATGGAACCCAGAGACGTGCATTTTAACATGTGCGTTAGCTGATTCCCATGCATGTAAGCCCTCTGCACTCTGAAAAAGCAGCCTTAGGATGGTGCTGGGGGAAGAGCACATCCCTGCAGGGATGGGGGCACAGGGACTCCTCTGTGAAGGGGATGCAGTTGCCCTTCTTCAGTCCTCCTGGGCAGGGCTAGGGAGCTATCCACAGGTGGGTGATTTGGGATGCTCCTTTCTGCTGGGCCCCATGTTCTTGGGCTGGACTCCAAGGGACCTAGGAGGGCTTGGAAATCTTCCTGGGTGCTGAGTGTGAGAGAAGCTGGTCTCTGGAGTATAGTGGTAAGCTGGGGGTTAGGCTGGGAAGTACCCTGTAGCTGGTACCCTAGGAGCATGACCAGTTATCCCAGAGCCTCTAGCAAGCACATGACCGCTGAGCTGTGATATGGGCACTTAAGGGAGGGGATGTACCCTTCTCTTTCTGGGTCTACTCTTGGGATGGAGGGAAGGGCACGGGGAAGGGACAACCCTCAAGATAAGCAGAGCAGCACCAGGGGCCTTAGAAGGCAGAGGGCCCAGGACCTGCTGGAGGTGACTCCAGGCAATACAGAAGAAAGCTTCCCAGAGGCCTGGAGCACATGGGAGATCAGCAGGGGACCCCCCCCCATCGCACCTGTCCAGAGGAGGGGAGTGTGGACTTGTCAGGAAGGAGGATGCTTCTGAGAAAACCTGCACTTTTGTTGCTAATCTCTCACTTGTACTCATGAGCCAAGAAGAGCCAGGCAGCACTTGGGTTGTACATACAAAAATTATTTGCCTTTATATATATATATATATATATATATATATATATATCTGTGTAATAAAAGCCCACAGTTAAGTTACTGGGTCTTTTACTTTGGACAAAAACCAATACTGGTATCCTCACTTGGCAGAGTAGGTAGGCTACTGGCACGGGTGGTAGCCAAACAGCGATTCTTTAGGAGGGAAAAGGGGGATGGAGAGGGCGGGCACACCTCCCTGAGGATGTGTCAGATTTCTGCCTCATTCAACCTGCAGGCGCCTTCTGTGGAGACTGACATGATAGATATATTGCCCCTCACCAGGGGAGTGAGCCCACGGCTGAATGAACCACTATTACTGATGTGTGTTTTGAACAGGAAACCTGGGTTGAAAATCAAAACCATGCCTATAATTTTTTATAAAGTGCTTCTATTTTAAGTTTCATTTTAAACTTAGGAGTATATTTCTGAGCTACTAGAACCATTGTACTGCAAGGTGTTCCCCAAATACATTATGGTTTTTCATGCCTTTTCAGTCCTACCACTGACCTCTACCATCTCTTATACACAAGGCCATCTGGTCACCCCAGATTTCCCACAGTTCCTCCATGCAAACCATGACTCTCTGTTTGCTGCCCTTCTCATGCTGCTTTCACCTCCTGGAATGCCCACACTGTGTTCTCTGACTGACAAGATCTCACTCAGCTTTCAGGATTCCCCTCACTGGTGGGCTCTCCTCCAAGCCTTCCCTGCCCCCACCCCACTCCTGCCTACAACACCAGGTACACCTCCGGGACACTTCCTACCATCTGGCATTCGTGCTGAGGATGCTGGCTTACTGCTCCGCCCCCACCCCCACCCCTGGTCCTGTTCTCCCCACTCCTCTGCCTGCCAAGCTCATCAGTGAAGATGCCCTCGCTGTCTGCTCTCTGTCCCTGTGCTCTGGATGAGAAGGATCAAGGTCAGCAGCACAGTGAAGGAAAACACAAAATAACACTGGTTGAAACTAATGTTTAAGTTGTGATGGTTAATTTCATCGGTCAACTTGACACAGGTTGCCCAGATATTTGCTTAAACATGACTTTGGGTGTGTCTGTGAGAATGTTTCTGAATGAAATTGATGTTTGAATCGTTAGATTGAGTGAACAAGATTGCCCTCCCCAATGTGGGGGGAGCTTCTTCAAGTCGGTCTAGGGCCCAAATGGAACAACAGGCAGGAGAAGGGACAATTGGCTCTTTCTGCCTGACCTTTTGAGTCAGGACATCAATCTTCTCCTGAACTCAGACTAGAACTCCACCACTGACACTCCTGGGTCTCCAGCCTATCGACGGAGTTCATGGGACTTCTCAGCCTCCATGATCACGTGAGCCAATTCCATATAATAGATTTCTCTCTCTTTCTGTATATATAAATACACAAACAGATCTAGATCAAGGTGTAGACAGATATCTCCTCTAGGTTCTGTGTCTCTGGAGGATGCAGAATAACACAGAAGTCCAGACCGTGGCCACTCTTCAGTCATCAGAGACCCTGACTCCATCCCCCTCACTTCTCCACCATCTTAGCATGGAGCCTCCTGGTCCAGGATGGCTACTGAGTTGTAGCCATCAGGTTTGTGTTGCAGGCAGCCAGAAAGAGGAAGGAGTGAAAAGAAGGGTTTGCCCCTTCCCTTTGAAAAGAATTCTCAGAAGCCCCACATGATCCTGCATTTACTTGGCCAAACCTACCTACAAAAAGGACTGGGAAATGGAGATGTTCGGCCAAGCAGCAATGTGCCCTGAAACACCTTATTATTAAAGATGATGAGAACAACTAATGTGGGGTGATTAGAAGCCTCAGCCACATGCTGGCAAAAACAGACACCCACAGGACATCTTCTATTGTTGCAGCAAAGTGTGTTATAGCTCAGTGTTACAGCTCAGTTGTGACAGCAACATGGATCCAGGCAAAAGACCAAGCAGCACTCTGAGGGTTGGAGAACTCAGGTTTATTACACCGGCGGGCCGAGAGGAGTTAACACTCCAAGCTCTGGGACCCTGTCTGTAGGTTTACACAGGATTTTATAGGCTGCCAGTCTACACTTTGCAACATCATATGCAAATAAAGTGTAACAAAAGTTGACTAGTTAGGAATGAGCTTTGTAGAAATGGGCCAATCAGGAATGATAGAAATGGACCAATCAGGAGTGAGCTCCATGCAAATGAGGTGCTACAGATGGACCAATGAGGAGATAGCTCAGGAAACCAATAGAATCTTAAGGATAAGTTCTGCTTTCCTAGAAGCAAGCCGTTTCAGAGGCAAAAAGTGAGATAATGTCGCTGGGCTAGGGAACTGGATGGTGTTGGCAGGAAAGTAGTGGCCCGGCCTGGGGGTCCTGCTGTCCTTTTCATGGGGCTTCCCATCTCACCATGTGTATTAAAGGGGGGCTCAGTCATCATCAAAGATCTATGGTGCCAGGTTTTGTGACAACTGACTGTAGATCTGGGAATGTTTCCAGGTAATTCAAAACCCCTCTCTTCGCATCTCCTTCCTCCTGCTAGATATCCAGGCAGGCTCATCACAAAATACCAACTCTCTCCCTGAGTTACTCTATAACTGTGATGTTAGCTCAATTAAAATGCCAACAGAATTTTTTGGAAACAAGAAAAACTGATTCTAAAATTTCTATTGAAATCTAAACAAGCAATAGTAGTCAAAAATAGAATAGAAATCTGAAACTGACAGACAAAGGAGTATAGGGTATGACAAAGGGTTTTTCCAATCAGTGGAGAATACTGCTTCTAAAGATGTTAATAGTTAACTGGATGGCCAACTGGGGGAAAGCTGGATTCCCCTCAAACCGTATCCTAGAATAAATTCCTGATATATCAAATATTTAAATGTAGTAAGTGAAATAGCAAACTTGAATTTTTTTGTAAACTTGGAGTGAAGAAGGCCTTTCTTAGTATGACTCAAACCCCAAAGGCAGAGACAAACAAATGGATACATTGAACTCGATGAGAATAAAAACAATTTCGTGCTTTAAAAAATGCAAATAACACCAAAAGTTAAAATACAGATAGGGAAAAGCATTTTCAACTCATATCTTTATACAGAGCTCCCACACCGATAAGAAAAAGACTAACAACCTTACAGAAAAAAAGGCCAAGGACACGAAGAGACAACGCACAGAAAAGGAATATAAATGGTCCTGAAACATAAGAAAAGTTGTTTCACCTCACTTGTAGTAAGGTCAGTGCAAATTGAACTGAGATACTAAATCCAAAAATGAGCTAGCATTCTATGCTGGCAAGGATGAGGGAAATGGGTACTCCTGTGTGCTGGTGGTGGTATACGTGGATAAAATGTCTGCAGAGGGATCTGGCAATATTTGTCAAAAATTTAAAGCCTATGTCTTTTGAGTCAATAGATTCCTCTTATCCTAAAAATATACATCTGCATGTACAAAAATTCTTTACAGTGTAGCTTGTGATGAGAAAAGATTGGAAGCTGCCCCATGTCCATTAACAAGGGACCTGTTAAATACACCATGATTCATTCATGCAGTGGAGACCTGTGCATCCTGTAAAGACTGAGAGGGATCTTTGGAGCACGGTTAGGGAACGATCACCAACATATATTATTTAAGTCAAAAAAAAAAAAGCATGAAAAGCATGGCTCAGAAGAATGTGCATACTGTTATAATTTGTAGGGGAAAAGGGAGAAAGAACATACGCATATACATTGAATCTGCATCAAATACCAAGAAACAAGAAGTAGCTACCTCTAAACAGGGAGGTTTAGGGCAGCAGAGGGGGAGTGAGGGGGAGACTGGCTCACTAGACACACTATCTTTTAAATTTGCATTTAAATTTAAATTTGCATATGTTATATTAACTATTCAAAATGTCATTAAAAAAATATAGCAGTTGGGTTTAGATTGACAGAGAAACCAGGTCCTAGCAGAACAGAGGGTTGTTGAAGACATGAGAAACAACAATCAAGTGAAAGATACTCTGCACTAAAGAGAGAATTCAGTATGTGCAGAAAGAGACAAAAGTCAGTTACTTCAAGAAATGATGCTGGGACAACTGAAAAGCACATGCGAAAGAATGAAGTTTGATCCTTACTTCATACTGAATACAAGAGTAACTCAAAGTGGATGAAAGACCCAGATGTAAGAGCCAAAACTATAAAACTCTTAGAAGAAAACACAAGGGTAACTCTTCATGACCCTGGATAAGACAATGGTTTCTTAGATGTGACACCAAAAGCACAAGCAACTGAAGAAAAAAATAAATTAGACTTCATCAAAATTAAAAACTTGTACAGGGGTGGGTATAGCTCAGTGGTAGAGCACATGCACAAGGTCCTGGGTTCAATCCCCAGTACCTCCATTAAAAAGATATTAAAAACTTTTGTTCTTCAAGGGATAGCATCAAGAAAGTGAAAAGACAACCTATGGAAATGGGAGGAAAAAATTTTAACCATACATCTGTTAAAGAATGTATGTATGTATGTATGTATGTATATAAAATATATACAGAATTCTTAACAATTAAATAACAAAAAATAACCCAATATTAAAATAGACAAAGGCTCTAAAGAGACATTTCTCCAAAGAAGATATACAAATGGCCTACACAAGCACATGAAAAGATGCTCAACATCAGTAGTCATCAGGGAAATGGAAATCAAAACTACAATGAATATTCAATATCTTGTAATAACCTTTAATGAAAAAGAATATGAAAATGAATATATGTATGTAAACGCATGACTGGGACATTGTGCTGCACACCAGAAATTGACACATTGTAACCGGTTGTATTTAAATTTTAAAAAACTACAATGAGATATCACTCACATGACTTAGAATGGCTGTTATTAAAAAGTCAACAACAACTGTTGGTGAGGCTGTAGAGAAATCAGAACCCTCATACGCTGTAGTGGGACTGTAAAGTAGCGAAGCTACTTTGAAAAACAGTCTGAGACTTCCTTAAAAAAAAAGGTAAAACATAGAGTGACCCAGCAATTCCACTCCCAAGAGAAATGAAAATTTATATTGACACAGAACATTGCACTTGAATATCCATAGCATTTATTCATAACAGCTAAACGTTGGAAACAACCCAAATGTCCATCAACTGATAAGTGGGTAAACAAATGTGATATATCTATACAATGGAAAGTTGTTTGGCCATAAAAAGTAATGAAGTACTGATACATGCTACAACACGGAAGAACCTTGAAAACATTATGCTAAGTGAAATAAGCCAATTATAAAATACCACATATTACATGATTCCATTCATATGAAATGTCCAAATAGACAAATAGAGAGAGAATGTAGATTAGTGGTTGCATCAGGTTGGGGGAGCAGTGGAGAATAGAGGGGGTGATAGAATATAGGGTTTATTTTTGACTCATGGAAATGTTCTGTAATTGTGGTAATGTCTATACAAGTCTGTGAATATACTAAAAACCACTGAATTGTAGACTTCATTTTTTTAAATAGATATTTTCTCTTTTTTAAACATTTTTATTGTGTTATAGTCATTTTGCAATGTTGTGTCAAATTCTAGTGTAGAGCCCAATTTTTCAGTTATACATGAACATGCATAGATATTCATTGTCACCTTTTTTTCACTGTGAGCTACCGCAAGGTCTTCTATATATTTCCCTGTGCTATACAGTATAATCTTGTTTATCTATTCTACATATACCTGTCAGTATCTACAAATTTTGAACTCCCAGTCTACCCCTTCCCACCCCCTTGAATTGTAGACTTTAAATGAGTGAACTGTATGACATGTGAATTACACATCTATAAAACCATTACCATAAAAAAAATTTGAACAACTTTAATAAGAACAAGATGCTATCTATACCTATCTATGGGTGCTGGTTTTGTAAAGATGCCTGCATCATCTCCATGAGAACAATTGCATGGTGTGTGTATACACAATTACACACGTAAAAATATGTCAGGAATCTCACCCAGGGTTACCGGAGAGCAAGGCAAATAGGTAGGAGGAAAACTTTCTTTTTTACTTTATGTATTTCTATGTTGTTTGATTTTTTTTACAATGAGCATTTGTTATTTTGTTAGTATACATTAAAAAATAAGAAAAGATAAAAATTGAGCTCCTTTACTGATATCTATCTGTTATGGAGCCCTTGCTAAGTGCCATGTGCTGTTCTGACCTCTTGATGCACCTGATCCCATCTCATCCTCAAAAGCCCCTTATACAGCCCTGCCCAGTAAGCATCTTCTCTTACCGGGTGGGAAGACTCAGGAGGTGAGGGACTTAACCACGCTCTCTCACACAGGTGAGAGGCGGTCCGCCTGGGAGCCAAAGCCTCATCCCAGGACCCCAAGTCTAAGCATTCCACCCCCTCCCATTGCTGGAATGCTATTTTGTCATTTTCCCCAAATCGACCTCCTGGGAGTCTACTTCAGCAACGATGGATGACAACAATAACCCAGTTAAAGTGCACGTATAAAATAAACCAGGTTTGTGCGACAAATTTCCTAGTTCACCAAAATGAAGCAAGAGCCTAAATAACACCAAAGGAGGCTCAGAGCAGCTGGTGATCAGGGTCCAAGGCTAGACTGGTTCTTGTATTTAAAATGTTCCAGTCATTTAAGTATTCATTAGAAATTCAGCATCACTGGGGAAATGGGTTAAATGAGTTACACAAACTAAATACCACAATTCACAGTGGAAAAATATCCAAAACTACTTGTTGATTACTGTAGTTTCTGAAGTGAGCAGGGAGGTGGCATTAATGCTAGGCAGTGTGTGCCTTCCTGGGAACTGGGAACTGGGAACTGTCCTCAGGGAGACATCTTTTCTCCCTTGTTTTGAAAAATGCTCCCAGAACATCTAATAGTGTCTCAGTGTTTTTCTGTAGAAAGGAATACAAAAGCAAACTAGCCTTGTGGCTTTTTGTTTTCTTAATTTTTTATTGGAGTGTAGTCAATTTAAAATGTTGTGTTAGTTTCTGGGGTAGAGCCTAGTGATTCGGGTATATATATTCCTTTTCACATTCTTTTTCATTGTAGGTTATCACAAGATGTTGAATATCGTTCCCTGTGTTATACAGTAAGACCTTGTTGTTTATAGCCTTTGTGTTTTTAACTGTCTTAAATAAAACTTTTCTCAATCTGCTACAAGCATTAGCACTTTACAAGAAGGGTCCCAGTATTATTTATTTGTTTGTTTGTTTATAACTGTGAAGGTACTTATAAGTTTTCTAAATGTATTCCCGTATCAGTGCCCAAGTACTGGCTCACCCCGTGGCTCTGTCCTCTTCTCTCTGCACACTTTGTCACATCCACAGCTTTAGCTATAGCTTTCCAGCTCCTTTCCCCAGTCCCTATTTCTTTGCTGAGTGCTTAGATGTCAAATCCCAGTGGTACAGTCAGGAAATTTTCATCTTCAAATGGCTTAAGCCAACTACAATTGGCTTAAGAAAATAAGAAGTATACCGGTTGGTCTAAACTGAAAACTACCTGTGCAGCTTCCAGGCTGGCTGGATTCAAGTGCTCAGTCAGTGACAGCAGGATTCAGTCTCCATCTCACGGGTCTGGTTTCTTCTGTGTTGGCTTCATTCTCCTGCAGGCTGACCCACAGGAGTGACAAGATGGCCACTAACTGCTCCAGGCTGACCTCTCATCAGCTTAGCAGCCTTAGTAGGAAGAAAACTTTACCTTCCCAACTGTGTGTCCATTTCTGAATTAATCACTGTGACCTCAATTCTGGAATTGAGAGGAGGGGACTCAATCCTATTGGAACCAAAAGGACTATGTGTGGGAAAGAGGATAGTTTCCTAAAAGGAAAATAGAGGTTGTGTTTCCAAAATAAGGAAGACTAGATGCTGAGTAGCCAAAACAACAGTTGCCCTGCATCTCCTGAACATTCCCAGCGGTAAATGCAACGCATCTGCTCCCCAGCTCTGTCTCTCTGACTGTATTCCCCATGTTCATTAAAGTTATGATCAATGATCTACTTAATCAATTTGAAAACGTGGGGACAGCCAATTACTCTTTTACCATTTTCTCTTATTTCTATTTCTGAAACACTGCTAATCTGCCCTTCCCTCAACCATGCCGGTGCCTCTGCCCTTGTTTGGGATTTTGAAACCTCTTGCCTTGACTATTTCACTGGGTTCTTATCTTGTTATTCTGTCTCCATTATCTCCTCCTGAAGACCACTCTCTACATTACTGCTAAAATAATCTTCCTAACGTAAAATTTTGACCCTGTTTCTTTCCTATGCATTTGTCATTTTGTTGGCTGTCCATCATCATGTTATGCTTGGGGATTGCCCCACATGATGGACCCTGGTTGACATGGGCAAGGAACTCACACTTGGTCAGTTGGATGCACCTTCCCCTGACCTTGACTCTAGAGCTCTTGGCACAAGGATGATGGGAGAACGGACAAGGTGTTCTGTAGCTCCAACTGTGGCAGCTACATCCAGTTTCTGGTGGCAGCAAGGGCAGTCACGCTAACCAGAGCACCCAGCATCCAACAAGGCTAGTGGTACAGGCTGCCATTTCCATGGCCACAGCCATGGCATCCTCCCAGGCCTGTTCTGTTGTGCGACTTGGGCTGTTCCTCTGGTTTCACAGCCCTTGTCCCTGTTTTTTATCCAATCTGCTTTCTCAGCCTACCTGAGATGTGGTTTCCCTTTCCATATTTCCTTTTGAACTTAGACAGAGTCAGCTCTGGGGTTAAAACTGTGAACGCTGACTGAGTCACCCCTACACGGCTCTCCACTTACCTGCTGTCCACTTCACAGCCCTAAGTGACCAGACCAGGCCCTTCAGGTCTACAGGCCTTTGCCCCCATGTCATGCCCTACTTCACATGATACAGGCTGCCCGACTCAAATGGCCCCTCTTGGCATCATCTTTCTTCATCCTGTCTCTCTCGATAGCCCAGTGGGCTCCCTCCTCTCGTCTCTGGCCTCCCTCACTCTCCCCAGCCTCTGAATGAATGCCTGGCACCTTGTATCCATGTGTGTCTGTCTCCTGAGAGGATCACAGAGCACCTCAAAGCAGCAGGCATGCCATCTTTCACATCTTGGTGCCTCCTACCCCAGAGCCTGGCACAGCAAGTGTCACCCAGTGAGCCCTCAACAACATCTTGGTCAACAACCGAAGGCTCAGACACCAGCAGTCAGCCTTCCAGCCTACACTTGCTGAAGGGGCAGTGTGGCATTCTCGCCTAATAAAGCATGTTGCAAAGTGTTTAAATGCCTTGGAGAAACATGCTTAGTACAAACTGTTGCTGACAATTTCTTAGCATCTCCCTTTGGGCATCAGTTGACCTGCTGGAGAACACTGTCTCCCGAGGTTCTTGGGAGCTGGAGAATCTCTGGGTCTGAGGAGCAGAGAAGACTTGGCTCTCTCCCTTGGCCACTGTGGTGGGCAGCGGCTGTTCACTTCTGCCGCCTCCCTCCCACCTTCTTCCGGGAACAGCCCTGTGGTTTTAAGGCTCTACATCTCCGCCTACCCTTAGTCTGCATGGTCCAACTGGGACACGGCAGTTTGCTCTGCTGAAGCTGAAACTCGTGTCTGGCTAATCAGAGCACAGCACTCCTTCAGGCAAGAGTGACTGGCTTTTCCTAGACCAGTATGAGTCAGGTTTGCCACCACCTGGAGCCAGAATGTTTTTCACTAGATCAGCCACCAGACTCAGCAAGGGTGCTCAGCAAGATAAAGTCAATGTGTTAGTTACTGGTGTACAGCACAGTGATTCAGTTATATATACATATTCTTTTTCACTATAAATCAACTATACTTCAATTTTAAAAATGGGGAAAAAATTAAAACTAAAAACAAATTTAAAAATTCAAGCAGAAATTTAAGATCAAAAATTTAAATTACAAAATAAAAGATTTCTGAGGCAGGAGGGTATAGCCCAGTGGTAGAGCGCATGCTTCGCATGCACAAGATCCTGGGTTCAATCCCCAGTACCTCCATTAAAAATAAATACATAAATAAACCTAATTACCTCCCCGCCCTTCAAAAAAGAAATCAATGAAACGGAAAAACCAACTGAATAAAATCAAGAGCTTTTCAAAAAAAATATTCTGAGATATCTTAGAGAAGGCTTTAGGAAAGATTAAATCAGCCACTGCTCAGAGCAGCTGGAGGGCGGGTGGGAGCTGGGGCAGCTCCCAGCATCTCCCTGCAGCTCTAGGCACCCCTACTCCAGTCTGAGTCATCCCCCAACCTCTAACCCCCTCCCCCTTCATGAGCTGACTGTTGGCATTCACCTTATCTTCCCCTTAGGGTACCCCCAAATAAACCCACCTGCTTAGAGGCACAAAGTAGAATTTACGGAAGCTTCCATAGGGAGGAAGGAGAGGGCTTCTATCACATACCCCATCACAAGGAATTCGTCTTCCTCATGTTTGCACAACCATTCTCCTCCCCACACCCCTCCCCACCCTCCCTTTCCACTCCATGCCCCCACCGCCACCCTCCCCATCCCCCCAGAGGCCCGGCCTCTGCCCTCCTTACAGAAGCAAACACTTTCCTATTTTCTCCTCAGGCAGTGAACTCCTCCCCATTGTCTCAATTCCAGGCCAAAAATGTGCTGCAGGCTCCAAGGCATCACTGGGTTAGCATTCTGAGCAAGCAAACGCTGCCATGCTCTCATGTATGTTAATGAGTTCTCAACTACCGCCAGCTACCGAGCCTGCTATCTCCGGATCTGTTTCTGAGAGTGAAGCAACTTGCCCTTGGCCACAAGGCTGCTGCAGCCGGCTCAGGACTGAAGCCCACTCTGCCTTCGTGACCCAGAAGAAGCTAAGAAAACCGCGTGGCCCAGCCGTGTGAGGATGGGGAGGGAGGGAGGCGGCGGAGGGCGCCGCAACACTGGGACTCACTTCCCTAGACGTGGAGCAGGTGTCGGAACACGTTACTGCTGTAGGCAAAGGGACAGGAATCTACGTTGTGGAGTTTTTCCTGAGAAAAATCATTGCAACGGTGATAGATTTTGGAAAATCGCTCCGTCTCCCAACATGTCCCGTTTGTCACGGTGATTGTTGCTGTTTTCCAGGCAGCTTGACTTACTGGCAACATGAGTGATGCCCGCCCTGGCGTGCAGAGACACAGCGCGGTGCTGCCCTTGTTGGTCCTTACGTTTCTGCAGGCTGTCAGATCTCACAAAAAAGTGCCCCCCAGTCCCTTTCCTGAACCCGACAACCTTGGGCATATTTGAGAAAATGCTTTGAGGATTGGTCTAACAGAAGCGTATGTGTCACTTTATGGCTTGGGAACACAGTTTGGGGTGGAGATTCAGAACTGGGGTGTGAATACTAACTCCTCCCGCCTCCATAGGATCTGTGTTGTTGAGAAATTACTCAACCTCACAATTCTCAATTTTCTCATCTATGAAATGGGGATGACAATAATGTAATAGAAAAGACCAAATCTGACTCCATATTAGACTCTGCTCCTTTAGCTTTAACCACTGTGCCCTGTTTTCTAGGCTTAGTCTTGCTAGCTCTACATTCACGTAAAGACAACAAGTTGCAGAATAGAGAATAACATTTGTTCTGTTGGAGGTTTTGCAGGAGCACCATGACCTGGCCCACGTGGACAGCTACAGGAACAAAGAATTCCTACACCAAGAAGTTTGCAACAACCAACCACACAACCTCCCGTGTTTTTTGTTTTGTTTTGTTTTTTGTATAAAAGGAGGCTGTATTCTGCCTAGAGCAGGATGGTTCTCCAAGACATTAGTCTGCCATCCTCTCAGTCTGCCCACTTTCCGAATAAAGTGGCTATTCCTTGCCCCAACACCTCATCTCCCGATTTATTGGCCTGTCATGCGGTGAGCAGAACAAGTTTGGACTCGGTAACAATAACACCTTCCTTGCGGGAAGGATAAATATGAGGATAAAATGAAAGAATAGAAGCAGCAGAGCCCACCCAGATCCTGGCACACCGTGAAGCCATCAATAAATGTTAGGGATGGTTATGCTTTATTATCAATCCTGAGTGTCTCCTTGTTACACAAGGGACATATGTTACTTTTCCCATCAGGAAGAAGTTGAAAGTTTGGTTTGTTAGAGTCTCTGCAGTGTAGCAGCAGCATCTATCTTTGGCCTTTCTTTGGGGTCCAGCAGTTCTGAGAAGGAAATGACTGCTGGATATTTTCACTTTGCACTTCAGCTGGAAGGAGAGGTGACAAACAGCACGGGAGACACATCATTTGTACCACAGTGCAACTCTGGCCTCCAATTTCTGAGAATTTCCTCTTACTATGAAAGTCTCCTTGGGTTTCCAAAGGAAAATAGCACACATCATCTCCTGTCACTCCCCATGTATGGAGAAAACCCAATAAGCCTCAATCGGACCCAACTTGACCAACCTGTCGAACACTGAACAACCATCATGGACTGAGCACTGGGTCACGTGCTCTGCCCACACTGCCTCAGTCAATTTAGTTAATTCTCAGTCAACCATTGTGAAGGAGCACTTGAGTCCAGAGGTGGTGTGGCTCCATGGCTTGGGATAAGGACACTAGACCCCAACCAAATAAATATGAATCCCAGCTATGTGACCCTAGGGAAGTTACTCAACATCTCTGAGCTTCAGTATCTTCATCGGTAGCACAAAAGCAGTACATGTCTTTTCCGGTGTAGTGAGAGTTTAGAGATGTTATTAGCTGAAAGAGACCATGAACAGTGACTGACACATAGGAAGTAGTTGATAAATATCAGCTGTTATCGTTTCTGCACCCACTTAGTGGCAGAGTAAGCAGGGCTGGCATCTATAATTGGTTCTGTCCAACATCCATATTCTTAACTTCTGGATACCACACCCTAATTTTAGTTTTGGTTTCCTCCTTCATTCATTGTACAGAGTCTTGGATAGGCTGTCAGTCAAATTACTCTAAGAAAGACATGGATGGCCCAAGAAATGCCAATCAGATAGTCTTTCCTGGAATTTGACACTAAAGGATAGTGACAAGATGACAGAATATGATTGAAAATCTAGGAAATCATCTCCGGAACAGCATGGACCAGGCTCGCCGTTCGTTCCTGCTACCTAGATCCCCAGGTCTATTCTGGTCACATCCCTCCACCCCATGAGCCACCTCCCAGTCTTCCTATGTACAAATTCCTATGTACAGGTCATTTCTGTAGCTTGCAAGGAATGAACTCTAAGGCATCCTTCAAGAAGTCTTCCTACTTCAGCACAGCCCCATGTTCCAAGTACATAACCATGAGAGGAAATTTTAAAATAGGAGCACTCTAAGATAGAGTCAGCTCAGAAAAGGGGTATGTATTTGGGGCCAGAAACAATATAGGAATGCAATATTGTAGATTGTACAGAAGCTGCAAGCCTGCTGAGCACTGGTGCTCAACGCAGTCAAGGTACCAAGTAGCATGGCTCTTTTGCAGGTAAAAAGACTGAAAATATTCCACGGGAGAAGGAGGACTGGCTCCAATCTCTAGTTAACGTCAGGTGTTGGGATGTGGTGTTGGGATGTGGATCAGGGCTTGGAATAGTGGTTTATCTGAGGTTCTGGATCTCAAGAGACAGCTGGACAAAGAATATAAAATTAATCAAGTCCACCTCATGGCTTCTTGTCTGGGCCTAGGATTTCTCTAGAATTACCAAAGAATAGAATCTGTAAAGCCCCATTATAATGCTTAGTCCTAGATGGAAGTAGATGTGGCTTAGTGAAGACAACTGCAAAAATGAAACACTGATGGACAAGGCAGGAGAGAGAAGAGAACAAGCCAGAACAGAACAAAACAAAAGTCCTAAAACTTCCTACTCAAAACAAGCCAGCAAGTCAATATTCCATAACACAAGAAAGAATGCAAATACTGAAAAAAGACAGCCAAGAAAATTAACAATTGGAAGAATGAATTCACTCCAGACAAAATTAAGCTCATAAAGTAGTCTGACAAATATTCCAGAATTATTATAAGTCACACAAAGAGATTTTAACAACATCTGTTAAAAATAAAATATATTGGTTTTAAACAGGCAGAAATGACGAATGCACACTAAAATGAAATATTAAGTAGATATAAACAATTTAGAAATCTTAGAAAATTATAGTCATTGAAAATTTTCAAAATCTACTAGAGCCACTGTTGAAGATAATTTGGCACTTTTTTTGAAAACTAAGCATGCTTCTGTCTTACAGTCTAGCAACCATGCTCCTTAACATTTACCCAAAGGAGCTGAAATGTATATCCATACAAAAACCCGCTCATGGATGTTTATTGCAACTTTATTCATAATTGCCAAAACTTGGAAGTAACAAAGATGCCCTTCATAGGTGAATGGATAAATAAACTGGTGCATCCAAAGAACAGGATATTATTCAGTACCAAAAAGAAATGAGCTAACAAGTCAAAAAAAAGACATGGAGGAACTGTAAATGCATATTACTAAGTAAAAGAAGCCGATCTGAAAAGGCTACAAACTGTGTGACTCCAACTAAATGACATTCTGGAAAAGGCAAAATTATACAGACAGTAGACAGAGTGGTTGCCAAGGGTTGGGGGCTGGGGGTGTTGAGAGGGATGAGAAGGCAAAACACAGAGTTTTTAGGACAGGGATAATACTCTGTATGATACCGTAATGATGGATCTATGCCATTATATATTTCTTCAAATCCATAGAATGTACAACACCAAAAGTAATGTAAACTATGGACTTTGGGTGACTATGATGTATCAGTATAGATTCACCAATTGTAACAAAGGTACCACTTTGGTAGGGGAATGTTGATAATGAAGGAAGCTATGCCTTTGTGGGAGCAAAGGGTATATGGGAAATCTGTACCTTCCCCTCAATTTTGCTGAGAACCTAAAACTGCTTTTTTTTTTAAGGCTTAATTAAAAAAAAAAACAACTCACTAGACAGGATATATTCTAGAGAGAAACTAGTTGAGGAGAACAACAGATTAAAGTATAGTACTTATGGTTACCGGGGGAAATTGAGATTTGCAAACATTAACTACTATATATAAAGTAAATAAAAAACAAATTTCTCTTATATAGCACAAGGAACTATATTCAATATCTTGTAATAACCTATAATGAAAAACAATAGGAAAATAAATGCATGTATATTATATGTGACTGAAACATTGTGCTGTACACCAGAAATTGATACAGTGTACTGACTATACTTCAATTAAAAAAAGAAAAAATACATAGTACTGAAGAATTCACCCATGACACAAGATATAGAGACAAAGAAATTAAGAGGTTATTTGAAAAAGCAGTTATGAGGCCTGAAGGCTATTTTGAGGTGTTCTAAAATATCTAACAGGAGTTATAGAGTAGGGAATGAAGAAAATATCAATTTCTTATAGTTTTCTGAGTACAGGTTTTTACCTCCTTAGTTAAATTTATTCCTAGGTGCTTGATTCTTTTTGACACAGTTGCAGATGGGATTGTTTTCTTAATTTCTCTTTCTGATATTTTGCTGTTAGCGTAACTAGAGAAACTATAATGAAACTGCAGAAAGTCAAGGGTGAAAACTGTCAGAGAGAAACATAAATTGCTAATAGAACAACAATTAGATGGATGACAGATTTCCCATCAGCAACAATGAGAGCTAAAGACAATGGAATGATGTCTTCCAAAGGGCTGGTAATGAATAACTCTATTTGGAATGTTTAGAATGCCAGATAAACCATCATTTATGAATGGTAATAAAAAGGATTTTTATACAGGAAAAGACTAAGAATTTACCACTTACAGATTCTCACTAAACCTTTAATTACTAAAAATAAAATAAAAATAGTGATATAGTTATATTAAAATAATGTAATTTCTGTTTAACAATATTATTTTTAGATAAGAAGACCAAAATGGTAGCTATTTAATGGGTAAATAATTTTTACAAAGTTCTTTTGTTCAGGAGGTTAGAAATACCAGATAACTCAAGGGGTTCTGTTTTGTTTTATTTTGTTTTGTTACAAAAGCATACCCTGAAGAACACAAGCCAAAATGAATAAAAATACATATGGCTTCCAAACTAGTGGAAGATAAATTGAATTAAAATTTTAAACATTTATTCAACAAAAGATAGAAAAACTAAATGGAAAGATAAGCTACAATTTGGAAAATGTTATGTGTAACACATAAAACTGCCAAGATTAGATTCCATAATTTATAAACCACTCCTAAAACTCAATATGAAAAAGAAAAATACAAGGTTTAAACTGTATTTGTTTGGTTTTATTGTTTTAAAAATACATAAAGCATATGCAATAAGACATTAGGATTTGATCACTACGTGGTTGATGGGTACACTGATATGGTTCTCATACTCTCCTTACTTTATTATATATTTTAAATATTTCATAATTTTTTAAAGAATTATAAAGAACCACAAATGTTATAGCAGGATGAAATATATGCCCATTTGATTCCCAAGTCCTTATCTGAATCACCACACCAGACAGCAAATGCTCAGACCTGGGGTGGTGGAAGAAGGGAATTCTGTGGACATGGCTCTGCCAAGAAGAGATCTTTGCCTCCTTGCTGGAGGAAGTCCCTTTCTTTCCACTGTTCCAAAGGGGCAGAAGATTCCACACAAGTGGTGGATGTGATCCTCCAGTTGGCCTTGGAGCAGGGAATCCAGTCCCCTTGAGTGTGGTTTTTTCACTGAGCCTCCCCTGTGGTGTCTAGTGGTGTCTTGCACCAGGGAGCCTCTGGCTGCTGTAAAGGCGTGGGTGGGTGGAAGGACACAGCTATCATTTCTGCCCCTGGAGCCCCATTTCCACTGACTCCGCAGGACTACTGACTCCCCAGCATTTCAGGCCCTTCCATACAAGAAAACCCAGTTCAGCAGTTAGCTAGAAGAAGACAGGTAAGTTAGAGTAGAATTCGGAACATGAGGTGTTTCAGATGCCACATTCTATATTTTTTCAGAGAATTTAAGCTTCAATGATACAAATTTAACAGAAGTTGTTCCTTAAGAGACAGTTTGGAAGTCCCACACAAGCCAGAAACTCGAATTGAAAGCCAAAAAGCACACCAATACAATCGATGTTCAACCCATAGTGGCCCAGCTTTCACTGATTACTAAGAACTTCCTCTTGGAGACATCTTAAGGGCATTCTGCTGAATAAAAGAAGCCAACCTCAAAAGCTGCCATACTGTATGATTCCATTTACGTAACATCCTCAAAATGACAAAAGTATAGAGATGGAAAAGATATTCATGGTTGCCCAGGGCTTCATGGGGGTGGGGGTGGGCAGCTGGGACTATAAACGGGTAACACAAGGGAGATCTTTGTGCTGGTGAAATAGCTCTGTATCTTGAATGCAGTGGTAGTTACGTAAGTCTACACCCATGAGACAACAGCATAAAACTCTACACATACGCACATACGCACGCACGCACGCGCACACACATGCGTACGGTACTAATGTCAGTTTCCTGGGTTTTACATGTACTGTAGTTACATAAAATGTAACCACTGGGGAAACTGGGTGAAGGGTACCCAAGATCTCTGCACTATCTTGTCAACTTCTTGCATATCTATAATTATGTTAAAATTAAAATTTAAGGGGAAAAAAAGAACTTATTTGTATATAAACAATTAAACCTTTAGGATTTAACTATGAACCACAGACCAAATCTGGCCCTACTACCTATTTTTGTACGAAAAATCTAAGAATAATTTTTATATTTTTAAGTGGTTAAAAAATATCCAAAAAGTGGATGTTTTGTGATACATGAATATTATGGGAAATTCAAATTCCAGAGACCACAAATGGCATACAGTCCTTAGTCCAAGTAAGTGGTCCTGACTTCAAAGTTGTGATCCTTCTGAGATTTCGGTGGAAATTCTGAGTTTCCCTAGTTTTTCTAAATTTCAGAATTTGAACTCCCAACTCCCCAACACCAGGAAGCTGTTGGAATCTCTGCTTTTTAGCCTTCTAGCTGTTGCTCTCCACTAGGTTTCTTGAAATCTCACCCATGTTTTCCTGGAACATGGCCATGCATATTCATTTATGTATTGTCTGTGGCCACTCCCACCTTACCTCAGCAGAGCTGAGTTGTTGCTACAGAGAGCATACGGCATGCAAAGCCTCAGTTACTTCCTATCTGGCTATTTACAGAAAAAGTTTACCAACTCTTGCTGTAGAACATTTAGGATTTCTACCATTTCACTCTTATCAACAGCACTGAAATGGAAAAAAAAAATTTACTCATTTCTAAGGGCAAATGTGAGGAATGTCTCTAGCATAGAAACCAAGAAATGGAAGCATTTGAATTTTTAATAGAATTGCCTGATTGCCCTTCAAAACGATGGTTCTAGGGAACAGCTTCTGCGAATGTGAAGGGAGCTTATATCAGATTAACCCTCCTGCTGGTAATATTGACACATGCTGGACAAAATGGGAAAAGAACACTGGAGATTAACTAAAAGCAGGCAGAAATTAATGAGATAGGGATCTTACAAGAAGAGAAGCAAAGTAAATGGGCGGGAGGGTGTAGCACAGTGGTAGAGTGCCTACTTAGCATGCACGAGGTTCTGGGTTCAATTCCCCAGTACCTCCATTTAAATAAATAAATAAATAAATAAATAAATAAATAAATAAGACCTAATTACCTCCCCTACACCGCCAAAGTCAGACAAAATGAGAGAGAGAGAGAGAGATCAGTTAATGTGATCATAGCTCAATGACTTGGGATTTGAATTCAAGCTTTATGACTGCAAAGTGAGAGATACATTCAACTAGCTTTTCCTCTAATGGTGCTCCCCTTAAGGGCAATGAAGAATAGAGGCCAAGTAGAAAGTGTCCAGTAAGAGCTGAGAAGTCAGAAATCAGAGTTTAGGGCTGCCAGCGTGGATGCCAATTGAGAGGAGCAATTCCAGGAAGGAGGAAACCACAGCTGGAGAGCATCACAACGTGCACACAAACGTCCTTCAATCCTTGTCTGACTTACAACCTGCAAGTGCATGGGTGAGATTTCAAGAAACCTAGTGGAGAGCAACAACTAAAAGGCTAAAAAGCAGAGATTCCAACAGCTGCCTGGTGTCGGGGGTTGGGAGTTCAAATTCTGACCTTTAGAAAAGGTTGGTAAACTCAGAATTTCCACTGAAATCTCAGAGGGATCACAACTTCGGAGTAAAGACCACTTACTAGGACTAAGGACTATACGCCGACAGTATTTCTCAGCCTCTATTTTAAAATTATCTCCCCTCCCCACCCATCACCCCTGTTGAGAAAAATTTAATTTAAATTCCTCTGAATGAAGAAAATTAAATACTAAAGAATAATAGTTCATCAGGTAGGACTGAGCTTTGGAGGATCACAAACCATTGGAACATCTATATTTTTTCGCCCTTACCAAGACTCCATTTTCAACCCCCGGCAGGGGTGGGAGGAGGCAATATTGTTCCTGTTGAGAATGTCGGTCCTAGGGATAAGAGCGAGCCTGAAAAACACTCACTCTCACAAAGGCTGACACCAAGCCTTCACTGGATCAAACTGATCCACCAGAAATCTAACTGCCTTCTTGATCAAAATCCAGCCCCACTTTAGAGGAAGGTAACAGAATTCAGAGTCTCTACAATGTATCACCCACAATGTCCAGTATACAGTAACCTTTAAAAATTGCTAGACACATGAAGAAGCAGGAAAAAGTGATCCATGATCCAGAGGAAAAAAAATGATTAATAGAAGCAGACTCACAGAAAGTCAGATTTTTTTAATTAGCAGACAAGGACTTTAAAAGAACTATTATACATATGTTAACAAACTTACAGGGAAAGCTGGATATAATGGGTGAAGTGATGTGAAATTTCTGGAGAGATATGAATACCCTTAAGGAAAAAGTGGTAAATTCTAGAACTGAAAAATACAAGATCTAAAGTAAAAACTCATTGGATGGAATAATCAGCGTGGTGATGGGGGGGGCACTGCAGGATAAAGAGAATACAGCATGGTGACTATAATTAATGATACTGTATTATACAGAGAATAAAACGTTCTCCAAATTTATTATCTTGCATTTCAGCTACGTCCATGCTACTATTCAGCCCATCTCTTGAGGTTTTTGTTTTGGCAATATTTGGTGTTTTCTAAATATCTGATCACTGTTTTAATAGTCGTTGTTTTGTCAGAGTCAGATCCTCCTTGCCTTCTGAAGTTTTGACAGTTTATTTAAAGCTTTTGTTCCATGAACTCCATTTTTACTTTCCAGTGTTAGTTTCTTTGTAGAGTTTGGAGCCCTCTGTTCATGTGGTCAGTTTTCCCCAGTTTGGTGACCTCAGCATCTGGTTCCCCACCAGCCTGTCTGCAGCCTCCCTACACGGAGAGTGAGGAGGGGACAGTGGGTGGTTGAACAGGACGCACCAACCACCCAGCTCCAGAGCACGTTCCCTGTCCAGCCAGGTGCCTCGTAGGATGCGCACCTGCGAACTGTCACAGCCCAACTGCAGGGAGACCCCAGATCGCTAGATCCCCGCAGGGCCGGGAACATATGACATGGGAAGAGCTTATTGCCCGGGGGAAGCAGCATGGTCTTACAGAGAGAGGCCAAGTCCACTTGGTGAGGAGCCCTCAACCTCAAGTTCACATGCAGTTATTTGCAACTTCATGTGAACTTCGATTTCCTCATGTACAAAATGGGTGTATTCTCAGCCTGCAAAGCCATGGTAAAGGTTAAAAAAAGTATTCAGTAACGTATGCAAAATGCCCAGCAGAGGGCCCAGGCTGCAACAGACACACTATACATGGCAGCTGTAATTATTTTTTAAATTTATGTCACTTAGAATGCTCCTGCAATACACCACATACCCCAATAAGCTATGTTTGAGCAGATGGAACTTAACACTCTATCCTCCAACTCCAGGCTGATTGTTTTCTTCAGGTTGCCCCACCCAAACCCCATGGTCAGTATTTCTGGATCTGCTCCATAAGATGCTAATTTCTCCCATAGAACTCTTCTTCCTTCAAATACCATCTCCTCCAGGGAGCCTTCCCTGACTCCCACAACTCTCTGCACTTACCTCCCACATCACCCATAACTCAAGTTGTCCCTCAGTATCCCTGGGGGATTGGTTCCAGGACTTCCCCGAAGTTACCAAACTCCACGGATGCTCAAGTCTCTCATGTAAAATGGCGTAGCATTTGCATGTGACCAACACACGTCCTCCCGTATACTTTAAACCAGTTCTAGATTATGTCTAATACCTAACACAATGCAAATTATGATAAATACAATGCAAATGCTATGTGAATAGTTGCCTGGGGACCTCAAATTCAAATTTTGCTATTTGGAACTTTCTGGAATTTTTTTCTCGATTATTTTCCATCTGAGTTGGTTGAATCCATGGATATAGAACCTGGGGATGAGGTGGTGAGGGTATAGCTCAGTGGTAGAGTGTGTGCTTAGTATGTACAAGGTCCTGGGTTCGATCTCCAGTACCCTCATTAGATAAATAAACCTAATTATCTGTCCCTCTCGCCCAAAAAAAGAACCCGTAGATACAAAGGGCCAACTGTAAGCTGTCTACACCTCTCCCCTGCTGGACTCTTGAGCTGGAAGAGCCAGCACACAGGTGCACGTTTCTTTCACCCTGGGTCCCAGCACTCAGCACAGAGAAGGGGGTACATGAATAAATAATTTGTGGAAAGCAAAACATCCCTCCTGCGCTGCAGGGACGCAAAACCAACAGAGGGCTGAAGAATGGAGATGCCAACAGATGTGCAAACATCGCCTGGTGCTCGGAGGAAAATCTGTCCACTGGAGGCAAATGTTTTATTCCCTACATGTTTAGTTCTCCTTTCTCCCCATTCCCTAACCTCTCTCAGCCATCTGCCTCTTATCCCAACTTTACAACATGAAATGACAACAGGAAATCTCTCTTATGCATTTTTTAATTTCTCTGTTATTCGGTTTTCTACTTTGGTACACGTGAGCTGCAGCTGTATTTCACACAGAAGCTGACATGTCTCATTGTGACACGCCCCATAAAACAGAGCATGTATAAATCACCTGGCATGGTTTTGCTTCACCTGGTTGCTATTGCTAAAAAAAAAAAAAAAAAAAACCTCTATTTCTAAGAGCACAAAAGAGAACATTTCTTGAATCTACAGATGCATGAGGACAAGGTGTACAGCCCTATCTGCCAGGATGGGAGAGAGAGACCAAAGATACAGGCCCCCGGGTAGCTGGCTGTCTGCAGAGACATGAAAGACACAGACGGAGAAGCCACACAGAAACTCCAGAGAGACCAGGGCACCTGGGGAAACAGCCCAGAACTACAGCCCATTTGTCAGACCCCTCTGGCCTTCTCCGCCCTAAAAGGTTCTGAAACAAAGGACAAGATGGCATGATACCCTGGTTGGCAATATCTACTCTTTGGCCTTGATCACCACATGGGTATGTTTTATCCTGGGGCCCCTGACAGCCCCTCTCCTGGGCAGGAGAACCAGCCAGCCCCCAGTGTCCCCAGCGTCCTCAACGAACCCCACGGCAAGACCCAAGCAGGCTCTAAAATGTCTTGCCCTCAAAGGCCTGGAGATTGAAGGCAGTATCTAGAAACTTCTTCAGAGACACCAGGTGAGTATTCCTGTTTCCCGTGGCTGGTGCCGCCGCTGGGTCTCGGCCAACATACCTGAGGGAGAAGAGGTAAGCTAAGGGGTGGGGTGGGGGGGTCTGGGCCTGGCCTCACTGCTACCCCAGGATGGTGTGGGGCCTAACCCTGATCATCCTGATGCAGAAATGAAGAGCCCGAGGTTCCAAGGGACTAAGTCACCGGCCTAAGATCAAAGGCAGGAGATCTGAGACATGCAGGAGGTTTTCTAGTTCAGTTCCGGCTGCAGAACGAACACAGAGGTTTACTCTCTGTGAGGTGGAATTGAAGAGGATCCCTGATGGGGAAGCCACTTTGTCCCCGATGATCGCAGTGCTAGCGGGGACTATGGGGTCTGACTCCTCGGTTTCCAAGGCAGCCCAGAGAAGGGCAGTGGACAGTTCTGGGTCACACAGCAGATGGGGAGGGCAGGGCCAGAATGGGGTCTCAAGCTCACAGAGCCCCTCGGGCAGACGCCAGGGTAGGTGGCAGGCCCCCCGGCACCCAGCTCTGTACCATATGGGCCGCGCCCGGCCCAGGATGGTCATGAAGCGCGGGCTGATGTAGTCGTAGTAGCCCATGTTCTTGTGCTCCTCCTGGCACCACACCAGCTCCGCGCCCGCGTACTTCTCCGCCTCTCGCTTGATCAGGTCGAAGGGGAACGGGGAGATCTGGGGCAGCCAGGGAGAAAGGAGAGCGCAGTCAGGGAAGGGGTCAGGCCCCCTGGAGAACAGCCACAGCTGCCCTCATCGGCCCCAGCCCGGGCGCACTGCCCAGAGCCGGGCGGCTGGCGATGTGGCCTCGCCCGTCACTCTGAGCGGGTGCGGGGCTCGAGTATACCTGCTCCAGGCGCGTGACGGCCACCTGCTCGTCCAGGCCCTGGCCGCTCCGCTCCTTCAGCAGGTCGTAGTACACCTTTCCCGTGCAGAAGATGAGCCGCCGCACCTGCTCAGGAGCCCGCGCCGCTGCCCCATCCTCAGGAATCACCCGCTGGAAGCTGGTCCCTGGGGGACAGCAGGGCATGGCAGGGGCATCGGCTCCCAGAGGGGCCAGGGTGGCTGGGGAATCAAGCCCCTGTCCCTGGCACCTCCAGGCTCTCTCTGGCCACTGAGACAAGCCCCAGACCTAGATCTGCAGCTGCAATAGGAACATCTTGAACCAAACAACGGAGCAGGGGACAGAGGACACCCTGAGATGTCACAGGCGAGGGGTGTAGACAGCAGCTGTAGCCTGGGTCTTGGGAGCATCAAGGTCTAGGGTGATGGGTAGAATGAGGGGAAATGACAGGGAGAGGCCCTGGAGGGGACAGAGAAGGTGATGTCACCTCCCCATCAGACAGCATCACTGTCTGTCCCAAACCTGCTCCCAGGCCTGCTCATCTCCTGGGCACACTCAATCAGCCCACCCAGCAAGCTGGAAGGCAAACCCTGCACATTCCTTCCTCCCTCAGCCCCAAAGCCAAGTCCCCATCTCCACATTCCACTCCCTTTCCTTCCTGAGCTCATGCTATGCGCTAGGCGCCAGACTACACACATTACAAAAACCTCTGAGGAAGCCACCATAGGGTCCCTGCATCCCAGGTGAGGACCCCGAGGCAACGAGGATAACTGGCTAACAGGCTGCACCAGCACCAGGTGCTCAGCCCGGGTGGTCCAGCCCCAACGCCACAGCTCTGAACTGCTGGCTCAGCCACCTGCCACACCTGAGGGGATGCCCACACACACAGGTGAAGATGAGCCCCTGACTATGCTGCTGAGGTCCGCCTGGCCAGCCCCTGCCCCTCCCCCTACTACCCAGAACCGTTTTCCCAGACAGCTCTGCTCTGCCAAGTCTCAAGGCGCCACACCTGCCCCTTCCTGACCCTCCACTGGGTCACATTTAATTCCAAGACCTGGTCCTTCCAGTGTTTATCTGACCTCCAACTCCCAGATCAATGAGGCTGAGAGCTATTGGAGAGGGTGCTGGGTTGCCAGGGCCAGTGATGTCTGTTTGGCTCACAAGTGAAGACAATGGATGAATGACGGATACTCAGCGTCCCACGAACCAGGCAGACCTCCACCAGCCTCCTGCCGCAAAGCTCTTCCAGTGTGGCCAGGCTGGCCCTGCTGCGAGGCTTGGCGGGGGCCCGGTGCACTCCTCTGGCCCTGGTGCTTAGCCCAAGTGACCCAAGCAGGCCCAGCGACCTGGCCGCTGCACCAACCTCCCAACCCACTTGCTGGTGGGGACCATGCCAGGAGCTGCTGCAGGGCCGGCAGAGCCACAGACAGATGAGGATGGAAGAGCCCCAGGAGCAGAGGTCACACCATGGGCCACCAGGCCTCCCCATCACCAGGCCCCCCTAACATGACCAGGCACTTACCAGATACCATTTGGTCAAAGCTGGACTTGGCCTCTGGGTGTCTCAGCAGAGATTTGGGTGTAAAGATGATCAGCTAGAAGGGAAACATGCCCAGCTGGCAGCTGCCTGCCGCGCCTGGCCGGGGCTCCCTGCCCTTGGCCCCTGCGCTGTTACAGTGACGGCCGAGGCAGGCGGCTCACCGGCTTGCGGAAGGGCAGGAGGATCTGGCGACGCAGCACGTGGAAGTAGCTGGCCGGCGTGGAGCAGTTAACCACGATCCAGTTGCAGTCGTAGAGCTGTCTCACCTCGAAGTCCTGGGTGAATGCCTGGAGGGACGGGGTGTGGCTGGGAGAAGGCCCACCTGTGGCACCCACGCCCTGGCCTTGCTGGGCAGAGCAGGGTGCGGCCCGGTCCCGGGGAAGGGTGGGCGGGCGGACAGGCAGCACTCACGGGGTAGGCGTCCGAGTCATCGTTGCTCATCTGCAGGAACCTCTCGGGCCTTGCTGAGGAGTGCTCCGGGCCCTGAAAGCAAATGCCAGATGGCCCAGGCAGGCCAGTGTCTGGGGGGATTGGAGACCTGTCACACAGGACAGGGACCCAGGACTCAGGGGAGAGTCTGGAGGGCTTCTTGGAGAAGATGCCCTCACTGTGGAGTCTGAACCACAGAAAAGAACCAGGAATGTGGGACAAGAGTAGGGAGGGTATCCTCAGAGGAGGACCCAACCGGAGCCGGCACATGTGTGAACATGTGGGGCAGAAGGAAGAAGCAAAAAGGCCAAGTTAAGACGCTCTTTCTCTAGAACATTCTAACCTACAGCAGTGGCCATTCACTGAGCGTCTGCTATGTGCCAGACACAGTTCTACACAGGACCCCACACAGGATGATAGGCGGCGTGTAAAGTGCTCAGCACAGCGAGACCTGGCTCTGAGCAACAGTGATCAGTCCCTGACCGGATGCTCGGACCAAGCTGAGCAGGCCCGCAGGGACATCCATGGCAGCTGAGCAGCGGCCCGGCCCGCCTCACTCCATGCAGCCCCTGCAGCCACCACGGTCCCTCCCATCCCCCACCTGGTCGGCGGCGCACCCAGCAGGGCAGTATCCCATGATGGGCTGCTCCTCCCTTCTCTCCCCCACTGGCCTGCACATCCCCACTTCTCCCCACGTGTGGCTGCACAGGCCAGTCCCCAAGGAGGCAACCAGAGGACAGGCAACCATGCAACATAGGTTCAAATCTCAGTTCCGAGCTGTGTGACCTTGGGCAAGCTACTCCACCTCTCTGTGCCTCAGTTCCTCCTCTGGAAAGTAGGAACAGGATCGACCTCCTTAAGTTATCATAAGGGTTGGAAGAGTTACTACACAGAGAGGGTTGTAAACAGAGCCTAGCACAAAGCCACACTCAGACACATCAGTTACATCTGTTGCTGGAACAATAGTGTTGTCACCTTCACCAGTGGTCACACAGACACACGCAGGTCCCACCCTGAGGACCCATGTGGTTGGAGGGGACTGGAAGGGGCAAACCCCACCCCCACCCCTGCAAGCAGCCAAGGGTCCACCCAGCCCCTCCCAGGCTGGCCAGAGCCCACCCAGCCCCCATCACCACCATGGCCCCCGTCACCACCGTGGCCCCCATCACCACCGCGGTCCTCACCATGCCCTCCATGCCGTGGGGCAGCAGCAGCACGATGCCGTTGTGCCGCACCCACTTGGCCTGACCCGTGCTGATGAACTGGTCGATGATGCACTGGGCCGTGTTGTGGAAGTCACCAAACTGGGCCTCCCAGAGGACCAGGGCGTTGGGGCTGGCCATGGCGTAGCCCAGCTCAAAGCCTAAACAGAAGATACTGAGCTAGAAGTGGCCACACACTGGCACCAAGTGGCAGTGGCTCTGGTCAGACCCAGCCCTTCCTCATACACCCTCCCCACTCCGCCCGTCCTGCCCAGCTGGCCAGAAGAACCCGGGGACCCTTAGGGCTCCAAGGCCAGGATCTCCTTTCCTGGCAGCTGGCAACATGCCCAGAGATGCTACCTTCCACCCCAACCTCACACATGGCTAACTTCAGCCTTATCTAGACCAGGAGCCAAGTCCAAAGGTACTCTGGGGAGGTAGCAGGGACCATCTGCCAAGGAGCCCCCCAAAATATATGCAGGGCTGCTAAGAGGAAGGGGAAGGGACAGCCCCAGAGGCAACGCCCCAGAAGGGGTGGCCAGTCTGGGAAGAGGCAGAGGGAGGAAGCGGGCCAGCTAAAGGTCCAGCCAGGAGGGTAAGGGGCCAGTCAGGGGAGCCTAGAGAGGGGCCCTCGAGACAGGGCTGCTGGGTGTGGGAGCAGGGAGAGGGCGATACAGGGGTCAGGAACATGGAGGTGGCCAGCCAGGCTCAGGGCCAGTCAGTGGCAGCATCCCACAGTGGGCTCTGTGGGGTTTTCTGTCTGGGCCCACTGGTGCCCAGGCACAGGCTCTGATATCCAGAGCCCCCACAGGCAAGAGTGCCCCCAACTGGGCTCTCTGAGGGACTAATTGAGATAGGACCTCATCTCCCTTGTGGCCTCAAGTGGGAGCAGCCCAACCACTGTTCCTCAGGGCCGCCCAGGACCCAGGTCCACCCAGGGGCCTCTGAGCCTCTTCGGCCCCTCCCAGCCCCAGACCCAGTCTGTGGTCAAAACAAGAAAGACAGGACACCCGGAGGTGCAAGGCCCTCTCTGGTCCCCCGACCGGCAGACAGAGTTCTGACCCACCCAGGACTCCATACTCCGAGAGAGAGCTGTTGCACACAGTGTAAGGGGCCTGGTCAGGCCAGAGGTGGTTCATCGGGACACACGTCCTCCGGTCCACTTCCTGGTCGTGGAGAACATGGTGCCGGTGACTGGAGAGAGACAGACCGGGAAGGGAGGAGAGGCCGGTGGGCTGACACTTGCTCACGTAGAGTAGGTGGTCCAGGCAGCAGGAGGCAGGCAAGCCTCCATCACTGTGCCAGGACACCTGGCAGAGTCCCACCAGATGGTGACACCAAGAAAGCCAGAGTGATCTGGTTCCTCCCCCAGGCATCCTCCCCTCCCACTGGTACCCTCACACTGTGCCCTGGGGGTCTTGGAGCACAGACATGAGAGTCTTAGCTTCTCACCTACAGAAGGGACCTGATGAGATCTGCCCTGCCGACCTCCAGGATGCTAGGTAGAGTCTGAGTCCCTAGGAGGCCACACCCCAGGGGCATTTCCCCTGCCCAACCTGCTAGTCCCTTTACCAGCTTGCCTCTTCCTCCCAGAAGGGAGGAAATGCGACTAAGGGGGGCCCCCTGGGTGAACCTCAAGCCTCATGAGGACTGACATGCAGCTCAGGGTGCAGGGAGGAGGACCCCTGTGCCCTGGCTGGAGCAGGGCCAGCAGTGATGAATGACTGGGACAAGGGAAAGATGGCCCATTGAATCCTGGAAGCCATACTTCATGACTCACATAACATAGCAGTGACCCAGTCAGGATCCAAAACAGAGGAAATGTGACAGGGATAAGTGACAAGTGTAAAGTCTGGACTTAAAACTCAACAGCAAGCAAGCAAGATGGTAGCAGGGAGCTGGCTTGACAGTAGTTCACCAAAGGAAAAAAAAAGATCTTGAGGACCATAGATGACCACAAGGCTTGACATCAACCAACAGCTTGGGCCAAGCCATCAGCTCTCCATGCTTGCCTGGTGGGGACAGAGAGAAAGCCCCACAGCCCTCACCTGAACGTGCCCCTCTCCACGTCCTGCCCGCTGAGCCGCACATGGATACCCTCCTTGAGCAGGGAGCCGAAGGCCATGTACTCTGCCAGCGCCCAGTCCACGGTCCGCATCCTGGTCAAGTCTGCGCGGCCCCGCAGGATGCGAGAGAGGCCTGAGGTAGGGAAGGGCTAGCCTGAGGGGCGCAGGGGCCTAGCCACCTGCCTGGGACAGCCATGGCCCCAAGACCTAAGCCAGGTGTATACAGACTCAATGTACACCCCTCCCACAGAGCAGGGCCCTGCAGGACACAGGAGGCCCAGCGCCAGGCCCCCTTCCTCCAGCACTCCCCCTCTAGCCGAGATGAAGGGCTGGCCAGAGCCCGCAATCCCACCAGCCTCCCTCCCTGCAGGA
The DNA here is from genome assembly GCF_048564905.1 of Vicugna pacos. Lineage (NCBI taxonomy): Eukaryota > Metazoa > Chordata > Mammalia > Artiodactyla > Camelidae > Vicugna > Vicugna pacos. Next base: position 37,398,376 of record NC_132997.1, on the reverse strand, counting down.
AGGAGCAGATGCCTCTAGGGGAGCATCTGCCATGTGCACATACTGGCCACATGCACTGTTGGTTACATTTCTCAACCCCACGGGAGAGGTGCCAACTTAGAGGGGTACCCACCCTCCAGATGAGAAGACTGAGGCTCAGAAGAGGGAGGTCACTGACTCACAATCAAACAGCTATAAAGGTACTTGGGTTTAAGCCCAGGCACCCGGCTCAGGCTGGGCTCCTGTTGGCCCTACACCCGCAGACCCACTGTGATGTACACACAGCCAGTGCCCCAAGACACTTGGGCCTCCAGGCACATGTGGAGGAATCCTCTTGGAACTCCCACAGGCTGGTCAAGGGTGCACAGGTGCCCCGCAACCACCACAGGGGCCCTCCAGGCTGCCTGAGCAGAGGCCACAATGGCCCTGGCCAAGAGGTGCAGCTAATGAGCCCCCACTAGCCCAGGGTGGCCCTCTGTCATCCATCCAAGCCCAGCACTCCTGCCCTCTGACATTCTGGACCCAACCGCCCCCTCCATGGGAAGCCCTTGCTTCCCTGCTCTCCTGCTGCGTGATCCAGGGCGGCCCCTGGCAAAGACCTGGGGAAAATACAAGGTGTCCCACATACGCCTGGTCACCGGCATCCAGCTGGGAGCGTGGCATCCGCATATATTTGCCCTGAGAGGAGCTGGGGTCACAGGCACCTCACAGGGCACGAAGATGTCTCTGAGAGCTCAGCTGACCCGCCCAGGACTAAGGGGGATGCAGGCCAGGCCCCCGGACGCCTGACGCCATCTCCCTTCGGACAAGGTATCAGGTCTGGGACAGCAACCCACACTGGAGCCCACCCATCGACCTCACCTGTGTGGATCTTAAAGTCCTCCAGGGGCACAGAGCTGGCCACTTCGCCGATGTGGGTCAGCACGTCCTCAGGAACCCCCGTGGCTGGGCATGTCATGCTCTTGGGCTCCCCGTCCACACTGAAGAAGCCTGAGAGGGCAGAGGCTCTGTGACTTTTGGGGGCAGTGGGGCCTCAGACCCCAGGGTCAGCCTGTCTCCCCAGGACTCGGGGCCAGCCACTTCCCTAACACCAATGGCACTCAAACTCTGCACCCATCCTGGGGACCTGGGACAGCTCACAGTCGCAGCTCAAGCTCCGACACCTACTCAACATCCTCCGGTGGGAACCTGCAAGGCTCTGCCCTGGGCCCAGCGTCACAGCCACCTCGCTCCGCCCCAGAGAGGCCCGCTGAGCACCCCTCCTCCAGGGCTCTCTCCACCTGGCTGTCCACCCTCCCTGGCTCAGCCCTCCTTTTCCAGGGGACAGCTGGTCACATGTACTCTGAGGGCGATGCCATCCCCTGCTTCCTGGGCCCACCCCACCTGCAGGAGTCAGCTGCACACAGCATCAGAGGGCTCAGGGACAGAGCCCACAGCCTCTGGGCCAGAAAGCGACAGCCTGCACCCAGGGCCACTGCAGTCCTGGCCCCAGGGCCACTGCCCAAGGCCCGGGCAAACCCCTCTCAGCCGCATGCTGCTCACTCACCAGGCCAGGGGGAGTCCAGCCAGTGCTTAATATGCAAGATCTTTTTATCCTTGGACCTGCCATATGCCTCCTCACAGATCCGGTCATATTTGGCGATTTCTTCCTGAAATCAGGGTGAAGGCATGGATTGAGGCAGTGATTCCTGGGGTAGCCAGAAGTTGGGTCAACCCAGACTCATAACCCCTGGTCCCTCTCACCACACTCTAGAGGAACTCTCTGCCCACTGGCCTACAGGGGCCTTACGGCCAGAAGGCAAAGTCTCAGAGTTCAAGGGGATTCCACTCAGCAAGGGACTTGGGGGAACCTAGGGAAGACTCACAGTCCTTGCTCTCAGAGCTCCCTAAAGGTGAGAGGACCAATACATCTCCAGATAACTGTGGGGACAAACCCAGCTCAGGGCCACCTCCTACAGGAAGCCTTCTGGGACTCCTGCCTGAGGCTGGGCTTCCATGGCATCGCAGCATCTGCTGCATTTCACCAGGCTGTAAATGTTCTTGGTCCCCTGGCCACCTTGATAACTGGAGGCTCCTGGGGACAAGGACCATACTGGCTGCTTCTTTAAATCTCCAGTGCCCAGCACAGGGCCAGTAACATCAGCAGCCACCCCAGGGTCTTGGCTCCAGCAAGGCTGACCCCACACCCTGATGAGGCCCACCTCGAATTCCTGCAGGGTGACCGTGCCCTCGGCTATGAGCTTGTCGGCATACTTCTTCAGCACGGGCACCTGTCTGTGGATCTGCTTGTACATGAGTGGCTGCGTGAACATGGGCTCATCCATCTCATTGTGGCCGCGCCGGCGGTAACAGACCTGCAGGGGCAGAGGGGGAAGGGGGCTCGGTCCTTGCGCCCAGGCGGTGTGGCTGTTGCAGTCACTGCACAACTGGGCACATCTGGCAGGCCACACCCTTCAAAGCCTCCAAAGCCCCAACTACCACCCATCACTGAACGCCTCGCCCCCAAGCCTCTGCAAAGACTGCCCTCAGCAGTACTAAACCTGCCACCCAGCCCCAACTGCCAAAGATGCTACAGACCCAGAGCATCCAGCACCCCCAGACCTACCAGATCCACCACGACATCTTTATTAAAGGTGTTCCTCCACTCAGCCGCCACGCTGCACACATATATCACGGCCTCTGGGTCATCCGCGTTCACGTGGAAAATGGGTGCGTTGACCACACGGGCCACGTCGGTGGGGTACGGGGAGGAGCGGGCCATCCGGGGGTCTGTGGTGAAGCCAATCTGCGGAGCAGGAGGCACTGAGAGCTGGATGGGTGACCAGAGGGCCATGGGGCCAGGGATTCTTTGCCTCCAGGCCCATAAGGTGTGCCCAGGACAGGACAGGGTAACAGCAGACAGCCCCCAAATCAGACACAGCAGCAGGTCCCACAGGGATGGTAGTTAACACCATGGGAGTTGTGTCTGCTCTTCCTCCTGCCATCATTTCTATACAGTGGGAGTGCGGAGAGCGAGCCGGGGTGAAGCCCAGCCCCGCCAGTTACTAACTGTACAATCCGGGCCAGGTATTTAAATTCCCAAAGCCTTGGTTTCCTATTAAAAGGGCTCACTAACTCACGGGGTTATTCTGTGAAGACTAAATGATGTAATGAGAGTAAAGCAGTTAACCCAGGGCTTTATAGGTTTAGATGAAGGGCTGGCATTAACCACAGCTGCCTTAACAGCATAGGTTGTAAGAGTTGTGGTCTAAGACTGACTGGGTCACGTGGAGCCAAAGGCAGCATTTAGTTACATGTCCAGCCTCTGTGCTAGGTGCTGGTCACAGCCATCTTCCTCTGTCTTTACAGCTGTATCACCTACAGCATACACACAGATGTGTACACCTCCCGATTTCAGACCAGGAAACCGAGGCTGGAGATCCAGCATCCTGCCTGAAGTCCCCCTGGGAAGTGGCAGAGCAGTGGGATCAGAACTAGGGCCATCTCGCTCTTCCCCTCAAAGTGCTGCCTGGATCTCAGGGATGGACAACACTGATGGTCCAGCACTCACCTGGTTGTTGACGACCACGTGCACAGTGCCATTGGTGGTGTAAGAGGGCAGGTCACTCAGGTGGAAGGTCTCATAGACCACCCCTTGGCCGGCAAAGGCGGCATCTCCGTGGACCAGGATGGACATGACCTGTGGGGCCGAACGGCAGCCAGGAGGAGCCCCACTGCCCCAGCCTGTACAGCCTGGCCCCGCCCCCTGCACCACAGAGATTCAGGGTCCGCCCCCTCGGAACCCCGCCCGCCCCCTGTACCTTGGAGATTCAGGGCCCACCCCTCAGAACCCCTCCCCCAGGACCCAGGCACACTCACCTTCCTGCCCTGGGCATCCCCACGGTAGAACTGCTCTGCCTTCGTCTTCCCCTGTACCACGGGGTCCACGGCTTCCAGGTGGGAGGGGTTGGCCACAAGCGACAGAGTGATGTTCCTGTTTGTGACTCGGTTGATTCTCTCGTGGTACATGCCGAGGTGATATTTGACGTCTCCAGAGCCCTGAAGGTTGAGGTGGGCCGTTATGGACCTGCCCCCACCCCCATTCCCATCCCAGACACGCAGGCCCACAGCGGGGCTGGGACATCCCCTGGATTCTGCTCCTTGGGGAGGGCTGTGTTGTCCCTGACTCACGCCAGCATCCCCCCCACCCCCCACCCCCATCCTGGCACACTGCCCTCCTTGCCCTCCAGGCTGGCCTGATAAAGGCAGGTGGGTTCCCCTGGGCCTTGGCTGGAAGGCTGGACCAGCCACTCCCTCATCAGAGCCCCTCCGCATCATCCTCTCCCCATCCAAGACGGCAGAGAAGGGGAGGGGCCGGCCAGCCTCAGGGAAAGCAGAGAAATGAAGGGCGGCTCCCAATTGGTGTTGAGGCCGCTGGTCAGGCCTCTGCGCAAACACTGGAGCAGGACCTCTACCTAACTCTTTATCCTGAAGTAGCTAAAAATGTACACACAGCAGACAAAGCCACCGCATTGGGGAAAACATGACATATTTTCCGATCTTGGAGTCAGGAAAGCCTTTCTAAGCAATGTACAAACCCCAGAGGCCATAAAGGATAAGACAGTTAAAACTTAATAAATTTGTTATGGGGGAAGCAGATCCACGCACAGTATTTGAGAGAAAAAAATAAAGCTGAGAAACATATTTATCAGACAAATACAGCCAAAGGGCTAACTCCTTCAATATATAAAGCACTTTAACAAATCAGTAAGATAAAGCTCAAAATCCCCACAGAAAAATGAGCAAAAGCCAGTAAGAGGAATTTACAGAAAAAGATTACATGGCTTAAAAACAAGGGAAAAGATACTCAAATTCGTCACAAAGAAATATGTTCAGATGCAGTCACTTTTGGACCAATCGCATTGGCAAAGGCAGAAAGGTTCGACAGAGTAAGGGAAGCCGGGGGGCTGGGAACCTCGCCCACAGGTGGGTGGGCTCACTGATGTCTGCAAGCTCTTAAGAGAGTAATTCAGTCCTGCCCTCTCAGCTCCAGCCACTGCGTTTCTCAGATACCCTCTAAAAATGCACTCACACACGTGTGCAAAGATACTCATTCCACCACCTAATGCCCATCAACAGGAGACAGCAGAAGCCAGAGGGGGACCTGGAGCTTGGAGAGCTCCACATGCTGCTACGGAACAGTGATAGCTCATTAAGTGAAACCAGCAAGGTGCCCGGCAGCATCGCAAGCTGTTCCTCTGGTCTTTTCCAAATAAGGCTGTTCTGGACAAATCCATGCGTTTATAGTACGTGGAACATTTCTGGAAGGACACACAACACAAAAACTGACCACGGTTGTGGGGGAGGGTAATAGCTCAGTGGTAAAGTGCATGCTACACAAGGTCCTGGGTTCAATCCCCAGTACCTGCCGTGAATAAGTAAAAAAAACACCACAGTGGAGCCTCTGAGGAGCAGGAAAGAGGTCTCATGGGGGAAACCTACTCTCATTGTATTATCTTTTTTCAAATGATGCTCTTATTTTTCTTTCAATTAAAAAAAAAGTAAAAATTTTAGAAGTATCCTTTGGCCAGGTTTTACGGTTTACATACACGTCATCTCTGATTCTGTACAACCATTCGGGGGGCAGGAGATTTTTATCCCCATTTTATAGAAAGGCACACAGAGGCTCACAGAGATTAAGGTACTTGAGCAAAACGAACATGAATGGCAGAAAGATTCTGGGCTGGGAGCCAGCAGATGTGGATTCTAGTCCTGCTCTGGTTGAATGTGCTGGATGACGCTAGAGTAGTCACTTAATGTGATTTATTTTTACAAACCATGTACCTGTGATGGGTGCCAGGGCTTCAGGGATGAGGCCCCTGACCTCACCCTGCTACCAGCCTGAAGGGGAACACACACACACACACAACAGAGAAGGCCAGAGCAGAGGTGGTTCTGTGAGCAAAGGAGGCATAGTGGAGGGAGTGACAGATTCGTTGCCTGGAGGACCTGTAAGCCACCAAAAGGGGAGACAGGCAAGAGTGAACAAGGCAGAGAGCAGAGGAGAGAGGAAGACTTCCTGGGCTGAGGGGCCTGCGTGGGCAGAGGCCTTGGGGTGTGAGGCACACGTGACATGTATGTGTGCAGGAAGGGGGCGTGGTCAGAAGAATGTCTCCTCTGCTCATCAGTGGGCACAGGAAACCAACCTATTGCCCAAGGCAAACAAGTGAGTGAGGCAGCCCTTCCAGGCTGGTGGACAGGACACTGGGCACAGAGGCATGGCCCCAGGAGCTGAAGCAAGTAACTCGGGCACTTCCTGCACCTCTCTGGGCCTCAGTTTCCCTAGCTGGAGACAGGGAGGTTGGCCCAGATTTTTCCAGGGCTCTCCCAGGTATCAGAGACCATAGCACTTGCTCCAAAATGCCTCAGGGACCTCACGCAGGCACCCCAGCCTCTCTCCCACTCCTCTGCATGTCTGTCCATCTCAAGGTCTCTCTGAGCCTGCAAGCTCCCCCAGCCCAGCCCTTCCCCCAGTCTACCTCCCAAATAACCAGTTCCCCAGGGGCTCTGGAGCCTTAGCTTGGCACCCACCTCGTCTGCTGCCTCCAGTTTGGGGTCAAACTGGCAGAAGATCTGCTCCAGGTCCTTGCGGATGACGTTGGCCAGCACGTTCAGCCTGCCCCTGGAGCCAGAGGGGCGGGGCTCTCACTTGGCTCAGAGGCCGCCCCCCACTCCCACCCCCCAACAGGCCCTAGCATAACCATGCTCCCTGCCTACCTGGGACCTATCAGGACCAGCAGGGGGACTGAGGGGGGGACTGCCCCTCCCAGGTAGAGCCCCAGGAGCCCTCTCATCCTGTCTCCATCTTATAAGGCATGTGAGCGGTCCCAGCCAGCCAGCTCCCCCGGGGCAGGCAGATGTCCCTGCCTGTCTCAGACTCAGTAAGCCCTGGTGAGCAGGGAGCCCCCCAGCCTCAGGGCAGCGTATCCACTCCCCCAATCCCTGACCCAAAAGCTGTGCCCAACCCAGCACCTTGACCCCAATCTGCTAACGCATCACAGCTGCTCACACACGGCTCCCCACCCCAGCCCAGCGGTGCCATGAAGCAGGATGGGGAGGAGGGGCCTGGACTGCCCCGAAGATCAGGACCCACCAGAGGACCTGTCCAGAGGATCTGGTCTGAAGGGAGGGTGGGGGAGGAAAGCAGCTGGGGACCAGGGATTGTCCAGCCCAGCCGAACTTTCTTCCCATCAGGAGGCAATCTATTTTGGGGTGGACTCCAGCCTGATGAGGGCACAGGGCATGACTCCGAACTCGCCCTCCATGGCCTGCCAGTAGATGCCAGCCCCAGGCCCGCACACACACCCTGGCCTGACCTCAGCCCCTCATGGCCCTGGGACAGAAGGACAGCCTTCTTCCCATGGGCCTCTCTCCTGCTCTGCAGGGACAGGGCTGGGCGGAGCCACAGGAGCTGTGTGACAACGGCTCCCTGGAGCAAGGCCCTCCAGCCTCAGAGGCCCCTCCGCCACTATGGAGGCCTGGCCTAGAGCAGCTCTGGGCTCTCAGAGCTGTCCTCAGGCTGACAGCCTGCCGAGCACCACCACACAGTCCCAGAGCTGCCCGACACCATCCCCTCCCACAGTTCTACCCAAGCCATGTGTGCCCATGCCCTCAGACCTCAGTGCCAGCTCTGCCTGACCCTCTGACCAGACCCCGGACACTTCTGGGCCCCTCAGAGCACAGAGTCTGAGAGGCAAAGCCCCATAGGGTGGGGACATCCTCACACTGCATCTGGATGCTGCAGGTGCTTGGCTCTTTCTGTGATGAGCAAGCCAGTACCCAGGGACTCTGAGAACTTTCTGGACCTCTTTGTCTCTACCACCAACACCCTTGCTTTGATTTTCATCGCCCCCCACCCCAGATGGCCCCTGATCCACCTCAGCTTGCTGGGCCTGGAGAGAAAGCACAAGGCTGAGGCAGGGACAGGGGGAGGGGCCCACCTGTGTGGCATTCCCAGGATGACATTCTCAATCCCCATCTCACTGGACTTGTCGATGATGGTCTTGAGGGCAGGAATCATGACCTCACAGCCCTCCAGGCCAAACCGCTTCTCTGAGGACCACTTCCGGGCCAGGAAGTCTTCAAACCTGCTTGGGAGGGAAGGGGACAGGTGGAGAGGCTAGGGCTCACGGGGGCAGCTCTGGAGGGCTTGTGGCAGGATGCCAGGACAAGGGAAGCTGCGGAGCCACTTCTCTGTGCACAGACCAGGACCTGGTACCGACACCACGATGCCCCCACCAGCAAGGAGCACAGGTCGGTAGGAGGAGGCCAAAGGGTCCTCCCAGATTAACCAGAGACCGCCACCTGCACCCATTCCCAGCTACCACCCTCTCTCCCCCTTCCAGTCAAACTGCTGCAACTAGCCATTCCACTGCTCCCAGCCCTCTGCCCTCCCACCCACATATGTACTGGGGCTCTCTCACGATGCCCCAAAGACCTCAGCATGGCTCAGCTCAAATTCCAGCCCACACGTCACTGCTCAGGGATCCACTCTGCACCCAGCAGCTAGGCCAGGTGCTCCTCCAGGCCCCTGTGGTCCTGGGCAGACCCAGCTTCGGCGAAGTCCGTGGGCAGAGCCCAGCAGTGCCCACCTGCAGGCAGCCGCTGCTACACTCACTCCACGCGGGGACATCGCTCTGCCCAAACATTCCCATAGCCACTTTCTGCCACTTCCACCGTCACTCGGGGACGTGTTCTCCTGGAGCCCCATCCAGCCCTGCCTTCCCTTACCAAGCACCCTCCCAGTTTCTTAGCCAGAGCCTGGGACATCTCGTACCACCCTGGAGCAGCACCCGCTAGCCACTTGGGCTTCCCGGGGCGGTGCTGAGGGCCTGACCTCATGGAGCGCACCAGCCGCGCCAGCAGGGTCCGCTTCTCCTCGCTGGAGAACTGCATCACGCCAGGGGTCTCGAACTTCTGTCGGATCCACTGGCACTGCTCCACGTCATTGATGAACATGAACTCCAGACCGATGTGCTGGCAGTATGTGCTCTGGGGGGACAGGGGGACACTTCACTAGGAGTCAGGAAGAGGACTGACTGCCTTGGTATCTGGGACAAAGAAGGCAGAGCCCTCCCTCCCCTCTAATGCCCACAGAGAGCTGCCTCAGGTGTGCCCGACACACCTGCCTGCACTCACCTCCAGACGCCGAATGATCTCGCGCAGAGAAAGGGTGTGTTCGGAGCCCCCAATAAAGGTAGTTGTGGGCAGCTGGAATTCCTTATCCAGGTCAGCCTCCCGCAGGTCGTAAAAGGCTGGAGAGGTGCACCCAGCAGAGCCCCGGGCAGTAGAGAGGAGATGGGGAGCTCAGGCCCAGGTGGGGCCCAGCAGTATCCCCTGACCTCCCCCACAGTGCCCCCAGCACCCTCCTGCCAGGTCCAGCCTAAAGCTCAAGGGTCCTCTGCCTGCAGGGCACAGGGCACCAGAGTCAGAGCCAAGCTTGCCGCCACAAGGGTGGGCCGGGACAGGTATCTCCTGCTTACTAACCGTGGTGCACCAGCCAGGGAAAACGGGAAGACATCTCTTGAAGGGACACCATGCAGTAGATGGGCAAGGGCCAGAAAGAAGCCTCCTAGGCAGCTTGCTGAACCCCAGGACTCGGAGGCACTACAGGCTCACAGCCCCTCACTGGACACAGGCACACACTGGCTCTGGGGTTGCCAGGGCAATGGGAAAGGGTACCGACTCTCACCCAATTTATCGATGGTTGTGATTAAGTCTGAGGGCACAAAGGAGTCCAGGTCTGCGTCCAGAATGCCCAGGGGGTCCAGCTGGGCCACATGGTGGCCCCGGATCTGGAGAAGGAGAAAAGCTCAGGGTAGGGCTGGGACACAGCTGGACAGACCCTCACCAAGAGGGAGATTCTGGGCACTGGTCCCCACTTCCCTTGAAAGCAGTTTCAAGTTTCCACCTGTCTCCAGCATCCAGGCCCTGAAGTTGCCCCTGAACCCCACCATAGCCATTGAGGTGGCAGGAGCTCAATTCCGTTTAAAAGTACAACATGCAGCTTTCAAAAATAGGAAAGAATGCACACACAAAAGTAGTTACTACGGTACTATTAGTAATCGGAAAATTCTAGAAACTTCCCAAATGTCCATCAACAGGAGACTGGCATATGGGTTTGGGAAATCCACACAGGGAATACTACCGAGCTGCTAAAAGGAATGAAGAAAATCCCTAACTGCTGCTATGAGGTTGTCTCCACAAAATAGTTTTAAGCAAAAAAAATCAAATGATAGAAAAGTACGTGTGGTAAATTGCCCATTATCTAAGAAAGGGAAGAGAGAGGTAAACATCTATATTTGCATATATTCATACATATTTGCATAAATCCAAATGAATATATGCTTTAGAAGAATAAATAATAAAATAAGAATGCCATAAAGTAAGAAAATTATTATCTATGGGGAAAGGATGAAATAGGGTAGAAGGGCAGGGCTAGACGCTAGACTTTTAAGAATATACCTTGCCTTGAAGATTCGACTTTCGGATCTTAGTAATATTTTATATCACTATAAAACAAAATTAAGTATTAAAAATTGAAAGTAAGACAAAACAAATGAATTAATGCATCCATCTGCTGGCATGACTACACAGAGAGGAACTGTTCCAATTGACTAACAGAATAGTCCCCAAAGACAAACAGAACTGCAGGAATAAAAAGATCATAAATTCATTTCTATTACTAATCAGCGGTGGTAGTATCAGAATTGTATTCTAAGACTGTCGTGTGGGGATTGTGGGAAAATCAAAGAAGTCATTGTATTGTTGCCTTTGGGAACCTCTATTTTTGGAATATTTAAAAAGAGATGGTGTAAGACTGATGAGGTCAACATGGATGTCCCTGGAGAATGTCGTTCTAAGTGAAGTAAGCCAGAAAGAGAAAGAAAAATACCATATGATACCGCTCATTTGTGGAATCTAAAAAAAAAAGGACATAAATACAAAACAGAAGCAGACTTACAGACATAGAATACAAACTTGTGGTTGCCAAGGGGGTGGGGGTGGGAAGGGACAGACTGGGATTTCAAAATTTGTAGATACTGACAGGCACATGCAGAACAGATAAACAAGATTATACTGTATAGCACAGGGAAATATATACAAGATCTTGTGGTAGCTCACGGTAAAAAAAATGTGACAATGAATATATGCATGTTCATGTATAACTGAAAAATTGTGCTCTACACTGGAATTTGACACAACATTGTAAAATGTCTATAACTCAATAAAAAATGTTAAAAAAAAAAAAGAAAGAAAACCTGAACTTGAAAAAAAAAACAAAAAGACTGATGAGGTCAGGGACAAACCCTAAGTCCTGCATTTGACATACACAGAAGCGTCAGCATAAACCCATAGAGTACGGTATCTTTTTTTTAAAAAGATATGTATTTCCTGGCTCTAACCACTGGAAGAGCCAAGAAATCATGACCAAACCAAGAGCAGTGAACACTTCCCCGCTCCCTGGAGAACTGGCTGGTCAGAAATGTACAAGATGAGCTCAAAGCATCCTGTCCTACCAGGGAGCGAAGGGGTGCTCAAACACCACTGGGGCTGCCAATCGGGACACATTTTGAGCAACGGTAAGGATAACACCTGTAACAGACTGAAACTCATCAAAGATGTTTAAATGCATGCATGCATACCAACTAAGAAAAACCTTTATTGGCCATCTTTTGGAGGATGCTGGGGAACCATGTCTTCATTTTGAAAACCCGTCAGTAAAAGAAAAATTAAGCCTTGATCCTGCCTTTCCTATACAATTTGTACCTCAGGATAAACAGAGCTGACAAAGGGAAGTTTCTCCTGATAGAAGTATTTCAGGTAATAAACAAAGAAAGACAGAATTAGAATATCACCATTTTTACCACTCAGTGATTTAATGTGTCCAGGAAATAATTATCCCCTGAAGTGCCCATCACCACCAGGAAACTGATTGTACAACAACAAGAAAATCAAGTCCTTATTGGATCAAGCATCTGGATCTAACTACCAATTTACAGAAATGACATGGGACACAGGGACAGATGAAGGGACACCTTGGGGACACAGTCAGCAAAATCCAGACTCAAGAAAAGTCTGTAGGACAAACAACCTGGTTTCTTACACACACACACACACACCCCCCCACACACACACAAAACACACACACGGCAAGGAACACAAAAAGAAATCAAGAAGAACCCATGGAGTGGTGTACAAGAGACTTAAAAGCCATGTCAACTTATCACAACCTGTGGCTTTACTTAGATCCTGATTCAAACAAGCAGTAAAAAGAAATCCTAAGACAAACAGGCCAACATGAATACCAACTGGGTCCTTGATGACAATAAGGATGACTGCCATGCGCAGGTGCGATAATGCTAACGTGGGATATTTGTATACTTTTTAAGGCGCCTTTATCTCTGGAAATGTGTGCTGAGATGTTCAATGAATGAAATATGATGCCTGGGACTTGCTTCAAAATAACCAGTGGACTGTGCCTGGAGCCAGAGGTGGGTGACAGATGAATCAAGACTGGCCCTGTACTGATGGGGGTGGGGTACCCGACACAACTTTTCTTTTATATGCTTGAAAACATCCGTAAGAAACAACATGGGTTTTTTTTTTTTTTTATCAGTATGGTGTGCAGATGATCCAACCCGGGGCTCAGCCTCCAACGGGCCTGAGAGGGGCTGTAGTCCACCCCATCCACCCTGGGGGGGTGGTCGCTGTCAGGCCCACCATTGGGCAGATTTTTTACCATACAAGAACAGAATAACACGCCTGAATCCAGAGACCACCCTACTGGAAGGGCTCAAGGGCTGGGTCTTGGGTCATGAAAGAACAAAGCGCAGTAAAGAGTTGGGAATGGTGCTTAGAAGCTAAGGCCCTCAGGCAGCTCTCGGAATGTTACCTTGTATTTCACATAGTTTTATATTCCTTGTTCTTCATTTTCAAAGTCAATTTAGCCAGCCAAGAACATAATTACCACAACTGCTGTTTGCTCGCAGGTGGCCCACGATCCACAGGTCCCAAGGCCACGGAGGGAGCCCGGTCCTGCCCACCCTTCCTCTTCCGCCCCAGCACAGGGAAGGTAGCTGCCATCCCACGCAGGGCCTCCTGCAGAGGCAAAGCACTGTTTCCATTTGCTAAGCTCCCCCACCCCACTCCCCATTCCTGCATTGGCTTGAGGCACTCTCCCATGAAGTCTCTGCCAAGGGCCGCGGGATGCCCTCATCCCTCCTTCTGAGTGTCTCTGAGACAAGTTTCTCTTAGGAAATAGCTTCTGCCACTGTTTCCCAGAGAGATCTCAAGTGATTACCTTTTGTATGGCGTGAACACCCAGAGCAGCCCTCTAATTAGTCCTGTGCAGTCAAGATCAAGCATATGGAACATCATTAGGACTCTGACAGAGCAGGGGCCCAGCCTGGAGACCCAGCAAGGGGACCTGAGTCTCCAGGACAGAGCAGCTGGTAGGGGGGGAGCTGCTTACTGAACTGGTTCCACAAACAATAGTTAAGCACTTGCTGTATACCAGTCCCTGTCCTCCTGAAATGGTTTGTCAAGGAGAAAACAGACATTAACAAGGATCAATCTCCTCACCTTTCATTTGACACTCACTGAAACCGATCGTTCACTAAGTACTCTTCTAGGTACTTGGGCACAGTGGTGGGAAGACAGACAACACTCCGTGAGAAAGACCACAAACAAATCAGTCTGTGCAAAAATTACAGGGCGAAGGTAAGTGATATGAACGGCAACATGACAAAGAGCAGGAGGAGGGGCCAGAGGCACCAATAGAGGACTCGGAGAAGGGCTCTCTGAGATGACACCGGATCTGAGCTGGCCTTCCCGCTGTAAGCACCTGGCCACACCCAAGAAGCCAGTCCAGCCGCTCACCTGGTAGGCCCGGATCAGGGACTGCACAGCCAGGTGGTCCTCCACCAGCTTGCTGGTCTTAGTCCAGCTCGAGACTGCCGGCCTGCTCTCAGGGATGACAGAAGGGGCCTGGGGCTGAGACAGGCCATACGGGGCTTCCTTGCTGGCTTTCCGGAAGAAGCTGTCCCAGGACTGGGCAGGGGAACAAGCAAGAAAAGAGCCCGGTGAGGGTCTGGGAGGAGTAGGGGGGTGGCCCAAGCTGGGGGCCCGGGGGGCAGTGGTGTTCCTCCACCACTGTAGCTCTCAGGACCTTCCTGGAGCCTGCTGAGAAGACCCCTCTCAACCAGCCTAGGCCCCCTACCTAGATCCCAGACCTCTCCAGGACCCAGCTTGGCAGGGAGTAGGGGAAGGTCATAAATTGTGACCAAGGGGCTTCTACCCCTAGGAGAAACATGTCCTCACACACTGCGGGTTGGAGGTAGCCTTCGTGGAGGGCAATTTGGTCGGCAGGCCCTCAACACTTTAAATGAATGTATGTTTTGAACTAGCAATTCCACTGCCAGTAATTTACAGATGTACTGGACAAATGTGCCTAGATGTAGAAGGATGCTCCCTGCGGGGCAGTTGATAAAAATGACAATGGAAAAAACAATCTACGTGGTAGATCAATAGGAAACTGATGGTAAATTTAGATTCTGGAAAATTATGTAGTCTTAAAAAAAATAAGGTGCATTTATTATTGTAGATGTGGAAGAATTGCCAAGATACGTTGTAAAGTGAGCAAAGCAGAAGAGGAGGATATACGGTTTGCTACTGTGCGTGCAGAAGCAGTAAGCAGATGGGCATATGCACCAGCATCTCCATGATCCGGTAGAACACATATAACCGTGCTTTCTTCTGCACCCTCTCATGCAAGACTGGTGGGGGAATAGGTGGTATGAGCCCCGTGGAAAGCAACTTGGCAATACCCATCAAAATGACACACACAGATGCCCTGACCGACCATTCCGCTGTGGGGAATTTATCCTACCAGTTAGCTGCACCCATGCAAGATTCATGTACACTGCAGCACCAGTCACGACAGCCAGAGACTGAAATGAAATGAGGCAGATGCCTCCCTGGGGACGGATGTGATGCATCCATCCAGATAGTGGAATACTACACAGCTGAGAAAAAGAACGAAGCTCCTGAGGTACTGATGTGGAAAAATCCTGGAGATAAGCGCTGAGTGAAAAAAGCCTGGGGCAAAACAGTTGCTGTTCCATATTATTTTTTTGTAAAGAGGGGAATCCAGAATGTGGTTTGCAATGTTTGCCTAAAGAAACTCTATGAATAGATACAGAAGAAACTAAGACTAGAATGAGGGACAGAGAGGTAGGAGCTGAGCAGAGAGGGGATGGATTGGGAAGGAGTCTTTTCACTGTAGAAATTCATACTTTTTGTTTTTGGATCATGTGAATGTATTACTTTCCTCTGAGGAGTGTAAGTGAAGGAGGGAGAGCAGCTTCACTTTTCACCCTGGCACCTGACTTTTCTTTTTTTTTTTTTTTCCACCATCAGCGGTTATTTATTCTATTAGCTCAATACATACATAAACATTTATGCTCCTAACTACATAACAAGGGGCCATCTGGAGACAGCACAGCATCACAAAGGGGGCAAGGGCAGGTCTCAGACCAGGTGTGGCTGAACAGGGCATTGTCAGGGCTTCTCAAGCCAGACCACCACCCACTGGCTGGTCCAGCAGCAGGAAAGCAACGGACTTTCCTCACTCAATATGCAGACCAGGCTCTTTCACCAACAAAGACACAGGACTTGAGAGGGAACGAAACCTGCCGGAGATCGCACAGCAGGCCAGCTGCTTCTCCCCCCGCCCCTCCCCAAGCCTGGCCCCAGGAGCCCCCCTCCCACACAGAGGGCAGGGTGGTGGTGCTGACCTTGTGGACACTCTGTGGGTTTTCCAACCAGGCGAAGTACATCTCTTCCATGTAACTGGAGCTGCCTCCAACTTTGCTGCTTGGGAAGGCGGCGGGTGGCCCAGATGATCTACTGCACCAGCTGAGCCTCTGGACGCCATGTGGGGCCAGGAGCCTTGAGGTCTGTGCTCCAAGCCGGGATGGCAGCAGCCTCAGCTGACTCATTCTGGACACAGGCAATAAGGGAGAGGCATAAACCCACAGGACCAGGACGGAAGCAGGCTCTGGCGGCCACTTGTCCACTCACGTGGCATTTGTAGGGCCTACCAGGCAGCTGGCCTTGGGATCGGCAGCGACCGGATACAGGTGAGTGGGACAATCAGCCAGCCATCCTGACCACCCTGAACTTGGGCAGAGGAGTCCTCCAGGGGCTGGGTGTGCCATGCCCAGTCAGGAAAAAGCAAGAAGAAAGGGGACCGGCTGAGCTACGCTCTCTTGGGAGGCCTACAGCACCGTTGGGTCCCCAGTCACTAACCCAAAAGTGACCAGTGACTTCCCCTGACTGTGGTATCGACCCCGAGCGCCCTCCTAGGCCAGGAGGTCAATGACATGGGCCCCACTTCACACTGAGGAGGACTGACGTCCAGAGAAGGAAAGGGCACTGGGGAACGGTGAGGGGCTGACCAGCGGCAGGCCTCGTGCCCAGCTGAGCTCGCGGCCGCAGCCACCCTCTCGCCCCCACACCCTGACCAGAGCTTACGCTCAGGACCAGCACCACTCAGGATGGCTGACAGCTCAGGGGGTATGTACAGGCTGGAAGCCCACTCAGACTGGAGAGAAACAGAATACCCCACTATTGTCACCTGCTTTTTCTCAGAGGAAATGCCTGAATAACAAGCTTTCTTTCACACGGGGGGGTGGGGAGGCTTCCTCCTCCCCTCAGAGGACTGACTTTCTAAGAGAAGAGCCTCCTCTTAGAACCTCTGCTCCTCCACCCTGCCCTCTGCCCCACACTGAGAGCAGAGCCCCCTCCTCTGCCCCAGCACTGCCCAGACACAGACACAGCTCCCTCCGAATACTCACTAATGCCCATCTGTCCAGAACCAACCCACCAGGGGCTATGGAGGCAGGAGGGCCTGCTCCCCCTTGTGCAACTCACTCCCAGAAAGTGTGCCTTTCTGCCTGGGCCTGGTCCTGAGTCAATGCCCCTGGGCCCAGGTGTGCCCAGCCAACAGGGCACTACCACCACCACCCTCACCAGCCTAACCAAGCCGCCAGAACCTCCTGGCTGGACTTTCTCTTCTACAAGGGGTCGGGCCCCAAGGCAGGGCAGGGCCAGCCCTCCTAGCTTGCCTCAGCCCTCTTTCCCTCCAAACTCACACGAGGCAAGGGGAAGGGGGTGGGCTCCTCAGGGCAATCAGCAGCAAGTCTGAACAAAGGAAAATTCAAAAGCAAATATATATTCCACTGCAGGGAGGAACGAGGTGGGTTTGGCTGGAACCTGAGGCCCGAGTGCCCCACGCTTCCTTCCCATATGCTCAAACCCAAAAACTTTCGGCTACATGCCCAGCCCCACCAGCCAGTGATGCCAGGCCCTACAGGGAGGGCTGCTAGGAGCTGGTCCCCCTGGAGTGGCACCTCTCCAGGTGCTGGGTGGCGGCTCAAGGCCTGGGCTCTGGGGTCAGAGGGCCAGGGTTCCAACCCCTGCTCTAACCCTGACTGTCCCTGAGGCCTGGGCAAATACGAGGCTGTTACCCCCAGCCCAATGGCCACAGGGCTCAGGAGCTACTGGCTTGGGACATCAGAAGAATCTAAACAACCCAATGGGGAAGTTCTATCATCCCCATGCTAGGACGAAGGAAACCAGACACCAAGACCATCCAACACAGGAATAAAAATAAGAGGACAATTAGTGAGCACTGATTCTGGGGCAGCAACTGAACTCATCTAACATTCTCAACAATCTCAAGAGGTGGGCACTTGGATTAGCCTCATTTTACAAATTGGGAAACTGAGGCACAGAGAGGCTAAGCTGGTGAGTGATGGGGTTTTGCATGGTTTGGGGACCTGTGCCCTCCTCACTGCAGAGTCATGATGTAAACCGAGGCTCCTCTTAAGGACAGTGCTCTTTCCAATGGCTACAGCCAGCTCTCTCTGCTGGCACCCTCCCCACCCCCACGGGCTGTGTCCAGCCTGGCCTGGTGTAGGAACACTGTGTTTTACAAACCCTGAATGATCTGTGCAGCCACCGGACACTGCCGTGGACTTCACCCGGCCTGACAGGAAGGCAGCTGGCCAGCCGCCCCTGCCCCAAACCCAGCAGGGCTCGAGGACTCAGGAGCCCTGGAGGGCTGGGGACAGAGTCAACCTCAGTAGCTGGAGCCAAGGCCCCAGCCAGCCCTGCCAGGTCCTGCCTACACAGGTGAAAGGGAATTCCTGAGTTCAGGTCAGGCACCCTCCACACCCTCTACCCAGCCCATCCTACAGCGGACTAACAGGCAGGTTGCTCTGGGCAGCTCTTGGGGACAAGGTCAGTACCATCCCCATGCCCCACCCCTAGAAGCATAACAACTGCAGACATTCCTGGCCACTAAGATTCCCACATGCAAGGCCCTATCAGCACTGCCCTGGTGAGGACCGCTCTGCAATATGCCCATTGTAGAGATCAGTTAACAGATCCTCCCCCAGATCTTGAAGCTGGGCAGAAGCAGAGCCTGGACTCACGCTCCTCCAGGCCCACTCTGGCCCCACATTCTGGGAATTAGGGGTGGGGGAGTTCTCAGGAATAAACCCCAATTCTAGTTTACTGAACCCAAGAGAAGGCCACTGCGGCAGAGTCTGAGGTAGGAAGCAGGGTAGGAGCAGGGTGTGCTTATTTCCTTGGTAGAGATGGAGGGCCTGAGCTTAAAGCCCAAAGGTGGGGAAAGTACAAAGGTACATGCGGCCTGTTCCAAGAAGCTACCGGATGTGTGCAGAGGGGCTGCAGGGGCCGCCAAGTTCATGGTAGAGGGGCATCACAGCACCATGCTGGGCCCTCAGGGTCACCCCCTCCCCCCCACATTTCCCTAGGGAAGGGAGAAGCAGGTCCCAGGCTGACTGCGACCTCTGATCAGTCTTTCCTCTCTCAGAGCCTCAGTTCTCCCATCTGTGAACGGAAACCGTGGTTAAAACCATCTATAAGGGCTCTGCCCACCATGAGGTCCTGAGACTTCGATGCTGCCTGCGTGTCCCAGCAGGCATATAATGCTGGACCCTCCCTATTCCCAGCGCCGCTCTCCACAGCTCGAGAGGAGCAGCAGGCCCCTCCCCACGCCGCGAAAGGCAGCATGGACAGTCTGTAGTCTGATGAGAACCCACGCTGATGCCTGAAACCCCACCGTTAGAGCGTCGCTCCTTTACAAAATACTGCACTCGCAGGGTTGGATGCACGCGAAGGGCTGGGGGTCTTTGCGGAGGCCGCGGCCAGACAATGGCGGAGCCAAGGTCATGCTCACACCTCCTCCCGCTTCCCGGGGCCCGGCTCAGGGCTGTGGGCAGCAGCGCCCCAGGACCCAGGAGACGGGAGCAGGGTGGCCACCCCCTAGACAGCGGGAGAGGAAGAGGCACAGGGACCTGGAGGCGAGGGGCCGCTGCGCTCACCGGGCCGGCGGGGGTCCGCGCGGCAACGCGGTCCGGAGGCTGCGGGTCAGGGGGCGGCGTGCAGGTGATGTGCGGCGCGCGGTACCAATTACCCGGGTCACGTGACGCGGCGCGCGCCCGGGAGACTCCGCGCGTCGTGACGTCCCGGTGGACGCCCCGCCCAGCCCTGCCCCGCTGGCGCTGTCCGCGGTGCTGACGGCCCAAGCGCGAGGCCGCCCGGGTCCGGAAGCATGAAGATCGCGCAGACCTCAGCGCGAGACGTAACGTCTGGGAGACCTGGCACGCTGCTGAGCCCCTGAACCCCAGTATCCTCGTCCGAACACTAAGGAGAGTGAACCAGAAAATAAGCTGCCGTTTGTGTGTATGGAAGCACAGTTTCCGTTTTATTGTCTGTAAAATGGGATGCTATTAAAAGTCCCATAGTCTTAGGGCTGTTTTGAAGAAAAGATGAGATAACGCACATTAAGTATTTACCACAAAACCTGATACACACTTTACTCATCCACCGTCCAAGTTATGGAGACCTAGGCTGCCTTCACCTCCTTGTTGCTACAAACAATGCCACAATGAACATCTTCCTATATATCCCCTTAAGAACCTGTATGAGAATTTCTATGGAATACGTAACCGGGAGCTGAATTGTTGGGTCATGGGCATGTGCATACTTAACTTGACTCAGCAGTGTTACACTTTTTCTTGATTCTACATTCCCGTAAGCAGTGCAAGAGAATTTTAAAATCTTCATATCCCAGCTGACACTTGGCAGTGTCTGGCTGTATAATTTTTGTCTGAAAAACAAATGCAATTTCACATTATTGTTTTAATCTACATTTCTCTGATTATCAGTGATTTGTATCTCACGTTGTTTATTAGTTTGAGGGGGTTCCTGCTGTATTTTTCTTGGGTTTTGTTCTTGTTTACATACAAGAGTTCCTGGTGTGGGAACATAATCATCTGTGGTTCAAACCACCATCAACTCTCCCACAGATTATTACAATGATCCCCTTATTAGCCTCCTTGCTTCCACACTTGTACCCCTGAACTTTAATCTTGAAATAGTTTTCCTTGTAGAACACCAATTCAAATCAGGTTGCCCCCTCTGCTCAAATCCCTCAAATGATTTCCAATTTCACTCAAAAGCCAAAATCCTTACATTTGTTTCTAAGGTCTATTATCTCACCTCAAATATTTCATGTGTGCTACCATACTTAATGAAGAAAATTAGAAAACTAAAAGAAATATGTAATGTAATACTCTTGTTGTTAATTAAAAGCACATGCCTGCAAAAGTGCAACATACATTTCACAAGAACACATTCAAATACATATCAAATACATTAACATGGTTGCCTACGGGGGGGGGTGGAGATTGAGGGATGCAGATATAAGATAATTAATGGATTGCTCATACCAATAACGATAGGGTGCCAGAATGAAGGAATATAATTAACTCTAACCTGCATCTAATGTCCCTCCTCCAAAAATAGTTGTTTATTTGGACCTATTTTAAGGTCCATATAACCAAGGACCATACCTGTTTATGATTGTATCTCCAGAACTTAGCATAGTGCCCAACTCATAGCATGTTTTCAGTAAATATTTGTTGAATGAACAAATGAATGAGTAAATGGACAATTAACTTGGATCCTGAAGGATAAGTAAGAGTCTGTCTGATGCAGAAGGACTGGGTTCATTGGGAGTTCTTTGATTAAAAGCACCAGAAAATTACCTGGCTGACTTAATCCAAAAAGGAGTTGATAGAAAGGTTGTCTAAAGGACAACTCAGAATCACAGGAAAACTGAAGATTTAGTCTCAGGAAGCAGGAGTGGGCCTGAAATGGACTGTCGTTCCAAGGGTTTTATGATGCTCAAAATTCAAATTCCAAGAAGAAAGACACTAAATGATCTGGCCTAAAAGGGGAAAGCAGGGGCCTGGAGTCACCCATCTGAAACACACATGGATTGAGAAGCGAAGCAGTTGGTTCATGGGATGCTGGTATCACAAGAAATAGAAGTGGACGCTAGGGAAGAAAAAAAATCAGCATGTGCACTGAAGACCTCCAGCAGGAGAGCATGATATGCAAAGGCAGAGTTGTAAGAAGGGCTAGGGGAATGGGAACGGCCTGATGCGTTCAGAGGACGAGTAGCCTAGGGCAGGGGGGACTGGGCTTTGTCTACCACGTCAAGGGGTTTGGACTCTATTAGGTAGGAGATTGGATACCAGCAACATTTTAAGCTGTGAAGCAGAGTCAGATTTGCTTTTTAGAAAGGTTTCTCTGGCCACTGGAGGGAGGATGGAGTAGTAAATGTGAGAGCAAAAATATATCCAAGTGAGAGTCAAAAATGCACTGGCAGTAGAGTTAGAAAAAGAGGGACAGGACTGAGAGACATTTCGGAGTTTAATAGTTGACCAGGCATGAGTCGTGGAGGCAATGATAGCTCACAGATTTCTGGCTTTAGTGACTGAGGGAGGCAGTGGAAGTTCTCCGTGAGCTGGAAAACAAGAGATGCAGGTTGGGATGAATAACGGAAAAGTTTACAGGCTGGAGCTACCTATGAGCCACTTAAGAAAGATAAATAGTATGACATGGAATAGCAGGCAGGAACGAAACCCTTCCAAATCAATGGGCGTCAGAGCCTCCCCTTTGCCCACAGTGGTCCTCAGAGTGATGAGAAGAAACACAGAACCATGGAGAGAGACCCACACCATGGAGGGAAGCTGAGTGGCTAAGGGGGCTGGGCAGGGCAGCCAAGGACAGAAGCAGCTGCTGTAGGAACCTGCAGAACTGCCAGGCCTTCCAGCCTAATTGATGCTCTGCTAATTACATTGATTAAAGCAAACATTTGGGGCAGTCAGGGCTCCCACAAGGATGGCTGCCTTTCTCAGAAGACTGAGAAGCCCGAGGCATGGCTGTGGGCTCCACAAAGATCTTCAGAAGCAGAAACCTTCCTTTTCTTCTTTGCCCACTGCCGCCCCCACCTCTTTTTAACAGAACATGCATGCAAGTTTGTATTTATTCTGGTTGTATAGAATTTAGAATTTAAATAATACAGAGGATATAGAGCAAGATGTGAAAAACTCCTTTCCACATGCCCCAGCTTCACATTTGTCTTCCTCTAAAGTAACTACTAGCCACAGGCTGGTGAATGTCTTTCACGAAATTGTCTACGTATTTACCTAAGTCTGCTTGTACAAATACACACAAAAATAAAAAGTGCATCCACCAGACTATAGTTCTGCAAGTTGCTTCCTTTTTTCCCTTGTCATGAAGATCTTTATTTTCATCTCAGTACACAAAGGATCACTTCATTCTTCTTAATGGGTACATTGTATTCATTGTAGGGGTCTATAATGATTGTATTTAACTTCTTTCCCATTAAACAGTTATTTACAACAGAAAAAAAAAGCCCTTCTACATATATTCTTTAGCACATGTGCAACTATTTTGGTAACACTGATTCCTAGAAGAAGTTTAATGCTGGGTTAATGGAAATGGGTGTTTTAAATTTTAATAGCTACTGTCTTCAGTAAGACCATTCCAGTGTATGTGTCCCCATTAACATTTGAGTTTCCCCTGTCTTACATCCTTGCCAAGACTTGTTATTGTTAGTTTTTTTAATTTGTGCCAATCTGATAGATGAAAAAAAAAACTCATTTAATTTGTATAAAACTGATAAGTGCAGTTGAGAATCTTTTTATATGTTTATTTTGTATTTCTTTTAGGTGAATTGCCTATTCATATTCTTTGTTCATTTTTCTATTGGGTTATTTTTATTTTTCTTATTGATTCATCTAAACTCTGTATATATTCTGGGTAAGAATAATTGGTATGTTATAAATGCTGAAAATACGTATTTCTCCCACTCTGTCACTTGTCTTTTAACTTTGTTTACAGAGGCTTTAGCCATATGGTAATTAACGCTTGTCATGGGCTGAATTGCATTTCCTGCCACCAAATTTAGAGGCTGAAGTTCTAACCCCCAAGAACTCAGAATGTAATCATATTTGGAGATAAGGTCTTAAAATGAGAAGTTAAAATGAGGTCATTAGAGAGGACCTCATAAGAAACACTTATAAGAAGAGATGTTTGGACGCAGACATCTTCACACGTGGAGGTAAGACTGTATGAAAACAGAGGGAGAAGGCAGCCATCTGCAAGCCAAGAAGAGAGGCCTCATGAGGAATCAAACTTGGTGGCACCTTGATCTTAGACTTCTGGCCTCCAGAACTGTGAGAAAATTAATTTCTATTCTTTAAGGCCCTCCTCCTCTCCCAGTGTGTGGCACTTTGCTGTGGTGGCCTGAGCAAATGAACACAGTGCTCTTGCTGGAAGCTCCATTCCTTAATTTGAGAACTACTCGGGACTCCAGAGTTTTCCCTCAACTCCAGCTTCTCTTGGGTCAGGGCTCCTTCCATCCCCAGGCTGGGTAGGGTTGGCCCCATTTTACCCCCTCAGGCATCTCCCTGCTTAAGCCTGTTTACTATTGACAGTACATTTCTTTTGTTCTTCTACTCCCCCAGCTCATTATATTATAATTTTGAAGAGTCATATCAAAGGGGCAGATCATCACCCAGAGGCAAATACTGTTAGCTCTGGGGCAGATTTTATCCTCATTTTAAAAGATACATCTTTTACAAACAGTTGCAATAATACATTATTTACTTAACAGAAAAACGTAAGCGTTTCTCATGTTTTAAAAATATTTATAAACCTGGTTTTAATGACTGCAAGTGCATAATGATATATTTTCTTGGGTGTTTTCTCCAGTACAATTGAAAAAAAATTCCAACACAAGTGATTCTCCGTCTGTAGCCTCTGACCAGACTTCACACTGTTTGCTTTGTTACCTCTATGATTATTGCTCCCAGAGAGTGCCAGGTTATGTGCTAAACAGTTTACAGGTGCCATCTCATTTACTCTTTACAACATTTAAGAGATGAGGAAAATGCCACTTGCAGAGGTCACTTACAGATGTAGATGGAGGCAGAGTGACGCTCTGCGTATCAATAAAGAAATATCGGAGTAGAACTCTGAGACTCCCAGCTCCAGTCCCAACGCTCATTTAACGGAGCTAGAAGCTAAGCACTTGTTGAGGTTTTGATATTTGCACGGGGTCACAGAACACAGCCAGATGCAGAAAACTTGTTATTGAAAAACTGGGTTCGCCTCTTGGTGGGTGTTGAGTCAAAAGACACAACCAAACCAAAGAGAAAGGGAAAGAAGAATGTTACTATTTGCAACAAGTACGGAGAACACCAGGGATATTTCCCAAAATAGTGTCTCCTGGAACAGCAAAATGGGGGAAGTTTTAAGCCAAGGGTTCATGCATATTCATGAAGGGGCTTGAGCCAAGGAGAATTCAGCACAGAATTGAGGCAAAAGTTAACAGAGTCCAGGCTCTAGCTAACTGAAGTCATGAGGGTCAGCAAAGGGCAGCATTGTTGTTCCTGAGGCTCTCGTTGGTCTGGTGGTTGATTGCTTGAGGGGGGTTGGATTCTTGGATCCTGCAAAATAGCTCAAGAATGTGATTCAGGGTCATCTTTCCCTTTGAAACAGAACAGGGAGTCTTTATAACTGATTTAGGGTCTCTGACATGGTTAATTTCCCAGTTTGGTCATAGCTGTTTGTTCTTAGATTCTTGGGTCCTTTAAAGTTCCTTCATTAAATATCAGGGCCCATTCTTCTGCAAAGGTGAGTATTGTGGCCAGGGTTGGATCACAAAATGGCTTAGTCCTAAAATGGCTTCTCTTATGTCGAGAAAGCTATGCCTTGTTCTCTTCCTCCAGGGACCCCTTACCCTATCTAGCTTCTGCCTCTTCACCCTGGCTCCTCCCATGCCCCAGCCTGACTTCTCACCTGCTTCACACCCTCTCCTAGAGAGGGCACAATCCAGGAGGCCGTGGCTCCCATAGACTTCTCCAGATAAGTGCTCCAGGGAAGTTCAACTTCCAACCCTCTTAAACTCTCTCCTTTTGGGCTTGGTGGGTGGTGATCTATGGATGAAAACTTCATTAATTCAGGTCCCAATGGCTTAGAGTCAGTCTATGATCATTCATTCTCAAGATATGTTCATATTAACCTTAACAATCTATGTTCATGATTGTTTTAAAGCAAACATTAAAATCAGTAATAAGGAAAAGGGACACTTTAAATTAAACTTCTTATTTTGAGATAATGGTAGGTTCACTTGCACTTGTGAGAAATAACACAGAGAGTTCCTGTGTGCTCTTTAACCAGTTCCCTCCTGTGGTAACATCTTGCAAACCTATGGTTCAATATCATAACCAGGGTAGTGACATTCTATATATAGAACATTTCTATCACCACGAGAATCCCTCATGCTGTCCTTTCACAGCCATATTTTTTAAAAATTTTAGCCATTCTGATAAGTATGGAGGGACATCTCATTATGTTTTATTTTGCATTTCTCTGACAGCTAATGAACACCTTTTCATGTGCTTGTTTGCCATCTGTGTATCTTGTTCAGTGAAATGTTTCTGCATGTCTTTTAGCCCCTTTCTAATTGGATTGCTTTTTTTTAAATTGTTGAGTTTGAGAGTTCTTTATACAGTCTAAGTGCTAGTCCTTGGTCTTTTGTGGTTTGTAAATACTTTCTCCTAATCTAGAGCTTCATCCTCTTAATAGGGTCTCTCACTGAGCTAGAGTTTTTAATTCTGATGAAGTCCAATTTATCAATTTTCCATTTTATACCTGGCGCTATGGTTTCCAGTGGAAGAATTTTATGCTTAGCCCTAGATCTTGAATATTTTCTCCTCTATTTTTTTTAAGTTTTCTAGTTTTACTTTTTATATTTAAGCCTATCATCCATTTTGAGTTAGTTTTTGTATAAGGGGTGAAACCATTTTGAGGTTCATTTTTTTAAAAATTTTTATTGAAGTATAGTTGATTTACAATGTTAGTCTCAGGTGTACAGCAAAGTGATTCAGTCATACATATACCTACATGTATGTATTGTCTTTTCAGATTCTTTTCCATTATATGTTATTACAAGAAATTGAGTATAGTTCCCTGTGCTATACAATAGGTCCTTATTGTTTAACTATTTTATATATAGTAATGTGTGTCTGTTAATCCCAGACTCCAAATTTATCCCTCCCTGCTCTTTCCCTTTTGGTAACCATAGCTTGTTTTCTATGTCTGTGAGTCTGTTTTTGGTGTGTAAATAGAATTTGTATAATTTTTTTCTAGATTCCACATATAGGTGATATGATATTTGTCTTTCTCTGTCTGACTTACTTCATTCAATATGATAATCTCTAGGTCCATCTCTGTTGCTGCAAATGACATTATTTCATCCTTTTTATGACTGAGTAATATTCTGTTGTATAAATATACCACAACTTCTTCAAAATGGATTTGTGTGTGTATATATATATATATATATATATCTTCTTTTTTTTTTTTTTTTTGCCTGCAGTTGCCCAATTGTTCCACACCAATTGTTGAAAAGACTATCCTTCCTCCATTTAATTGGTTCTACACCTTTGTCAAAACTTAACTGGGCATATTTGTGTGGTTCAGTCTCTGGGTTGAACTTTATTGAAATACAATTCCCATACCATACAATGCACTCATTTAAAATGTACCTATCATTCAATGGTTTTTAGTTAATTCAGAGTTGTGCAAACCATCACTGCAGTCCATTTTAGAACAGTTCAACACCGCCAAAAGAAATCAAAAGGGGCACTTTAACCACCTTAAGAAAAAGAAGTGGTTTCAAGACCTATGGCATAGTAAAATTTGTCTGTGGGTGCCCTAAAAAGTGGAGAACAGGCCTCTTCTGGCAAACCAGTGCTGTATCAGTAGTCTGACCATAGGCCTGGAGTGGTCAGCTCCACCAGAAGTTTCCAGAAGCACTTTGACAAGCTCCCCACAGTCACAGCTGCCTCCCGGAGACCTCACTTGCCCCCCAGCATTGGGCCCTGGCCCCCAACTTCCAGAGGGCAGGCCTAAGTTTTCATCCTAGGAAGATGAACGGCCACTGCGAAGCCTCTGCGCTCCCACCAACTCCGCCTCCAGCTGACTGGTTACACTCTGCCCCAGGCCGGATGGAGCCCGGCTCGGAAATGGAGTCAGGGGGCGGGTGCAGGGGCTGACTTGGGCTTCTGTTTGGAGCAGCAGGATGCAGATACAAGTTCAGCACCCAGCCTCCAGCAGCATCGGAGGCGCCTCCCCAAGCAAGCCCCACGGGGAATCACAGACTGGTCGTAGGAATGAAGGAAACAGCCTTCCAGGCTTCGCTCTCTTTCCGGGCTCAGGCACCTGCCACTTTGCCTGACTTAGGCATCCCTGCCCTGTCACCTCACAGGCGGCTGCACCTCAGGCCCCTCTGCCCCAGCCCTCTGGCTCTGACGAGCTTCTACTTTTCTGGGTCCTCTTCAGCAAGGGAAGCTTCCCTCTGAGGAGGCCTTTGGCAGTCCCCTTCTGGGGTGAAAGGAGGGTGTGCAGAGGGCGTGGGGAGCCTGTGCCTGCTCCCATTCCACTTGCTCATCATCACCACCACCACCACACTGGCCTCGATTTCCTGTCCCCCTACTCCGGGTGTAGACTCCATGGGGCAGGCATCCGGGCACATGAACCGCTGCCGCCCCGGATGCCGCTAACGTGCTGGCCTCCGGTGGGCCAGCCGATATCAACCAGTGGACTTGGGAGCTGGGGGAGTCCCTCGAGAGGTGGGGTGCAGAGATAAAAGGGCCTTTGGGCTAGGGCCCTGAACCATGAGTAAGAGTTTTATAGGCGGTGGACCGGGCAAGCAGACAGAAGCAGCAGGACGGAAAGCACGGGGGTGGCGATCTTGCCTGTCTGTTTGAGGGGTACGGGTGTGTGTGTGTGTGTGTGTGTGTGTGTGTGTGTGTGTGTGTGTGTGTGTGTGTGTGTGTGTGTGTGTGTGTGTGTGTGTGTGTGTGTGTAGGGACGCGATTTACGCACAAGGACCCAGCATCGGGGACCTGGGACGGAGCCCCGCGCGCGCCGCGGGGGCTGTCAGGGGCCGACCTCGGGCTCCCCCTAGTGGTAATGCCTCGCAGTGCGCCCCAGTGAAGACCCTACGTCTGGGCTTAAAAAGACCCCTTCCCGCATTTCCGCGTCCGCCTTTTCCACTTCCTCGCTCCACCCCCACCAGGCGCGCTTGGCTGAGAACACCCCTCTTAAGGAGGCTCTGAGCCGAGGCACCGCATTACAGCGGGCGCTCGGCTGTAAAACCTCACGTCTCTTCTGTGCTGCCAGAGCCAGGCCCCCGCCCCACGCCTGCTCTGAGCTGGTGGGCGCCTCGCTGTTTGGAGGTGCGGAAGGCGGCGATCCTTTGTTGAAATGGGCGCTTGGGAGGCAGGCCTGCACCTACTCCTGATGAACTTCATCAGGAAGTATCCCGGGAAATCCAATGCAGGCCCCTGATGTGGAGAGACACGGCCAGCGCTGTAAGAAAGCCGCTACTCTCTTAAGAGGGGGCTGAGTTTCCTGTAAAACGGAGACAGGCAGCTTGCCCAAGCGCACCAGGTGAGCACTTGGGTATGGGGGTCCCTCCTAGGCAGAGTCAGACAGCCTGAACGTCAGGCTTGCCAGCTTGGGGACTCAGGATGTGGACAGATGTATCAGGGAGGGCTTCCTGGACAAGAAGTGAAGGATGTTGGAGTCAAGGACAGTGTGGTGGGCAGTGTCTTGAAGGCAAGTGAGGGTCTGGCAGGTATGGGGACATGGTTGGAGGTGGTTCTGCGTGGCCAGGCGTCTAGTTCCCCAGAGCAAGAGTCGGAATGGAGACTCAGGCAAGCCCAAGGGGGGAAGGGCCTTTAATGTTCCAGCTGACATCTGTGTCCTCAAAGCTCTGTGGAGCCTCTTCGGAGTTTAAGTAGGGGACATGGTCAGATTTTGTTTTAGAAAAAATCATCTGGAAGGTGATGGAGGACTGGTAGGAAGCAAGGCAGAGGCAAGGAGGGAGCACACCCCCTCCCCCCCAATCAAGGAGACAGCTGGTAAAGCCTGTGTGAACTGCAGTTGTACCCCGGGGGCCTAGGGAAGAGCCACCCATGGCAGAATATTATGGGAGTGGCATCCGCTGGGCCAGGGGCAGTGCGTAGGGATGAAGGAGGAGTTAGGTGTGCCCAAGACCCCCCATGCCTCTCCAAGAGATGGTTATCACCTCTGGGCCATAATATTCTTTGAGACCAAGAGAATTGTGTTTCCTCATTGCCCTTGGAGAAAATAGTATGAGCTCAATGGGGCTTGCGTGGTGGCTTCAGAATATTTAGGTCACTCTCAACAGGGTCATAGAGCCCTCAGCCCTGAACATGCAGAGAAGGCAAAACAGAGGAACCAAAAGAATTGAAGTGGTTAACAAATCAGACAGAAGATCCAGGCACTGAGTTCTTTTTTAGAGTCAAGATTTTTTTTTTTTTACAAATTGCAATTCAAGAGATTTTCATTATCGAAAAGTTGGAAAGTGCAACAAGTTATAAGAGGAAAAATATTCATATCTTTTCATTCAACCACTTATTTGAGTTTGAAGGGTTTTCCTTCCTTTCTTACTGTCAGCAGCCTTAAGTGAGTAGGCCATGGGGCCCAGGCCAAAGTTCACAATAGCTTGCACCTGAAAAGAGGTAAATGTACGCATGAGCTAGTAGCACCAGTCCGTGTTAAGAACAATACGCATGCGCGGGCGTAAAAAAAACAAAAAAGGACAAGTGCCTACGGCTAAGCGCTGGCCACCAGCTTGTACTGCAATGAAGTGCTGTTTTGCTCCATGTGGTATCCGCGCATTACGTTGGCTCCTTGCGCCTTTTTCCAGTTGGGCATCTCACTTCATCGAATCCCTCTCCAGCCTCCCTTGGCTGACACTTGATATAGTTTTCAAGTTTCTGACACAGTTGTGGTTAGACTGTCTTCCCAATTTGCAGTCAGTTTTCACTTAAGAATATCCCAAAGGCATTCCCCATTAGGTTAACAAACTCTTCTAGGTCACGTTAAACGTGGCAGTGGTGAACAGCTCAACCCAGTCCTGGCCTGCCAGGTTCAGCTTAAACCCTGAACCCTAAACTCCAGTGAATGTACCTATTAGGAATGCAAATACGACTTGGTTGACTTGCCTTTTGCATGATAACAAAAGTTAAGAAACCTGGCTTCCAAACTCTTATTAATTCCTTTTTTTTTTTCCCCTGGAAAAGATTTGGGCAACTATAAGCACAGTGATTTAGAAACTACAGCAGTGTCATTAACTTCCAGTGGAAGCAAGGAGGAAGTGTGGGCTGAGGTTAGTTAAAAAGATTCAGATAGTCTGTTGTATTGTATGAAACGTGTGGGCTAATCAATGTGAGTTTTGGTTTCGTTTAAATTGATTTCATAAGGAAGAACTGAGCTATTGACACATGGTTGGGTAGAGACATTGTCTTATTATTTAAACCCCACCAAAAAAAAAAAAAAAAGAGTTTGCAGTGTATTCTTAGTGGTTGAGCCAGGAGAAGGAAAGAGGGATCTGTCATTACTCACACTGTGAGTGACAGCTAGAAAGAGGGGGCTCTGCTGACCTTTAAGGGAACTTTAGGGAGCAGGCCTTATGTTTTGAGCTCAGACTCGGGAGCACAAATATTCAACATTTCCTAGGAATTGTGCGCCATCATGGTCTATGTCCTTGCTCTCGGGTTAGTGGGGAGGGTCTCAGAACCAGAAGCATTGGCATCACCTGGGAGCCTGTTAGCAGGCTCCACCCCAGGCCGCCTGAATCAGAATCTGTAATTAAACAGAATCCCCAGGTGATACTCACATTCAGTTTGGGAAGCACTGCTCTCTGTACCATCCAGAATCCTGCAGCTATTTTCCTTCAGAAAAATGACACCCTACGTCCGGCTGTTAACCGGGGGACCAACTTCATGGCTTAACTTTTGGTTATTAAATAGCTTGAACAAAAACTCCCATCTTGACTATACATTCGAGAATTCCAGTCTTTGGAACCATCTTTCCTTTTTCTTCTTGAGGAAAGTACGTTTCTCCCAAGTGCCACTGGGGAGTGTTCTCTGCTGTGACTGTAACGGAAGATCACAGGAATATGGACTGTGAGGGCCTTGCCTGAGTGATTGACAGCAAGTCTTGTCTCCTTAGGAAGGTTTTGCATCGTATGTTCTGCATACGTAGTTGTAAAGTTTTTATTGTTAAGCATTCTTCTCTTGGGCTTATCATCCTTCCAAGATGATACCATGGACCAGATCCCAACTCATAGAAACGGACCAGCCTGTGGCTGGAGGTGGATGGACAGTCCCCCTGTTGAGGGCATAGCCGAAGAAACAAGTCTCTGAGAAGGCTGAGGACCTGTGCTCTTAATTCCTTGGTAGTTAAGGAGATGCTGAACTCATCACCTCCTAACTCCTGGGAGCTCTGTCCTTTACTCCAATTCATCAGGGCCTATTGCTTTATCATAGAAGAACAGCCATGATAAAAGAGGTGACCAAGGACTTAAGTCTAAGCCCCAGATCTGTCACTGTGTCATCCTGGTCAAGTCAGAATCTCTCTAGCGTGGGATGAAACAGCCCAATGCGAATTATTCGTTATGCCTCGGAAGTGGGACAAAGGTGTGCATCAGTCTTATGAGAGACTGTTTTTAGTCTTTAAGATCTGACCCCTTCTGCTACGGATGGGTGGCAGGTGTATGATGGCTTTTGCTTTGATGAATTATAGTTTCCTTTGCTATTTCTGATAATATTGTAGCTTAGCTGTGTCTGAACACTAACACCGATTTACAAGATACATGAGTCATCACGGAAGAGCCCCGAAGAGGGAAACAGGGCTTAATAAACCAGTCCCTGGATGGGAGCCTAACAGTATCCTTCTCCAAAGAGCGTGGCCAGGCCCGCAGCCAGGCATTAGTCAGGGGTTGTCAGAGGTCTGCGTGCGAAATGTAAATGCGACCTGAATGCACTAACGTCCTCCTGCTTCTGATGAGGAGATTCTCACTTCACTGAGATTCTGCTGTGTGCCAGAGAATGTGCTGGGGACCTGATCCCTGCCCTCAAGAGGCTCACAGTGGAGACACAGACACAAACAGGAAACTATGACCCAGTATGCTAAGCCATGTCTGGTGGAAAACGCAGGGCCCAGAACCTGAGAAAAGAAGTTGACACTGGCGTTAGAGCTGACACAAGATGAATCAAGAGGCAGCAGAACAACAGAAATCTAGACTACATAGTGAGGCAACGGGGTCCTAAAAAGGAAAAAAAAAATTAGCTTACAGAGGCCAAAAGGAACCTCCGAGTCTCCCCGACACTGCAAGTGTTTTGCAGGAGCGCTGGCTCTTACTACCAGGTTCGGGAGGGAAGGCTTTCAGATGCGAGAGAGGAGTTAGTAGGGGTCCTGGTTTCCGGTCCTGGCATCGGTGCTCTCTCTGCTGAGTTTCTCAGTTCAGTTTCCTTCTCTGAAAATAAGTTTAGATCAGGTGATCTCTGCAAGCTTCTTTCTGGATGGGTCATCCTCTGGCTTCTTAATATTTGAAAGTGGTGCCGAGTTGCATCACCTCAGATGTTCACTGCAAGTCATCTCCCTGTATGCATTGTGGTATCACTTTATGATATAATTTAGCTTGGCTCGTGTACCCATCGTACATAACAGACTACAAAGCTGTACATATTAAAAAAAAAAAAGTGGCTTGGGGGATGCGACCCAGGATGAAAAATGAAATCTTTTTTAACTCTTGTCTGCTTGTCATGCAAAGGGAACCCAAGGCTGTCCTGGGATGGGACGGGTGAGGACCATGTATCCTTCACAAACCCTACCCTTTTCCCACCATCCTTAGAGTACAGCATGTAAAATGAGGATGCGCATTAGTTAACTGGAATCTGAAGAGGATGTCCAAGTTCCACCTCCACTGGACCTGAGCCACACTCACTAAGCAATGACACAAGACCCGAAGCAGGCAGAGCGGGAACTGAGCACGTCAACAAGGCACTGGAATTTTGAAGGGCTCTCAGCAAAAGAAGCCACCAGCCTCTTCATCTTAACAAAGCCTGCCAGGCCAGGGGAGTTGTGTCTTTTCCTCTAAGTATCGGTTTTGTCTTCTGAGTTAAAAAGCAAGCAACAGCCTGTGCCTGCCTTTAAAAATAAAGAGAACACCCCAAATGAAAGACCAGCCAAAAAGCAAAAGGAAAAAGACAGTAACATAAAAATCTATGAAGTGGTTGTATCGATGGAGGAGGGAAGCGGATATTGTTGAGGGTAATGGGGAAGAAGTCCTCATCTGACAGATGTTCAGAGTTTTCCAGTTGGCTCTGCGCTCACTGCTGGGCGCTCAGAGATGAAACAGCCAGTCGCTGTTGTGCTAACGCAGAAGGAGGAGGCAGAGAGGTACCCACATAGATAAGAACCAAACCTAGTGCTGAGAACTCTATTCTTACCACTTAGAGTGTTGGCCACGGACAGGCAGCAGCAACATCACCTGGGGGTTTGTTAGAAATGCACAGTCCTTGGCTCCAGAATCTGAATCAGAATCAGAATCCGCATTTTAACAGGAACTCTGAAGTTTTAGGAGCCCGGCTCTAGGTGGTGAGGGGCTGTGGGTAGCATGGGGTTGGAGGAGAAGCACTGACTGGCTGAGAAGGTCCGGGAGGGCTTCCCGGAGGAAGTCACATTTGGGCTGGGTCTTCAAAGGTGAGTAGGAACTTGCTGGTTTGAAAAGAGTAGGGAGGAAATTCCTAGTCGATGAGGAGCAAGATGAAAAGGCAGCAGACGGAGAGGGGAGACTGAACTGGAAACACAGGCTGGAATCTGGATTTGAAGATGTTTATCAGCCATATTAAGGAACTTATGTTTCTTTGTTTCCTAAGGATGGAAGTCAAGGAGGGATAACATTCTTTGGGCCCCGTGCTAATATTGAATCAGTGGCAGGGTGTTCAGGACACACCTGTTGTGCTAAAGCAGAAGGAGGAGGCAGAGAGCTACCTGGCTACCGACGACCTTGTTCACAGTGGCAGTATGTTCTCGGGGCAAACTAGTGCCCTCCAAGTTTGTTCACAGAGGATGGGAGTTTCTGTGAATTTGAAAAGAAATAAAAGAAAAAATTTCCATCTAAGCGCATTTTTTTTCCTGAAGGTAATAAAGGCAAGGAAATGATTAATTCCTCTAAATGGTATTAAACCAAAACATATTTTTTTACACATTTTAAACACAAATTACAAAGGGACTGGAAATTAATTTTTCTTAGCGACAAAGTAGCAAGTGTTTAATCTTCTAAACAACCCCATGATTCATAGCAGCACATTTACAATAGCCAAGACATGGAAACCACCCAAATGTCCATTGACAGATGACTGGATAAAAAAGTCGTGGTATATTTATACAGTGGAATACTACTTAGCCATAAAAAGAATAAAATAATGCCATTTGCAGCAACATGGATAGACCTGGAGATTGTCATTCTAAGTGAAGTAAGCCAGAAAAAGAAAGAAAAATGCCATATGATATCACTTATATGTGGAATCTTAAAAAAAAAAAAGACGCAAATG
Organism: Vicugna pacos; assembly: GCF_048564905.1. Classification (NCBI taxonomy): domain Eukaryota; kingdom Metazoa; phylum Chordata; class Mammalia; order Artiodactyla; family Camelidae; genus Vicugna; species Vicugna pacos. Next base: position 37,363,445 of record NC_132997.1, on the reverse strand, counting down.
AACTTGTCTACAAAACAAAAACAGACTCACAGACATAGAGAACAAACTTATGGTTGCCAAGGGTTAAAGGGGATGGAAAGGGATAGACTGGGAATTCAAAGATTGCACCCCTTGGGGAGTGATGGAAATGTTAGGTATTTTGATCGCGGTGGTGATTTCATGGGTGTATACATCTATCAAAACTCATCAAATTGTACATCTGAAATCTGTGTAGTTTAGTGTACAGGAACCATATCACAATAAAGGTGTTTTTAAAAATCCATATAGTTAAAGAATTAGATAAATAGTTTTGAAATAGTTCATTTTACCTTGAATAATAAAGTATATTGTGATTAAAAATAAAACATCAAAAGCCAAAGCAGGTAGAGAAGACTTGCCTCACTTTAGCTGAAATTCAGTTCTAACTCAGGACCCACGGTCTGGCGTTCTGATAAGGATGGTTGATCAGTGCATCAGACCAGATGAATGATGAATTGTTGCCTAGGATCCTGGCTCTGAGTGTGACACCATCCCCGTCCAGGCCCAGATCTGCCTTCATCTTCCAACTGGCTGGATCCTTTCAACAATGAGCCAGAGAAACCCGCAGGGCTTTTAAACTGGCAGAAAACATTCATCCTACTCTGCTGTTATAATGGTTATTGATTTCTTAAGTGGTCCTCTGCATGTGGAATAAGACAGTGCATCAGATCTAGCGTGGATAATCCAGACACCTCCCACTTCTACAGATAAGCGTGGATAATTCAGACACCTCCCGCTTTTACAGATAAACAGGTCCTGGCAACTGAAGATGCCTTATTGTAGCAAAAGCCCTTGGGCCATCAGGACTGTTAACTGGAGGGTAAAGTGTGTGAGGGGTAAAAAGCAGAGCAGTAGCAGGTAGAACCGAATCAGGCTGCAATGTGTGGAAGTGACAAAAAAGTAACCACTAGTTACTAATTAGTACCCACTAAATGCTGGCCCGGTAATGAATGCTTTCAAGAGCCCACCTCTAATTCATTCCCCAGCCCTATGAGATAGCTGTCCTTAGCCCCGGTTTTAAAGCCCAGGGATCCGTGAAGGTGGTGTCAGGATCCCACAGCCAGGATGTGCATAGTTAGGATGCAAATCCAGGTCAGACTTACTGCTGACCACAGCCCACTACCCCCCGCTCCCTGGAGTGGACTGCACTGTCTCTCAAGAGCCTGCAAGTTTGTTGAGCCTTCAGAAAATTTACCAAAACAGCCAAACAGACAAAATCCCCATCGATAGAACAATTTATGGAACAGTGATTGTTACATTCTATAAAATTTGTTAATTACATAAGTGTATATATTAATCATTTCCTTTAAAAAAGCTTCACTGTACAAAAGCCTCAGCACAGGCTTTACCCATCCAGCTTTAAACTGCACTTAAGATGATCTGTTTAGATATTTAGTCTGTAGTTTTTCTGGAACACAGTTTCCATGTCTCCAGTTTACAGATGAATGAGTATTTCACATAAATGCAAATCTGTGGATCCATTTGGTTCCTTGAGACACTAGTAATAGTGATCAGTGAGCATCTATCTGTCACTTACTGGTTAAAGATGCTGTATTAATTCCTGGAAGAGAAACTGAGGGACACGGGTCCTGCTCCAAAGAAGTCTCTTTCCAGCAGGGAGATAAACAAGCAAAGAAGGAAGTCAAAGAGGGTTGTTTGTTTGTTTGTTAATGTTAGCGACAATAGGGAAGAAAATAGATAAAGGTTTTACCAGACTAAATAGTATTGAGATGATACTTGTTCTAAAGACTCAGAAAGGAGTAAAGGGATCAGGTGCAGGAAGGTCCAGGAGCTTTGCAGAGCCAAGACATGTCACTCGGTTTAGAAGGAAGATAAATGTTGAAAGGTAAAAAGCGAATGTATTTATCAGGCCCCAAACACAGGTATAGAGGAAGGTATATTTAGGGAAGAGGAAGTGGGCTAATTTGAATTTGAAGAAATGTTTGCAAATAGAGTACAGATTGTTCAATCGGAAAATGCAGGCTGGAGCCCAGCTATGAAGAAAAAGACCTACGCAGCACTTGGTCTGCCTCTCTTTCGGGGCAGCACCAAAGGTGTTTGCTTTTCCCCCAAACCATCCCATCTACCCCTTAACCCATTCCTTATCTTGTTTGTCATCTTTTAGTGGTACGTATTTTGGGTTTTGTTTTCTTTTCACATGTCTAGAATATGTGAAAATATACTAGCTTAAACCATTCCAAAGTTTGTTCTAAGACATCGTAGTAGCCATTTCTCTCTATTTTTTCTTCATGACTTTTCAGAATTACATTGACCTTTCATTTAGGTTACCATGTCCCAAGGGTTGCGTCTGTTTTCATTTCCAATAACCTCTCTTTACTTCCATTTGCAGTGTTGAATTTCTACAGTTTCTTTTATATGAGTCAAGAAATGTAGAGTTGATAGCGATTAGCCAGGTACATTTTGGATGAAAATTATTCTTAGAATGTAACTAAATTTTAAATCAGTCTTTGAGGTTTGGGATAACTGCAGGATAACCTACATGTATAAGGTAACCTACAATTATCCGTAAGGTTTTTGATCTACTTAGAACTCTTCCTTCCTTTTCAATAATAGGTGCCTGGACAACTGGATATCAACAAACAAGAAAAGGAATTTGGATTCCCTGCCTCACACCATATGCCTAAATTAATTCAAAATGAATTATAGACCTAAATGTAAGTGATAAAACTATAAAACTCTTAGAAGAAATGATAAGAGTAAAATCTTGGTGATCTCGGGTTAAGCAATTATTTTTTACATACAACACTGAAAGCACAAATGATGAAAGAAAAACCTGATTGATTTAATCAAAATTTAATTAATTTGAGATTCAAACACCACCACTAAGAAATGGAAAAGACAGCCTATAGACTGGGAGAAAATATTTACATGTATGTCATATATACAATGAGGGGCTTATATTTAGACTATTAAAAAAAAATCTCTTGCAACTCAGTAACAAAAAGACTTTGAAAAATTTAAAAATGGGCAAAAGATTTCAACAGACATTTCTCCAAAGAAGGTATATGGGTCGTAAGCACATAAAAAGATGTTCAACATGAGTCATTCAAGAGTTGCAAATCAAAATCACAGTGGCATACCACTTCACACACACTAAAATGGCTATTATAAAAAAGAAAGTCAATAACATGTGTTGGTGAGGATGTGGAGAAATTGAAATGCTCACACACTATTGGTGAAATTATAAAATGATGCAACCACTTTGGAAAACAGTTTGGCAGTCCCTCAAAATGTTAAATATAGAGTTGCCGTATGATCCTGGAATTCCTTTCCTAGAAAAATTCTCCAAGAGAAATAAAAGTATATGTTTACACAAAGACTTCAATGTGAATGTTCATTGCAGCATTATTTACATTAGTCAAAATTGTGGAAACTACCCCGATGTCCACCAACTGGTGAACAGATAAATAAAGTGTGATATATCCACACAATGGAATATTCTTCAGCCATGAATGGGAAATAAGTACGATGCATGCTGTAACATAAGGATGAACCTCAAAATTATCATGCACAGTAAAAGGAGCCAGACACAAAGACCACATATTGTATGATTTTATTTATAGGAAATGTCCAGAAAAGGCACAAATCTAGAGACAGAGGGCTAGAGGTGAGAGTGATGAGTACATTGTCATGAAGTTTCTTTGGAGGTCATGTAAATATTCTAAAAGAAGATTGTAGTGATGGTTGCACACCTCTGTAAATATACTAAAAATTACTGTACACTTAAAACAGGTGAATTTGGTGGTATATAAAGTATGCCTCAATAAAGCTGTGTTTTAAGAAATTTCTCCTTCATTCCTCGTTTTTTCCCTTCCTCCTTTCCTGCTTTCTTCCCTTCCCTTTCTTTCTTTTTCTTTTCCCATTACTCTTTTGCCCAACTCTTAAGCACAGATGAGCATTTAAAACATAAGTGTTCTGTGAGCATCCATATTACCACAACTCGGGTCAATAAATTGACTATTTCCAGCTCCCTAGAGGGCTCTCCCACACATCCAGTGCCTCTTCTCAATCACAACCCCCTCCTTCACTTTCAAATACCAGTTCTCCTAGCTTTCATGGGGATCACTTTCTCACTTTTCTTTATAGTCTTAACACTGTATTTGTGACTCTTTCTGGTCTCTGTTCTCACAATCATGATGTTGAATGAGAGAAACCAAACACAAAAGTGCACGTAATTTGTGAATATCAGTATCTGTATCTTTATCTATTTCAAAGCCAGGCAAAACTAATATTAAGTTAGGGATGCACACAGTGAAAATGTCTTGGAGTTGATCATTCTAAGTCAGTTTTACGTGGTTCCCAGTAGGCCTCTTCGGTATACAAATTCAAGCCTTAATTTATCTCTGGAAAGTTTCCATGGATTATACTTTTAAACATTAATTCTGTTCTTTTGCTTTGTTTTTCTTCTCCCGGGATTCCTTCCATGTGTATGTTGGCTCTTCTTTGCCTGTCTTCTAGTTAAACCATTTTCTCTATGATCCTTTTATAGTACTTCTTTAATCTCATTTTTAATTTTTCTTCATTGTTTTCATGCTTTTATTTGATCATCTTTATAAAATTTTCATTTGAATATATTCCTTTTTGAGAACTTTGAAATTTAGTCTTCATTTCTGATATGACTTTATGTTTTGCTTTCCTTTCATTCCTCAATTCAGTCAACTCTTGTTTCATTTCTTATTTCCTTGTCCATTTTTCTTAAATTTTAAATTTCTGATCCAAGGTGTTTTTCAAATCTTTATGTGCTTCTGTTAGGCTAATAACAGATTGCAATGTTATGTTACAGATACCTCTTGTTTCATGGTTTTAGGGAGGTTTTCATTGGCTGAAATGTTCTGTTTCCCCTTTTCTATTTTCTTCCCATTGTAGCTTTTTAATAGATGAAAACTACACAAGTATGCATTCCATGAACAAGATTGGTAGGTAGGGTGGGTTACAAAACTTGTATTCCAAGAATCCTCTCTCTATTCTGTCAGTGTAGTTAAGTACATTTTCCTTAATAGATGGCTTGAGGGTAAGATACATGTGTGAGGGGTAATTTCATGCATCCTTTGACTTTCGTCTTCCAAGATCTTAAATTTCCCTCTCTTGTTTACTTTTTTTATTTTACCACCCAGGCTTCAAAAGTCATTTTTCCTCCTTTATCCAGAGTTAGGTTTTGTTTTGTTTCGTTTTGTTTTTTGGTAAGAATGTCCAAATAGACGGAAAAGTTCAAATTTCCAGCCAACACTTATACATTTATCACTTAGATTCTACAGCTAACATTTTATAATTCTTGCTTATCATATTGGTGAAGTTATTCCTCTATCCATCTATTAATCCATTTAATTTTTGGTACATTTCAGTTACTTGTCCCTGTTATTTCATTTCCCTTAAACACTTTATCATGTGTATCATTAAATAGGACTCAGTTTTTTTACAATTGTTAATATAAAATATACACACAATGAAATGCACAAGTATTTAGTATACATTTGCTAAATTTTAATAATTGCACAGATCTGCATAACCCAAACCACTATCAAGATAGAGAACATCACCAGCACACTATACATTTTCCTTATTCTCCTTCCTGGTAAATCCTCTACCCCATACTGACAGAGACCACATCATTCTGATCTTTTCCATCATGGATTAGTTTTGCCTATTCTAGAATTGCATATACATGAAACCATATGGTATGTAATTTTTTCTGTAGGCTTGTTTGACTCAGTGTATTTTTCAGTTTCATCCGTTTTTACTTTTATTTTATTAGTAACTCACTCTTTTTTATTTCTGAGTGCTGGTCTATTGTGTGAATACAGCAGAGATTACTTATTCTCCTCGTGGGCTTCTGCATTGCTTCCAGTTTGAGGCTATTAGGAAAAAGCTGCTTGAACATCCTTGTGCATATATTTTTACATACATATGTTCCATTTCTGTTAAGTAAGGTGAGGCATGGAATTGATGAGGCATAGGGCATCTTGAGCTTTATAAGAAACTGGCAGACCTTTATCCAAAGTAGTTGTAAAATTTTACTCTCTGACCAATAATGTTAAAGGATTCTGTTGGTCTGTAACATTTCCAACATTTAATGTTGCCAGTCTTTTAAATTTTAGCCATTTGTAAGTCATCTTTGGTGGAGTTCAAAACTTCTGCCCAATTTTATTGAGTTATTTATACTGTTGAGTTGTAGGAATTCATACATTTTGATGCCATCCCTTTGTCAGATATAAGTTTGCAAATATTTATTCCTAGTCTGTGGCTTGCCTATTCAGTTTTTACATGTGTCTTTTGAAGAGCATAAACTTTTATTTTTGATAATCTAATCCATTTTGTCTCCGATGCTTAATATTTCTTTGATTCGCCTAGGAAATTTTTGCCTGCATTCAAGTCATGAAGATACTCTAAGTTTTCCCTTAAAAGCTTTACGATTTTAACTTTTATGTTTAGGTCTATGATCCATTTCAAGTTACATTTTATGTATGCTAGAGATACCTTGATAGGGGTTGATGTTCATTTTTTTCCCATATAGATATCCAGTTATTCCAGCAGTATTTATTGAAAAGATTTTCCTTTCCCCATTGGATTTCTCAGCCAACTTTGTTGAAAATCTAGTGACAATATAAGTTAGGGGTCTATTTCTGGCTCTCTATTCTGTTTCATTGACCTATTTCTTTATACTTACAGATTCTATATATTATAGTATCAAACTGCTTGATTTCTGTAATGTTCTAGTAACTCTTGAAATTTATTTTTTACCTTTATTTTTCTTCAAATTAACTTTGTATATTCTAGGTTCTTGGCATCTCCATATACATTTTAGAATCAGCTTGTATTGTAACAGTTAGTGGAATTTTCATTAGGATCATGTTGAATCTATGAATCAATTTGAGGACAATAGATATCAACAAATTGAATCCTCAAACCCATAAGCGTGATATATCTTAGCTTAATTGGGTCTCATTTGATTTCCCTCAGCAAAGACTTATGGTTTTTAGTGTATAGATTTCACACCTCCTTAGTTAATTTATTCCAAAATAGTTTGTGTTCTTGTTGCTGCTGTTAATTTTTTAAATTTCATTGCTAATTATTTGCTACTGGTGTATAAAAACATGATTGAGGTTTTAAAAGATTAACCTTATATACTGTGACTGCAAAATTCACTTATTAGTTTTAGTTTTTTGGTAGATTCCTTAGGATTGTCTGTGTAAATAATCATGCCATGTGAAAATAGAAACAGATTTACTTTTTCCTTTCTGATCTTTATATCTTTCATTTCATTTTCTTGCCTTATTAGAATGGCTAGAACTTCCAGTATAATGTTGAGTAGAAGTGGTAGGAGTGAGCAACTTTGTCTTATTTCTGATCTTAAGGAGAAATATTTCATAATTAATATATTAGTTGTAAATTATTCAGAGATGCCCTTGATCACTTTGAAGAAGTTTCCTCTATTTCTAGCTTGCTGAGAGTTTTTGTCATGGAAGGGTACTGCTTTTTTTTCTCTTAAAAATAACTATTTCTCTCTTAGAATCAATTCCTTTCAAAGCTGCCACTTTGAGTTCCGTGAAGTTTAATGTCCCTTCCCTTTAATTAAAATGCTCTGAAAATAAATAAAAAGAAAAACAAAACAAAACAAAAAGACCACTGGAAAAAAAGGTGCTCTGATCTGCTAAGACTTTTTCAGAATTTTAAATTATTTAACAACTTTATTGACATATAATTCACATACCATACAATTCACCCTTTAAATTTTCTATTTAATGGTTGTTAGTATATTCACAGACAAGTACAACCATCGCCACAGCCAATTTTAGAATAGTTTCATCATGTCAAGAAGAAACCTGGTATGCTTTAGCTATCCCCCTGTTATCCCTCCATTTCTTGTCCCAGCCCTAAGCAACAATTACTTTCTGTCTCTATAGACAACCCCATCCTGGGTGCATGAATGAAACACAGTGTGGTCTTTTGTGACTTGCTTCTTTCTCTTAGCATAGTGTTTCCAAGGGTTATCTATGCTGTAGCATATATCAATACTCCATTCCTTTTAATGGCCAAATAATATTCCATTGTATGACTATACCACATCTTGTTAATCCATTCATCCACTGATGGACATTGGGTTGTTTCTACCTTTTGACTATTGTGAATAATGCTGCTGTAAACATTCATGTATACGTTTCTGTGTGGACATGTGTTTTTACTTCTCTTGGTCTATTTCCTAGAGTGGAATTCAGGGTCATTCTGTTTGATTGTTTGAGGAAATGCCAGACTGTTTTCCTAAGTGGCTGGACTACTTTTACACTCCAATCAGCAGTGTGTCAGGGTTTCAATTTCTCCACAGCCTCACCAACAATTGTTATCTGACTTTTCAATTCTAGGCATCCTGTTGGGTGTGAAGTGGTATCTCATTGTGATTTTGATTTGCATTTTCCTGATGACTAATGATGTGGAGCATTATTTCATGTTCCTGTTTACCATTTGTGTCTCTTCTTTGGAGAAATATTTCTTAAGGTCGTTTTCCCATTTTTCAAACTGTGTTATTTTTCTTTTTATTATAAGAGTTGTTTATGTATTATAAATACAAATCCCTTATTGGATATATGATTTACAAAAGAATTCTCCCATTCTGTGAGTTGTCTTTTCACTCTCTGGATGTGATCTTTTTTTGTTTATTTGTTTTATATTTTATTGCAGTATAGTTGATTTACAGTGTTATGTTAGTCTCTGGCATACAGCATGGTAATTCCATTGTACTTGATGGTGTCTTTTGAAACACAGAAGTTTTAAATAGAGTCCAACTTACCTATTATTTTCTGTTACTGTTTTTGCTTTAGGTGTCATATCAAAGACTCTCTTGCCAAATCCAAGGTCATGAAGAACTTTTAACTTTTGTTTTTTATTGTGGTAAAATATACATAACATAAAATTTAGCATTTTAACCATTTTAAGTGTACATTTCAGCAGCATTAAGTACATTCACATTGTTGAACAACCATCACCACCAACCAGCTCTAAAACTTTTTCATCATACCAAACAGAAACTCTGTCCCCATTAAACAGTAACTCCCTATAACCCCAGTCCCCCGTTTTCTAGTAAGCACTGTTCTTTCTGTCTTTATGAATTTGACTTCTCTACTCTATAAGTAGAATTATACAATATTCGTCCCTTTTTACCTGGCTTATTTCACTTGGAATAATGTCTTCAAGGCTTTTTTATTCCATTGATATGATAATTACATTAACTGATTTTCAGATGTAAACAAACCTTGCATTCTTGGGATAAATCTCATTTTGTCACGGTGTATAATTTATTTTATATGTTTGCTGAATTTGGTTTGCTAGTATATTCTCGAGGATTTTTGCTCCCATATTCATAAGAGATTTGTCTGAAGTTTTCTTGTACTGTCTTTGTCTAGTTTTAGTATTAGAGTAATACTTGTCTCAGAAGGATTTGGAAAGTGTCACTACCTCTATTATATTTGGAAGAATTTGTGAAGAATTGGTTGGTGTTAATTCTCCGAATGGTAAACTTCAGCAGTGAAGCCATCTGAGCCTACGCTTATCTTTGTGGTTAGTTTTGAAAAATTCATTCAGTCTTTCTACTTGTTTTAGCTCTATTCAGATGGTCTATTTCTTCCTGAGTCAGTTTCAATAGCTTGGGTCTTCCTAGGAATTTGTCCATTCCATCTAATTTAATTTGTTGGCAAATAACTGTTCAATAGTATTCTTTTATAATCCTTTTTACACCTGCAAGATTGGTAGTAATGTCCCTCTTTCAATTCTGATTCTAGTAATTTGACTCTTTTCTTTGTCAAACTAGCCAAAGGTTTGTCAATTATGTTGACCTTTTCAGAGTCAGATTTTTGTTTCATTGATTTTCTCTATTGTTTCTCTGTTCTCTATTTCATTTTTTCTGCTCTAATCTTTATTGTTTCCTTTCTTCTATTTGTAGGTGTAATTTGTTCTGCTTTTTCCAGTGTCTTAGGGTGAAGGTTAAGTTATTGATTTGAAGTCTTTCTTTTTCCTTAGTGTAGGCATTTACAGATACAAATTTGTCTCTAATCACTGCTTTAGCTGCATCTCATAAGTTTTAGTATATTGTGTCTCAATTTTTATTCATCACAAAGTATTTGCTGATTTTCAGTTTGATTTCTTTTTTGACCCATTGGTTATTTAGGACCACTAATTATTTAGAATATATATATGCATATTTTATGCACATACACATTTCCATTTCTATTTCTGTTCTTTGAATGATTACTCATGAGGTTTTTAACATCCATATTAAATATTTATGTTTAACAATGACTTATACCTCTACTTGAAAAATACAAGAATGTCAAAACATTACTTCTGATCACTTCCCTCCAAAATTCTATGCTATTGTTACCCGTTATTCCATTATTTTACTTTAGTCCTTATTTTTAATGTCATGAATTAGGCATTAATGTTTTTCTTGTTTTAAAAATTATATTTATACACACATTACTATTTTATATCTTTATCACTCTTCCTAAAGTATATCCTTTTAGATTTTGCTTTAGTAAAAATATGATACAGGTAAACTCTTAATTTTTGTCTTACCTAAAAATGTCTTTATTTTAATTCTTGAAAGATGGTCAACTGGGTTAACAATTATTCTTCAACACTTAAAGATATTATTTCAGGAATTTTTATTCACTGATGTATTATCTTACTCATTATTATAATTTATTATATAATTATAATTGCAGGGAATAAAAATCAAGACACGATATACAAAGCATGATTATAATATAACTTTATTATGATAACATTCTTATTTCATCAATTTTCTTTCTTTACGGAGTATCACTCTTTTCTATCTTCTTGTCTTTAGGATCTGCTTTTAGTCTCTACTATTCTGCAATTTTATTCTAATGTATTTAGGAATGTATCTCATTAGTCCTAGAAAATTCTCTTCAAATATTTCCTTTGCTGCATTTTCCCTGTTCTTTTCAGGGACTCTGATCAGACCCATTTTAGATCTCAGTCTGTCTGTCATCCGCTTCTCTTAATTATTTTAAACTGTTTTTCCATGTGAGAAAAAAAACCCCTTATTGTTTCCACCTGGTTCACAGATTGGAAAAGTGTCTGGGGAATATATAAGCAGCTGCCCTGGAGATGGGAGTTTGCAGGTGGAGTCTCTGAAGTCAGGGGACTGTAGCAGTGCCAGTTGAAGGCCACTGAATTTAGGAGGCCTCTAATCATTCTTTTATAGAGGTACTACCCAAACCTGACCTGTAGAGGTTGGTCAGGTGGAAGCTCATCTTCCTGATAAGTTTCACTTCCTGCTTTAGAAAGTGGTTCTTTCAGAAGTCATAGACATGAGGGGCTGTGCTGGCAGAGCCCAGAGGATGCAGATCCATTAAAGCTACCTACAGTTCTTCTCTAGAACCATGAAAGCCTTCAAGGCATCTAAGGTGTAACCTGATTCACCTTGAGATGGCTTCTGCTTATCCTCAAAGAAGGCACCGTCACTACACTGGTTTTTCAAGGAGGCATTTGGTGCCCTTATGTTTCTGCCTTGCCACTTTGCAGAAGTGGCACACACCCTTTAGAGGGCCACATTGTTGCAATTAAAATAGTACCCAGGGAGGTTCACAAACACGGGTAGGCCAGATAGAGGGTAGTGGCCTTGGCGTCATTTGAATAATTCTAAAGGATCTGAGAGCTCTCGTTGGAGACAAGGCACTGACCACAAAATACAATGTTAGCTGGTCTTGGAGGCATGGGTTGGCTGAGAGGTACTCTGGAGGCTGTGGCTGGACAGAAAATTGAAGAGTGGTCAGAACCTAGAAGGAGAATAGTCCTGGAATATCTTCCATCCAGTGTTGAATCAAAAGACAGATCCATGTAGGCCTTCAAATGCACCGTCTCTTAATTTATATTTAATTTTTATCCGTTGACTTGCCTTTCTGTATCTCATCTTGAGTAATTTCTTCAGATACAGCTGCCAATATCAAACCTTCTCTTCAACTGTGTCTAATCCATCATTTAACTAATTTTATTTTCCATTTCTTTAAGTTTTAGTTGATTCTTTTTCTAATCTGCCTAGTCACTCCCACTTCTTTATTGGCCCAAAGTTTAATTATTGGCACCCACCCTCAGGATAACCATTTCTCTCCCACTTGCTTACCATTTACTATTCCAAGACTTAGTTTTAACTCATCTGAGGGGAGGCAGGAGGGAGTTGGAACTTTTCAAGAGCAAAAAGAAAAAAGCCATAAATGCCATAAAAGTATGTTATATCTAGAGCGTAGCTTTTCGAAATCTTTTAATCATTTACTCCACCTTACTGCTAGTAGCAGCCTTCTCTTGGCCCCTTCATATCCTCAAGTTCTGGTAAACTCTAAAGCTCCAGTATATGGAGCTTTATGGATAAATGTTTGTGGAATTTAGGCTTACTATTTTTTTAAAGGGTTTATTCATACATGAAGGTACAGGGAATTACATTTCAGTAGACTAGTGGAAAATGTCTCAAGACCTCCATCATTATCAAGAGGCCCAGAAATAGCAGGTGTTTAACCATAAACCTTGACACTGGGCACTTGAGTTCCAACAGTGACAGCCCATTGTTCTTAGAGAGTGAAATCTCCAATGCAGCTCAAAGCCATGCAAAGTCTGGCCCCACAGTCAACTCATACTGTTCTCTCTCTCTCTCACTTGCTCTTTTTAAAAAGAGAGTTTATATATTTTTAATTGAAGTATAGTCAATTTACAATGTTGGGTTGGTTTTTGGTGTACAGCAAAGTGATTCAGTTATACATTCTTTTTCATATTCTTTTCCATTATAGGTTATTACAAGGTATTGAATATAGTTCTCTGTGTTATACAGAAGGACCTTGTTGTTTATCCATTTTATATGTAGTAGTTAGTATCTGTAAATCCCAAACTCCCAATTTATCCCTCCCATACCCCCTTTCCCCGCCGAAAGTTCATTTTTTACAGCAATTTAGGTTTATGAAAAATTGAGCACATGTGTAGTGTAGTTCTCATACACTCCCTTTCCCCCAGAATTCCCCCTATTCTTAACTTTTGGTATTAACAGTACATTTGTAACTGGTAAGTCAATATTGATACATTATTATTAAAGTCCATAGTTCACTTTAGCATTTACTCTTTGTGTTATATAGTTCTATGGGTTTTCACAAATGTATAATTTCATGAATCCAACATGACATTATCATAAAGAATAGTCTCCATACCCTAAAAATCTCAGGCTCCAACTTTTCACCCCTCCCCACACCTCTCTTCCCCACTCCAAACTCCTGGCAACCACTGATCTTTTTACTGTCTCTGTAGTTTCTACCTTTTTCAAAAGTCATATAGTTAGAATCAGTCAACATGTAGCCTTTTCAGACTGGCTTTTTTCACTTCGCAATGTGATTTCGTGTCTTTTTGTGGTTTGATAGTTCATTTGCTTTTTATCACTGAATAATATTCCAACGTACGAGTATACCACAGTTCATCTATTTACTGATAGAAGAACCTCTTGGTTGCTTCCAGTTTGGGCAATAATAAATGAAGCCACTGTACACATTCATGTGCAGATTTTTCTGTGGACATAAGGTTTCAGCTCGTTTGAGTAAATATGTAGGAATGTGATTGCTGGTTCGTATGGTAAGACTATCTTTACTTTGGTGAGTAACTGTCAAACTGTCTTCCAAAATGACTGTACTATTTTGCATTCCTGCCAGCAATGAATGGGAATTCCTCTGTTTCCAGAACCTCACCAGCACTGGGTATTATTAGTGCTGTGAATTTTAACCATCCTAATGCATATTGAGCAGTTCTTCTGCCTACTTATTAATTGGATTGTTTTCTTATTGTTGAGTTTTAAGAGTTCTTCATATATTTTGGAATGCACAAATCAAATCAGATATGTGTTTTGCAAATATTTTCTCCCAGTCTGTGACTTGTCTTTTTCATTTCTTTAGTGTCTTTTGCAGAGAAGTTATCCATTTTAACCTATCTATTTTTTTCTGCCATGGATGTTGGATGCTTTTGGTGTTGTTATCTAAAAACTCATCACCAAGTCCAATTCACCTAGATTTTGGCTGGTGTTATCTTCAAGAAATTGTATAGTTTTATGTTTTACATTTAGTCTATGATCTGTTTTTAGTTAATTTTTGTGAAAAATATAATGTCATTGTCTAGATTAAGTTTTTTTGTATGTGGATGTGTAGTTTGAACATTTCTTGAAAAGGCTATCTTTTCTCCATTGAATTGCCTTTGCTCCTTTGTCAAAGATCAATTGACTATATTTTCGTGGTTCTATCTCTGGGCTGTCTATTCTGTTCCGTTGATCTGTTAGTCCATTCTTTTGCCACTACCACACTGTCTTAATTACTGTACTTTATAGTAAGTCTTGAAGTCAGGTCATGTAAGTCTGCTGATGCTGCTCTTGTTCAGTATGTGTTGACTATTCTGTGTCATTTGCCTTTCCATATAAACTTTAGAATCAATTTGCCTATGTCAAAAAATAACTTGCGAGCATTTTGACTGAGATTACATTGAATCTGTGGATCAAGTTGTGCCATTTTAACAATATTGAGTCTTCTGTTCATGAACAATGCGCTATGTCTCCATCCATTTAGATCATCTTTGATTTGTTTCATCAGAGTTTCATAGTTTTCCTCAGACCTTGTACATATTTTGTGACACTTATACCTAAGTATTTTATTTTTGGGGTGCTCACTGTATTTTAAATTTCACATTCCAATTGTTTACTGCTGGTATATAGCAAAGCAATTGATTTTTGTATATTAACCTTGTATCTTGAAGCCTTAATATAATAGCTTAGTAGTTCCAAGAGTTTTTTTGTTTTGTTTTGTCATTTCTTTGGGATTTTCTACATCAGTAATCATGTAATTGGGAACAAAATCAGTTTTATTTCTTCCTTCTCAACCTATCTATATACCTTTTGCTGCCATATTGCATTAGCTAGAATTTCCAGTATGATGTGGAATAGAAGAGGTGAGAGATCCTTGCCTTGTTCTTGATCTTACAAAGAAAGTATATGGTTTCCAAACATTAAATACAATGTTAACTGTAGATTTTTGTAGATTGTTTTCATGTGTCAAGTTGAGGAAGTTCCCTTGTATTCTTAGTCTACTGAGAGAGTATTTATCATGAATGTGTGCTGGGTTTTGTCAGTGCTTTATCTGCATCTGTTGTTATCATCTTATGACTTTTCTTCTTTAGCCTATTGATGTGATAGATTATATTAATTGAACCAGCCATGCATACCTGGTGGTATGGATAAATCCCACTCAGTCATGGTGTACAGTTTTTTTTACTATATTGCTGAATATTATTTGCTAATATTTTGTAAGGATTTTTCTATCTCTAATCATGAGGGGTTTTGGTTTGTAGTTCTGTTTATATTTTTACTGTCCTTGGCTTTGGCTATCAAGGTAATAAAGCAAATTGGAAAGGTTTCTCTCCTCTTCTGTTTTCAGGAAGAGATTATTAAGTTTGTTTTCTATGTCGTGAGTCTCCTTCTGCTTTGTAAATAAGTTCATTTGTTTCATATTTTAGATTCCACATATAAGTGATGTATGGTATTTGTCTTCATCTTTCTGACTTTTCACTTAGTATGATCAACTCTAGTTCACTTATGTTGCTGCAGATGGCATTATTTCATTCTTTTTTATGGCTGAGTAGTAGTCCATTGTGTATATATACCACTTCTTCTTTATACATTCATCTGTTGATAGACATTTAAGTTGCTTTCATGTCTTTGCTATTGTAAATAGTGCTTCTATGAACATTGAGATGCATGTATCTTTTTGAATTGTAGTTTTCTCTGGATATATGCCCAGGAGTGGGATTGCTGGAACATATGGCAACTCTCTTTTTAGTTTTTTAATGGAATCTTCATACTGTTTTTCCATAGTGGCTGTACCAATTAACCTTCCCACCAACAGTGTAGTAGGGTTCCATTTTCTTCATATTGTCTCCAGTATTTGTTATTTGTAGACTTTTAAATGATGGCCATTCTGACCAGTGTGAGGTGGTGCCTCATTGTAGTTTTGCTTTACATTTCTCTAATAATTAGTGATGTGGAGATCTTTCATATGCCTATTGGCCATCTGTATGTCTTCTTTGGAGAAATGTCTATTTAGGTCTTCTGTCCATTTTTTGATTGAGTTATTTGGTTTTTTTTTGTTACTGAGTAGTATGAGCTGTTGGTATATTCTGAAAATTAAGCTCTTGTTGGTTGCAGAGTTTGCAAATACTATCTCCCAGTCTGTAGGTTGTCTTTTTGATTTGTTTATGGTTTCCTTTGCAGTAGCAAAAGCTTATAAGTTTGATTAGGTCCCATTTGTTTATTTTTACTTTTATTTCTATTGCCTTCAGAGACTGACCTAAGAAAACATAAGAATGAATTATGTCAGAGAATGTTGCCTATATTCTCTTCTAGGGGTTTTATGGTGCCTTGTCTTATATTTAAGTCTTTCAGCCATCTTGAATTTATTTGTGTTCTAACTTCATTGATTTACATGCAGGTTTCCAGCATTCCCAGTACCACTTGCTAAAGAGACTGTCTTTTCTCCATTGTATATTCTTGCCTTCTTTATCAAAGGCTAATTAAATATAGATGTGTGGGTTTACTTCTGGGCTCTCTGTTCTGTTCCATTGATCCATATGTCTATTTTTGTGCCAATACCATGCTGTTTTGATTACTGTAGCTTTGTAGTGTTATCTGAAGTCTGGGAGGCTTATGCCTCCAGCTTTGTTCTTTCTCCTCAGGATTGCTTTGTCAATTCTGGGTCTTTTATGGTTCCATATAAATTTTAGGATTATTTGTTACAGTGCTGTGAAAAATTTCCTGGGTAATTTGACAGAGATCACATTAAATCTGTAGACTGCT
The DNA here is from genome assembly GCF_048564905.1 of Vicugna pacos. Taxonomy (NCBI): domain Eukaryota; kingdom Metazoa; phylum Chordata; class Mammalia; order Artiodactyla; family Camelidae; genus Vicugna; species Vicugna pacos. The sequence goes on along the minus strand of NC_132997.1, from coordinate 37,346,530 downwards.
TTAGGTAACAACAATTTTAACAATATTAATTCTTCTAATCCAAGAGCATGGGCTGTCTTCCCATTTCTTTGAATCATCTTCAGTTTTCTTTATCAATGTTTTATAGTTCTCAGGAAATAAGTCTTTCACCTCCTTGAGCAGGTTTATTCCTAAGTATTTTTTTTTGATATGATTTTAAAAGGGATTTTTTTAACTTTGCTTTTCTGAAATTTCATCGTTAGTGTAAAGAAATGCAACAGATTTCTGCGTGTTAATCTTGTATCCTGCTACCTTGCTGAATTCATTTATCAGTTCTAGTAGTTTTTATGTGGAGTCTTTAGGGTTTTCTATACATAGTATCATGTCATCTGTATATAATGACAGTTTTATCTCCTCTTCCAATTTGGATCACTTTTATTTCTTTTTCCTGTCTGATTGCTGTGGCTAGGACTTCCAATACTATGTTGAATAGAAGTGGTGTTGTGGAAATCCTTGTCTTGTTCCAGATTTTAGTGGGAGGGCTTTCAACTTTTCATTGTTAAGAATTATGTTGGCTGTGGGATTGTCATAAATAGTTCTTATTATGTTGAGATATGTTCCCTCTATACCCACTTTGGTAAGAGTTTTTATCATGAATGGATGTAGAATTTTATCAAATGCTTTTCCTGCATCCATTGGGATGATTATGTGCTTCTTGTCCTTTTATTGATGTGCTGTATCACACTGATTTATTTGCATATGTTGGACTATCCTTGTGACCCTAGGATGAATCCAACTGATCATGGTGTATGATCCTCTTTATGTGTTGTTGGATTCTGTTTGCTAATATTTTGTTGAGAATTTTTACATCTATATTTATCAAAGATATTGGCTGTAATTTTCTTTTTTGGTAGTGTCTTTGTCTTGTTTTGGTATCAGGGTGATGGTGGCTTCACAGATTGAGTTTGGGAGTGTGCTCTCCTCTTTAGTCTTTTGGAAGAGTTTGAGAAGGATTGGTATAAGTTCTTCTTTGTATATTTGGTAGAACTCCCCAGTGAAGCCATGTTCTGGACTTTTGTTTGCAGGGATTTTTTAAATTACATATTCTATTTCACTTCTATTGATTAGTCTGTTCAAATTATCTATTTCTTCTTGATTCAGTTTTGGTGGACTTTACGTTTCTAGAAACTTGTCCATTTCTTTTAGGTTGTCCAATTTATTGGCATATAATTGTTCATAGTATTCCCTTGTTTTGTTTTTTGTATTGTTGGTTGGTTGTTATTTCTCTTCTTTCATTTCTTACTTTATGTCCTCTCTCTTTTCTTCTTGGTGAGACTGGCAGGAGTTTTGTCAATTCTGTTTACTCTTTCAAACAACCAGCTTTTGGTTTTATTTTCTGTTTTTTAATCTCTAAATGTATTTCCTCTCTGATCTTTGGTATTTATTTACTTCTGCTGATTTTAGGTGTTGTTTGTTCTTTTTCTAATTCTTTTAGGTGATAGATTAAGTTGTTTATTTGTGATTTTTCTTGTTTTGTTTTTTTTTGGGGGGGATGGCTTGTATCACAATGAACTTCTCAGAACTGATTTTGCTGCATCCCATAGATTTTGCATGGTTGTGTTTTTATTGTCATTTGTCTCAAGGAATTTTTTTAATTTCCTCTTCGATTTCATCACTGACCCATTGGTTTTTTAGTAACATGTTGTTTAGTCTCCATGGAATCATTTTTTTCTCATTTCGTTTTCTGTAGTTGATTTCTAATTTCATGCAGTTGTATTCAGAAAAGATGCTTGAAATGATTTGTATCCTCTTAAATTTGTTGAGGGATATTTTGTGTCCTAGTATATATTCAATCTTGGAGAATATTCCATGTGCACTTGAAAAGAATGTGTATTGAGTTTTTTGGGATGTAATGTCTGAAAATATCAAGTCTAACTGTTCTATTATATCATTTAGGATCTCTGTTGCCTTATTGATTTTCTGCCTGGCATATCTGTCCATTGATGTGAGTGAGGTGTTAACGTCTCTTACTGTTATTGTATTCCCATCAATTTCTCCCTTTGTGTCTGTTAATATTTGTTTTATGTATTTAGGTGTTCCTATGTTGGGTGCATATATGTTAATGCTTGTAATATCCTTTTCATGTACTATTATCATTGTATAGTGCCCTTCTTTATCTTTCTTTAGAGGCTTTGTTTTAAAGTTTGTTTTGTGTGATACGAGTTTTGCTACCACTGCTTTCTTGTCATTTCTGTTTGTATGAAATATCTTTTTCCATCCCCTCACTTTCAGTCTATGTGTGTCCTTTTCCCTAAAGTGAGTCTCTTGTAGGCAGCATATTGTAGGCCCTTGTTTTATCAAATCTGCCACTCCACGTCTTTTGACTGGAGCATTTAGTCCAATGACATTTAAGGTAATTATCGATAGATATGTATTGCCTTTTTAGACCTTGTTTTCCAGTTGATTTTGTATTTCTTCTTTGTTCTTTTTCTTTTTGTTTTTCCTTTTGTGGCTTGATGGTTTTCTTTTGTATTATGCTTATGTTCTTTTCTTTTTGTTTTGTTTGTTTTGTGAATCTATTGTATGTTTTTGATTTGTGGTTACCCTGTTTTTCAAGTATGTTAACCCATTACTATATCTACTAGCTTTAGACTGGTATAGGCTCAAACACACTCTAAAAAATAAAGTACATTTTCTTACACTCCTCCCCCACACTTTATGATTTTCATGTCCTCTTTTATATCTTCATGTTTATTCTTTTGCTGTTTATTGTAGTTATGATCACTTTCACAATTTTTTTTAAAAAATATTAAAATCTTTATTCAGTTTCTTTTTAGGGGGTAATTAGATATATTCATTTGCTTTTAATTTTTTTTAATGGAAGTACTGGCAATTGAACCCAGGACTTTTTGCATTCTAAGCACTCCCTCTATCACTGAGCTATACCCTGCCCCCTCAAAAAAAATTTTTTTAATCTGTATTGGCTCATTTAAGTGATTTATTTTCCAATTGTGACTTTCTCTTTCCTATAGATTTTTGCTTCTTTTCTATGTAGAGACCTTTCAATATTTCTTTTAGGATAGGTTTAGTATTGCTGTATTCTTTTAGTTTTTGCTTATCTGAGAAATTTTTTCTCTCTCCTATTCTAAATGATAATCTTGCTGGGTAGTCTCCTAGATTGCAGGTTTTTCTCTTTCAGGACTTAGCATATATCTTGCTACTCCCTTGTGGCTTGCAACAGTTCTGTAGAGAAATCAGCTGATAGCCTTGGGAAGGGGGTTCCCTTGTACTTAGCATTGTGTTTTTCTCTTGCTGCCTTTAGAATCCTTTCTATATCATTAACTTTTGTCATTTTAGTTATAATATGTCTTGGTATAGGTCTGTTTGGGTTCATCTTGGTTGGGATGCTTCCTGTACCTGGATGCTTCCTTCTTTAGGTTTGGGAAGTTTTCAGCCATAATTTCTTCAGATATATTTTTGATCCCCTTTTCTCTTTCTTCTTCTTCTGGAATCCCTATTATGCATAGACTGGGTCACTTTATGTTATCCCATAGGTCTCGTATTGTGCCTTTTTTTTTTAATCTTTCTGTCTGTTATACTGATTGGGTGATTTCCATTATTCTGTCTTCGAGATCACTTGTTCATTCTTCTGAATTTTCCAGTTTGCTGTTTATTGCCTTTAGCTTAGCTTTTGTCTTGGTAAATGAGTTTTCTAATTTTAATTGGCTCTTCTTTATTGTTTTCTAGTTTCTTGTCATAGTAACCTGCATTTATACAGATAGCCTTTCTTAATTCATTCAGTATTTTCATTACCTCCCATTTGAACTCACGCTCTGGTAGACTGGAGACATCTGTTTCATTGTTCATTCAGGGGCATTCTCTTGATCTTTTAATTTGAAGTATTTACTCCACTTCTTCATTTTACTTATATTTCTCTGACTCTATGGGTTTAGGAGAAACTGTTATCTACTGTGGTCTTAAAGAGCTGTTTTTATGGTGGAGTGTCACTGTGTAGCCTCAGTGAGTCTAGTATTTTTGATGTGAGGGCTGTTTTTACTATGGATGTCTGCCATGTCTTCCCTCAGTGTGTGCTGGCTGTTATCCCCTTGATAGGGGTTGTGATTGGTGTTGTGGTGACCAGAGCCAGCACTAGATGTTCAGTGGGGCTGCCTCTTTGCTCTGTGGTTTTCACAGCTGTATTGGAGGCAGGGTCTGCTCCCCAGTTGTTGGAGGAGATGCCTCCAGATCTGTTTCTGAACTATGGTGTGAGATAGGTGGGACTGGAGTGCTCTTACTGGGAGAAGAGCCACTGAGTGTTCCTCCACAGGAGCTGTCCACCAGGAAGTGTGCTCTGTAGTGTTGCCTGTCACCTGTTTTGTGGGCTCAGAAAGTACACTGGTTTTGGCACTGCCTTTGGCTTCACTTCATCTGTGGGAATTCAGGCAATTGGCTTGGGTGTCCCTCAGGGGCTGTGCTCACTAAGCTAGTAGCACATTTCCATTGGTGCAGAACTGCTGATGTCAGGCAACAGGACCTCTGTAGTCATTTGCTTGGACCCACCGTAGGAGCTACTTGAGTCAGCCCAGACCCCAGCCCTGTCTCTACATATGCATGCCCACAGAGCCTGCAGCCAGATCTTCCCCAGCCATGGAGGCACCACTAACCTGCTCAGATGTCCCACAGGCACTGAGTTTACAAAGCTGCCTGTGGTGGAGTAAATCCACAGATTGCACAGCCACTGTGACAGTCACATTTTAGCCCTGCTTCCAAAGTACCCCCACCCTTGGTGATAAGCTCAGATTTCAACCTTGTCTCTGCATGTGGATGACCTGCTGGTGCTGGCACACTCCCAGAACTCACAGAGGTGGAATTGCATCCACTGTGAACACATGAAGAATGAGGCTGCTATAGTGGGCCTGCCCCTCCCTTCAAGGGTGCATGTTAACAATGGGCCTTCCATGGCTGACCTAGGCTCCTTCCTGTGCAAAGCCCAGGTTGTAGCCTGGAGCACACTCCAGCTCGTTCAGGCTGTCTCCACACAGCCAACTCCAATCCTCTCCTCGGGTCTGTCCTCCGAAGCCTGAGTTTCAGCCCCCAGCCCCCACACGCATCAGCAGATGTGTGTCTCAGGCTGGAGAATGCAGCAAGGTGGCACAGACCATCTGTGCTGGTTTCTCTCTGTTCTGCCTGCCACAAACAGGCTGCTACACTCTCCTCTGAGCCTCTGAAGCTCCTTTTTCATCCTGGCTGATCTCCCTGCCAGTGAAGGGGCTTCCCAGGGTAAGGGAACCTTTCCTCTTTCACAGTTGCCTCCCAGGGGTGCAGGTCCCATCCTGATTCCTTTTTTTTTTTTCCCATTCATCCTACTTGGTTATGCGGTGATCTTTCTTGCCATTTTGGTTTTTATGAGATCTGCCAGATTTCAGTATGTATTCTGTGAGGATTATTCCACATGTAGATGTATTTTTGATGTATTTGTGGGAGGAGGTGAGCTCCACATTGTTCTATTCTGCCATCTTGATCCACCTTCCTCTGTAGAATTTTTGAGTGTACTTCTTTCTATAGCTTTCAGGGTAGTTGCTTTAGTTACTACATTATGAATACATAACTTATCACTGTCTACCGATGTCAACATTTTACCAGTTTGAGTGAAGGGAAAACCTTACCTCTGTTTATGCCTGTATACCTTCCTATTTATAATTGTCTTATTTCCTCTATGTACATTGAAAACCACAATAGACAGCTAGAATTTTTGCCTCTACAAACATAATTTAGAAAATTCAACAGTAAAATGTACTGTATTTATCTATATTTTTATTCTTTCTGTTCTTCCTTCCTCATGTTCCAAGTTTCCTTCTTTTATCATTTCCTTTCTGTTTCAAGAACTTCCTTTAGTCACTCTTTTAGGGCAGGTCTGCTGGAAACAAATTCTTTGTTTTCCTTCATCTGAGAATGTCTTGATTTCCTCCCTTCATTCCTGAAGCATATTTTTGCTGGGTATATAACTCTGCATTGACAGTTCTTTTCTTTCAGAACTTGAAAAGTGTTGTGCCTCTTCCTTCTGGCCTTCATTGTTCCTGTGAGAAACCAATTGTAATTTGAATTATGTTTATCTTATAGGTAAGATGTCATTTCTCACTGCTTTCAATAATTTTTCTTTTTCTTTGGTTTCAGAAGTTTGGCTATGATGTTTTTGTGTGGATTTTTGTTGTTGTTGTTATTGTTTATCCTGTTTGGAGTTCACTCAGCTTCTTGAATCTATAGTTTTATCTCTTTTGACTAATTAGGAAAGTTTTAGAAATTATTTCTTTGAATACTTTTTCAACCCCTGCCTTCTTTCTTCTCCCCTCAGGAACTCCAGTGACATGAATGTTACATTATTTGTTATAGTCGCAAATGTTCCTGGAGCCCCACTTATAACTTTTCAGTTTATTTTCTCACTGTTGTTCAGATTGCCTAATTTCTGTGGTTTCATCTTTGAGTTCACTAATTATTTCCTGTGTCCACAGTCTTTTCTGTTGTTGAGCTTATTCGTGGAGGGTTTTTGTTGTTTTAATTTCAGTTATATTTTTTAGTTTGAAAATTTGCATTTGGCGTTTCTTATATCCTCTATTTCTTTGTTGAGACCTTCTGCTTCCTTGCTGAGACTTTTTCGTTTATTTCTAAAGTGCTCATAGTTGTCTTTTGAAGCATTTTTATGATGGCTGCTTTAAAATCCTTGTCAGATAATTCTAACATCTTGGTATTGCTGTCTGTTGTTTGTCTTTTGTCATTAAAATAGAAATCTTCCTAGTTCTTGGTATGAGTGATTTTTCATTGAAAGTTGAACATTTTGGATATTATATTATGAGATTCTGGATCTCATTAAGTCTTGTGTCTTAGTAGGCTTCCTCTGAAACCTATTTTCTTGGCCTCAGATACTGCTCCAGCTGGGGAGCAAGACATTGCCTCATTACAGTCAGATGGAGATGGAAGTTCAAGTTCTCTTCTCTCCTCAGCTGACATACAGTTGTCACTGTTGGGTGGAAGCTGGGAGTCCAGGCTCCACTGTAGGCTATGCTGATACAGTCCTGGCTAGGAAGGGGAGCATGCTGCTACTTCTCTTTGTGTATTCTTCACTGACAATGCAGGATGGTGGGTGGAAATGCATGAATGACCTCAGTTCTGCTGAGAAGTGGTGAAAAGTCCTTTCATTTAGGATTCCTCTGACCCTGCCTAATGGGAAGGGGCAGGGCACCTAACAGGAAATGGTCATGGAGCCCTGTTAGCCCCAGGTGGAGGTAGAAGTCCAGTGCTCCCATGTGTCCTCTACTCACGCTGCATTGGGATGAGATCCCCTTTACCACCTGATCTACTGGGGCACTTTGTTATAACCTGGGAAGGGTGGAAGTCTAGGATTTACACGTTATCTTTGCTGGTGGGAGGTCTTAGTGTTTTTTTGTTTTTGAGGGTAGTGTTGGCTTAATTAGATTATTTATTACACAAAAGTTTTTTGCCTTGTAGGCTGCCACTTTCCTAGTCCTTTGACTAGAGAGAGCAGACTTTTCCTGGGCCCTTCTTTATCTGTACTGACAATTTCCAAGTGGCTAACCACTATAGGATATATGAGCAATAAGAAAATCCAGGGAACTCACCACTGTATTATTATTCCTTGGTTCCCAGAATTCCCCTAGTCGGTCTGCCTTTTCTCCTCTTCCTTTCAGAGTCTTGTGTTTGTTTTATATATCATGTTCAGGGCTTTTAGCTGTTCCTAGCAGGAAGAACAGGGAAAAGTTTGTCTACTCCATCTTTTGGAATAAGAAGTCCTTTCTCTATTATTTGTGTGTGTCTGTGTGTGTGTAGAGGGGGATAATGTCTTTTAGAGACATTGATTCACAGGTGAAATGTAATGTCTGGGATGAATTTCAAAATAAATGGGGTGGGTAATGAGTAGGAATATAGAACAAGCGAGATTAGCTATGAATTGAAAATTGTCAAAGATGGGTGATACGTAACTGTATGGAGGTTTATTGCCCTACTTTATTTCTCTGTGTCTAAAATTCTTTCAAAGAAAACCATTTCCTGACCACCCAGTCTGAGTCATATTACAGGCTCTTGTCTGTGCTCTCCACTACAGTATAAACTTGATAATCAGGACCCAGCCCATCTTGGTCACAATTACAGCTCCAAAACTTAAAAGTGACTGGTACATAGTTGGCACTCTAATACCATGTTTCCTTAAATATAAGATGCTATAGATTATACCATACCTTTATTTTATGTACCATTAAAAAATACTTCAAAGTATGATATACCATCAATTTTTAGACATATTTGGATTTCAGATGCTACAATGTGAAAAAAAATGTTCACTTTGGAATTAATGAAATATAGTATCTGTGGAATAAATGAATACTCCCAAGTACCGTGAGGTCAATTCAAGATTATGATGAAGATACTTCATACATACATATTCAGAAGCAGATCAGCGTATGTTTTTAAGGGTACTAGTAATTCTACAGTGAATAAATTTCTTTCCAAATATTGAAATTTTATGCCCAAATTTATAGATTATTGTTACAAATCTTAATAGAAAATGCAACATTCTGACATGATAGTCTCCAACTTTTTACCACCAAGGATCCTTGTATTATTTTATCCCCAGGGTTCCTGTATTTTGAAGTATTTTGATACTGAATAAAATTCATTTTTTACTTGACATCAAGTAAAAGCTAATTTTCATTTTTCATCTATTAAATGTGTAGTATTCAGACTGAGGCAATATAATTCCAGCTAAAATAAAAGAAACTTGACCTCCTACCTACCCTCTATGTACTCACTATAGGGAAAAGGAGCATTTCCACTTGGAAATCTACTTTTTAGCCTCCAGTGCTACTTTCTCAGTATCCAAGAACCAGTGGAATTGAGATGGCAGGTACTCAAGATGGGAAGGAGCTGAATGCCAGCTCCTATATTAAGTCAAGTCAAGAAAAGGCATTTAGGTAGCCCACCTCAACCTCTTAAGTTAGGCCATTTGTTTACATGACTCTCCAACAGAGAAAGTTGTGTAAGGGAGTTCAACAGTCTGGTGAACTGACATGGTGCAGGGGTCTATTCAAGTTTCCAGATTGTTAGCATAAGAATTCAGCTGCTTTTCCTAGGTTGCATTGAAACAGGGTAGTAAAAAGAAAATGCTACTTGTTGGGTTTTAGATAACTTACCCTCTCTCTGTGCCTCAGTTTAGATCTGAGTGCAGGGGACAAGTCAGTTCATATTTGCTTCCCTGAGCAGAGAGCTCAGTGGTTGCCCAGAGAAGTCACTTGTAAGTGTCTAAGACTTATGAATATGTGAATGAATGGAAGGACACTGCTCCTCAGAGCCTTCAAGACATCTTCCCTGATTCAAGCTCTCTAGAGAGAAGATGTAAACTAGGCAAAGGGAGTGAATGCCAGGAAACATGACCTCAGGAACCTGGCAAGGGGAAAAAACTAATGCAGCTAGAATTCTTTACCTTTGGAAAGTTCCTTATGCCAGTGACTATCTCTACATGCCTAGTAACTACTGTGGAATAACAAATCTATATGCCAAAACTTTCCCCAAATGCCTAAGACACACCATGAATTTTTAAAATGAGAGTAGGCATATTAGAAAAGGTGGTGACAAGGGGACGAGAATTTCTTTATTCTCTTCCTATAAAAACCACGAAACATTAGCACAGACCTTTCCTTAGCCCCAGGTTCAAAGTCATAATGACACGATAACCCTACATTTAAAATAAACAAGAAAAATAAAACCAGGTGTTAGATGAACAGTTTAGGTTATCCTGTTGGGTAAAGCTTCCACTCTCAAGGCTCAGCAGATCCGTGTGAATCTGGTGAGGGGGGACTAAGGGCACTTTGCTCTTCATGGGCACAGAGAACAGCAGTGGGTCAGTGGATTTTGGCAGTTTGTTCTAAAAAGCATCACATTAGGACCCACTTCCTGACCCCAAAGGACAGGATTAAATATTCTGAGCTCAAGTTCCAGGAATGGCAGACAAAGGACTGGGGTGGATCCACAGGGTTGAGAAGGAAGTACAGGCCCTCTAACTCTTTGTTTGGAGCAAACATACTGACTCAATTCTTCCTTACATCAGAAAAAAGCCGTGAATATGCAGCTACACAGACTGGAGAAGACCAAAGAAAACAGGTGACAGTCTGTGCAACTGCTTTCCTTCCTGTTGAAGTTTTAAAGAATATACTCCAACCAGTTCTTGGCTCCATCATACTCCTGGAGTGAGACAACTTAATGTTTGGTTTCCAAAGCAATATTTATTAGTTAAGTACCTGACACAGCAATCCTGAAGCTGGTTAGATCTTTTCGATCCCCCTTTTAAATACTGATTTGCCTGCCTTTAATGTCACTTCAACCAGCAAGAAAAGAGGTAATTTTTTCAGAGGCCATTTAATGTACCCACTGATAACTAACCATTTGTGATGAAGAATAAGCCATCCCAGGATCTCAGCAGAGAACAAGAGCGTCAGAGCCTTTGCCGTGCGATGACAAAGTAGGTCTCCTTCCACAGTGAACTCCTGGAGGTTGAGACGGTATCCCCTACCTCTGGGCATCTGTTAGCCCATTGGGAAAATAGGCTAAAATACGTAAAGCACCTAGCACAGTCCCTAATACACAGCAGATGCTCCATAAATGTTTCCTGGTCAAGGATAATAGTTGGCATTTATTAAGGACCAGTTGTGTGCCAAATCCTATGTTCGCTGCTTTATATATAGTATTTCTCAATAGGTGCTGATAGCCCATTTTTCTAAATGGGTTAATAAGTAAGGCTCAGACATTCCGTTTATTTAAAGGTTAAAATGTTAGCTAGGGATATAGCTAGCATCTGAAGTCAGCTTGTCTGATTTAAAACCTCATACTCTCTCCATTACTCCACATCGCTTCCTTAAACTTATTGTACATTTGAGTGAGCTAGACACTGAAAAGCAAGTGTGTTATATTAAAAACTTAATAATTCTACACTAAAAATATCCTTTCATGCCCCAATAGATTAAAGAAGGGAAGGGTAAACAATGTGGAATAAAACAAACTCCAAACGAAGAGAATAAAAAGGTGCTGTGAAATGTTTTAAAATAGACACAAATGTTAATTAGATACGTGATTTTTCCCCCCTCTTTTAGCAGAGGGCCTTTAAGAACAAAGTAATAATGTTCTCTTCACCTTCCTCCCCATCTCAAAAATGGACATTCATTCTCTTCACATTCCATCTGATCAAACTGTCCTGATACAAGGATGTACTAGGACAAGTCAGTGGGCAGGTTTTATTCTTGGAAACCCTTCAACAGCAAGAACGGCAGTCAGGTAGATGGCCTGGTTGCTCAGCATGTTCAGTACTAAGAGGTGAGTCTTAGATTCTATGTTCTGTAATATTAGGCTGGATGGTCTTCTTACCTGGATTTAATGATCTTTCTACCGCATGAACCTCCTAAGCTGTGCACTTAGTCTTGGGGCTGGATAAGAGGGAAAGAATTTGGAGATAGATAGATAAAAAGAAATGAAATGTGCCATGAATGCTTAACCAAAGCATAGAATGGGTTGGGAAGGAAGAAGACTTTAGCAGCAGCAGAAATAAAGCCAGACACCTTGGACTCAGAGAGATGATTAAAAATCTTAGTTCCTATGGTAAAGAACTTTGTCAATGACAAGTGGCTGCCTTCAGGTGCCGAATTCCATTAACCACTCAATCTCTATATAACAAAAAGAGTTAGAGACACTGGCGGAGGCTCCATTTTTTCCCTGCCAATATTGATACCAGGAATTTGGACTGTCTACTTAAACTCCTGATTAACAGGATTTGACCACCAATAGCTTTTCCTGACTGTTAACTATAAACTAGAACTTCAACAGTATGGTTTAGGATTGCTTTAGAAATATAAATACATGCTTTTGTGATTAAACTCCAGTCTCAATTAACACAAATTGGTATTGGCTTTTATTTTAACTTCTGAGAGACATTATTATTTATGTTTCTGGGCAGTTTTAAATGGACACAATTGTAAATAAAGGATTTTAAACAGAGCCCCTGATAAAGCCTAAACCTAATCATTTCCCACAATTCCAGTTTTATTTAGATTTTACGTGCTTGCACAGAGACACACTTAAGAACATATATTCATATATATATAAAATATAAATGATATAGGAGTTTCTGACAAATGATTTATTAATGAAAATTTATTAACTATATAACCTTTGAATACCTGAGAAACTTCAATATGTACAAATCACCGCGAAGCTCCCAGTTCCTAAACTTTGGTTATGTGAATATGCTTCAAGCACCAAGGAACAAACCCTAACCCTAACTCAAAAAGAAAAAGAAGCCCAAGAAACAAAAGATCCTTCATGTCTCTTGAATCTGTTTGTTTTTCAAACACCATTTGGGAAATTCTCTTTTATTCTTCATTTCCTTCCATCTTGGTCAGTTTCCAAAAACAGTATCAAGAAAAATTGATCAGGGGAAAAAGGAAAGACAAACCATTACAGATAGAGGTGATGTCTCAAACGAACTATTTCTGGAAGTTATTCTGTCTTAAATACAAAACTGTTTTAACCTAGGAGACTTGCGTTATGTAACATGTATGGGGGAAAAAACCCAACTCTTAATTTTCAAAAATCAAAAACTCCAACAACACAATCATAACAAGAGCTGGGGGTGAAAGGCTCACAGGGGGATCTTGAGCAGACCCAGTTAAACAGATTCTAGAATTTCTGCTTCTTCCCTGGCATCACTGGTATCCGCTGGCTGCAGAGGCAATGTATGTAATATACAGGCATCAAAAAAGAGCTGAAAGGCTGAGCACAACCTTTCATGAAATTTCACAAGAAATCTGATGGGCGAAAAAAGAAAAATCAAATAATGAAGACTAAAACAGAAAAAAAAAATGGAAACAAAATATATCTGAGTCTACTTAAGTCAGGATGGAGGGGGTCTGGATGTACAAACTGACAACTGCATGTGTGTGGAAGGGACTGCATCCTTGCCTACAAATGTGGATTATATACACATTTATATTAAGTCAGTTCTTATGTTTACACCTGACAATTCAAAAAGGATGTTTCTGCCCAGAGGTGGAAGGAGGTTCTGTTCACACGGCTCCTCAGGCCCCAGTCCTTTGTCCTGGCTGGCTGCTGGTCTCTGCACAGGCCTCGACAGCATGGTATATGAATGGATAAAGCTTGATGTCTGGTCCGGGGGTGGAACAGTTTCTGCATTCTTCATTGTAATATCGTAGCAACAGTTTATACACTTCTCCTGAAGAGTAGAAGGCCAGAGCAGTTTGGTACATTAAGGTGTGTAGATGGATAAAACTGCTAAAGAACACTCCAGTTTTATCTTTAGAAATCTACAAGTGTGCTCAAATTTGGCTTTTGAAAATAGAGCACGAATTTCATGAGCCTGAAAAGTCCTTCCTGACATAAAGTTTAAAAATTTATAAAAAGCTTAAAGAAACTACCTATTAGCTCATAATTACAACAGGCTATATACATAGTACATCATCTAATCATAATTTGGGAGTTTGTGGCAACTGTCATTTTCCATCCAGCTCCCCTGATAGCAAGGCCTTTCAGGGCCAGCTGAGAGACAGCAGATGGAGCACGCTGGCATCTGAAAACATGATTCAGAGTGAGGCCTCTCAGGTTTGAACTTACCCTCCAATACCTTCCCTCTTTCAGTTTTCTATATGCACAAAAGTGAAAATGGACACTGACTCCAGCTTCTTGGCCTTAACTTAACAAGCTGACATACTTTTTCAAGACTGAGGATGAAACTTCGCCAGAAAAAAAGATTCTGCAAATGTTGCCCCTGTAAGACTCTGTCCCCGACCCCCCTACCCCAAAGTCACACTTTTTTTTTTTTTCTTATCCACTGTGATCTATCCTGATTTAGCAAGTGCTCCTCCTGGATGTTGTACAATCCATCTAGATACCAAATGTCAAGACTGTCCCCTACTTACCGACAGTCAGTTTCCTTTCAGTAAGGAAAGTGTGCATGCTGTAAATGTCTCTCATCAATTCTGAGTCCCCAAAGGTGAAATAAACTACATCTCGCTCAGCTACTGCAGCTGCCAGTATCTGTATTAAGGCTGTAGCAAAGAGAAAAAACACAGCTATATTATGACACTTCCCATCAAGATACCTTTGGTTCTTTCAACCTGCTAAATTACAGCTGGTGTGCCATAGCTTTATCCTGGATTAAAGATTTATAAACCTAATGTATATGTTATTAGAAATGGCAAATACAGGCTAAGTATAAATCATCTAGTTGTGTGAATTTCCAGACATGCTGCTGAGAGTATTAAGCCACAGAATTCCTACATAAGCACGTCTGTGGGAAAACAAATAAAGGAAGGTGCGTTTGAGGCAGCACAGTCAAGGCACCAAAGTGGTATTTTTTTCACTTATATTAATCTGGAACTAAAGTCTTTGTGTTTGCTTGCTTGATTTGATTGTTTTACCTTATTACATAGTCACTGGTTTTCTGTGTCAAAGGAGTCTCTGTGAGTTTTCTCTGATCAATGTACTTGGGAGGTTCTACTGTTCTCACTGACCCTACAGAAGCAAGCATTCTCCAAATGGGTTAGAGAAGACATCCTCACCCCTCCTGCACTCCCACCACCACCCAATCACTACAGCAGGAAGTGAATGTTACTGAAAACACTGGACAGTAACTCTGGTGTGCTGGAATACGAAAATCATTGAGAAACACAATCCCAAGGGGTCAAAGCTACAAATCACTGAGCCTGGAGGATATTTCCAAAAATTAAGTTCCTTTCTAATGTTCATCTCAATAGACAAAACTTATTTTAAACAACAACAAAACTGAACATAGGTACAATAAGTGCCCTTTTGCTAGTTACATATCTTTTCCCTCATAAAAGGGAGGGTGGGGGTGGGAATCAAACTAAAACATTATGGAGGAGAAATACAGTTTTGATTTTTGACAGCATGTTAATATTCTACATATTCAAAACACAAAATTAAAACAGTAAGAACGGGAATGGTCAGGAACCTATCACTGAAAGCAAACTAAAACAAATGAGCCCAACTTCATTTCAAAAATTTAGCACTATAGGGGCAGGAAAAAAGAGAGGATGAAAAGTAAGAGCTAATCCAAGTAACTTATGAACACAATATTTGAGTAATATACCCTTAGTCTTGGGCAAGGAGGAAAAACTGCAAATAAATCTCAGACTCTTTTTACTAGATTTGTTTACCATAGTAGTACAGGTGAAGCAATTCTCAAACCATTTTAAAATCTATTTCAGGACTGAACAAATGAGTCTATCTGTTGATATTCACAACATTGTAAAATGACTACAACTCAATAAAAAAAATTGTTGATATTGTTGGCAGCTGTGGTTCTCAGTATGGAAGAGGGAATACGCAAACATGGAAGGAGAAAAGACAATAACTCTGTGGGAAAGACTGAAATGGAAGGCACTAGTGTGTCCTTATGACTTCTAAAATATGTACGTGTGTGTGTGTGTGTGTGTGTGTGTGTGTGTGTGTGTGCATGCGCATGCATGCACATTTCTTAGTTCTGTCTGCTGAAAGGGCCAAAAAGACATCTCAGTAGCAAAGAGCACACTTAGTGCCCAGATCTTGGTCTCTAATACCATTCCCCCTAAAAGGAGCTGGGTTCCTGAGGGAAACACCTGATTCCCTGGTTGGGATAGGGTAGGTACAAGACGAACCCAGAATGTTTTGTTATACCAGAAAGTAAAGAAGTGCTCAAAAACAGATGAAGGAAAAACTGGTAGGTGCTTGTCACAAGGATATAGAAGCCAGTTCCAAGGAGCTCCCACTTGCAAATCTGGACAAGCTAAGCACTAAAATATGTACAGTAATAAATTACAAATTATCAAAAAAATATAAATTTCTGAGTCCACAATGATAATACATAACAAAAAAAAATATAGAAGAGAGGAAGACAGGCTCTTGCTCACAGGATAAAGCCAAAGACTAACTGTAAGTCTGGAGGGAGTGCTAAAGCATACTAATCCACTTTTTGCAACCATCATGGTAAAGACTGGATCAGGCAAAAATCAGTAAAGGATGCTAAACCTAAGGGAAATTTTGTCTTACACTGTCTTCCTACTTATTAACTACATGGGAGTAAAAAAAAAAAAATAACCTACATAGTGGAAAAATCAGATAATACTTTGATTGGGTGATCAAAATTAATATCACCAATGGGGTCAGATGGCCATCAAGTACGTCTTGACACTATCACCCATGCAGTGCTCTAATCAAGAATCCATAACTTCCATCTACTTATGAGTAAATAGCAGATAAACTCAAGGTATGTTACATTCGTCAAACATGTCAATGTCATAAAGATGAAGGCTGTAGAAAAACTCCGGATTCAAAAGGAGGCTGAAAGACATGACAACTAAATGCAATACCTGACCCTGGACCCTGGACCAGAAGGCAAAAAGGCTAGAGACGGTTTGACTAGGGCACCTGACAAAACTGGAACATAGGTAAGTAGGTAAAAATATTCTATCAGTGTACATTTATGAATTTCATAACTGTAATGTGTTTATAAACAGAATAGGAAAAGTATACTGAAGTATTTAGGAAAAAGGGTATAATATATGTAACTGAAGAAAAAATTCAGAAAAAATTATGTGTGTAATACACATGCATATATGTATATATACATGCACACAAAGAGGTGTTTGTTTTTACTTTTTGTAACTTTTTGTGAATTTGAGATTATTTTCAAATAAAAAAATCTGTACAAGCTATGTAGGAAGGAAAAGTATTTTTAAGTTGAACGAGTAGATTTGATATAGCTGAGTATCCCCAGATTTGGGAAAGAATCTGACATAATACATGTGAGATTCTAAAATACCAAAGCATTTCCTAATTTCCAAACTAATATTTATTGAGTATCCACAACATGTGAGGGACCATGACTAGACCTCATTAATCTCAGAGTGTTCAAAGTAAGTGATCTCAAAATAGAGGTAAGTTTTAATTAAAACCACTCAACCAACTTATGCATACATTAAAGCTTTGGTACACTCAATTTTTTTAAAAGGTTCCTAATTGACCTAGACTACATATAAAAATGGAAACTAATGAATCATCATCTTCCTCCACCAGGAGGTATCACTTCTTATCTTTTAGTGTGAATGAAATTTGGTTTTATGTATTTCCTATTTTCAAAAAGAGAGAGAGAGAGAGAGACCCAAAGAAAAATCCTTTAATCCTATTTCCTCCTTACATATAGAAATACTAGATCACTGGTCATCTGCCATTCATTTATCAAAATAAAATATTAATAAAAACATGTAAAATTTATCTCCCAATAGAATTTATTTTTTAAATGCTTCACAGGCCGTTTTGTCCCTGTGGAACTGAACTTGACAGATCCTAATAAAAGAACCACTTTACATTACAATCTTGATTTCACATGCATATTTGTTGGGTACACCTGGTGACAGAAGGGTGTGTCAGACAAGCTGGGACTGGTGACGGGACACCTGTGCTCAGGCCTCACCCTTCTGCTAGCTGTCTAGCTCTATGACTTTGGCCAAGTCACTCTCTTGCCTGCATTTTCCCCAGCTGTGCAATGAAGGAGTTGAATCAGATGATCCCTAAAGACCTTTGCAGAGTGCAGAATTTCATAACCTCTGTTGTAATTTTTCTCCTTGCATTAGATATTAGAATATAAATACATAAATGAAATTTTCAGAAATATAAGTCTTGACCCTAGATACATCAATACGCACTAACAAAAGGTCATTTTATTTTAAATAGAACTGTCTTCAGACATCACTATTTACAACATTGCCAAGATCTCTGCAAATCTAGAGAATTATGTCTCATGATTTAAGTGAACACTCTTAGATGAGGACAAATCACAAATCTAATAGAGTGTGTGGACTGAGTCCAAGTATGATATAAAAGCATCAAATTCCAACTTCAAGCACAACTAGGTGCCAAAATAATCACTTAAATTAACCTGCAGGGAGCTTGGTTTTAATTTTCTTCTTGGCATCAATGTTAAGCTATGATAAAATTTCGGATAAATATAAAAAAAATTCATAATGTCCTCCTGGAACAAATGAACCCAACGAAAAATGAGTCAAATTATGCTCTTGGGCACCAGTCCTGGTCTGAAGCCTAGCACTGCCACTTGCTATCCTTGTGACCTCAGGCTAGTCACCTCTATGCCCCAGTTACGTCACCTACAAAAATAAAAATACCTAACACCTAACAGGCTGTTGTGAGCTAATACATGTAAGGAAAGTGCTCAGTACAACACAGAATGCACTCAACACGTTGTCCAATAATAATAATAACTTAAAAAAACCACATACTGGTTTCTGAGGAAGACAGGCCAAGTCTGAATGTTGGTGCTGATGTTTATTAGCTGTCTCTCTTTGGGGCGGTTTTATTAGCCTCTCTGCAAAACCTTGGTTTCCTCATCTTAAAAATGAGGCTACAAATGGAAGGGTAACTGCGACACTAAAGGAAAGAATGCAGTATTTCTCAAACCTGGCGGATTTGACTGGCTGGCAACTCCCAGACAGTTAAAAAAAAAAATGTCCAAAGCCATTTCCCAAATCCATTAACGCAGTGGCATCTCCGGAGTGCTGATAACAGCCATTCCACTCGCTCCAGACGATCGGAATGCACTACCATACAAGACCCTGTTCTCGGCCCTGGGCCCACAGAAGAGGGCAACGCAGAAATGTTAAGGAAAGAATACAGTCACTCAAGTGTGAGGGAACACGACTGAGAGAGAAATGGAGAGTGTGGTGTGTTCTGGCAGAAGGAAGCAGTGATGAGGAACCCGTGGGAGACAAAGTGAGTGACCTGGCCCATTCTTCTGTTCCTCTCTCTCCCCTTGTTTGTTCATAGTCACCCGTTTCCCGCTTCCACCACTAGACCTCCCATGAACCCCAGCCAAAGGGACGGCTAGCCAACACAGCATGGGAGAAAGTGATTTATCAGCACTGTCCAAGTTCCAACCTTTCCCAGATTAATGGTTTTTCTGGAATTTAATTATTTTGATTCTAAATAGCAAAAAAACTAGTAAAGACGTTATTCACATTTGATATAAATGGGACATAAGGTATGAAAGAAAACAAATTTATAAAAAGTTTCTATACTCTCAGAAAACTTTTCACTTAATATAAATATGCAATAAAAATCAACTGGAAAGCCCCTTAATCTCATTACGGGATGTGTCTAGTGTTTTACTGACTCCCTGGCTACAATGGTTTAGTCCAAGGGGTGGGAAAGTGACCTAAGTCGGTCCACTTAAGAGTATTTCCACAGAATTTTTAAACTAAGGAGTCGTCTTCTCCTCTAGGGTCACTCAACTGCAATACTGTAAGCCTGGAATTCTTTGGTCCCAGCAGAGATAACCAACAGCAGTAGAAGAGAACGAGGTGATCATCTTGAGAGAGGCAGGCAGGAGAGGAACCGACAGACAAGAGGGAGCATCTGAGACAGGGCTACTCCGCCTTTCTCAGCCACACATGCCAACAGTCCCCTCTCAGTCTGAAGTAATAAGGTATGTTAGTGTCTCCTGTAACTGAAGATCCTCATACAGAACTTTTTTGTAGGGAGGGTGAGTGGGGACGTAGGGGGAGTGCAGGAGAGAAAGGGGGGTTTTTGTGGACTAGATGCCTTGTAATTATGGCAAGCTAGCAATGGCATAATCTTTCACAAATCAGGTAATAAGGGTATGGAGAGGTACAAAAGATAAACACGGAAGGAAGTGGGACAAGAAACTGACAAAAACATAATAGAAACAGCAAGGTCCTACTGCAAAGCACAGGGAACTATACTGAATAACTTGTAATAACCTATAATGAAAAAGAATATATATCTGTATAACCGAATCACTATGCTGTACACCAGAAACTAACACAATATTGTAAATCGACTATATTTCAATTTTTTTACATGTGGGGAAAAAAACAAGAGAAGGAACTTTGGAGCATGATTCAATTCCTTCAGAAAGTAGGAAGACAAAATTAGAATATAGGGTCTGATCTAGTAGGTATAGAATCTAACAGACATGGTGCAAGTTCTACACCCTTCAGAGACGTCTTTTCAAGTGCCAACATAGTATCTATAACAACTGACTCTGTTAGGCCACAAATGGAAACTCAAAAAACTCCAAAACATAGATATAATATTATCTATACCCTCTGATTACAATGCAATAAAATTAGAAATAAGAAACAAGAAAAATAATTTGTTTTAAAAACCAACCATTTAGAAATGGTTTCATATTATATTTTCCTAAAAACCTCACGGGTGCCTGGTGGTACACTTAGGAGGCAGGAGCACACTCAGCGGTCTCTACTGAGATGGGATGCAACAAACAAACGAAAAACAAAGCAAAAAGTAGTGCTTCTACCCTAACAATGAGAAAAGGTCAAGTAATCTACAGAATCGTAATTTTTCCTGAGTCTACAAGAGAGCTGAGTTACAAGGCACCCGAAGTATGATGAGCCCCTGCAAGAAGAGACGAAGCTCATACACTATTATCTTGAAAGAACACAGGAGAAGAAGGTAGCCACCACGGAAGTGGGTGAGAATAAATCAGCTAAAATTTGAAAAGCCAAGTGAGAACTGGGGGCAGGGGGGTGGTGTCACTCTGGAATAGTTATGAGCCCCAGAAGTAAAGAGAGTTCACATTCACTCCAAAGCTGTTTTCTACTGGACTCCACAGGGTGTGCAGAAAGATAAGGGGCCAGGCAGGAGGACAGAGAGCACCCCTTTGATACCACAGGCATGCAGGAGGCTGCTGCTGGGGGACGGGCATCAAGCCCCTCTTCCCTATATCCCTTCTTTCCTACCCTCTGCCACCTAGGGCCACTGGTTGCCTAGGGCAGAAAGTTGTTAATCAATGCCGGTTGAATGAATGAATATATGAAAAGTATTCTCTCACTAGTTGTCACCATAACATACAATGAAAGCCATTCAAAATTAAATTGCTGTAAACTGCAAAACTCACGTACAATGCAACAAGCATGTTAAAAATAATTTGGCCTTATTTCTAATAAAAGAAATACAAGTTTAAGGATTTACATATGCCCATGTTTTCCCTCCATGAAGTTTTGTGCTTGTTTGTTTAACTAGCATTCCCTTCCTTCCTCTTTCTTAGAGGGTAGGGACGGCATCTGACGGTTCAGATGGGTCTCCACGAAAGGGCAGTAAGACCTAGGGACAGATAAAGATGGCCAGTTGAGAAGAAGTTAACATTGGCCCTGCCTTTGCTCTCAAAGGGTTTTAGTTTATCAATGGTATATAATCTATCAATACTTTGAATTGGACCATAGCTTCTGACTCTTCTCTGTGCACCTGCTCTATCTCCCAAATAGTGGTTCATTAGCAAACATCTATTTCTTAATGTTCTCTTCTCCTGGAGATTAATCTAGGATTTAAATGCTCCCTTGCTCATGTCTGCTATGTGGCTAATGAGAAGGTGGGCTTATAAAAGAAGGGCTTACCCAGTCCCAATGGCTGTCTTGGTTTTTTGTTTTTTTCCGGTATTGGAATATAATTGACATATAACATTATATTATTAGTTCCAGGTGTACAACATAATGATTAGATATTTGTATATACTGCAAAATGATCACCACAGTAAGTCTAGTTAACATCCATCATCACACATAGCTACAAAAAAAATTTTGTGATGAGAATTTTCAAGATTTACTCTTTTTTAAAAAAACTTTCTTTTTTTAAATGGGAGGTACTGGGGATTGAACCCAGGACCCTGTGCATGCTAAGCATGAGCTCTACCACTGAGCTATACCCTCCCCTCCTAAGATTTACTCTTTTAGCAACTTTCAAATATATAATACAGTATTATTAGCTATAGTTACCATGCTGTACATTACAACCTCATGACTTATTCATTTTATAACTGGAAGTCTGTACCTTCTGACCCCCTTCATCTGTTTTGCCAACCCCCCGGTCCTGCACCTCTGGCAACCACTAATCTGTGTACCTACGAGCTTTTTTTTAAAACTTAAGATTCCACATATAAGTGAGATCATATGGTATTTGTCTATTTCACTTATTTCACTTAGCATAATGCCTTCAAGGTCAATCCATCTTGGAACACTTTTTTGATGAGACTTCTTTTAATTACAAAATCAATACACAGATTCAATAAAATCCCTAACAAAATGCCAAAGGCATTTTTCACAGAACTAAAATAATCCTAAAATTGGTATGGAAACACAAAAGACTCCAAAGAGCTAAAACAATCTTAAGAAAGAAGAACAAAACAAGAGGTACCATGCTCCCAAACTATACTACGTTAGTTCCTGGTACACAATATAGTGATTTGATATTTTTATATATTTCAAAACGACCACCATCACCATGGTAAGTCTAGCTATCTTCTGTCACTGTAAAAAGATATTACATAATTATTGACAATATTCCCTATACTGTACACTTCATACCCATGACTCATTTACTTTGCAGTTGGAAGTATGTACCTCTTTTCCCTCACCTATTTCTCTCCACCTGCCTCCCACAGCCTTCTGGCAACCAACTGTTTATTCTATCACTCTGTTTCTGTTTGGTTATGTATGTTCATTTATTCATTTTACTGAAGTATAGTTGACTTACAATGTTGTGTTAGTTTCTGGTGTATATTCTTTTTCATATTCTTTTTCATTATAGGTTATTACAAGATATTGAATATAATTCCTTGCGCAATACAGTAGAATCTTGTTGTTTATCTGTTTTTTATAAAGTAGTTTGTGTCTGTTAATCCCAAACTCTTAGTTTATCCCTCTCCCACCCCCTTTTCCCCTTTGGTAGCCATAAATTTGTTTTCTTGTGTATGAATCTTTCTGTTTTGTAAATATTTTTGTATCATATTTTAGATTCCACATATTAGTGATATCGTATGATAGTTCTGTTTTTCTCTGTCTGACTTACTTCACTTAGTATGATAATCTCTAGGTCCATCCACGTTGCTGCAAATGGCATTATTTCATTTTTTATGGCTGAGTAGTAATCCACTGTATAAATATACCACATCGTCTTTATCTATTCATCTGTCGATTGACACTTAGATTTCTTCCATGTCTTTGCTATTGCAAATAATGCTGCTGTGAATATATAGGTCAGTTATACTTCAAAAACAATGAAACAAGCAAACAAACTCAGAGGAAAATATGATCAAATTTGTAGCTACCAGAGGCAGGGGGTTGGGGGAGGGGGAATTAGATGAAGGCAGTCAAAAGGTACAAACTTCCAGTTATAAGATAAATAAGTACTAGAGATATAATGTACAACATGATAAAGATAACACTGCTGTACATTATAAATGAAAATTAAGGGAGTAAATCCTCAGTTCTCATCACAAGGAAAAAAAATTTTTTTTTCTATTTCTTTACTGGTATCTATATGAGATGGTGGATGTTCACTAAACCTATTGTGATAATCATTTCACGATGTATGTAAGTCAAATCATTATGTTGTACACCTTAAACTTACACAGTGCTGTATGTCAATTATATCTCAATAAAACTGGAAAACAACAACAACACAATCTATGCTCACAACAGGAAAATACAGATTAAAAAGAAAATAAAGAACGTCTGTATCACTCACCTAGAGACACCATAGTTAATCTTTGCATATAAACAGATAAAGAGGATCTCAAATTTATGTGATGTTTTATATTCATAATTTCATTTTTAAAATGATTTATATTGCACATACTGTGCATTTCTCCTCCTCTGGCAGCATTCAAACACGTCCTTCCATGCCAGCAGTTATACTTTTGCAACAGTTAATGCCTGTATAATATTTCATCACATAGAGGTACCATAATTTATTTCTTTTCCAAATCAGTTTTAGTAAACAACCCCCACTGAAAGACATTATGATTACTTCTTTTACTTTTTTAAATGATTATTCAGGCGAATAAAGGGCAGGGACTTACTTGTCAAAAAGTCACTCCAAAGTTTAAATCCTGATAATTGAGAAAATAAATTATACAATGAAAATCTTGGAATATTACCCCTGACAGTTACCAGAGGAAGCTGCAGTCTGAGAGAAGGGATTTTATGCCATAAAGAAAAGAAACAAATTGAACACATTTATAAAGCTTCCCAAATTGTCCATCACAAATGACCAAGGCTTATGGCAGACCTGGTTCCTGGATGGATGACATGATAGATCTACTCATTCATTTCACTTAAGAGAAAAACAGAAAAAAGTATCTGTCATAAGATCAATAAGCCCAGAGTGAAAAACAGGTTTCCTCATACAAATTCAGGATGATAAAGAATTTCATAAAAACCAAAAATTCTTTCTTCTGTTGACTTTCAAAACACTGAAACTAACCACATGCAGTTTTTATTTTTGAATATGAAGAAAATGTATCAGTGAAAGTCTTTAGAATAGAGGGACAGGGAAGATTTTTCTAAGCATGCCACAAAAACGTAAACACATAAAAATTAACTCCACATGACCACAACCCAACATGCTGAAGTAAACGAAAAAAATGAGAAAAAACCCTTCAGCATATGAAAGATAAATAATTAACATTCTTAATATACAACGAGTTATCACCAGCCAATGAAAAGTCAAAACTACTCCCTAAGAGCTAAATGGGTAGAAGATGTGAACAAGCAATTTGCAAAACAAATAAAAATGACCAATAAACATATGAAACTGGTTGAACCTCAGAGACATTAAAAAGATTGACAAAATACTATCTTGGCGAGGTTGCTTTTGCAAGGAAGACAATGTAAACTGATAGTGCCTTTCAGAAGGATAATTTGCCAGAAGTATCAGAATATAAAGTATATATATCCTTTGAGTCATTAATTTCACTTCTAGGACTTAATCCTAAGAACATAGTTATGAATAACATATAAAACTAGATAGTGCAGTATGGCTTATAAGATAAAGAAAATAAGACTGTCTATAAGTGGAGCATTGGTAAAATTAGGTATGGTTTACAGGTACATACGACAGATTAGGATGTAGCTATTAAAAAATGCTGAAGCTAGTCTACATCTGTTGGTGTTGAAAGCCCTAAGTGAGACTATAGGATTTTCAAAAAGAGGAGGTTAAAGCACAGAATATTTGGTGTCGGGGGAGGGTATAGCTCAGTGGTAGAGTGCATCTTAACACGCATGAGATCCTAGGGTCATTCCCCAGTACCTCCATTAAAAAAATGTTTTTTTAATTAAAAAAGAAAAAGAATATTTAGTGTGATTTGATTAATGTCAAATGGTTACACAGGTTGTTACAGAGAAGCGTCTGAAAGCATCTGATGGCCACCAAAACATTAACAGTAAATTCTGGTGATATTTTACATACTTCATATTTTTCTGGACTTAAAAAATAAGAATAAAATACCATTTTTACAAAAAAAACCAAAACAGACTCATAAATTGTGACAAATTCAATTGTTCTATTCCCAACAAGAAGGGTTTGAGAAGGATTTTATCTGTATCTAGTTTGGCTATTAAGGCCAGTTGGCTGTTCTGTTTGCTTTTTCTTTCTTTTTTTAACTGAAGTATAGTTGATTTACAATGTTGTGTTAGTTTCAGGTGTACAGCAAAGTGACTCAGTTATATACCTCTGTCTTTACAGATCTTTTTCATATTCTTTTCCACTATAGATTATTACAAGATATTGAATACGGTTCTCTGTGCTATAGAGTAGGACCTCGTTGTTTATCTATTTTTTTGTTCTTATTATATTGCAGTATAAATAATTTGTTCAGTCTTTGTCCTGGGTTCCTGGCAGAAGCTTCAAAACCCTTGGAATTTCCTGAGTGATAGGGTGTTTGTCATGCTAATGAAGTGACTTCTAGTGGGTCCCTAGACAGCTTCAGGATTGGGACTTTCACTCATTGACCTCCAGGGAGAGGGAGGACTGGAAATTGAATTCAAGCATGTGGCCAATGATTTAATCAATTGTCCCTATGTAATGCAGCCCCAATAAAAGCTCTGGACACCAAAGGTGAGGCTTCTTGGTCAACACGCTGATGTGCCGGGAGAGGGACGTGCCTTGACACCACTGAGACAGGGCATGGAAGCTCTGTATTCCCTCCCAGATCTCACCCTATTTGTATCCTTTGTAATAAAACTGTAATAGCACCTTCCTGGGTTCTGTGAGTCATTCTAATGAATTATCAAACCTGAAGGGGGTTCTGGAAACCTTCCAAGATTGGTAGCTGGTTGATAAGAGGTGCAAGTGGCCTGGGGGACACTCCCACCCCAGACCTGCAGCTAGAGTCTGAAGTAGGGGCAGTCTTGTGGTGGGTTGTGCCTTTAACCCGTGGGGGCTGCCCTAAAACCCAGGGAGCTGGCATCGGGATTGTACTGAGCTCACCCAGCTTGTGTCAGGCCAGCTGGGTTGACACAGAATAGCAACCATCCTAAGTAGTAATACAATACTATTTTCTATAACTGACACTCTTGAGAGTAAAGCAAATGTCATAATATGGTAAATGGCCAACATCTTTGTTGATCAGGTTTGTGATTTTTCTACCATGAACAGTAAAATGCAAGAGATATTTATTGAGTACTCAAATGCCTCCTTATTGGTGCCATTCATGCAGCCTCCCAAGCTATAATCCCACACATCATGCACCCCAAAGCACTCATTACTATGTGCTGCATCTGTCCATGCCTCTTTCTCATATGCCAGACTATGAATTCCAAAGCAGGGACCACATCTTATTCACCTGTGTACTCTCAGAGCCTACCACAGTGCCGAGAGCTTGGCGAATGCCCCATAAGTCTGGTGAATGAATGAGTCAGTCAACCAACTAGCTTTGACCATAAAAATCACTTCTGTGAAGGAATGTGCTTGAGTGGGTATTTTGGTTTGAAACTTCAGTCATTTTGGGCTCTTACCTCTTTCTGTTCAACTAATACTGAGGGTCTGGTAGATCAAAGAGATAAATTACCTCTGCAGAAAAACAGTAAATAAAAATATGAATTCCCAAAAAAAGGATGGTGTGAAATATTCTTTTCCTCTTCTTTTAGATTTTTGTGGTCTCTTATTATGACAGAACATTAGAAATCCAGTTTGAAGGACTAACTCCTCTCCCTAGTCAAAATACTGTTACGCTTCTTATAACAACTGATTCACTCACCTTTTAATCTAGCATCTCCCCCAAAGGCACCACAGCCCCAGTTTCCCGTGGCCACTGCAGAAAGATTTTCTGAAGAAACTCCAGGACGAAGAAATCCACAGTAAGCCTACAGGATGAAAGAAACACCAAAGCACGTGAGTGCCTAGACAGTAACAGTATTTCTGACTGATGTACTGGGATCAGTATCCATTATCAGCTTATGTTATCTCTCTCTCTCCTCTTTTTTTCCTAGGGGCTAAAGTACAGGGAAAAAGAGAAAATCCTGGGATTATACACAGAAGAGAATAAGAAATGATTAAGTCTAATATATATTTGCTTTGATGCTGGGCAAAGCAAAGCACTTAAACCAATACAAGACTCAGTTTCTTTTTCCAGTTCAAACAAATACAAATGGAAGTATCAGAGGTATTTCAAGAACTGGTAAGATCCCAATCACAAACTACAAGGGACTAAAGGAAAGAAAGAAGCATTTTAAGACACTTTTATTTGAAGGGGTTTAATTACCATTTTTTCCATTAAGGTAAAGAGTTATTACTATTATGCTTCCTCAGCACTCTCTCTGAGTTGCTGGGACTAGATTAGTAACTGTGAATACCTTTTAAATGTGCTTCCTGCCACTGAAATACTTAAGCAACTCTATATAAAATGAGCAAGCAACTATATACCTGGTTACAGAGTAACCTTTAAGATCCCTTCCAGCTCCAAAATCCTCTAGTTTCACAGCTCTGTTTTAAGCTAGAATATTTTAAAATTTTCCAGTAACTTGAGAAAAGTACAGTACATCCCTAGGATGCTGGCTAAGTATTAATTAAGTGAACAGCTCATTTTGTATATGAGAAGACTGCAGTTTAAGGTCCCAGAGTTTCTGTTTTCCATTTCTTTGCTCTCAGACTAGTTGGTCTTTCTGCCTCCTAAGGGTTCTTAGTTTTCTGAAACTATCAGACTATATTAAGAGGCTTAATATAATAACAAAGCAAATCTCCCCTGGGTGTTCTCAAGTACCAAACAAAGCCTAAAATATAGCTTATGTATAATAGTAAAGAAAATAAAAAGAATGATCTATGACAAATGTTCCCAGAGAAAAACCAAGGATAAAGAAAGATGCTTCTATGAAACCCACACATAGAAATATAGTAAATTGCTCTCTGAAGTTTCTACAAAGGTATAAAAATTTATTTTACACACTGTCTGGATGGATTAACAAGGCTATTCCTTTCACCCCCACTCCCAGGCTATAAATCCTGACAGATATTAATTATAAGTTGGTACTAGACCATTATTCAACACTGTGGTACAGAGCTTACACGAGAACTCACAAATTAACTGTATAATCAGATGCATAGAGCTTCTGAAAATCTCTTTCAGGTCAAAACTATCAAAGAGCTCAAATTTTCTGAGCAGGTTCTTAAAAGATACAGAGTCTCTGCCTTTATGCCAATAACACAGAGAACACACTTCCTGTCAGAACAGACATAACTTTGCCACTCGGCTTCCTGTCAAATTCTCCAAACATGCCAAATGAAGAGGAAGATTTCTTAGCCTCCTATTTTGTGTTGTCGCTGTTTTTATACCATCAGAAAGGTTTTAGTCTCTTTCACATTGCTATCTCTACATATATGGGCTAATTTAATGAGCAAAAATAGCTTAGCCAAACTAAAGCCCTAACAACAGAGAATTTGAAATATTTAGATTATTAGAAGCAAAATCTAACCAATTTTATGAACTATTAACCAATTTTATGAAAAAAAAATCTATCTTGAAAAATGACCATAACAAAAACAAACTGTAAAATTGAAATTAACTTGCATTTTGTGTTTTGATCAAATAAAATCAAATAAAACTTTAAAAAGGTAATCAGACAGAAATTAAGTGATATAAAGTATTGACATAGTAATTAGGTATAAAGAATAACTGCAATGATTAAATATAAAATTCTTTTTTAAATTGAAGTATAGTTGATATACAATACTATATTAGTTTCAGGTGTACAGCATAGTGATTCAGTATTTTTACAGATTATACTCCATTAAAAGTGATTAGAAGATAATGACTATAATTCCCTGTGCTATACAATATATTCCTATTGCTTATCCATTTTATACATAGTTGTTTGTATCTCTTAATCCCATACCCCTAATTTGCCCCTCCCCCTTCCCTCTTCCCTTTGGTAACCACTAGTTTGTTTTCTGTATCTGTGAGTCTGTTTCTGTTTTGCATATACATTCATTTGTATATCATTTGATTCCACATATAAGTGATACCATACAGTATTTGTCTCTGTTCTTGACTTTACTTCACTAAGCATAATATTCTCTAGGTCCATCCATGTTGCAGCAAATGGCAGGATTTCATCCTTTTTTATGGCTCAGTAATATTTCATTGTATTTATTATTCATTTGTTGATGGGCAGGGCACATGGGTTGCTTCCATATCTTGGCTATTGTTACAAAATTCTTTTATTCCATTAATATCAAGCATTTCCAAGGTCAGAAATAAAAGAGAAGCAGTAAGCTTCTCTTGAGTCTCCTTCAGAGGGACAAGCCATGCTTCTCTCAGTAAGGAGAGGGGTCCCTCAAATGCTAAAGACCAGGACAGGGCCGCTAATCAGGGTAGTAAATGAACTTCTTTGGTAAAGAACAAAGATCAGCTAAGGACAGAGACCTCAAAAGAGTTGCCAGATTCTTACTTCATAGGGAAAAGTACTCGGAGTTCTCAAGAGCTCCACACTGGCAACAAATTTCTCCCCACCCAGAGCCAGAGCACTTGAGAAGATTAAACAGAGCAGAAGGAATAAAAGATCCCATCTTAAACTCTAGTCATATCCTGACCTGACATTCACCAATGACAGAGCTATTTATTTTTACTAATGAACAACTAGAGGGAAAAAGCAGCAGCATTCTTACCATAGGAGAGTAAGTAGAAGATGCCAATAAACATTCATATCTCAGAATGAGTTTTGATGGGAAGGAAAGAAGAGAGGGGAGGTAAAGGTAATTTGGAGTCCTGAAGGTTGCAAAGGGGAGCCGTGAGAGCCAAGAGGCAGGAGGAAAATACCGGTATCTAGAGTTAAAAACTAGAGCCCAGCCCGGAAGTGGTAAAGAGGGAGATGCAGGAAGGAAGCCAAGAAAATGAAAAAAAGAAACAAAGAAAATAACTGTAGAAACCACAGGCCCAGAACTGGGCCCAGGAAGTAGATGGTATTCAGGGGGACAGTCTAGTTACAAACATGCAGGCACACATGTGCATGAGCACACACACTTAAGAACTCAGGTTTCCATGTCAACTTTAGCAGGCCCAAGAAGACAGAACTAAACTATGTCCTTCATTATAATGTAGATACATTATACTGTTTGCTGTATTAATAATTTAACAATTATTGTTCCTAAAGAGTTGTTTATATGAAATCAATCATATTTATATAGCTTAAATGAATAGTTGGTACTGATAATGATTTTCTGATGTTTTAGCATATTGTGATTTCTTAAAAAGAAACATAACATAAAAAGTTCCTTATGAATCTTTTGGAAGAGAATAAAATAATATTAATGAAGAGTCTTAAAATTATCCTTAGGTTCAGTAACAACAATTCTATAAATTTCTTCTTTTTATTTGATTTTATTTGATTAAACAATGATACAAAGATGTTTACTACATTATATATGATAGAGAAAAATTTGGGACCACCTATTAGTTCAAAAACAGAAACTAAGTCACATTATACCAATCCAACCAATTTTATGGCCATTAACCATATTAACATTATTAGAAAGTATGAAAAAAACTTACAATATGTGGTTAAATTGTATAGGTAAAGACAATATTATAAGTAAGTTTTGAATACATTTATATACTAAATACTCATGGGTAAAGAAAACAATTATTTGAAAGCTAAAATTATGGATTTTTTTTTGTCTTTAAAAAAATTGTAACATTAGTAAATTGATTTTGCTTTTTAAAGATGCAATGTAAAATGAAAGCACTAGGCTGACCTTAGTTTCCACATGTGTGACATCAAAGATTAGATTAGGTATCTCTATGGTTATTCTGATTCTATATATTGAGAAACATTAAGAGAAAACCACTAAAAATGATACATTTTGAACTAATATTCTGGAAAAGTCAAGTGACACATGCTTCAAGAAAAGATTATTAATGATCAGATGTTGAACTCCTTAGAAATAATCAGCAAGTACTGATTGGTTGTTCATCAAGCTATGGTTTAGTAACACCCCCCTTTCCAAATTTGGTGGTAATAACAAAAAAAATCAATAATTCCATTTTTAAAAAGGTAAGTGGTGGCGATTTTCTGTTTGGGTGGTTGGTCTCTTCACTTTGCTATATTTCTGATCCAGAAGACTCCATGAAATATATTCGTTACTTAATCTTACCTGATTGAGTCTAACATGGCTAAACACAACTTTTCACAGATGATTTCTTTCTTCCCTTGCTGAGCTATCTGCCACTTTTGCAAGCTGGAGTCATAAATCTTTCCAACCCAAAGGTAATTCTCCTCTAGAATGTCACCCAGCTGATCTTTCACAGGATTCAACATTGCTTAGGTAAAAGGAGACTGATTCTTCCTTTTAAAAACCAACACTACCTGAAGGTCACGATGTGGGTCCAACAGGATAGGTGGAGCCTGGATGGAGCTGATTGTTTCTGGAGGTAATAAGGCACTTTGTGGGATTGCCATTTCACTTACTATCTGGCGAGCAAAGCCTACAAGTAGAGAGCAGGCCCCCAGAGTTCAGAGATCCACCTTGTATTCTTGTGGCGAAAACGGGTCGTATGCTCTATTGCTTCATTTGGAAAAATGGCCTTTTTCTATTCCTGCTTACTTTCTCTCTGGCATACAGAAAGAAGTAGTATGGTGCAAGTCATCTCCAAAGTGATTTCATATAGACTTTGTTTTAAACCTAAGATTACAAGACACAGTGAGATAGAAAAGATTTAATTTAATATTCTCTCCAAGGTGTGCTGTCCATTTATGTAAAACTCCCTGTTGCTTATACTGAAATTCATAACTCTATTTTAATAGGTAAGTGTAACTGACAAATGATGAAATGCTTTAATTTAGAAGGCCCA
Organism: Vicugna pacos; assembly: GCF_048564905.1. Classification (NCBI taxonomy): domain Eukaryota; kingdom Metazoa; phylum Chordata; class Mammalia; order Artiodactyla; family Camelidae; genus Vicugna; species Vicugna pacos. The sequence continues at coordinate 37,314,330 of NC_132997.1, read as the reverse complement.
AAGTCATTTGGATTAGTTTTCTAATTAAGATGTCAATGGCACTTAAGAAAGTCATTTAGTGCTTTCTTCTTTTTCAATGAAAGAGTTAGAAGAGCAAATGTTTTAGAATACAGTAGTGAATGAAGGAACGACATTTATCAACTGCGTTCCCAAGTGCCAGGCCCTGAACGAGGTGCTTTCTCAGTATCAGCCCGTGTGTTGACCACTTTACACCTGTGGTACTTCCTTATCTTATGGCAATTTAACAAATAGGTTGAGGGAGGGAGAATCCTCAAATTTCCTTGAAAAAGTAATATCAAACAGAAAAGCATTCAACTGGGAGCTTGCTCGTAGCACAGGATTATGACTGAGAGAGAAGAGGAAACCCAGGCATATGTGCTCATAGCAGATGATGTGTCAACCGAATGCAGGGAAGAGTCTAAATGATTTAAGGCTGAAACAGGTGAGAAGTCTAGAAAGACAGATCTAGTTACAGTAATCTGTATAAATATATAAATACATGTAGGAGGAGCTACATTTTTAAAAAGTAATTTGAAGGCAAGGGAATCTAGATTCAAGTCCTGGCTTTGCCACTGTCTGTCTGTGTGACCTGGGGCAAGTTAATTCAACTTCCTGAGGTTTAGTTCACTGTCGCTAAATTGGAGGTAAGTACAGTATTTATACCTGCCTGAGTGGCTGGATTAAATCAGACATCACATTTAAAGTGCTAAGTAGAATGCCAAGCATATAAGAAGAAATTGTTTAATGTCAGCAATTACTTTTGCTATTGTTAATTGTATAATTTTAAAAATTTCTACCTGCATTTGACTGAAAACAATCTTTAATGAAATATAAATTTGACTTAATTGCATACTGACATAAATCATGGCAGGTTGAAAACAAATAGAGAACTCTATTACTATATATTAAAAATCAATCTATCTGCTTCATATCATTCCATCTATTCTACACTTTGGAACTGACACTGGACTTACTGGGCTTTATTTAGCACTTGAAGAATATTTAGTAAATATCCATAAATTTGTAACATTCTTAGTGATTTGCAATAATGTATTTATATCTAAAAAGTTAATCTTAAAAAACTGGGCTAGGCACCGACTAACTTGAATGAAATAAAACTTCCAACCTGTTGCCAAGTTACCTAAAGATTCATTCTTTTTCTATAAAGCGTGTCTCATAAGGATTCTACATTGTAGAAATAAATGTTTTTCAGTGTTGGTAATACTTACGACTAACTTAACCTATTCACATATACCAAGACTTCACAAATTTCTTGGTGTTACCAAGAACTTAAAAATTACCAAAACTTTAACATTTCTGGTGTCTCTGAGCATGGGAAACTGAAGGTTAGTACAAGGAAAGGTAGAGAACATTAACTGGTCATGGGGAACTTAAAAAGAAAAGATTTATTTATGTCCTGGGTTATCTTTTAAAAAGATCATATTTGTAGATAATTTCTAAAAGTAAATGATCTAGCTCCTATAGGAAAGTATTTGTGGTAAAATAGATGTTATCCATTAAGAAAAAAGGGACCTTTCAGTGTGCATTAATGTATGATAATGGTTAAATACATTTCGTTTTCATACACTTCTCTCCATACTTTTCAAACATTTCTCTGCCATAACAAAATACCACAGACTGGGTGACTTAAACAATAGACATAAATTTTCTCACAGTTTTGGAGACTAGAAGTCCAAGATCAAGGTGTCAGCATGTTTGGTTTCTTTTGAGACCTCTCTCCTTGGCTTACAGATGGTCACCTTCATGTTATGCCCTCACACAATCTTTTCTCTGTGAGCATGCACCACTGGTGTTTTTTGGTATGCCTTAATCTCCGCTTTTTCTAAGGATGCTAGTTAGATTGGATTAGGCGCCACTGTGATCACATCCCTTATACATTCTGACCTACTAGGGCTGGGGCTTCAACATATGAATGTGTGAGGTGAGGAGCACCTACTGCTTATGCAAATGTCTTCTATTATTAATGACCAAGTGACAGATTCACATACACGTTTAATAAGTAACATCTGATGAAAAGCTAAAGATAAATCTTATTCTACTTGATATGCAGTAAAAACAATAAAAACATCATGTGTTTGGAGATAACAGCTTTAAGGCAAGGGTTTGGAACAGTGAAAGCAGGCTCACATTTAAAAAGAATCTAATACGATAAAAGATATTTCTCAGAATCACGAGTCAGGTTCAAGAGAGAAATTATAACTATTGGTATATCAAAGAACATTTGGGACAGCTTTTCTGAGGAATTCCTTTTTTTAAAAAATGGTATCTGTGTGTATGTTTCACTTTGGAAAATAGTGCATTTATTCTTCAAACTTTTTATGAGATTCCTTTAAGAATTCTAAACATTAAAATAACCTAATAAATTATATATATAAAAAACATGTTCAACAGTTAATTAGATTCTCAAGTACATTAAGATATAAGGTAATAAATGTAATTATATTTGAAACATCTGCTAAGTTTGAAGTGTAGCAAAAGCCTTTCTGGATTATTTGGTTATTTTACTAACAATATGAAAGGCTGGGATAAGCAGAGCACCAGACAGAGACTGTCCCTGTGGTAAGACCCAGGGGGAAGATGTGACGATGAGATACTGAATGCCACACATGCCGATCCCAGGGCACTCCCAATCCCCTTGCAATGGTACACACAGTCTGCTGTCATTATCAAAAGTCTATGTGGGGATTGGCTCAGGGGTAGCCATGAAAAACCACAAACCTCATTATCTTATGAATCAATTTCATAACCAAATCCTACTCATGGGAGTTAAACAATGGTTTTCAGAGCTGAGTCAGTCTTCTAAGCTATGAGAGCAACTGGAGGAACTAAGGAAAATACCACCTGTTTTGGTAAAGCCCTATTTATCTAGAGAACAGAATCAGCATGCCATCGTATGACAGTTTATTACGGTTAACACTAGCAAAAATTTGAACTCACAATAGGTCTGGCTCATTTTTATATTTTTGTAATACAATTTAAAAAAAAAAGAAAATGATTATAGGAGACGGAACGAAGCAGCACAGAAAACCACAGATTCCATCATAAATACGTCAAATTATCAAATAAATAAATAATTTATATGTGAATCTTACCTTTAATAGAACAACACTGACTTGACTTTTATGGGTTATTGGTTTTACTCATGATAGCAAACCTTGTAGAGAAAATGTCATTGGGCAGGTCTGAAAAAAAAACTTTCAGGGTTCATTCATTTCTATAGGGTTTTACCGCGATAATGTTCCAAAGCAGCTGAAAGTACTTGATGAGATAAATGCATGTGTGGGGCTTAATATCAAGCAATAGCCTATCTGGCATCAGTAATCAAACAATTACGAAATGGAAAGTACATCTTGTACAAGCTGACAGACCCATTAAATCAGGAGAGCTGTTGGGCAGACATACTGACACTGCAAGAATTACCAGAAAGCATTAATTCCAGCATTAATAAAATGGCAGTAAATAGATGACAGCTGCCAGATGAACTACGAAATAAGGTTACTGGCCTTGTTAAGCTCGCGTCTGATTTTCTCAGGCACAAACTGGTCGAGGTAGCGTCTGAAGTGAAGGGCGTCGATGGCGACGATCTCAGTGCCGCGCCGCTGCCAGTCGTCCCTGAGGCAGGACGGATGGGGGAAGATGAGGAATGGGGAAAGGCACTTACAAAATAAAACCCTCACAGACTCACGTTTCTCTGGGAGGGATAAGATATTAAAAACAAACAAACCAACCAGGGGCTATATGTCTCAGCAAAGCAGGAGAGCAGAAAACACCATTTTATTTTTAGATTCCAAGGCAATACATATCGTGGACTGCCAGTCTTTAAACAGTAAAGTGAAAAATTATCTAAGACAGCAAATAGAACATATCGTAAACATCTATCATTTACAGTGAGTCTCTGAGGTTAAAACACTTGTGGAGCAAACAAAAGGAATTTAGTTCTTTGTTTCCTCTAATAATAAAGACACTGCATTTGTATCTTGACAAGAGCTCACTCCTTTGTTTTGAAAGACCTGCTCTAAGTCAATGAGTAACATCACCATATACTGTCCAAGAACTAATCCCAAGAAGTCAACTGCTGTAAAAAATGTGTAATAAAATCAGTACAAAAGTCTACCTACTATGCTCAACTGCTGACTGTGCATAACTATTTTTAAAAAGGGAAAGAAATGGAAGTGGATAATAATACTTCATGGAAACCAGAAGGACTGGATGAAATCATTTTGGAAATGTAAAATTCCAAATATTTCATCTTTTTTATAAATGTGCAAATATTAGTATGTCAGCCAGCTTTTCACACTGAAGAATAGCAATAGAAACCTTCATGCTAGTCTGTAAACAATTATCAGGAATTCAACATCAACACAGATAATTGTTGCAACCACGTATTTTAACCAAACCAGAGGGAAAGAGACTAGGGACTGGACTTGAGATAATACAAAGAAGAAGTTTGTATGTCTACACAGGTAATAGCTGATTTTTTCTGCCACTTTTGCATTAAAACACACACACAGACAAACATATACATTTTTCTGTAAAAATTTACCTCTGGTAAACCAAATTAGTGGGGAAGTAAAAATGTTACAGTGTAAAATATATTCTAATAAGAAACAGGAGACAGCAGCAACAAATTCACCATACGTTCTGCTGTCGACTGTGTCGTCTCATTAGGTAAACTGCCCCAACATACGTTTGCCCCGCTTACCTAAACTCACAGAAGAGTTAAAGATAACTAAATAAGCTGTTTAAAGGCTTTAAGCTCTAATTAGAATCTATTCTAAATTAAGTTTGGCCTGGGAAGTTAACCACCACTGACTGCTTACAATTAGCAGCTGAGATACCTGAAGAGAGCTGTGCCTTTCTTGTTCTTGGTTTAGACATACGGCTTTTATTTCTCTGTTCTTCCCTTTGGTATATGGACATGGTAATACTGTTTTAACTACTAATGAACCTGTACTATTGAATTTAAAAAGAAAATTCAATTTCTAAAATGAGAGTAGATGGGAGACAGAATGTACTGGGTCAAGCCCACATTCCTGAGCTTCTGGCCACGTACTAAAGAAGGAAATGAACTCACCTTTCACTCCTATCTTCATGGCTCCGGGCCCAACGATATGTTTCAGCATAGCCTGTGTATTCACTGTACTGTTCAGTACCTGAAACAAATAATCTGCCACTATTATTTTTCAGAAAAACTTTTCTTAAAAACTGTACCTTCTAAAGGGTCTTTGATAATAAACAAACGAACAACCCCACTGGTCTTAATGACTTATTATTATTTCCCATAAAGAAAAAAATGATGCCTCCAAAAACCATTGCAGTGTTTACCATACAGTGAATGAATGTCCCAATCAACAAAGAAAAACAGGCTCTGTCATATTCATTTTTTTTATTTTGTGAGGAATGCATAAAGACTGTGTTTTATAGAAGTCCACTGTCTTCAATGTCAGTGATCTGATGATAACATTTAATAAGTATTGTTGAGAAAAGAAATTTTACATAAAAACATTCCCTAAGTGTCATTAAAATTAAATCTAGGATTTGCAAATCAATAGGTACGGTACTTCAAAGGGCTCTGTAAAACCAGGAGATTTATGCATGAGAAGACAAGGGAGAGAAAAAAGCATAATTAACATTCATCTGATGAGAATATGTACCAAGCTTGGCACATAACATAGATTTCCAGTTCATTGGACTTGGACATATCAAAAGTGTTCTACTCTTTAACTAAATAAGCTCATTCCAATTTCTATGGTCAACTCATAATTACTTGACTTTATGAGAAAAAAACAGTAAAATTAAAAGCTGCCTTATTAGATCCAATTAAATAGAAATACACAGAACAATTCACCCCAAACCAACAGAAGACACATTCTTTTCAAGTGCACATAGAATATTCTCCAGAACAGATCACGTGTTAGACCACAAAACAAATCTCAATAAATTTAAGATGATTAAAATCATATCAAGCAGTTTTTCTGACCACAAGAGTATGAAACTAGAAATCAACCACAAGAAAAAAAACTTCAAAAAAACCAAACACATGGAGTCTATGCAACATGGTACTAAACAATGAGTAGATCACTAAAGAAATCAAAGAAGAAATCTAAAAATAGCTGGAGACAAATGAAAATGGAAACACACCCTCCAAAATCTGTGGGACACAGCAAAAGCATTTCTAAGAGGATGGTTTATAGCAATACAAGCCTACCTCAGGAAACAAGAAAAATATCAAATAAACAATCTGACCTTACATATAAAGGAATTAGAAAAAGAATAAATAAAACCCAAAATTAATAGAAGTAAAGAAAATAATAAAGATCAGAGCAGAAATAAATGAAATACAGACTGAAAAAAAAAATAGAAAAGATCACCAAAACTAAAGAGCTGGTTCTTTGAGAAAATAAACAAAACTGAAAAACTTTTAATTGGACACACTAAGGGAATAAAATGATAAAGGCCTCAAATTGATAAAATCAGCAAGGACAGAGAAGTTATAACCACCACTACAAAAACCCAAAGGACAAGTGATTACTAGGAACAATTATATGCCAAAAAAATGTACAACACAGAAGAAATGGATAAATTCTCAGAAATATACAAATCCCAAAAACAGAATCAGGAAGAAACGGAAAATAACAAATAAACCCATTACCATAGTGAAACTGAATCAGTAATAATAATTTTTAAAACTTCTAATAAACAAAAGTCCATGACCAGGTGGCTTCACAGGTGATTTTGTATAACATTGGAAGAGTTAACGCCTATCCTTCTCAAATTATTCCAAAAAGATGAAAAGGAAGGAACACTTCCAAACTCATTCTATATGGCCAGCATCAACCTGATACCAAAATCAGACAAAGATATCACAAAAAAGGGGAAACTACAGGCCAATACCACTGATGAACACAGATTTAAAAAATCCTCAACAAAATTTTAGCAAAACAAATTCAACATAAAAAGGATCACACACCACGATCAAGTGGAATTTATCCCAAGCATACAAGGATGGTTCAATATCTGCAAATCAATCAATGTGATAAACCACACTAACAAACTGAAGAATAAAGAGAATATAATCATCTCAATAAGGTTCAGCTTTTGATAAAATTCAACATCCACTTGATAGAAACTCAACAAAGAGAGTACAGAGGGAACATACTTCAACATAATAAAGGCCGTATATGACAAATCCACAGTCAATGTCATACTCAATGCTGAAAAGCAAAAAGCGTTTCCTCTAAGATAGGAACAAGACAAGAATGCCCACTCTCACTACTTCTATTCAACATAACATTAGCAGTCTTAGCCACAGCAATCAGACAAGAAAAAGAACATAAAAGAAATCCAAATTGGAGCCCAAATAAAGAATTAAAAGTTCTTCAATACCATAAAGCAGTTAGTATTGGTGTCATCAGAATTAACTTTGTAAGGGGTTAGAGAAACAAAAGGTATTTGAATCCATTTACGTGAGGTTTAAAAGAAACCTTGTCTACTGATCTGAATAGGAATAAAGACAGCCAGGAACAATCTTGTTCTTTTGTTTTCTGCCCTGCAGTGGACAAGCCTCATTTTCCCCAATATTAAAAGTAATAATAATAATAATAATAATAATAATAATAATAATAATAATAATGCCTACTCTGATCTCTTAACTATGAAAACAAACAGCTTTCTGTCTTTTCAAAAGAAAGTGGTTGAACAATATAAACTATCAATGATCATATTTCCATTTCAAGTTAGAATGGTTTCAGTCTTCTTTCCTAAGAGAAACAAAGTTAGATTTATTTCCTTCAGGTTTGGGAAATCAAAAACGCACACATACAGATGCTTTTCCTTAGTCTAAATGAATTAAATCCTGAAATTTCTAAGTAGACATCTTTCAAAATTATGTTGTTCTGAAAAAAAAATCAATGCTCTTAGCTTGTTTTAAATTCAAATGTATCGATAAACTTTTATGAAAATGCTAAGGTAAACAGTGATGACAGCAAAAAGACAGAAGACTGAGTGACCTTTGCGACAGTTCTCTGGATAGCCTATAAGACTTCATGCTCAGAGATAAACTTACACTTAAGTTAAAAACTCTAAGGAACCCATTAAAATCTTTTCAAGAGCTCATGACAACTTTATGAGTTCTTAGATTTAGTAGTAAGAAAAATTCTTATTTTCTTTTACTAGCAATGAAAGTTTATGATGACCATAGCAAAGAATATGTGGAGATTTAAAAAATGCTACTTACTAATGGGCTGTGCCCTTGGAAAGAAGATTTATACAAAAACCATTACCCTGCTTTTATTAGTATCATTAAAAAAGTGGTGATTATGCAGCAGAAAGAACACTCTTGTTTTTCATTCCCATGATTAATAAACATTAAGAAAGGCCAAACTCCAACTGAATTTGGATCTTTCCCAATGAGCTGGTGTCATTTTGTTAGCACTGGGCTGTTATGGTAGTGATGGGCACCTCTAGAGTTGTTACTCTATAAAAAGTACCAGCACTATAAGCAATGGTGTCCACTTTTGTCCTTTCTATCAGTTCTGCTGACACTCACAAAAGATATAAGGACCTGTGGTGTCTGGGATGATTTGATTCACTGGAGGGCAGGTTTTATATTAAATGTACCAACATTCCACTCAGTAGTTTCATGTGTAGGCATCTGCTTTATGTTCTTACCAAACAGGAACAACAAAACAATATCCCAGAACCACAGTAACACCTTTTGGTACTGAGGCTGTTTACTGGATGTTGTAGAGGAACACAAAGGGGATAAAAAAGGGAAGACTGGAGTTTTAATTCTTTCCCTCTATCTGTACTCACTGAAAGGTTTTAACTCATGACTGCTCCAGGAAGGGTAGCAGCAAATAGAAGGATTAACACTGTCTGGATAAAAGGATTTGCCTGTTTGTATGACCTGTTTCATATTCATTTAAAAGTCTGATACCAACCAGATGCCCTACAATGATGATAAATTTAATTTATTTCCAATTTCTCAAACTCTTCTACAGATTCAGGCAGCACAGTCACAGCCATTAGCTCATTGAGCCTGGATGAATCATTGAAGGAATGGAATTGATCAGGCAGATAGATTGCAGTGCATGGTTAAGAGTCTCCTAAGAAGGGAGATGGCAGAAATCCAACATCAAATAGATGATGAAATGGCCATTTCCATTAAGGGAACATCACATCACAGATATTAATTAGGAGGCACTAAAATAGAGTTAAGTGGATATGGGGAAAAAATGCTGAGTTAAAGTCACCCCGGGTGTCCTGAGCCTGAGGTAATTACAGATGTGAAGGTGAGTCATGGATCTGCAACTCTCCATCTATTTCACAATGGCTGCAGGTAAGACAGAGACCAACTATAACTGCAGTGATGATCCTTTTAGACTGGGGACAAACTCTCCTTAAAAATGAAAAACAATTCTAATGCTTTCCTTTTATTATTCCCAGGGAAATTACATCTTTTATTTACAGAAACATTAATGGGAGGTGACAAGAGACTACTTTCCTAGTACAACAGAAATGAAGCAAATGAAACAAATTAGCTTTGAGTTTAAATGCCCAGCATTCTACTAACTTTTTTATTTCAAGGATGTAAATTCATCTTAAAAATTGATGGGATATTTTGTTATGTCTTCAATTCCAACCTAGCTTAACTGCTATAAATTAAGAATCTTCTAAAGTATTATTCAATACACACAAATGCTGGAGTCAGTCACATTCCAGACCTTCATTGTTCTCTAAAACAGTTGAGATCAATATTCTTAATATTCATTTGCCCAACAATGGACTTCTGACCATTTAATTTTTTTTTGTTCTGTAATTCCTTATACTCCTTTCTCCCCTAGAAATTTCTATCTATCTTTTCTTTCTGCATACATAATAAACAGCAAATGCAGATAGATTACCAATATGTGCACTAAGAAAATGCTGAGAATAAAACAGTTTTATCTTCCTATTTCAGTACAGTCTGGTTCACAACCTCAGAATTCTGGATGAAATCTTCAGGTTATTAACTTCAAAGAGCTGCATTTCTATCAAAAAAGAAGCTCCTTTGCCAAAGTTTCATTCTTAAGTTCCTACATAAACTCAACTAACAATTGTTATTTTTTGCCTTACCTCACCAAAATAGCAGAATCACAAGAATATTATAAGAAATAATACAGAATATCTAAAAGATGTGAAATAACTTGTTGAAAGCCCTTTTACCCACAAGTACTTATAAAAGATAAGGACACAACAGCAAAAATGACAGAGTAAGAGCCTTGGAGAATTCTCTTCTCCACAAAAATGGGAACGCTGGCAAAACTTTGTGAGAATCATCTTTTTCTGAACTGTGGGAATTAACCAAAGGCTTGCAGCAGTCTGAGTGTTAATTAAAGAAAAATTGGCTGAATATTGGCTAAAAACAGTGAGTTATGTGGTGCTTTAACTTGCCCTATTCGTATTCCACTTTCCCAAGCTCTGCAGTAGCCTTAAAAGCCATTAGCCTGTAACCATACTGAAAACCAGCAGCCTGGTAGCCACCAGAGGGGGCAGAAGAAAGTTTAAGCTCCATTCAAAACCCCATTCTCAGAGAACTGTCATCATTTGACTTGTCCGGTGGGTCCCTGGAAGACTTCACTCACAATGCTGTCTTTATTTGACCAGACTTGGACTTTGTCCAATGGGAAAAGTCTAATTCCCAGGGTTGTTTGTTGAAAAAAACTATAGTCAATTATTTAACAGTGTAACTGCCTGAAGCAGTAGATTTCAGTCGGGGTAAATAGGCTAACCAAAAGGCTTCAAAGGAAAAGCTGAGGAATGAGAAGTCCTTTTAAGGGACTTCAAAAAGTTCTAAGTATCCTCAGGAATCTGGAAGTCTACACACATGCCCATGGCTGTGCACATGCTCCAGAAAGGCCTGAGAATGTCCTAAACTCTTCCCTCTGTCTGATCTTGAAGCTCTGTGCAAGCAGGAAGGAAGTGCCTGGTGGAGTGTTGAAGGTGAGCCCCAACATAAACCTTTGGCAAGGACTGAGTGACTTATTGGCTCTAAGCATTTAAGGAAATCTCTGTCCAATCATTAGCTGACCACTAACCTAACCAAGCAGAGACGTTAGTGGCCACACATAAAAAAGAAAACAGACTTTACAGTATTAGATCAGGAAAGTCACTAAACAAACAACAAACAGCAACAAAAACAAACTCTGGGGAAAGAAGAAAATCTAATTTCAAGAGTTGCCACATTTAAAATGTCCTGTTTCCAAGAAAACCTGAGACATGCAGAGAAACAAGAAAGTAGGGCCCATACTCAGGGGGAAAAAGTAGTCATTAGTAACTGTCCCTGAGGTGCCTTGATGTTGGACTAAACAGACTTTAAATCAGTTGTTTTAAATACATCCAAAAAACTAAAGGAAATTATGTCTAAAGAACTAAATGAAGGTATGAGAATAATGCATCATAAATAGAGAATATAAAGAGATAGAAATTATTTTCAAATTATTTTTAAAAAGAACCAAACAGAAATTCTGGAGTTGAAAAGTATAACTGCAATAAAAATTTCACTGGAGGGATTAAAAAGCAGATTAGAGCAGACAGAAGAAAGAATTAGCGAACTTGAAGATAGAGCAATTGAAATTATCCAGTCTGAGAAACAGAAAGAATGATGAAAGAAGGAAAACGAACAGAGCTTCAGAGACCAATGGGACATCACCAAATGTGCCAACATACGCACAACAGAAGTCCCAGAAACAGAGAAGAGGATAGGGACAGAAAGAATACTTGAAAAAATAATGCCCAAAACTTATCAAACACGTCTAAATATTCAAGATGCTCAATGAACCCATATAGGATAAAGTCAAAGAGATCCATACCTACACATACCATAATCAAAGAATTGAAAGACAAAGAGGGATTCTTGAAAGCAAAACATAAGGGACAAAATTTAGATACTCTCCTAAAGGCTGCCTACAAATGTATCAGAGACAAAGAGTGCGGCTTCAAGATTAGACCTCAGTCTTAGTTCTGTCATGTATCTCTTTAGAGATAAATTTGTTGAGTTATACGTTTGATAAAACTAATAGGGGATGCTTTTTGTCCTATTGTAACTTTTAAGAGTAACAATCAACCAAATTTTCCAAACCAGTTGAATGTTTAGTCTCCTACACTAATCTCAAAGTGGCAATAGATTCAAAGAGGAAATAAATTCTCTTTCGCAGAAAGAAGAAAGTATCAGCGTTTCATGGCCAATTATGGCTTTTATGTGGGAGTGTTCTTTACGTACCCAAATAAAAGGTTTAACTTACCTACATGGCTGATTAAGAGCTTCTTAAGAGCTATGAGTTAATCATTAATTTTGTTTGTAACCTATACACAAGAAAATACTGCAGCATATTGATATCACAATCTAGAGAAACTTAAAGAAAATAAATGTAAATCTTAATAACAGACCTAAAGTATAAATTTGACTATGTTTCCTTCTCTCCTCCTCCCATATTAACTTGAGAAGAAACACTAAGATAGTCACACTTTTTCTCTTAGAATTAGAAATTAGAATAAACATAAGGTTACTGATTTATTTCCCTTTTATAAAGCTCACTATTGTACGACTCTCTCCAAACACCGTAACTGTGTTTTTTATATTTATATAGTGTGTTCATATTAAAGTACAACAAATCACTTTAAAATAAAATAGGAAAAAAATAATAGGATACATGCTCAAAGACATATCATTCTTCTTTTTAAGGGTACTATACCATAAAATTTCAAACTGGACAGTAATTGAATTGTTTTTACCCTTGTTCCTAAGATAAAATTACCAAGAAAGAAAAAATGGGGATAAAATGTCTTACTCAAGATTATGAAAATAAAATTGTAACAATTAAAAATTAAGCATAATTAATGAATAAAAATACTGGGAGTAATAACCATAGTAGAGAAAAGCTTTATCTGGGTGGCCTCTAGTCTTCATGATAGATAGTCATAGGTGGGGAACACTACCCCATTGTCCAGACCTCCCAAAACTAACCTGTGATAATAAGACATTCATTGTGATCCAGGACCTCAGTGAAGAGCCGTGAAACAATCAACTCAGGGTTGATTAAAAAGCGGATTTCTTCTTGCACAAGTCCTGCACTGGTTACACCACCTCCAACAAAACGGTTTGCAAAATCCACCTATTTGGGAAAATGTGGCATATTAAATGATGATTTAAAATACTCACATGTACAATAAAGAAGTGTGCTCCCTCTAAACTCTGACCTTCCTTTCCCATATAAATCAATCCCCAAGTTAGTAATCTTCCTGGGGAGAATAGATTGTGGTTGACTGCACTCTCCATCTCACTGCAGTTAACATCTCTGAATATTTCTATGGATTCCAAAATCTTAGAAGGAATTTGGAAAATAAAGCTTTCAGGCAAAAGCTTCAATATAATTATATGGACTCTTGTTTATAAACCTTATTGGTGCTTGAAGGGCCACAAATCACAGGAGGTTTTACCCGGAGAGGTTTCAAGATCATTTCTCCATCATTCACCACTCAATTTCAATTTATGTACTTCATACGACTTTAAAACAATTATACAGGCACACTTCAATTTATTGCAGTTTGCTTTACTGCACTTCACAAACATTGTGTTTTTCACATATTAAAGGTTTATGGCAACCCTGCACCCAGCAAGGCTACAGAGGCCATTTTTCCAATGGCATTTGCTCACTTGGTGCCTCTGTGTCACATTTTGGTAATCCTTGCAATATTTCAAATCTTCCACAAGCAAAAAGATTACAGCTTGCTAAAGGCTGAGATGATGGTTGGCACTTTTTAGCAATAAAGTACTTTTTAATTAAGGTATGTACTTTTTTTAAGACATAATGCTATTGAACACTTAAAAGACTACAGTATAGTGTAAATATAACTTTTATATGCACCGAGAAACCGAAAAATTCGTGTGACTAGCTTTACTGCAATGATCTGGAACCAAACCTGTGGTATCTCCAAGGTAGATAGCCTGTATCTTTCTCATATAATATGGCAATCAAGGACTTGTCCTTAAAGATTTGAAAAATTAGTATTTGATCTTTTTTGGGTAACTTTTTTCTTTTGTGGAAGAATAAAGGGATGGAAATTTCTTCCTTCTAAATTCAATCGCAAACCCCAAACCACATAAACATTTCAACTATTTCTTCTTTAATACACCTCAGGGGAAAAAATGAAGACAAAAACCTAGTTTAACAACAAAGAGTCAAAGATTAATTATTTCTAATTTAGTTTAAAACTATACATAAGTTTTCCATGGAGTACTATGATGGGACCCCCAAGCTCCTGTTAATAAAGATGAGTTACACAATCCTCAAGACAAAGCAACTTAACTTACCAGGATTATGTTTGTCTTAAATTTTCTATGCAGTCTAATGTGTCCAACAGTATGCTAGGCTCTATGGGGTAATATGTAAGAAATGGTTTCTGATTCTGTCTTACATTACTCTACTTAAGGAATTAGATTATACACAGACACAACTTGTGTACATCCATAAACACTACCCCAACCCCACCCCGCACAGGAATTCACTAAGTAACGTAAGAGAGGCTTCTACATGTATAGGAAAGACACACTCCTGCATCTCTTCTTTACTCACACTACTATCACACTCACAACACATCTTACACCAGACATGTGGATCTTCCACATACCAAGCATTCTGTGACATCAGCTGGGTGTCCTTCAATTCAGTTCCGACACATTTTACCTGGAGTTAGCATCAGATCCCACAGGCTAAGGATTCAGTCCCATAAGACTGCCCTAGTTCAGATGCTTATCTCAAGTCCACGATGGCACCCGTACTTCCAGTTGACAGGCTATAAATTAGGGTTCCCATGATTCCTCCTGGGGTTTGATGAGTTGCTAGAATAGCTCAAAGAACTCAGGGTAACACGAGCTTACATTTACTAACTTATTAGAAAGGATATAATAAAGGACACAGATGAGCAGTCAGATGAAGAGATACACAGGGAAAGGTATGTGGGAAGGGACACAGAGATTCTACACCCTTTCCAGCCAAGTCACCTTCCAACCCAAAAGCTCTCCAAATCCTGTACTTCTGAAATTTTTATGGAAGTTTCATCATATAGGTATGATTGATCATTAACTGAGTCTCCAGTCGCTCTCCTTTCCCAGAGGGTGTAAGGTGGAGTGAAAAGTTCCAAATTTCTAATCATGACTTAGTCTTTCTGGTGACCAGCCCTGATCCTGAAGCTACCCAGGAGCCCACCAAGAGCTGAATCCTTAGAACAAAAGAGACTCCTATCACCCCCGAAATTTCAAGGGATTCAGGAACTCTCATTCAGGAATCAGGGTCAAGGACCAAATATTAGAACAACAGATGCTCCTAGTGCTTTGCTCACTTAGGAAATTACAACAGTTTTAGGAGCTCTGTGCCAACAAAAGGGTGCAGAGAGCAATATATATATATATATATATTTCCTATTATTTCACATATACTTTTAAACTATTGTCAAATATAAGATTTCTTAAAACTTCTTTGTGTTCTCTAAAGCAATTATGATATGAAATGATAATGTGAAGCCTATTTTACGAAAGAGTAAAAGAAGAATGAATTTTTTATATGTAAAAATATGTATGAAGGGACAGAAATTAACAGAAGATAAAGTAGTCTCGTTTCACTATAGAACTTAAAAAATACTGAAAGATGTGACTGGATAAGTTCTTGAAATGAGTTACAACAGTTAATCATATATATTATTTGGGTTTATATTCTGGTATAATAAATCAACACTAAAAAACAAAGTAAATCTACCCTATACAGAAAAATAACCGGATAAACTAGTCCACTGATTAGAATTAGTTACCCCTATTACATAATAAGGTCTTTATGCATAGGGTGAGTATGGCTTAAATTGTTCAATTCAACAAATATTGATGAAATACTGTGCTGTGAACCATGGAATACGAAGATGAATAAGATGTGGTTCCTGGTTTCAGAGCATTTACAATCTAGATGGGAGTCAGGCACATAAGTAGAACGGTAAAATGATTATTAAAGAACCTATTAGTATGTATTTGATACTTCCCAAATAATACAGTTAACTAAAATCAGAGCATGAGGAGGATAGGGGGGCATTTCAAGAGGATGTAGCATTCAAATTAGATTTTGCTGACATTCTGGCCGAGGGAACAGCTGCACAGAGACATAGGAAAAACCAGATGTAAAGAACTGTCTGAGGAGGGCGGTAAGCAGATGCCTTATGCCTGTGTGCAGTGCATAGCACGTGGAGAGGTGAAGCTGGTAATGAGCTGGTCTGGCGTCCAGGAAACTTTTACTTAATCCTGAAGGTTCTGGGAAAGATTCTAAGAAGAAGAGTAACACTGTGTTTTAGGAAGATAATTTAGGCTATAGTTTAAAGAATGAACTGGAAAAGTAAAAGCAGAAAGACTGGTTAGGTACATACTGAATACTTTGGACAGGCTCTATCTACCAGGTCCTCAGACAGGTCAGTGTGAAGGAAAGTGAAGGAAGAGAGAGACCCAGCAAAGAAACAAAATAGACAGCTCTTGAAAACTGAGAAACTGGCTAAGGATAATGGCATTCGTTCTGAAAATGAGAAACAAAGATGGTCTGAGATCAGCTCAACTTAACTGTTACTGGAACAAGGCACACAACTAAATAAAAAACACAGACTCTATCCAGTCTATGTACTATGTGGAAATAAACGAAATACATTCAATGTGCATGCTATTGTTCATTCTCTGAACAGAAGGCCAACATTTACTACTTGAAAGGTGTGCACAGAAACAAATACACTAAACTCAATATGCCTCTGAAAGCAGAGGTTTTTTAGAAAATCAAAGTTTCTACTACTTAAAAAAGTTTTTAACAAAAGGCTCTCTATTACAGGTGAGAAACTTGTTCCAGTACGTGAAAACAAGCATATAAGTGCTTCTTTATTTTTAGCCAGTCATTTTCCAACTCACTTTAAAGCTACTTGTTCAGCTTACTCAGTTCCTGAATTCTAACTTGATGAAAAGAGAGAAATGATAACACTCCTTAGAAGGGTTTTGTTGTTGTTGCCATTCAGCATAATGTAATTTATATGCTGCAGAGGAGCTTTGTAGCACTGCAATACAATATTCTCTGGTCTCCTGGGGATACACGGCATGGGTAGGGAGAAAAATAAATAGAAGCCTTTATGGTATTCTTTTAATCTACTGAGGTTTCACATTTCGTCTATAACATATTCCAGAGTAGTGGGGAGAATCTCAACCTTGAACTTTGTTAAATAATTCCTTGTTGAACTGTATTATAATCAAAAGGCCAGCATTCCTGTAGTGCTAACTAGCAGTAGCTTTATTTATTTCATGTGTAATAAGACTCCCTTGGGGGGAAGGGCAATAGCTCAGTGGTAGAGTGCCTGCTTAGCATGCACAAGGCCCTGGGTTCAATCCTTAGAACCTCCATTAAAAAAAAAAAAAAAGACTCCCTCAGTTAATCCAAGATGTCAATGTGGGAAAGAACGCCATCAAGATGGAAATGTGGGGGGAGGTGATATGTATTTGAAACAAGTTTTAGCCTTATTTCAAAATTATTATTTTAAGTAGAAGAAAAGGGACTTATTAAATACAAATTAAAAAAATTTTAAGTACAGGATAAATATTAATTCAGTTATCCTAAGTGTTTTTGGTTATAATCTTAATGATTGGGAGACGATTTGAAACAAAACCTGGTTTGCCTCTGAAGATTTTAACTATAAATATGTCTAAATAAAAGGCCATTCTAAAAAGAATCTCGGCACTTACAGCATTAAGTACACAATAACTAATCAAACGCAAATCAGTCTTCTAGTCAGTTTATAATAAAAATTAAGTTATTTAAACATATCGGTCCATTCTCAGGCAACTGCTTTATTTAGTGTCTGATTCTATATAAGCATCGAATAAGGATCTAAGAAGAAAAAAATCACCTACTCCTAGTATAAATGAGATGGTGAACAAACTTCTTTCAAAGAAAATTAGGATTACAATGTTCCTGCAGATAAGAACACAAAACACTAACATTTTGTCTCTGATTAGTGGTTTTAAAAAAAGATCACTATAAAGCAAAAGAAAAGCACATATTTGGTAAAAAAAAAATAAAATAAAATAAAATAAATAAAAAAATAAAAAAAAAAGAAAAGCACATATTTAGGTTAGGCGTAACAACAATTTAAAGCTAGATACAAAGATGTTTTATTTGTTAACTCTTTTTTCCCCCCCCAAAATTTTTAAGAAATGGCAGTAACACAGATTAATAACAAAGACTGAGAGGCACAAAAAATTACCTGCTCTAAAACAGAAAGACAGCAAATATAGTTGGTTCATGTGCCTAAAACTATTACATATGGGAGAGAGGGTTTTCTTATCAATCAGTTTTAGATGTCTGCCTCCTAGACTCAAACAAGGTTGGTGGCAGAAAAACATTTCAAGGTGGTCATTATTTAGGGCAGAACAAGAGCCTTTAAAGACAAAGAACAAAACTGCCTGGTGACAGCTTGTCAAGACCATACCCTGGGAACTTCCTCCACTGTCAATCTACAATCTGTGTCTGAACCAAGAGGCCTGATGTTGTCCAGATCTTCGGATTTTCTGTCAAGGTTTTTTAAAGAGGCACATGTAAGAAACAGAGAACCTATATTGGCAAATAACAGTATTACCAAGGCTGTCAAGATGATGTGTTTGGTGTTTTTCTCCATTCTGCTATCATGCTTCTTTGCATTAAATCAGCTTAGAAGATATATAAACAGCTTTTCAAATTTCCTATTCAGAAGCTGGATAAGAGAAAGTCCCTCTCTCCCCCACCTCCCACTCCCCTCCACACACAATGCTGTGATTCACCTACCTGTAGCATGCCTTGACCGTTTCCTTCTATGGTACCTTCATAAGTGACATGCAGTCGAGTCAGGAGTTTTTCACATCTACAATTTTAAAAAGGTATTCCCTTATTTATTTTTTTAATGGTAAGCACTTCACTACAGAAAAATTTGAAAATATAGATTAACTATAAAAGAAAAATGGAAACTACTCCAAGTCTCAAAAGTCAGAAATAGATGCCCACTCTTAACATTCTTGGGACAGTCTCCCCCAATTTTCCCATTCAAATATAGAAATACACACATTTAAATTAACATGGGAGAGCATACTGCTTTGAAGCCTGTTTTCCCCCGCAAAAATCAAAGTTTCTTTTCTTTAATTTTTTTCCATTTTTATACATTTAAAAAATTACTTTCCATTTACAGTTATTAAAAAATATTGGCTATATTCTCCATATGGTACAATATATCCTTGAGCCTATCTTACACCCAGTTTGTATCTCCCACTCCCCATCCCTGTGTTGCCCCTCCCGCTCCCCAGTGGTAACCACTAGTTGGTTCTCTGTATCTGTGAGTCTGTTTCTTTTTTGTTATATTCACTAGCTGGTTGTATTTTTTAGATTCCACATATAAGTGGTATCATATAGTATTTGTCTTTGTTTGTCTGGCTTATTTCACTTAGATAATACCCTCCAAGTCCATCCATGTTGGTATAAATGGCAAAATTTTATTCTTTTTTATGGCAGAGTAGTACTCTATTGTAATATATACCACATCTTCTTATCCATTCATCTGTTGACACCTAGATTGCTTCCGTATCTTGGAAATTGTAAATAATGCTGCTATAAACATTAGGGTGCGTATATCTTTTCAAATGAGTGTTTCTGGTTTTTTTGGACGTATACCTAGGAGTGGAACTGCTGGGCCATATGGTAATTCTATGTTGAGTCTTTTGAGAAACTTCCATACTGTTTTCCACAGTGGCTGCACCAGTTTACATTCCCATCAACAGTGTACAAGGAAAGTTTCTCCTCTTTAAAAGTTGAAAAACTACTCAAAATATTTTTTAAAAATTAATACCTATGAAATTGTATGCTGAGTCAGCAACCTAACGAAAAATATAGAAAAATCTGACCAAAAAAATCATGCATGATTCTCAGAGGGGCTCTATTTTAACCAGTCTGGAAATCATATATGGGGGAGGGGTCTTGATGAAAACACATGCCACAGAAATTCTGATTTATAGTATTTTTATATCAATAAAAGTGATAGATAAACCTAGTACCTGTAAGTTACAATTATTTTCTTTCCTTTTTATAAACCATGGTCGTTGAGGTGTTTATGGGGGGTTCTGATATGCTACTGCCATTTTTGGCACCTTGACATATTGAATATTTTAAGCTGAAGAAATTTGAGAAAGAGGCAGAAGCAGAAAGGTCACTCTGACCTCCTCCCCCTCTCCCCCTTCTTACCTGAAACAAGCAGTAAAAACCCTCATGTGATGCGCCCTCCCTATACCTGGAGGAAAGGAGCACTCTTACCTCTGAAGATAAAGAGATGCCAAGAGAATTCTAACACAGAGATTGCTGTTTCCCCTAGTTTACTATAATCACCTCCTACTCGTTTACATCCCATGTTCCTCCACGACTGTCCACTCTACATCAAACCTAGCATAAAAGTACATCAATCTGTTTCTTTCGGTCTTTATTTCCTCGTGAAAGCTTCTGAGTCACATAAAGCTTACATAAAAGAAATCTGCATGCTTTTCTCCTGTTAATCTGTCTTTATCACTTTCATTTTCACAGCCAGCCAGGCACAAGAGAGCTGAGGAAAACTTTTCTCCTGCCCTACAGTGTTTATCTGGCTTACATTATATTTTTTAAAATTCCATTTTATTAATAGTAGTTGACGATGGCATTTTTCCTTAGTAGACTTTCCCCCTGATTACTTACTGAATAAAAACTATAAGTTATAAAAGAATGCCACAGAATGTAACAGATAAGCCCCTAACTTATAGAAGAGTGGCATAAACGTTTTGGAGGAAGGGGAATTATATATTTTTAAAAACAACTTTTAAAAAAAGACAATTTAGCCAGGAAGCACTATTTACTTACTGAGATTTGCTTACTTCCTGGTATCAACGAGTTCAAATACATTTTTGGTAAAGCTCCAGTGATAATTAAACTCAGAAGATAATTCAATACAGGTTCTATTCTAAAAGCTTCATATGTATTAACTCATTTAATCTTCACAACATCCCTATTACCATCTTCCTTTAACAGATGGGAAAACAAAGCATAGAGAGCTTAGGTAACCTGCCCAAGCCTAGTGAAAGAAGCAACAAATAATTGAACCTAGAAAGCCCAAGTCAATGGTTCAAG
Source organism: Vicugna pacos (assembly GCF_048564905.1). Lineage (NCBI taxonomy): Eukaryota > Metazoa > Chordata > Mammalia > Artiodactyla > Camelidae > Vicugna > Vicugna pacos. Next base: position 37,293,088 of record NC_132997.1, on the reverse strand, counting down.
CTCTTAACCAGTAAGTTATACTTTCAGAAAAATTACTTTGCAAATCTCTTGGAGAAAGTACTATAGTTTGATTTTTTTTTAACTTCCTTATTTTTTGGAGTGGGGGGGGTCCCCTACTTTCCTGGCTATTTTATTCCAAGGGAGACCACCTATAAGGATACCAAAAGCATGATCCAGAAATCTCACCTGCTGTCAATTATTCTCTGTGATTATAGTTGTCAACTTATAGCACACTTCTTAATAAAAGTATGAAATTGCTAGAAACTGGTGTTTTGTTTTTTTTTAATGAGCATCCTCCAACTTCCGGATTGGTTTCCCCTTCTGGCTCCAGCAAATCCTTCATACCACTGCCCCAGGAATCAAAGATACAGATTATTCTAGCTCTCCGTGTTTAACTAAGCCTGGCTAAGGCGTTTACTGATAATCACAGGGTTAACTATAATGCTCGAAACTTAGAACTCAGAAAAGCCTCTAACTTCCTGGCAGCCATTTAGTCCCTTACTCTTGGGAACACCAACAACCCTCACCACGTCTTCATCCTCTCTCTTTTAAGTGAATGCATGTTTCTGGTTCTGTGGAATCAGGGAGACTGATTTTAATTACATTCTCCAACTCACTTACGAAGCAGCTAAAACAAAAAAGAGATCAATGAAATAAAAAAAAAGTTTAAAAGGTTATGAAGATAAGCCTATCAAGGTTAAGAGGAATATCTTGATCTTACTTAAGGGGCAAAGTTATCTCCTTGACACAGCAGTCTCACCGGTCTCTGCATTCTGACCTACCCCTTCTCTCCCAGATGGTGTACAAATAGGTGTCCTTTCACGTTAGTGCCAAAGGAATGCCAGGTGCAGAGATCCTGAGCGGAATTTAAAACAACTCCTCTGAATGATCTATAAAATTTACACCAAAGAGACATGAACAAAACATCTGTGTTCCTATTAAAGATTAAGAGAAGAGCTAAGAAAAGCAATCCTCTGTACTCTGGTCTGGGCAGATAGCACAGCAGATTGTTACTTTCAGTTCTAGGTGCCATATTTCAAGAGGGACCAATGGCCTAGAGTCTGTCAAGAACAGAGTTAAAGGGTTTACAATCCCTATTATATATGACACAGAAGAAATGAGTAGTATATACATGTGTGCACTGTTAGAGGTGGGAGTACATCAAGAAAGCATTAAAATACGTGAAGGAGGATCGAATGTTAAAGAAAATTAGATTTACAATTATTTATTGTAACTCCAGAAGGAAGAACCAGGAATGGGATTTGGCAGGGCGGGGCAGGGGAGGTTTTTAGAAGACAGACTTTTTTAGTGATGAAAATATTAGATAATATAACACAAGCAGCCAACAATGGGATAGACAGGGGTTGGTCAGGGAGTTTCCCATCACCGAGGCTGTTACAGGCATTACAAAGTTATTATTTTTAGCAGGCGGCTGGACCGGATGACTTCCTGGGGTCCCTTTCATCTCTAATATGCCATGACTCCAAAATGCTGTACATGTTTCTCTTCCTTTCTGGCTCAATTTTACTTTGTTTTTGTTTTCCTTTTGGTTGTTTAATCTTTTATCCACTTCCCTCTGCTAATAATCTTCTCAGCCATGCAGTCAGCCTCCTCAAGTAAGTGTGTTTTTCTTTCACCTCACAAGTAAACATCTTTGATGACTGAAAACACAGGAAAGCCACCTAAGCATATGCGGCTCCTAATGTTAATTCCTTTAAGAATGGGTGTCTTTCATTGCTAAGTCCAAACAAAACAGTTACAAACTATGATGAAAATTATTAGAAAGTGAAAATGAAGAAACACTGGTTAACACGAATGCACACCCAAAATACGCATTTAGTGTTAAGTTTAACCATGTCCTCACATGCATTGAAATAGTAGATTCATTCTTCTTTAAGTGCTTTGGGGATATGCTCAAGGTTAGAAAACATGTTGGCTATTTCAGAGCACTAAGGAACTTACAAATCCGAATAAAATCAGGTTGGTTATTATCTGCCTCAGTATTGGCAGACAAATAATAAGAAAAGCCCTATTAAATTAGCAACTTCCACAAAATTGCCAATAGTACACGTAAACGTGGACAAACTTCAAAACTCTTGTCACTCAAATTCTAGGTAATTACTATCTACTTTTTAGTTTAATTAAAAAAAATCCCTTCTAAGTGAAGTAAGCCAGAAAGAGAAAGAAAATACCATATGAGATCACTCTTATGTGGAATCTAAAAAAAAAAACAAAAAACAAAAATAAATACAAAACAGAAACAGACTCACAGACATAGAATACAAACTTGTAGTTGCCAAGGGAGTGGGGGGTGGGAAGGGACAGACTGGGATTTTAAAATGTAGAATAGATAAACAAGATTATACTGTATAGCACAAGGGAATATATACAAGATCTGGTGGTAGCTCGCAGCAAAAAAAAAAAAATGTGACAATGAATATATGCATGTTCATGTATAACAGAAAAATTGTGCTCTACACTGGAATTTGACACAACATTGTAAAATGACTATTACTCAATAAAAAAATGTTTAAAAAAAAATCCCAATCTCGTCCTCCAGAAAGAATAGCCATAAAATACAAACACTAGCCAAAAAAAGGAGGGTAAGGAGGAGCATTAAATGTTGGTGTTCTGTTTAATATTAGTATGTTCACACATAAAACTTCTTAATTCTAAATAGCACTTTGTTTCAGAAGACAAAACTAAGGCGAAAGAGTAGAAGTGAAAGGGTTGCAGACTTCGATTCAAAAGGTAGGACCTTTCTAACAATGACAGCTACCAACTGATCATTTTAAGAGGAAAACTCTCTAGTACTAGGGCAATTAAGAGGTTGAGAAGCCATCTTTCCAGGGGCTATAAAATAGAATTCTCTCATGGTGAAAGAGTCCTTCTCATTCTAAGATTCCAGGATTATTTATATCATTATTACCTTTCCCACTCTGGAAAATCTTCAAGACTCTGTCTTGTAAATGTCACCAACCCAGTAGGTTCTACAAAAGCAATAAAAGAGAAATACACCCAAAATAAGTTTTAAATTTGAAAAGATTTTATGTGTGTGTGTATAATTTTTTTTTCCCAGTAAAAGAATGGGTCCAACAATGGCCATAAAACTAGTTGGGAAATACCAAGCCTAGTGTTGGAACACAACAGAAGGTTGATTTAATATAATATTATCCTTACAGAAGGAACTCTTTCTATAAAATAGTAAGCCCTCCTTAAAACACAAAACTACACAGATAACAGCACAACAGTAGGATATGAGTCCTGGTACTTTTTGGTTAAGTTTGCTAAACTGAATATACTTTTAAAAAATCCTTAGGAAAAGAAAGATGTATCATGAACGTAGCTTATACAATAAAGACAAACTGAATTTTAATCTGTAGACTACTTCTCAAAGAAAAGCCTAACCCTACACCTGAAGATTGGTGAATGTATACACATTTATGAGTTTTGTTATAAAATAATATGTCTAAGATTAAAAAAGAAAATTCTTGGCGTGTCCTTTGAGGTTGACACAGCTAAATCCAGGGCTTAGACGATATACAATTGCTCTTCTTATAAGGCGCCTTAGCCAGAAGGAGGAATTACTGTGTTCCAAGAGGCTAGAGAAGAAAGATGACATAGTTTTCAAGGATCAATAGATATGAGAGGATCAAAATGCAGTAAATTTTAGAGGATAAGATCCTTTTTTGTTAGGGTTACCTTTTTTTTTTTAAACTAGTGGCAAAAGCAACAAATAAATCAGTTGGCCAAAAGTAATTTGTTTGATTCAAATCAAAGAACAAACTAAAAAGACCAGGCCATTTCTGTTTTCTTCTCTTAAAAAAAAAAAAGAAAAAGAAAAAGCTCTTAAGCAGGGAGAAACATGTCAGGAACTATTAGTGATAATGGTGGGAGAGTCCCACTGAAAGCTTGGCAAACATTTCATTCCTCTGGATGATTCCACTTTTCTCTGCTCTCAGTCACAAGCAGTAACGACTCAAAAATCACATGGAGTAGTGACAGCAGAACACAGAATTTTGTTAACATGGGTTACAAAGTACTCTTTAGATATCTAACTTTCTTTATGATAAATGGATAGCATATTTAAAACTCACAAGTATGAGGTCAAACGATTCAAACACTAGAGAAGCAACTCTATTAATAGAAAACCAACGTCTGTATCATCATTCAGTAACTTAGCAGAAAAGTAAGAACATTAAATGTCCCTCATATACACTAGAAGAGACCAGAAGAAATTAAAAAATGAACATTTCCGGCAAAGCAATAAAGAAGGAAGAAGAACATGGCTCTTTAGACATAATTAATAACAAAAATAACTTGAGAGCCTGCCTACTACCTTTCTTCCATAAAAAGACACCTTTCACACCAGAATAGGTTATTTTGGGTAATCAAGTATGTCCCTTAATAAAATCACAATATACACTGTATATGAATCATCAGTTTTTAAATACTCCATCTATAAGATAGTTTTACCTAAAATTATATTGAAAATAACTCACAAAGCTCTTCAAAATCTTTAAGCCTCAAGATCTTCACTATAAATATAAAATGTAGAGTTTTCACAACATTGAAAAGTTGGTACTGATGGAATTACACGTTATCAAATCTAAAAAGCTCATTTTTTCATGTGTTAAGCTTCTGAAACTAGGATACACCTTACATAGTCAAAGGTATCTAGCCATTGCCTTGGTCTGGACTAAAGTTGCATTTTTCCAGAGACGATGTGCATCTGCTTCCATCATCGTCTGGGGGCACCACCAACCTGAGATCAGCCTGAATTAAATCTTCCATTGCAGGCTTCTGGTAATATGACTTCAGACCTCAGACTTGGGGCTTGTGGTGCAAATTTTCAGGGAGGATTTTTTTGGTGCCTTCTCTACCTAGGTTGACCCTTGCAGTTCGTTGACCCTCTTCTGCACGGCCAAGTTAATGTCTCATTTATCCTTAGACTAGGGGTACAGACCTTCAGTGTACCAGCTTTATAAGAGATCTCCTACGACTCCACATCCTAAGTGTTTTTCCCTTCTTAGGGGTAGGTAACATAATGGCAACTTCTTACCATCTGTCATGTCCTAGAGTTAATGAAATATGGAACTTTAAGTAGGTTTCTATAAGTTTATACCTAGTAGATGCCATAACTTTTATGTAATTATTAAATTACAAACTCCTTTTATTTTACTTAGTATTTCCTCCTTAAGCCTGTAGCTTTACAGCCTAAAAACCTATAGCATGTCTCAGTGTATTTCTACAAAGAACCAAATTCCCATGTACAGTGAAAAAGTCAGAAAATAAAATGTCTAATTTCAATTTATTTTTTCAGCCTAATTCCTAATACTTATGATGATTTATAACATCTAGTTGAAAAACAAAATTGTAGCTTTTTCCCTCAAAGGATTTAAAATCCTAAAACTTGGGAAGGCAAGTAAGCTTTTAAAGCAGACATGCATGATTTAATTAACTTCAAGGACAGAAACGTAAACTCTGAATTACTTAGATATAGTAATGGAATACATTCTATTTAGATTTAGAATATTGAAAAATATACTCATCTTTCTAACGAATTATTAAAACTTCTAATTTGGCTTTATGTCTCATAAGGCCCAATAAGCCTTCATATTCCTTAATATTTCATTCAGTACAGAGCACAAAACTTAAAATAGATAACCCAAAAAATAAATAACCCTTTATCAAAGAAGCCTATGTTTTTTTGCCCTTAAATACCAATATCCTGATAACTGATTTCTCCCCCCAAATTTGAATAATGTCCAATACAATACATTCAAGAGGGAAAAAATGCCAATGTGAGGTTACTTACTATGGAAAGGATATGAGAAAAATGATCTTAAAATAATTCAGTGAGGACCAGACTTGAAAAGAACCCATTTCACTTGACCAGAGTTGACCTGTTGTACTTATCAAAAGCAAACTCTTGAGATGTTCTAGTTTCCTTTATAACTGATTTGTAGGAAAGGCTACCCATGATAATAGCTAACATTTATAAAGCACGTAACTTCTCATTTAATATTTACAACTACCCTGTGAGGAAGGCTATCATTATTCTTTTATTTTACAGATGAGGAAACTGAGGCTTAGCGAGGTTTAGAAACTTGTCCGTGGTCACTCAGCAACTAGGATAAGAGTAGCGACACCAACCTATTACTAGCTGTCACTACCAACGTCGGTTAGACAGTGACCACCACTACCTCAGGTGCTATGATTAGCCTTGGAAAAAAAAAGATGGTCAAGGTCCAGCACAGGAAGAACAAACCCGTAAACACTAAGTACAATAATATTTTATAAGAACTCTACACAGGGCATTAAGGAGGCACAAAAGAGAAGGATGGGTGGAAAGGCAATGAATTAGTCAACCTCTGCAAGTAAACTAATTATAACAATCAATGCTTCTTTAAATAAAGAACACCGAAAATGTATTTCCTGGTCAATATACATTCTTTGGAAGTATTAACTTACTTCTTTTTATTCATGAAAATCCATTAGACTATATTACACTGGTCTAATTTCAGAGGACACAAAACTCACACACATTCATAGAACACATTTATGTATACATAAACATACGCATAAAATGTAGATCATAATATTGAATTATTACTGTTTCAATGTCTTTTGGCAGGCAAGTGTACTTTGAACACATAATGTTTTCGACCTGTCACTTGATCTGAACTGTCCTCGCCAGTGATAAAAATTACAGTAAGAATGAAAGGAATTTACTTCTCTCTGTGACTCTTCTAAAGTAGCAGAAGAGCGTTTTAAGCTTCTCTGGTTTCCTTGATGAACGTCCTTCAAACAATCTGAAAGAGATCGAAAATAAAAGAGGGTGAAGGATGATTTAAAATGTTTTAATGATTCACAAGAAACTAAATCTACATTGCTACTAAGTAATAAGTAGTTCTTCCAGAAGGCAATTCTGTAATGATAGAAAACCAGGAAACATTCAGATTCAAACAGCATCTGGAGAGGACTGAAACCAACCAGAACCAGGCTTCTTAAAAGTTGTTCAGGTCAGATGGCACTCTCTAACAACCACGTTCCTCCAATCTATTTTCCTCCAGGGAGAAGGCACCATCTGGTCCCCCAAAGTCAATTAGGCCAGTGAGTTAATGCTTGATCATCTTCCCAATGGCAAATACTATTTTATTTATAGTTCATAATATTACTAGGTAGTTAAATGATTGAACCAAAATGGTATCTGAAAAAAAGTCCAAATGATTGTTTGTGGTGGGGGCAGCAATGACAGCAACAAGCAGGTATGACAAGATATTGGGGTACTGACCAAAAATATACGCTTTGTATGTAACCAAAACAATGCTGACCCTATGCCATCTAGTTTCCAGCAATCTGGACTTGCACTACTTAATTTAGTTTTCTTTGAAATGACGTGGTATTGTTATTGGTAACACATAATGCAATTTATCCTGAGGAAAGAAAAGCAGGGCTTTGGAAGCATATGACCTGAGGAAGTAGTTCACTAAAAGATTTCTAACACAAAAGCATGCTTTCAGGCACAAGATCTAGCTTTACAAAGGCATTTACAAATTATAAAGAAATTCTGTGGCTATAAATAATGAGGTATTATTCATTTGCCTCTAGTCATATACTCTGGCTTTAAAACCAGAAACCCTTCAAGTAAAAGTTTGCTTTAATAAGTGCCAAAATGGGTAAAATATTTCATGATTAGAAAAACAAGCTTATGTAACTATGCAGAGAGAGAAAAGTTAATTCTATGAGAAAATCCTATTGAGCAACTGAAATGAATTAGGAAAAGGGAAGGAAATGTAGATTTCAAATCATCCTGTTTTCAATGATCTGAAATTCTTTATTCAGGGTCAATTTCTGAGAAGACAATTTATATGAATACTTATTTCCTGAAAAGAATGCTAATGTCAGAACATATTTTTACCAAATGTGAAATCTAATTAATTTTTAAAAATAGTTTGGGTGAGTGCCTGGGTGATCATTTTTACTCATCTAAAAGAACTTATTTTTTCAAATGTTTATTACAAATACTCTTAAAAACCAGCTGCCTGCCAAAAGAAAGAATCTTTGAGTGTGTAGGTTTCAGTGTGGTTTCTTCTGCAATACGTCAACCAGAATAGTTTGTTTAAATCAAAATGACAGTCGAAATGAAGAAGCCACTTGGCAGTTTAATTAAACATCCTGTATCAAATAAAAATGATTTATCAAATGAATACCTTGGGATCCATTGCACAGTCCCTTTCTAGGTTTACTATTTAGCAGAGGGAAGCAGGATGAATATAAAGGCAGCTATCATTTTGGAGAGATGAACTGATGTACTATACAGTTCAATTAAGGGAAAAAAGTTCCTCTTCATAGAACTGTTGCATCATGAGTGAAAATGGCTATGGCCCTTCAGAAATAATTCCCCCACACATAAAAAGCTTCCATGTGTGGTCAGTTGTTTGTAAAATGGCATACAAGTTCACATATTTCATAACCATGATGACAAATTATTAACCTTTTATTAACCGTAGGAGCCTCTTGGGACTACAGATTTATTACCTTAGCAAAATGGACTTTCCCGGAAAGATTATATGGCTGTTTTATCACGGACTTCAAATGAGCACCATTGTTTATTTTGCAGGTTTAACTCATAGGAACAAATCAAGCAGAATCTCCATGTATTCTCTTCATTCACTGTTCCAAGTCTAATTTCAAATAACTATGTAACCAAATATGCTTTCTCTCTTCCTGATGGAGAATTGTGTGTAGGGTGGAATCAGAAACACAAGGAGGGTGGGGTAGAAAGCTGGGGAAGATGAAGCAGGTTTAAAACTCCTGTGTTAATTCTCAGATTTCACTGTTGTAAAATTTTAAAGTACTATGTATAGCCACCTAAATAAAATGAAGTGTCCTGATATGAAAGAAGCAAAAAACCATAAAAACACAGGCAATCTGCAGGAGTGAAAGCTACAAGAGTGATGTACTATCTGAAGGACAGTGTTTGGCAGGGAGGAGACAGAAAAAGGGACTGAGGATGGAGCCCAAGAAGGGAAAGAGACAAAAAGATGGGCTGGCAAGACTGAGAGGAGGAAGGGACTGACAGAAGTTTGGGTGGAGACAGAGGGAGATGTGAGGGACTGAAACTCACAGAGACACACATTTAGAGACAAACACAGAAAGAGACAGAGACTCAGAGAAAATGAGATTCTCACAATGATCAAGCACCATACAATTTTTTAACTCCTCAACACCGTTTCTTTTTTTTAAATTCAGGTTTTCAAGTCCTAGGTATGTATACATGAAGGCATATTTTGAGGTAGCAGGCATGCATGTAAACATGCTCATAAACTAGGCCACAATAACCCCTCCACATGTAGGAAGACGTCTTGGCAATTGACTAAACGATAATTACAGATTTTATTAAAGAAAGCAAACAGAAAAAGCCAGTTATGCAACCTCATTTTTGTTCTAAACAAAACTTTTTATTTTCAAGGAAGTAACTCAGTCAAGCGTCGGAGAGTTATTAACTGGTGTTTTTCTTTCCATACATATAGAGAGAAAAAGTGTTTCATTAGAAATCTTTCCTTGAATGGAATATTGATAACATTACTGGAATTGGATTCCAGACACACACACACTCCCATGTGACTTCAAGTTAAGGATTAATCCCATTAGCACACAGTAAATCAAACCCAAAGCACTGTAACCTCCACTTTGAAGTGGAAGCAAATGACAATCCGGAACCCAGCCAGAAAGTCATTCTTGGCTTTTCTGCGAAGCACTGCGCCATATGGCCCCAGCAGCATTTTCAATCCAGGGAAGAGACAGATGTAAAAGCCTCCTGGGCTGACCACTGCTGCAACTCGCGATTAATCTCTGACCATCAGTTTCCAAGCAATCTCAGAAGCATCAATGCTAATCACATTGGAAGCCTTTATAAGAATGTTTAGGCCTTGAAAGGCAAAGCAGGGGAAAAGGTCAGGGGTATTTAACATAACTAAGCAGGGCTGGAAGAACACAACAATAAATAAAAAAAGGAAGACTTATTCAATTTATTGACGTCAGCCTCCCACCACATACTCTTACCATTTTTCTTATTCAATCAACTAGCTGGCCTTTTGAGACTAAATACGCTCAGACACACACAACTCCCAACTGGCAGAAACCGTAATCACAAATAGCAACTACGCAAAAAAAAGAAAACACGACAACAACAAAACACTCCACAGTCAGCTCACCAAATGGCTCATCAAATTAGGTACTTAATCTTTCATAAACTACATGATAAAGGGGGAGCTTTTGGTTGTTTTTCATTTCTGGAGCACATTCGGAGCGTTTTGCTCTCCAGAGGAAGTAAGACATAGGACAGAGCACTGAGTTTGGACAGAAGACAGTGTTCAAGTCCCACTTCTGTCACAGGTCGTTTACTCTCACTGAACCTATTAATACAGAGGCCTTCCCGCTAGAAATTCCCAGATAGAATCAAAGTGAGCTGTCAATAGACAGCATCAATGGTCACGAATAGTTCTGTTACTGTTCTTTGCTGTTTCAGGCTGAAGAAAAACACATCATCCCACTGAGAGGCAAGAGCAGACATCCTGACTGCTGAGGATTCCCTAAAACAATGGTGGAGACTACCCGAGGCTTCACCTGCGTTAATTAATTTCCATTGGTCTGGTGAACATCCATCAGCCAGGAAGACAAGAGCATGCTTGGTTTCAAATCTCCAGCAGACCCACTTAAAATCTTACTTGGTAAAAATGCTACTAGGAAATTGTGAGCTTAAATCCCTCGTGGGCACTCTGGACTGGAAGTAATTCTTACAGCTCAAGGATTATTTCTAAGGATAGTTCTAATTTCTGACTAGCCAGGAGGTTACAAAGTATTAATCTGGTTCATTCAAAAAGAAGCTGAATGGCAGAACGGTTAAGGGACACAGCTTCTAGAGGCTGACTATAACCTGAGTTTGAACCCCAATTACACCAGTTAACTTGCTGAAGTAAACTACCCTCTCTAAGCCTCCAACTCCTCATCTGAAAAATGAGAAAATGACAATATTTAATTCATAAAGATTATATGAATACTAAAAAAAATAGCACAGTGATTGGTACGTGGCAAGTATTTAGTGAATATTAGCTGTTATTAAGACATGTTTTTATGCAAAAAAATTCAGATAATGCTGAGCAAGCAGAGGTACTTGGATAGAATATGTCATTACATTACGTCCAGCTAAAAAACCAACACTCATTTACATAAAATGCTTACATTGCTCTAATCCACATTCCCTTCATTAAGAAAAATGGATCAGCCTCTTTTCCCATCAAGCCTAACATGCTAACACTCAGAGCCAGCCAGTTCAGTGTTCAGGATAAATGACCACACACAACGAAAAAGAAAAACAGGATGTCCCAGCATTCTCCTGTCAGAAGTTTAGCTGAAAAACAAAGATGCTTTAAAAATAAAACATCCATTAACATTTAATACAAATTCTGGTTATTTGGTGGCAGGAAAGGGGAAGTCACAAAAGCCAAGGCTTCCCAAGACTTCTTGACTTCTACCTGTCAGTCATCCCAAAACTGTGGTCCATTTTACTGTTGAGAAAAGACAGCTGTCAGTGTTGCACATGCCCAGCCGTCAAGAGCGCCCTGTGGACTTACGTTTCTTTTGCAAGCTGAATAGTCAACTGGGTGGTGGGGGGGAATGATACTGTGTTTACTGGGCTATAATTAGGAAGGGAGAAACTATCCACATTAGCTATTTTGGAAAGGTTCAAAATCTCTGTGGGATTCTACCCTCAAAATTAAATTACAAAAAAGGTCTACTCTTTATTAAATTTGTCTTGTGTTCCATTTCTGATGATTGACTTGTTCCTCCTATTTAACCTATTTTTCTTCTGATTATAAAGTAATACATGATCATTATAACAGCAATTTGAAAATATATAGAAAAGGATGAAGAAAGTATGAAACGTGTTTATTTCACCACCCAATGGTAATTATGATGCATTTTCTTGTCAGTCCATTTTCCATGCTCATACATCTATATGTATGGATGTGAACACACAGTATAGTAATCGATACAGATATATTAACATAATTGAGATTGTATTCTACATACAATTTTTTATTTCTTTTAAAACATACAATTCTTGATTCTAATCACGGTTAAACTTCTGTTCCCCTTCTTCTGCTTTTTCTTGTTTAACCTGACAGGGAATGTATATTTATAGTTATCCACAGAGAGCCTTAAGCTTTTCTGAGGAAAGGGCCACAAACATTTAACCAAGATAGAGTACTGCAGTTATATGTGAAGAGTTTAAATACTGAATTCTTAATGGGTAAAACTGAATGTCTGGAATTTGCTTTAAAACATTCTAGGAAAAAAGAAAGAGGGGTTGGATAGGTGAAAAAAAGAGGAAAAAAAAAAGATACTGGTAGTATTGAGGGTGAGTGATTACAACATGGGTTCACTATACTGCTCTCTTTATTTTTTAGTTATGTTTAATAATACCCATAATACAGTTTTTAAAAAATAACTTTTTTAGAGAAGAGGCCTTCTAATATAAACTTAACTTAGTAAGAGAGTGCACAGTTCTTACCTGCCGCCCAAAAAAGTTTTTTTTTAAAGCCTATGATTAAGCCAAAGAACCTTCTGAGAAAGCTGATAACTAAGACATCAAAGGTTTATCTTAGGGATCATCAAGATATAACTAGTAGCTGATTATTCATTCTACAGAAACAACTGTAAGTGGCCACTGAGACACTAATTCTAAAGCATTATTAATTAGAGCTACTTCTTACCAAAACCAAAAACCAGAATAACAGCCCCAATCCACTGGGATTCTCTTCAGAATTCTGGATAGAAATTTTTAATTTATAGCATCTCTGGCAGATCCTGAGCTGATCAAACATTTAAATAAACATCCAAATAAACAGAAAGGTTACCTACTCTTTGGAGAATCCTTATTATTAATATAACTAATACACTTCATGGAAACCGATAATTACATTTCTACAAAATTATATTTCCACTTTTTTACTTACAGATAAAATTTGACCATCTCCTTGCCTATATTAGAAAAGAAAATCTGTGAGATGCATAGCTCTTAAATACCAGTGAGACTACTTGTAAAGAGAATTCTTCAATAATTTTTCCAATAAGCAAAAAAATTATATTCAATAGACAGGTTCTTTATACAACTGCAACTGCAGATACCAATGCTCTTTGTTTTCTCTTAATCCTATTCCAAATACTAACGAAGTCAAAATCAAAGGTAAAAACAGTTTAATTATATATGGCTTAAAAATAAAACATCTCATAATTCCTAAGAATACAGTGCAGTGTGAAAGGTAAAAGACCACAGGCTGAGGTCATGGAGACTCAGTTATAGTCCTAGCACTCGGCCACTAACCAGTCACTTAATTTCTCAAATGTTTCATCTATAAAATTTATTTTCATTTACTCAACAGAGATTTACTGAAGGCCTGCAATGCAGGAGATTTTGCGGAAACCAGAGGGAACAGATAAGATCCCTGTCCTACTGAAAGGATTAAACAACTGTAACAAAGCAGGGGAGGCAGGACAGTGGGAAAAGCGGAGAACACTAAAGGCACACACGTGTTGTACAAACCCAGGAGGTACCCCGGAAGCCTCTCTCCACCCACCCGTCGGTCCAGTCCATCCCTGTCACACTGACTTGCCCTTCTAATGTCTCCACACCTCGGCCCCCTGCCACCACACTATCCCAGCTACCATCTTCTTTTTCCTGGTGCATTGCAACAGCCTCCTCAACCAGGTACACTCATACTCTGGCCCCTCTCCACTCAGTTCCCCAATGCAATCAACAAATTTTCAAAATTTAAATCTCATCAAGTGTACCAGCCTCCCTCTCCCCCACATCAAATCCTTTGATGACTTTCTATCGCCTTAGAATGGCTTCCCCAGCACAGCAGGATGGCCTCCTTACCTCCACCTAAATCGGCAGCCTCTCCTCTCTCTCCAGGCTGTAGCCACACTGGTGTTCTCCCAGTCCCTGGGCACGCTGTGTCCTTCTTGCCACAGTTCCTTTCTACATGCTGTTCCCCCGGCCTAGGATGAAATCAACTCTCCTTTCTTCCTTGGTAAAAACTCCTGCTCACCCTTTCATACTTAGTTCAAAAGTTATTTCCTAAAGGAAAGTTTTTCTTTATTAAATTATATCCTTCACTGTTAAGAGTGTCATGATGCTACGCACTTCTTTAAATAACCGAAGTACATACAGGCTGTTACAGGAACTCAGAGGAGCAGCAAATCTATCCTGAGATTTGCTACGAGAACCATCAGAAATAGTGATACAGGAAGTGAGGTTTGAAAGAGGAATAAAAGCCATGTGGAGGAGAGTAGGCCACAGAAGTCAGAAACTGTCTTGTCCCTTCTCTTGTAGCCTAAAGGAACTTAACATACTGTGGAGAATATTCTAAATGCCACTATATATCTGAACTAAACTAAATGACTAAATACTATTCTCTTAAAATTAGCTAATACATCAATTTGGAAAAACAAGTTAAAAGCATGCTCCTCACAAGTGGTATTTACACAACCAAAGAGGATATGATATAAAATGGATACCATCTTGTTGAGATTTTTAAAAAATTCTCTTACTCAGATATTATTTTTCATTGTTCGCTGTTCCACTCATCCTTAGTGTTGCTATGGAGAATAACTGTATAAGATAACAAAGATTTTCATTGATATTTTAATGTTTGAAAGCCTCATAAATATTGCCCAAGAATTATTACATCTAAAAATATTCTTGTATTCAAATCATCTCCTATGCCCTCATTTTCCAAACGAATAAATAAAATAAAACAGAATAAATGTACTGAAGTATCTTGGTCTTAATAAAAATTTGTATTAGATACTAACCAGCTGAATTTTAGAATTTTTCTCATCTGGAGAGAAAAGTTCTAAATTTCAAGAGGCTAAAAATAACACCTTTTGGGCTAACATTCTGTATCACAGCAAAGAATTGTGAATCTATTTCTCCTTTGCCTTATGGAGTTGTCAGAAGTGCTGCCCACATAAAGTTAAGAAGCATTAGAAACAATGACACTCCAGTAACAAGGAATCACCCAGGTCCTGGCCTCTAAATACCATTCTCCAATGAAAGGAGAACCAAGGTTCCTTTAGAAAATGATTGATTTCAGAGTTGGAGCATGGAAAACGTAAGATGAGCCTTGAATATCTTGTGATCCCAGAAAGAAAGAAAACACTAAAAAAAAAAAAAAAAAAAAAGATTGAGGGCTTCAGACACCAATCTGAAGAAACCCTAGTGGCCAAAGCTAGAACAATGTTAACTCCTAGAATAAAATAAATATCCGTAAGTCCATTCTGATATTAAAAATTGGAAAGAAAGGACAGCTCTTCTTTATGATAGAATTCCCAGTAATAAATGTGGAAGGAAAAGGGAAATAGAAAAATCACAATAGGCAAACACTACAGTAATTCCTGTTGCAGACAAGATCTACCGGTGGATGCTAAAATTACTGGGGAGAAATGTAAGGCAAAATATTTGCCTCGTGTCAACAAAGCTCCCCAAGATATTTATTAATCCCAAAGCAAAAGTCAGTCCCTATACAGTGGGAAAACCCAGCAGACACCACCTTAGCCAGGTAATCACCAGCAGGACACATCAACATCAGAAGCCCACTGACATGATGCACTGAGAGGGATACAACATCGGTTCTCTGGTATTTCTGCCCAAAATGCAATGGTCTCTCCATTTTTGTGGGGGAAAAAAAAAATCAGTCAAATCCAGACAGAGGAACATACTACAAGACAACTGACAAGTAGTCTTCAAAAAGTGCCAAAGTCATGAAAGAAAAGGAAGACTACTTAGAAAACTACAGTGCCCCCCCTTACCTCTGGGGAATCCAAGACTCCACACCAGAGGCCTGAAACCTCAGACAGTACACAACTCTACGTATGCTGTATTTTTTTTCCTACACATACATACTTATGATAAAGTTTAATTTATAAATTAGGCACAGTAAGAGAGTAGCAATAACTAATAATAAAGCGGAACAATAATATACTGTAACAAAAGTTATGCAAATATGGTGTCTCTCTCAAAATGTCCTATTGTACATATTTAATGCCTTTTCCATCGTAACTAAGCACTCACACACACTGTGGCCATAACTTTTACAGGTCGAGGTGTAACAGCAAAACTAGAATAAATTTCTTTTTCTTTCTCCACAATTCCAAGGATAGAAGATTTGTTCTTACTATAGATCTTAGCAACCTCAGCATATGAGTTTTCTTCTTTAAGTTGAGAATTTTACCTTTTCACTTAAAAGAAGGACTTTATAGCTTTTCTTTGTCGTATCCGAATTGCCATCATCACTGCTCATGTGCTTTGGGGAATTATTAAGTAAAGTAAGGGCTACTTGAACACAAGCACTGTGATATCTCAGCAGTTGAACTGGTAACCAAGATGGCTACTAAGTGAGTAACAGGTGGGATACGCTGGACAAAGGGATGATCCATGTCCTGGGCGGGAGAGGGTGGGACGGGGTACAATTTCATCATGCTGCCTAGAATGATGTGTAATCTAACCCTTATGAACTGTGCATTTCTGGAATTTTCCATTTAATATTTTCAGACTGCGTTTGACTGTAGGTAACTGAAACCACAGAAAGCAAGCCACAGATAATAGGGACTACTGTAAACACTATGGGATATTGGGAGGATTCTGGAACAGAAAAATACAACAGAAAAACTGGTGAGATTCAAATAAGGTCTGTAGTTCAATTTAACAGTATTATACCAATGTTAATTTTTCTGGTTTTGATAATTTTCCTATGGTTATATAGTATAGTTACATAGTAATGTTAACATAAGGGGAAGTTAGGTCAGTTGTATACAGGAATTCTCAGTAGTATTTCTGCAACTTTTTTTACAAGTCTAAAATTAATTTGAAATAAAGTTTTTAAAGAGACAACATTAAGAAGGTCAACTGAGTGGCATTACCACACCAATCATCTTTGAAGACAAAAATAGAAGAGCAAACAAAAGTGTGATTTTGCTCCATGACTGCATCTCTTACTTTGCACCCTGTCCACACTGCCCCACCCCTCAGAGGCAAGAGATGGGGATCAGAAGGAGGTAGTGGGGGACATTACACAGAGTCTACTGGGAAAGAGGAGCAGATATTATAACATCTTCTGAAGGCCCACTCCTGCCATTAGGGAAGAAAACTCACAAGTCATAGGTCCCATAAAGATAACTCTCCGATGAAAAATAGAGATCGGGCACTGGGGGAGGCTGAAGAGAGGAAAAAATGATATTCAGCTGCCAAAAAGATTTTACAGTGCTTTTGTTTGTGTAAATGATGGAGAAAGTAGTAATATGGGAAAATGGTTAGAATCTGAAACTTCATCAATACCTCCACAATATATTACTTTAGTCAAATAATTTAAACATTCTTTTGTTTTCCTTTTAAAAATATTGCATTAATAAGTTAATCACATCCATAAAAAGTCAAAGTGAACTTTCACTTTTGCTTTTAATCTTAACAGGTATGTTTTTCAAGTCTCATAAGATAGTCAGCTTTGTGACTTTAACTCACACTTTATAGAAAGAAGGCCATGTACTCCAGCTTTAATATTATTTCAGCATACATAGAATATAATGTACAACAAATGTTCTGTGAATAAACGATCACACCAAACAGGCATAAGGAATCCAGGGTGCTCAGACAGGGAGGACTACCTGACAGGGTGGAAAGATCACAAGACTTGCAGTAAGACAGACTTGAGACTCAATTCTGTGATGTACTAGCTCCCAGACCCTAAGCAAGTTCTGTAACCACTATGCACTTTAATTATCTTCCCTACAAAATGGCAAAATATCACTTAACTCACTGTATTGTAAAGATTAAATTAGATAATTATACATAAAATGTTTGGCAAATCATTCAATTCCAACCTTCTCTATTTACTGTGAAAAAGGTGTTCTCTGAAAACATACCGATTGAAGTTAATATCTGGGTAACTAGAATACTCCGATTTCATCTTCGCATTTCTCCGTGGAAATGTGCAGAAGAAAGCATTAGCTAAAAGACTGGCAATCTGTTCCTGTGACATTGTGATGGAATGATTCATCTTCTGTTTCAGGAGCGGTATTGGCTGATAGAGGAAGCAAAAAAATACAGACAAGAAGAGCAATAATTAGTTTAGCAATTTCAAAAGCAGAGGCACCAAATTGCATTTGCTAAATTAAGGTAGGAATAATTTCAGGCCACTCTTCAATCCTTAAATCAGCAATACTGTTGAAGTCAAGGGCAGTTCATCAAGGATGATTGGAAAAATGTACTTGTTTGACAAAGTGCAGATTTCTAATTAACAATAATGATAGTGAAGAGAACACAAAACATTACTTGTATTAGTGAAAAAACGAGACTATTTTAGCAAGTAAGAAATAAAAACACATTACCCGTGTAATGAAAAATTAAAACAAAGGATGGAACAGAAAAATGTAATGTTGAGCTTAGCTATTACTGCATATGCTACATTCTGCTCACTTAAAGATTATTGGACAGAAACATTTTTCTATTTCAGTCCTAAATAAAATGATCTAAGAAAAATAATTCAATAAATAAGTCTTTTCCTTCCAATTCTGAATCACACTTCACACTGACTATTTATAAGACCCGATACTAATTTTATTAAAGCAATTCATAGAACATGTGTATACAGATTATTTATGTATAAATTGTAAGAATATAGGCATTTCCTACATAATCATTCCAAGTCGAGGAAGATGCAGGACATTTTCCCCTCGAGTTTTTTATGTCTGAAATGTCTTCTATTTGTACCAAACCCAAACTGACTGACCTTTTTTGGCGGGGGGGGGGGGGGAATTAGGTTTATTTATTTATTTTTAATGGAGGTACTGGGGATTGAACCCAGGACCTTGTGCATGCTAAGCACGAGCTCTACCACTGAGCTATACCCTTCCCCTGACCTTTTATTTTTAGTATAATCCACAGGACCTGAGTACTGTGTTCAGTAGGTTTTATTCTATTTTAAATATTCAAACTATACATTTTTAAAGACATGATGGGAAAGCCAAAGACCAACTGCCAGTTTACGTATCAGTTGTGAAGTTTCAAAATGCTCCAACATAATATTAGAGAAGCTTTCCTGCTCCCTTCAATAAGACCTAGAACTAAGAATCCCAGATAGTTGCATTAATCTCAAAACAGAACGCAGAAACCTGCCCTGATTTCATCTTAGGAATCAGCACTCAAAACCCAACTGAGGAAAGGCAGGCAAGACAAATCAAAACTGCAATGTTGGAACAATTAACTTTTCTTCTAACTAACAGAAAATATACATCATTGCTGGAATACGGGTTTGCTAGAAAAAGAAAAGGCTAAACCTGCAGTTCAACTATGTCCCTTGGGAGAATACAAAAGTAAACAAACAAGAGAAATGTCAAGAATTTATTTTCACTAGGGTATCCACAATTCTCCCTCCTTTAGGCCTTCGCAATCACCGGCTCTAAGAGGCAATAGAGAGCTCACGTTGATCTTCATTTCTCTTCCTACACACTTACTTACAACCCAGCAGTAAGTTTAGAAAAGGTGACAATGTGTCAGTGGTTTAAAGCAAAATGTTCTTTGGTTTTAGTAAGAAATGAGTTTTTAACTACCATTTACCAGGTTACCACAAAAATGATTTTAGGCTTAATGGGCTTTAAACACAAATATTTCTTGTTCCCCAAATAACTAAAGAGCATAATTTAAAATATAATAAATTCTTTGTTCTCTTGGTGAGGAAAAATGCCTGAAAGCTCATTCTTGGGGAAAACTAGAGGATATAAATCTTATCCCTGAGCACTCAGCGAGGTAAAATAAGAGGCTAGTTAATGTGAACCGAGCTCTTTCGAAAAGATCATGTCCAAAATTTGTTTCCTTTAACTTCCTTTTTATAAATCTAAAATGTACCTCTTAGATTTGGCCAAGAGAATGTTAATATGATATATCATTAATAACAACATATGCAGTTTAACTTGCCAAAGATATATTTTGACAACTGAAATGTTAATTTTCACAGCAGAGATTTATTTTAGAGGACAGAGAACAAAATTAAAATGTTCTCCCCATTAATACACTAGTGGGAGAACAAAGGTATTTTAAAGCAGGAAAAAAAAGACAGGGAGCCACAAATCTGATTTTGGTTCTACCAAGTGACTTGTTATAGCTTACTAACTTGGATGCTTCTGAATACATATCTTATTCAGTACAATATGGAAACCTCTCCCAAGAATGTGGATAAGAGAAGAAGAGAAAGTGATTCGTGTCTAATGGCTATATTCTGTCAATTAGGAACTACGCATTGAGTTGAAAAAGCACTAATTAAGCACTATGTTAGGCCTGGGGACATAAAGATGATCTCCCTTCAGGGAGAATATAATCTAGAGGGAAGAGATATATAAAGACATACATTACAAAATAATGTACCAAGTATAATTTCCAGTGAGAGACTTTATTAGGTAAGGAAAAAAGCAAGGAGGAAAAGGAAAAAGAATGAACATAAAAAATAAGCAAGCAAATAACTTCTAACATAAAACAACAAGAGAAATTTAAAAATATATTTTCTCTGCCCAACAGAAAAGCTTATTTCAGACACAATGCATTAATGTAGTGAAATTAGTTACATAAAATTGGAAATATCACAGTAAAATTCTAACAAATATAGCACACTGGAGAATATTCGCTTTCAGTTCCCAATATTCGGACTCAGACATTTAGATATGTTTTTTGGTTTCCCCGTGACTGTGCTTGTGGTTTTGGGGGAGTTTCAGTGATAGACTGCAATGCATGGGACCATCCTACACATTCAGAAATTGCTCTATCCAGAATGTCCCTAGGGCCCCCGTGGAGCAACAGTGTTAGCAGAAACCTGGCTAGCATCCATGCAGCCAGGGGACTGGCCCTGGAAATAAACAATGAAGGCAAATTCAAGCTACTGCCATGAGAAACATGGGGAAGAAAATAATGAACAAACCAAAAACCTCTTATGGTTGTTTGAAAATACATCCACACATTCTTTGATATTCCCCACCTTTGAGAGGCAGAGTCTAATCATCCTTTCCTTGAGTATGAGCTAGATTTAGTGACTCACTTCTAATGAAGAGAAAAGTATGAAAGTGACAGTGTGTGCCTTCAGAAAATAGGTCAGAAAAGGCACTGCCTCTTCCTTGCTTTCTCCTTTGGGTAGCTTTTTCTGGGGAAGTTAGTAACCATGTCGTGAGGATACCCAATCAGCTTAGGGGGAGCCCCAGGGCAGGGAGTTGAGGCCTTCTGCCAACAGCCATGAGAGTGAGCCAACTTGGACATGGTGACTGCAGCCCTGGCTGACACCCTGACTGCAACCACAGGAGCGACCCTGAGTCAGAAACAGTCCGCTAAGCTGCACCCGAATTCCTGATGGAAACTGAGATAATAAATGTTTCTTGTTTTAAACCACTATATTTTTTTTTATATTTAAAAACATTTTGTACTTTTAATTAATTTATTTTTAATGGAGGTACTGGGGACTGAAGCCAGGGCCTTGTGCATGCTAAGCAGGCATTCCCCCACTGAGCTCTACCCTCCCTATTAAACCACTAAATTTTTCAGGTAATTTGTTATGCAGCGATAAATAAATAATACATTCCAAAACAAAATAAAATAATACCAGATTCTTTTTCTTTTTAAAAGTTAAGAATGTATCATGACCTCACTTGTTACATAATTCACTACTCTGGGGGAGAGGCAGGGGAAGGGGCAGGTATTAAGCCATTTTAAAGATAAAATGTTCTAAATCCAGTAGTGTGTTCTGAAATAATGACTACCCTTTTTTGAAAAGTTGGAGACTGTTTAAACAAAAAGAGAAAAAGAAGTCTGAGTAAGCAAGTGTCAACACTGTAAACAAGCTTAGAAATTGAAGGCTGCATTTTTAATGTCCTCTTGTGTGTTCTCTCTAGCCTCTAACCTTCTCCTTAATACAGCAAAATCGTCATACTCTGGCAAAAACTGTTTCCCAGCTCCCTCTTCTCTGACTTTGACCTTGACCATCAGTGTTTAAATGAAATCCAACTGTAAGTCTCAAGAAAGCTACTGGAGAAGTATATTTCTACCAACCTGGGTGCAAATATTTGGCAGACAGAGCGCAATTTTCACCATATCAGGCAAAATGGACTGATACAAATGTTGAGCCTCTGCCTCTTCGAGTACCTGAAAACCAATAAAATATGTTATCAATGACTAATAACCAATGAATAAATGTTTCTTACAAGATTAAATTATATATACTACTTTTCATAGGAAACCGTATGAAGGCATATTTTCAGCATTGCAAAACACATGTAAAAGTACACCAACATGTGCAGTAAGGAACTTACAAATTCATTTTCAAATTTATATAATTCACCTTAATGCCCCCTGGAAATGAATCTGAGTATCCCAAACATGAAATATCTCTCATGTCACATTCACAACTAAATAAAACACTTGCTGATGAAAAGCAGTACATTCTGCCCTTGGTTACATCAACTAAAAACTACTATACCACCAAGCTTCTACAGGCTGCAATATAAGAAATCACCATAAAAGCCACACACTGTTTCAGAGCATATTACATGTGTCAAATCTAACCTTACTGGGTTACTGGGTAGTAAACAATGAGGTTTCTGGTGACCTTAGAATTTTCCTTTTCCAGGGACCTTTAGGAAGTTAAAACCACGATTCCCATATCATAATTTGAAATACCACAAAGACAACATTCATGGCCCATTTTTGTCTTTTGTAATTTCCCATCTCTTCAACACTTTAGAAATTACTTTAGATCTTTTAATCCAATTTCCCTCTAAACATCAGGGTATTTCTTTTAAAATACTGAAAATGAAAACACTCTTAATTTAGAGATATTATGTATACAGTCAGGATTAAAGTAAATCACGTATCTATCTGAAATCACATCTGAACTAGACAGACAAGGTCTCAGTTATAATCCAGTCTGATCCTGTCATTATTACAGATAAAAGAAAACTGAGGCCAAGGAGGTTACCTGATTATCCTAGATTGGAAATGTCAATTAGCAACCAAATCAGAATTAGAACCCAAGTGTTCTTGCCTATACTCCATGGCCCTCCCCACTCCTCTATGTGACCGATGCTTGGGATTACTACACAGACTCTTCACAAATATCTATGGATTCCCTTTGCTACCAGGAGCTAAGCTGAAAAAAAGGAATATTCACTTGTCTATCTGCAACTGGACACAGTACATGTGTAAATAGAAAAAGTAACACAGATAATTTATATTTACTCTGGTTTTATAGGAAAATTTATTAATTTTATTATAGAAAATAAGAATTTTCTTTATATTAAAGCTCTAAAACCCAAACCTATGCCCACCTCCCTCTTTAAATTAGGATAGTGGAAAACTGATACTCAGAATGAACAGAAAGATATTTGCAATTCAGAGAGTTTGGGTTTTAACTAATCACAGGTGTATAGAAGACTAAGCAAGTGAATAATACAAGACAATAATTAACTCTGGGGAAAACAAAAAGTTGTACAAGAGTAGAAAAGGAATCATATCTCAGATATGAATAGTGTTTTTACCATCTTACTAAAAAAGCAAATACTGATCTAATTGAAATGAATATAATAACTAACAGTGGAAAAGTGGGGAAACAGAAAAAGGCCGTGTTAGTGGTGATAGGGTTAAGTAAACAACAGCTAAATCATTGTCTTCTATAATGAGAAGTTAATACATTTAAAAAAAGGCTAACGGGTTCAAAGCCTCTTCATTATAAGCTTCTTTAATGCTAATAAAAAAACTAAATTAAAAAATTATATACAGAAGGCATTCTACTATTTTAGAATTTTAATATATACATTAAAGATATCTGCTTTCCTGTACCCAAAGATACATAAAATATATTAACGCATTTATTTAAGTTATACAAATTCTTCTTACTCATAATTTATCTTCTTGCTTTTTACAACATTTTACTTTGAAATAGTTACAGATTCACAGGAAGTTGCAAAAATAGTATAAGATGTCCAGTTTACCCGTCACCCAGTTTCCCTTAATGGTTACCTTTCATGTAACTACAGCACAGTACCAAAACCAGGAAATTAACACTGGTACAGTGTGTGTGTGTTGTCCTATGCTATTTTATCATGTGTATGTTTGTGTAACCACCACCAAAATGAAGATACAGAAGTGTTCCACTGCGACCAAAATCTCCCTTGTGCTACTAATTCACAGTCACACTCTCCTTCTTCCAACTATCCCTAAACCCTAGCGAGCACCAATCTCTTTTCCACCCCTGTAATTTTGCCAGGTTACACAAATGGAATCATATAGCATGTATCCTTTTAAGATTGCTTTTTTTCATCCAGTGTAATGCCCTTGAGATCTATTCAAGTTGAAGCATGTATCAATAGTTAATTCCTACCGCTGAGTAGTATTCCATAGTATGAATATGCCACAGTTTGTTTAACCACTTATCTGCTGAGGGGCATTTTGGTTGTTTCCAATTTTGGCTATTACAAACAAAACTGCCTTTTACTCTCAATCTGCCTGTATTGTTATAATTTCTTGAAAGCGACATACAGTGTGTCATTTTTTAAGATACAATCTGTAAATCTCTGTCTTTTTAAGTAGTGAATTTTGACCATTTACATTTAATCACTGATATGTCAGGACATAGTCATCTCATAATTTTCTCATTCACCTGTTTTCTTTCCCTTCATTCCTATGGGTTACTTGAACATATTTTAGAATTCCATTTTTACTTATCTAAAGTGTTTTTGAGCACATATCTGAACAGGTGTTTTAACTGGCTGCTCTAGGCATTTCATTAAATATTACTTATCACTGTTTCCTGGTGTCAACATTTTACATATTCCAGTA
The DNA here is from genome assembly GCF_048564905.1 of Vicugna pacos. Lineage (NCBI taxonomy): Eukaryota > Metazoa > Chordata > Mammalia > Artiodactyla > Camelidae > Vicugna > Vicugna pacos. The sequence continues at coordinate 37,268,148 of NC_132997.1, read as the reverse complement.
AAATACAGAAACTTAACCTTTCTAAGGCCCTTCCTTTACCCATTCCAATTATAATTTTCTTTAATATTTCCCTACACATATTGAGAAACACATTTGACAGTGTTATTTTTGAAAACAGTGAAAGAGAAAATGTCAAACAATTTAGAATTTTCAAGAAGAAAAGTCTACTATATTTACTATTATTTTCACTCTCTGTTTTTCTTTCATTCCTGATGTTCCAACATTCCATCTTTTATCATTTCCTTTCTGTTTCAAGAAATTTCTTTAGACATTCTTTTAGGATAGGTCTACTAATGACACATTCTCTTCCTTTCCTTCAGCTGAGAATGTCATGGTTTCTTCTTCATTCTGGAAGAGTATTTTCAATGGATATACACTTCCGTGTTGATAGTTCTTTTACTCTTTAAAAAATATTGTGTCACTTCTTTCTGGCCTCCATATTTTCTGATGAGAAATCCACTGTCATTTGAACTGTTTTCCCCAATAGGCAATGTTTCAGTTCTTTCTTGAAGCTTTCAAAACTTTTTCTTTGCCTTTAGTTTGAAGACATTTGACTATGATACATCTTGGCATGGATTTCTTTGAGTTTACCTTGTAAGAGATTTGCTCAGCTTCCTGATGTCTTTTTGTCAAATTTGGGAAATTTTCAGCTATTATTTCTGATTTTTTTGATGTTAAGTATTTTTTTCAGCCCTGCCCCTTTTCTCCTCTTTTTTAATTGTTCTACAGGTCCCTAAACTGCTTTTTTTTTAAAGTCTATTTTCTTTCTGTTGTTCAGACTAATTCTTTTATTCTTTCGCAAGTTCACCAGTTCTTTCCTCTGTCATCCCCATTCTCGATTAAGCCGATTCACTGCATTTTTTTAAAAAAATCATGTATTGTATTTTTCAGTTCTAAAATTTCCATTTAGTTCTTCTCTATAGCTTCTATTTCTTTGCTGAGACTGTCTATTTTTCCATGTGTTTCAAGCAGGTTTGTAATTGTTTATTGAAGCCTTTTTGTGATGGCTGCTAGATCATTCTAATATCTGTGTTATCTCAGGGTTGGTGTCTGTTGATTGTCTTCTCATTTCAGTTGAGATTTTCCCAGTTCTTGGTGATGAGTGATTTTTTCATTGGAACCTGGATATTGTGGGTATTATGAGACTTTGGATCTTATTCAGATCTTGTTTCAGCAGGCCTTCTATAACAGAGGAAGGGAGCGCTGTCCCATTACTATCAGGCAGGAGTGGAAACAGAGGTGCTTTACTGCCTTTGTTGACTTTTAAGGCAGGGAGAGGGAAAGGCAACTTGATATCTCTGGGTGGGGTGGGCGAGCGCTCAGGCTCCCCACCAGGCCTCTGTTGATATCACCCTGGTGCCATATTTTTCCAACGGCCCCACAGACCCTAGCTGATCAGTCTTTTCTCTACCTATCAGAGTCTAATGCTTTCATACTGTCCAGTTTTTAGCTGTATTTGCAGGAGGGATAAGGAGAAGTGTCTACCCAAACATTTTTAACCTAAAGACATTTAACCTTAAGTGTCTAAATAGGCTGACAGCTTCTTCTCCTTGGGTACCTGTTCTTGTCTTTTAAAGTTGACATATGAGTAGCTGCTGCCATGCTTTGCTGGCTGTCACAAGCTTTAAAATATCACTTATTTATCTGATGAAGCATTATTGCACCGGACTTCTTCACAACTGTCAACACTTCAAACCTATGTCTAACTGTTGCTTTGAAAACATAAATGAGAACATAAAAAATGTCATTTGAGAATATAACCAACCCAACTACTGTTTGAGATGGAATGCATAATTTAAAAAGCTAGCATGATCTTATGCCCTCTCATATATTATTAGAATATTTATGTAAATCTTACCTTTTACAAATTATTATGTACTATTTATTAACCTGTACAATTTATTAATCTATATAATGCAAACCAAGATATAAGTAATAAGTTTTAAAAATATGAATTGTTGCTTAACTTCAAGGGACACAATAGCCTTAAATAATAAATATTTATAATCTGTCATATATTATCTATTTATAAGAATAATGATGATGATGATGATGATTATAAAGAAATTAAGCATTGACATGATAATAAAAAGGAAAACATCACTAAATTCTTCCACCAAGCAGAGCTCTGCCCCCTATTGGACAGTCTGCATAGACAATTATATATGGCAACTGCTTCTCTGTGCGTGTATGAGTGTATTCTGCTCTAGTCCTAAAAGTTCAGTATGTATATGTTTCATTCAGAATTGACACAAAGATTTTCAAAATTTTAATACTATTTTATTCATTTCCTCTCTTCAGACTCTAGACTGCTCATCCATTCAATTAGCCAGTAAACAAATATTTGAGTAACTATTTTATGCCAGACACTGTGTCAGGACTGAGCACAGAATTGTAAACAATAACAGATGTGATCACTGACCTCATGAATTTCAAAGCAGAAAGCCCTATGCTCTTTCTGTGATCCCTCCAATAAATACATCAGCCCTCACCTTGAAGGATAATAATTACTGCCATTTCATCATAGTGACTGTGGAGAAGCTATCTTTCTTCCTTTGCAGATGGAAACAGGAACAAACTACTAAAATAAAGTAACTGAATTTGTCAAATGTTGAAAACATTATGAATGATTTAAGTATCTAGAAGCGTACAAATAGAAAAGTTTTCTACTTATTTCTTCTTTCTCCGAATGCTTGATCAACCAAATCTGTGAATTGTGCTCTAATATTAAAGACATATGCATACATGACTAGGCACTAAATAAAGACTGAAAGAAAGTACTAAATAAACACTAATTACTGACATTTGAATGAATAGTGAAAATTTGTAGCTGGTAAAACTAGAAAACTAGTCTTATTTCAATAAAGGAGAAAATTTCCATAGATCTGCTTCTTCAGATAGTTTACAGGACTCAGTTTTTTCAAATATAACAAACACTTCAAGTCACTCCATTTTATCTCTTAGTGTAAACCTAGGTAGATTCTAGTAAAAATGTTAAAAGTTACTAAGACCCTTCTTTAATGTAAACTTTCAAAAGAGTTTACATAAAAGGTCTAGAATGTTAAATTTTAGTAAATAATTTTTTAACATAAAAAGTATATCATGCCAAAATCTAAATAGAGAAGAGGAAAAAACTCATAATCCTATGATCCTGAAGTTAATATAACCATTTAGGTGTTTGTTATACTTAGGAATTTGTTTTTCTTCTCACACAGAAAAAAATCATGTTGCTCTAACATATTTGTATATTTTTTTATTAGACAAAAGAATTTTCCACTTCACTGTATAGTCTTCATAAACATCACTAGAAACAAAATGTTTTTTAAAGTCATGTTTTTCCACAGTGGAAAATTAACATAAACAAAAAAATAAGCACCACCCATAAACCCATTATCAAGAGACACATGGCTGACATTCTGTCATATATCCTTCCAGTTTGTATTCTGTTTTCATTTACATAGTGGACATTTTCCTATGTAAATAAATATAATCCTAGATCACCATTTTCAATAGCTGAGTATTGTTATACTATTTGGACACAACCACAACTTATTCTTCCAATCTCTTATGACAGATTTATAGGTGGTTGTCAATTTTCCACCCTTAAAGTTACCAGTGCAATGAATAGCCTTGTATATACATCTTTCTGCAACTATTTAAATATCTCTATAAGTGGAAATGCTGTATCAAAAGCATAAGCTTTTTTTTTTAAGGTTTTTGAAATATGCTGCCCAATCACCTTCCAGAAAGGTTCAATTTATATCGTAGTACTGAATAAGAAAGTACTCAACTCCATACCTTACCAACACTGTGAATTCTCAGATTCTTGTTTTATTTGCAACTTGATAGGCTAAAATGACACCACTATTATTTTATGTTTCTTTGATTACTAATGACGTTGATTTTTTTATCCCCACATATACAAACCCCTCTGTGATGAGCTTCAATCCTCCTTTTCTATTAATTTTTAAGTAATATGTGAATGCATTCTTGCCTTGAAAATGTCAAACAATTCAGCTGAAATCAAAGTTCTTCTTGACCACAAATGCCCAATTCCAAACTACTCCTCAGACATAAACAGATGCTCATCTCCTCTCCAAACTTCTTCTAAGCATTTCTACATATGTGCACATGGAAATTTAGTTCTCTGTTACATTAATTTTTAAACTAAATGGTAAACTTTTTCCAATTTGTTTTTTTCCTTATGAGAAAGCCATAGAAATCTTTCCATATAACAGAATAATAAATGCTACACAGTATTCCACAATGAATGTATAATTTTAACTATTCCCTATTGATTCCCATTTTTCCCAGCATCATGAAAAATTTCAAAAATACAGCAAAACTAAAATAACTATACTCTGAACACCCATATACTTACTAATTTCTAGAATTAACATTTTACTATATTTTTATCGCATCTCTATACATCCATTAATTCATTTTTAATGCATTTTGAAATAAATTGGGGTATCAGTACATTTTATCCCTGATCACTTCAGCCTGCATATAATTTATTATTTGTTTACAGGTTTTTTTCATTTTGAGGTCAAATGTACATTCAGTGAAATAAACTAACCTTAAGTGTACATTCAATGAGACATTACAAATGCATACACCTCATAACCCCTATCAAGATATAGGATATCACCCTAGAAAGTTCCCTCATGCCCCTTCAGGCAATACCTGAGAGACTACCACTGTCCTGAATTTCTTTCTGCCATAGATTAGTTTCACCTCTTGTAAGACTTCATATATTGGAAACATGTGACATGTACTGTTTTACGTAAGTTTGTTTTTTTTCCCTCAGCACCACGCTTCTGAGATGCATCTATGTTGTGTGTATGTGATTTTGTTCCTCTTTATTATTTTATTCTATTGTATAATTATACCACAATTTGTTTATTCATTTTGCTGTTGATAGACAATTGGGCTACTTCCACGTTTGGGCTATTATAAGTAAAGCTGCTATAAATAGTCTTCTATAAACAAAGGATTTTTGTGTACACATATTTTAATTTCTCTTTGGTAGGTATAGAAAGGAATGAAATGAATGGGTCACAGAGCAGTAAATGTTCAGTTTTCTAAGGAACTGCTAGACCTTTTTCCAATGTGTTAGAACCATTTTACACGCCCAACAACAAAGTCTGAGAGTTCCAGGTGCTCCACATCTCTAGCTACATCTGTTCATTTTAGTTTTAGCCTTTCTAGTGCCTGTGCACTACTATCTCATTCTAGTTTTAACTTGCATTTCTCCAATGACATAAGATATTGAGCATTTTTAATGTGCTAATTGATCAGTTGTATATCTTTGTGATGCATCTTTTAAACTCCTTTGCTCATATTTTTTAAGTTTATTTATTTAATTATTTTTTTTTAGTGGGAGAGGTAATTAAGATTATTTTGTATTTATTTATTCTTAGAAGAAGAGGTAGTGGGGATTGAACCCAGGACCTCATGCAACCTAAGCATTCGCTCTAACACTTGACCTATACCCTCCCCCACCTTTGTTCATTTTTTTAATGGGGTGGTTTGTCTTTTTTTTTTTAATTGAGTTCTTCATATAGTCTAAATACAACTCCTCTGTCAGAAAAATACTTTGCAAATATTTTCTCCCTCTCTTTAGCTTGTCTATTCATTTTCTTAATGTCTTTTGATAAGTATTTATTAATTTTTTCTTTTATGGTTAATGCTTTCTGTGTCCAAAGAAATCTTTGTCTATCCCCAAGTCTCAAAAATGCTTTCCTCTAGAAGCTTTATGGTTTTGGCTTTTGCATTAAGTTATTTTCTGTGTATGCTGTGTACAAAGAGTTGACGTTCGTTTTTTTTCCCATATGGATAAAGTTTTCCCAGTTTTCCCAGCTCCATCTGTTGAAAGATGTTTTCTTCCCAAAGCCCCATTGGATTGCTTTGGCACCTTTGTTTAAAATTATATAACTGTATAGGCATGGGTCTTTTTCTGGGTTTTCCATGGATCAACTTGATTGTTATGCCAGCACCACACTGTATCAGTTTCCTTGGGCTGCTGTAACTAAGTATCACAAACTGAGTGGCTCAAAACAAAAGGGTATTTCTCGCTGTTCTGGAGGCTAGAATTCCAAAATCAAGGTGCTAATGGGATCATATTCAATCTGAAGGCTCTCAGAAAAAATCCTTCTCGGTCTCTTCCTAGCTTCTGGTACCTAAGTGCAATCCTTGGAATTCCTTGGCTTTTAGACGCTTTCAGCAAAGAGTAGCTACTTTTATGATGATGATGCATATTGTGCCCTCTGTCTTATTTAACCTTTCACTACAGTTAAACCACAAATTACGTGTCAAGACTTCATTCACGTCCCCCTGTAAAGCCTTCCCTGACTTTCTTAATTGCTCCTTCCTCTGTGACTCCATAGTCACAGGCACATATCAGTGGTCCATACTTATTACGGTTTATTATAATTATTTACTTACATGTTTTTCTCCTCTCCTTCTTTACTCTATGACACTGCAAAAGCCAGGATTGTATTTTATACATCCTGTTTTCTAGTACCAAGTGTAAAATTTAGTACTCATTACTACTTGCTGAACAGAGTTGATGAAAATTTAAAAATTACATTTTATCCTGAAAGTAGCCCTGCAATAGAGAAAGCATATAAGGATATGTGGAGAAACTAAAGCACAGAGAAAGTAAAGCCAATTTCCCACATTTAAGCTTAGTGGCATACATTGGAACTAGGTGCCAGGACTTTTCTTCCTGGGTTCGCAAGGAAAGGTATTTTAGAGAACGGAGCAATTGGCCAAGAAACTGGAATGGAAGACTACAGTTACAGGCCCAGATCCACATTTTCTCTTTGTAGAAAAATCTCCAAATTCTTTAATTCCTTATCATAATAAGGATAATTCTAACTCTGTTTAACTTACAGAGCTATGAAGGCTCAGATTTAACAATGTTTTATGAATTCTAAACCTCATATATAAATGGAAAGTATTATTACCTAATGGGCCAGTAATTCATGACCTTTCTGGAGCCTCCTCCCTTTTTCAACACCCCCACATCAATTAACTGCCAAGCCCTACTGATTGATCCAGCAGGGCCTCACATATTTATTACCTCCTAATCACCACTAAAATACCCTGACTCAGCCCCTCATCCAGTCTCACCAAGATCACTGGGATAATCTAACTGCTGCCCTGCTGCTAGCCCACCTTCTGTTTCTGCCCAAGTACACCCTGGTGTGTCCCTGTTCCACCTGAAAGCTTTCAATAGCCTTTCCTTGCTTGCCTTTTCAGTACAGTGCAAACTCCCTGAATTAATAATCAAGCTATCTGGCCCTAGATGCTGGTCTAGTCTCATTTAGCATACACACACATTCCCTCTCTCTCTCCCAAACAACCGCCTATGCATTTTACATACGAGACATTTCAGCAATTTACTCTTCTCTAGCAACTGCCTGGGCTTCCACAAATGCAATCTGTGCTATGCCTGGAATTTCTTTCCTCCTCTACTCTAAAACTTGCCTAACCTTTTAATGTCTTACTCAAGCAACACACTGCTTCAAATTCTAGCCAAGTTGACTCACCAGCTAGAAGGTAACTCTCCCTCTTGTAATTTATCTGTATGTTTTTTCACAAGACACTTAAGACTTCTTGCTTTATGTTGTAGTTATTTATGGACATGCGTTCTAGGGCTTTACTTGAAGTTCCTTTCATACATGATTTATATCGACTCACTATGCCAGAACATATTCATATGTAATGTTCGCACTAAAAATATTTGTTCAGCTAACTGACACTTCCTGTCACAGCTAGGTAATTTTAAAAAGCACATGCTCTTCCTTCTCCCTACTGCCTATCAGAATCTCCACTGCTTAGCACAAATACCAGAGTTTTTGTTTTTGTTTTTTAAAGAAAAGTAAGTTAAGCTGCATATAGACTGAGCTTTCTATAATATACCTAAAAAACTTACTGGAGCTACCTCCAGAGCTTCGCATGTCTGAGAGACAGGTTCATATTTCAAAAATTAAAAAGAGCCTAAATCAGAATTATTAAGATCTCCAGATTCACCTTTTCTTCAGGTATGTTTTTAGACTACAGAAATTAAACATCAGAGGGAAAAAAATAATTATAGCACTAATTATGTAAGGGTGAAAAAATCAACTGGAGAAGGTGAATGTTTCTAACATTTACTTGTGCACGATTCAGGCTGACACTTTGAAGAGCAGAATGTGACAGCTTACAAGAAAACAAACTCACTCATTCCCCTTAATTTCTGAAAGCTCATGCAAGTCTGACAGGCCAACCACAGGGTGATCTCTCATGTGTATCACCCATGACAATTATGGCTTCTATAAAAATGATCTCCATATTTTAATAAAGTCCAATTGGTTTTCAGGAAAAGAGTCTAATATTTTCATATTTAAGCAGGCACATTTCACAAATTAGTGAGCTGTTTTGTGGACCTAAGTAAGACTGTCCAAAAATTTTATCTTATAGAAACAAAAGAGATACAAAATGAATATAGTGGCGGAGGGCAAGGCTATACGAAAGGCTGAGTGCTAACAGGGGTCAGCAGTGGTGACACAGGGAAAAGGGCTGTGCTGAGAAGCCACCCTGTCTCTGTACCATTATTCAGTTTGGTTTTCCTCTTTAAACAGCTATTAAGAGCTTCCTAAGGAATTTTCAAAATGCTATGACTCAAATCTGAGAAGCACTGATAAAAATCACAGCTCATTATGAGCACTTGAAATGATTTGTTTTAAGGATAATACCAAAGAGCCTTTAAAGTATTTGTCTTGTAACTTACACTGGAAATAATCTGTATTTGTCATTAAATTAATTTGACAGTTGTTTAATATGGGCTGCTACAGACATATTTTTTCCTCCCCATCAATGGTTGCCAGCAGGACAAAAAGAGTGCTAAGTATTAAAATCTCCTTTTATTCTTAATCTCCAACCCCATTGCCAAACTCCTATTAGCCAGTAAAGGGAAGAAGAGGAAGTGAGGAATGAAGTGAGAAAGAGCCCTCCTGCTGGTCCTCATCACCACTCCATTTTCAATCTCTCCCAACTGCTGTTCTGTTTCTCAGGACAGAACTCTGCACGAATTTCTCACTTCAGGAAACATGTCATCAGTGGCTTAAAATTCATGGGCGTTTGTAGGTGGCTATGGAAATTTCACCATCATGTACTCCAAAACCCAAATAATTAACAACTAATCTGGGAATACAATCAATTTAGGAAGAACACCTTTCATCCAGTTCTTGAAACAAAATTTGCCTCTAATCAAAAACAGTCACACTATTTCCTACACAAATTTCATTAGATTAAACATGAGGAATAACATTGTGTGGGTTTATGAAACATGAAGGAAGCTCTTCTCTAAACAGTATTTACTGATAATCGCTATCTTTTCTGATGCTAATAATAAAACGCACAAAGTATTCTTGCCTTAGAAAGGACAAAATGTAACACAACCTCATTATCCTCTGTCTCCAAAGAAAAATTTACTTCTCAATACTGTAATAGTAAATGATTATTCTTTAGGGAATAATCCCAGACTGGCACAAGATGCTCTGATAGGTCTTTCTCATCTCTCACTTCTATTACTGTATAACTTCATGGCTATATCCATCAATCACTTTAGCAAACATCACCGAACTGCAATGCTATTACACACAAGCCAACAGATATTTTCAATACCATATAGTCACACTATTATCCATCTTCTATAGACAGGCTCTCAAACTCCACATGACAAGATTTCAGAGAAATAGCTAATGGTTAATGTAAGATTTCTAGTCCTAGAAGTAAAATGGACTTAATTTGTCTAAGAAAAATAAGCGAACAATAACTTCATTCTTTTGCTATAGTTAATAGTTTTAAATTTTATGAGAATATTTTTGAACTATAAGAAATACTTTAAAATGACTTATTTTTACTTTTAACTAATTTTTAAGACAGTTCAATGACAGCTTCTCACACTCACACCACTAGGAAAATAATTTGTCACACCAATCAAGTAATGTACATACATACATATTGTAATGTTTAATTCTTGAATTATCCAGTATGAATTAATAATCAATATTCTAGTTCAAACTTCACTCTCACCAATAAGGATGAAACTAACATAATTTTTCCCAAAAGGTTCAAGGGCACCCCCTGGTGGAAGGCTTTTTAGAGGAAAACAACACAAATGCATTTAGTAGTTAAAACAAATGCCATTCCAACGAAAATATCTTTTTAAAAAATTGACCAAGTTCTACCCGGCAACTCAATTATTTCAGGTAATATCCAATCTAGAAAAAATTCAAAATATGATCAAAGAATGCTGAAGTTCCCTGTGAGGAGATCTGAGCAGCAGGAGCTTCCAGGTAGCTGGATTAGCAAGATGTCAGTTTGCAGAAGAAACTTTATAGATAATCTAGTTCAGTGTAGAACAGAACTTTCTGTGCTGTCCAAGACAGCAGCCACAGCCACATGTGTTGATTGAGAATTCGAAATGCAGCCAGTGTGACTGAGCAACTGCATTTCAAATTTTACTTCATTCTAGTTAATTTCCATTTAAATTGCATATATGGCTATTGGCTATTGTTTGCACAACACAGATCCAGTTCTACTTGTTCCTTCACTCCAATGAAATAGACACGAGAGCAATCCAAGGAAGAGTCAGCGGTTTCTAGACATATGTACAGCTGATAATGCAAATGCATATAACTAAACCTGCACCTTTTTGTTTGGGGATTTTTAAAGACACTGAATTTTATTCCACCCCATTGGGCTATTTCTGGTAACTGCAATTCAGTTGAAAATAGATGAATTTGAAAATGGTCAAATATTCCTTTTGAAATAAGTTCTGGCTTTGTAGCCTATATAAAATGGAAGACATGTGACAAATGGTATAGCATTTAGCTACATCAAATGCGACAGATTACAAACTCAGGCTCGATCTATCATCTGGGACATTCATTCTTTTCTTAACATGTAGAGAATAAAAAGGTAAATGGGCCCCTGAACTGTGGATTAGCTGAGCTCAGGAGTCCAGAAAGAGAACAGCTCAACAGGTCCAGACTCCACTTTATCCTCAAGTTAGTTACATGTATTGTTAGTATGATGAAATTTAGTTCCAGCGTATATTGAGTATCCACTTTGCAAGGACATCACATTGAGCACTGTGAGGAATAAACACAAGGGTAAATAATGCAAGGTCTCTGTCCTCTAGAACCTTACTACTTCATAGGGTAAAAATGGCATATAAACAGTCATAATGGTTTATGTGTACATACCTCACCTTTCCTACCAACTTCCAATCCCAACCGGTCGACTATCACTTTACACAAATGATTCCTAAATCTTTCAGTGAGAGACTGTGGCTTAAGACCCACATTCTGCGTGCTGATCTACTCTCCTTAAATATCCTGAAGTCAGTTCAAGAAACATTTACTGAGCACCAGCCATAAACTAGAAAACAGTAAGATGCCCTGGAGAAGTTCAGGATCCTGAAGGATGCATATGTTTTATAGACAGATCATGCCTTACGTGGTGAGTGCATGCAGGTACACACAGGTCCTACTGTGAGCACAGAGAGGAGTTCTTAGTAGAGGCTGGGAGGACAGAAAAGAGTTCTCAGAGGAGCTAAAGGCTGAGCTGGAGGGGGAGGGTATATAGCACAGTGACTATACAGAGCGCCTGCTTAGCATGCGTGAGGTCCTGGGTTCAATCCCCAATACCTCCATTAAAAAATACATACATATGTACATACATACATACATACATAAACACACACTTCAAAAAAAAGACTGAAAAGACTGAGCTAGGAGCAAGCCAACAGCATGCAGACAACCATAAGCAATTCAGAGTCATTAGAATATCAGATTTGGAACAGGGAAGTGGCAAGAAATGATGATGGAGAAATGAGCAGAGACAAGGTCATGTAATACCATAAATATCACCCAACAGAACTGAAAATAGATGAGGTGCCACACAGGATTTGAAGATGTATGCTTCAGATAGCTTACTGTGTGTAAGCAGCATGAAGGATGGATTTGAAGGGAGCACCACTGAACATGGGGGCCAGCTGGATGACTGCGGTAATATACCATCTGGGTCATGATGACAGCGTGGATTAGACAATTGTAATAGAAATAGAGGTGAGTCTCAAGAAGTGTTTAGGAAGTAATATTATTGTGTCTTAATATAAGAAGCTGACAGAGGGAAAGGTATAGCTCAAGTGGTAGAGCACATGCTTAACATGCACAAGGTCCTGGGTTCAACCCCCAGTAACTCCTCTAAAAATAAATAAATGAATAAACCTAATTACCGCCCCCACACAAAAGAAACAGAAAACCTTAAAAAAAATACTAATAAATATCACATCTAGCCCCATTTCCTCATTTTGCTTGTAAAAAAAATACCACTACCACCCTTCAAAAAATAAGAAGGAAGTAGACCCAAAAAGGTACAAAGACTGTCAAAGGTTCAGCAGATCAGGGGCCAGCACCCAACCCTAAGTAGAAAAGAAAAAGAGAAAGAGAAAGAAAAGAAAAAGAAAGAAAAGAAAGAAGCTGACAGAGAGAAGGATCTGAAGATAAAGATCTGAGTGTGCCCGGCTTCAAGTGGTATTTAACACTCTCAATACTCTGTTAAGCAATAGGGACGTAACAAAGAACAAATACAGCCTCCTTCAAGGAAGAATATAAGAGATGGACAAGTAAAAAGTCAATAACAGGAGTGACAGCTATGCTGAACACTACAAGACAAGCAAGCGTTAACCAGGCATCAGGGGAAGAAGGATGTGGCCAGACAAGATACGGCGACATATGTCTCCTAAAGTATAATTCTGCTTTTGCACATGCTGAGTTTGAGGAGTGGAATGAGACTAGCTTTTCCCTTGAATAACAAGAAAAAAATGAATGAATAATTCCGAAAACCTAAAATGAAGGAAATGGAAGAATCTACCTTTTAGATGGTCTCAAATCCCTTGATGAGGTGTGAAGTAGGAGCAGGTGGATAGTAGAGCATGGGTGAAGATTAGATAAGCAATGAAAAGGTTTAGAACCATAGAGTAATGAGGAAATACATAAAAGATGGTATAAAGAACCAAAGGCCAAGTTCAGATTCAATAATATGAACTCTCCATAAGGCCTGTTAGTGGGGAAGGTATAGCTCAAACGGTAGAGTGCATGCTTAGCACGCACAAGGTCTTGGGTTCAATCCCACTACCTCTTCCAAATATAAATAAATAAATAAACCTAATTACCTCCCCCTCATAAAAACAAACAAAAAAAGCATAAGGTCTATCAATAATATTTATGATTCATTTCCTACCTTCCTCCTTCCCCTCCTTGCTTTTTTTTTTTTTTAGTATTAGCCTCTATTAGTTAAGAGCAAATGAAACAGGGGGGACGGTACAGCTCAGTGGTAGAGTACATGCTCAGCATGCACGAGGTCCTGGGTTCAATTCCCAGTACCTCTGTTAAAAAAGAAAGAAAGAAACCTAATTACCTCCCCCTCAAAATAAATATATAAAATAAATTATACAAAAATAAAATAAAATAAATGTTCTAAAAAAATTTTTTTTTCTTAAAGAGCAAACAAAACAAGTAACTGGATGCTATCAGATTTGGAAACTAGCAGATACCAAAGGTCAAGGAGGAACTAGCTTAAAAAAGTAGACTACAGCTGACCCTTAGATAACGCAGGAGCTGTGGGCGCTAACCCTCCGCTCAGCCGAAAATCTACATATAATTCATACTTGGCCCTACGTATCCATGGTTCATCCCTACCCATGGTTCTGCACCTCTCCTTGAATAGTACATACCTGTCCCTCAACTTTTTACCTGGGCTTAAGGAGCTTTCCTACTGGCAGCTTTTCCTTCTCAAGTGGAACTTATTAAAATGAAGAGGAGGAGCTGTTTTTCACCTCAGTCTCCATTGCTAATTCCTTCGGATTCAACCAACAGTGGATCGTGCAATACTGTAGTATTTAGTACTGAAAAAAATCCATGTATAAGTGGACCCATGCAGTTTAAACCCATGTTGGTCAATGGTCAACTGTACAGATACTAGACTGGGCAGGAAAATATAGGAAGGCAGGGGTGAAGCAATAGATTACAACTGTTTTGTGGGGCATGTTCCATGAGAAATCATAAGCTGTTACACAGAAAAAGGTTATGTTTATAAATAAGTTAGGGGAAAATGTTTCGTTAAAGCAAGCTAAGCTGATCTCTTTACTGTACGATCCCTCAGAACTGTTCCCAGTAGGAGGACACCCTTTATTTAAAAATATTTGAACAACACACAATGCAAAATGTTTGCATCCCCTGGAAATTCACATGTTGAAACCTATTCCTCCAGTTTGGAGGTGGGGGGCCTTTGTGGGTTCTTAGATCACGAAGGGCGAAGCTCTCATAAATAGGATTAGTGCCCTTTATAAAAGAGATCTCAGAGAATGCCCTCGCTCCTTCTGCTCTGTGAAAACACAGCAGGAAGACAGCCATCTACGAATCAGGAAGCAGGACCTCACCAGACACTGAATCTGCCAACACCTTGATCTTGGACTTACCAGCCTCCAGAACTATGAGAAATAAATTTCTGTTGTTTATTGACCACCCAGTCTATTTTGTTAACAACAGCCTGAATGGATTACGATACATTGTTTATCTCTGAGCTGGGCTTCCCAGGGCTGAGGTAGATTAGACCAACAGCATGACTTGGGAGTTCATTTGAAAATACTTCACTTTGCTGGAAATTGTTCTTCTTGCAGAAAACATCTTTTTATAGTGCTTTTCATGTAATCAAAGAGCACCTGAGGCAACAAGGTACTATGCCACTCAGCTTACTAAAAACTTCTTTAACATTGTAAAGAATAATTGCTCAGACACCAAAGAATCTGACTGCCCATCATTACCACAGCAACAAATCAAGGATAAGGACATTTCACAATTAGTACCAAAAGTAAAATATGGAGAAAACTCTTGGCTCAGTCCTCAGCAGATGCAGCCATCACGGAGCTATGGTACTAATGGTGTTCTGCTCCCTGCATCACCAGGACAATGGACCTACAACAGTCTTTACCACAGAGCTCATTGCTTATATAGGCTACTCATGGAAACAGTATATAAATTTGAAAAACATTTTTACATTATTTTTATTTCCTCTTATTATTTTTATCTTCAGATAATATATACTACAAAACTCCCTTCTACTGTTAAATATGAGTTCTTACACTTAGATAAAAGTGTTACTAGGAGCTTAACCAAAAGGAACACAGAATTTATTTTTAATAAGTAGGAGCATAAGATGAGTATAAGTAAAATAATCTAACAGGAATTATAAATCAAGGCATTGGGTCAAATTGTGTAGGAAAAACACACATAAACAAACCCACCTTCCCACCTCAGAGCTAGTTGACAGAGATATAAATCATGGGAGAGATCAGACCATGAAATTATCACCACTATTCCAAGAGAGTAGATTTCTCGATAATGAAATCAATGCCACAGCAACATTTACAAGTAATGGTTTCTAGAGCTATTTGAACCAAATGAGTAAGGCTGGAGTTACAGGGCATTAATGAAGTAGATTAATTTCATTATTAGAATTAGGAGGAATTCTACTAAATAAATGTTCACTTCTGGATGTCTTTAATTTCCATCCTCCCTGTTCTCCACACACATAAATATAACACTGTGCTTTACAAATACATAATAACAACTCTAATTTCATTAATGATCTAGTGCATGGAGGACTCAACTAAGATTGATTATCCATAATAACTCAGCACATTTATAAAGCAAGGTGACTAGTCCCAATTGGAGCAATTAATTCTACAAGATGTGCACTCTTTAAAACAGATCATGAATGAGACCAGTATATGCTCCAATCTAAAAGCATACATTAATCAAACCAGGGGTAGTTATTCATATTCCATACAAATCTAAAATTTAATATTTTGTTGACTCTGATTAGCTCTCTTTTGGCTCCTACAGTTCTCATGAATTAGATCAAGTCAAGCTGTAGAACAATGCAGACCTTATTGATTCTAGAGACTGTGAGTCACTGAGGGAAGAAGTCCAAAAAGGTTAAATTTCCACTGAACTCCAAATCAGAGGTTCGAAAGCTAGAGGGATAAAGACATTAGCTGTAGTCTTGTGAAACATTCAAGGCTGCTTTCATTTGATTAGGAATTTGCTACAGGCTCTTTATGACAAATATAACAAGGACACTTTAAATCATCTTTTAAGCTTTGAAGAAAGATCCAAAAAATAGATTAGCTATGAAGAACTCCATTTGGAATTGGAAGCTAAGAAGTGATGTGTTTCTATACATTCAGAATTTTATTTCTGTATTACCAAAAAAAAAAAAAGGCTATTGTGAAAGGCCACAATTTTTACTGATTATTGGTTAAAGAAATTTATTCTGATTTGAAACAGTGTAACAACCTGTTGTCTTATCTCTAATTTTCCGAAACTAGTCTAAAAAACACTAATGTTCCATGAAATGTTTATAGAGGTGGGGGGTGGGGTGGGTGGAGGGAGAAAAAAGAAAAAAAATTCCTCTAATATTTTTGTCCCAAAATTTTTTGTATACAAAAAGTACAAAGTACATTTGACACAGTTATTATTAAATAAGTTGCCCATAATGGTATGACACACACTAGAAGGCCAGGAAGTCCAAATGACACCACTTATGTATAATGCCTGAGTGATGCATAAACATGTAACTATTGTGTTTTATGTTATCTAATGACAGGTGATTTATGCTGATTTTTGCCTAATAATTTCAGTATATTATATATTGATTTTTTATCCCATAATAAAGATATGACTCAAAATTTAATTTCTTCTAGCCACTACTCTATATATGTGAGGTGACTTTTGGTAATCCATTTTAAAACAAGCTTATGTTTGTTTTCTCTGAGTTTCTATTGTTGATCTGTCAAAAATGATAATATTTAAGGTTTCTGATGGTTATATGAGTTTAAAAATGTAATTTTAGTTAAACATGGGTATAAGAGTACACACCAATTTTAAGGACAATGAATTCTAACGTACCTGTTTTTGAAATTTAAAACTACACATAGAGAACTCTGAAGGAAAAGATGACTTAGGCACAATAATCTGCTCCACGTAGTATGCATCCTTCAAAAACTCAGTATGACCCCCCATCTACCTTTTAAAATTAAGTAACACATAAACAAGATTGCAAGTTCTTCACTGATAGATTCATACACCCTCATGTATAGGGAAAGAGACTTTACACAGCCTTTCTGACAAGTCATAGGACACCAGCAGACAGGACAACACATACTCAATATTTTAATAATTATAGCAAAGGAAAAGATGCACCATTACTAAGTTTCATTAAAGAATTTATTGTGTATATATGACTTGAGGTATAGACTTCATGCTGTATTTATTTTAAAAAAATTGCAGCTTCCAAACAGGAATATATTACTAGGCTAAACACAGCAACAAAACCTTTCAACTTTAAGGTCTAAATTTTTCCACTTAAAATTTTTTAAATGTCCTCTCACTCCTGTATTCCTACCTCTCACTCTCTACTTTTAGCAGCCACAGATGTAAACAAACAAACAAACAAAACCCTCATTTTGTTATTTACAGCAGCCTTTATGGATAAACTAACAGAAGTAAGGAAACAAGAGGCCTATTCATTCTTATCTTTTCTATTCCAGACATAAAACTAAACATGGAAAGGAAGATGAAACAGTCACTAAAAACTTAGGTTTCCTTTCAACAACTAACCCATTTGCTGAAAAAGTTTGCTATACAAATCAAACTTAGAATTTAAAGCTCTTTATATTGACATTTACATTTATTGTGAAATATGTATTCAAAAAGTACACAAAATACATATGCCTGGCCTAATGAATAATTATAAGGCAAACATCCATTTTTTAACTACCATTCAGGTCCAGAAACAGAAGCCAGGATCACAGAAACAGAAGTAACCTCTCTTAAACACACCCCACCCCCCAACCCCTCTTCAATCACTATGGCCTTAATGTGCCATGTAAATTTCACAGGTTAATTCACTGAGAATGAAAAGAAATAGTGTCACAGGTGTTAAAAGATGGAAGTATCTGAAATTCCTCTAAAATGCATTAATAGAGAACTTTTCCTAATATATAGAACATTTTGTTAAACTTTCCTGTGAAAAATGCCAGCAAGAATTATATCGATCCATTCAGAATACAAATTACAGAAGTGTTTGAATTTAATTTTGTGGAACACCACACAGGAGGGCCATAAAACACAGATTATTTGTTCCTAGCACTTCCAACAGCTGGCAGAGAGGAAGACCAATACTAGCACTCGAGATGCAAAAAAACACTAAATAATGACCATTTCGACGCAGCAGCACCTACATATTTAACTATTTTAACTATAAATTACAAAATAACAGATTGATCTCTGTGATCTTAGCTGGGCTCTGACAAAATTAAAAAAAGCTTAGGCAATGCTCCTCACTTCCATCCTAAATAAGGATGCTCACATAGCAGGATTAGCAGGATTAGCAGGATTCTGGGTCTCTTACCTCTTGCACTAGCTACTAGGATTTAGGTAATAACTATAACATGGAATCACATAAATGACTGTTGATATTAACACCTCCTGTTCTAAGCAGGCATGGGTTACAAAATTCATCCATCACTCACAGAATTAGCCAAAGCAAGGTTTTACGGAGAAAAACATTGATAGCCCAAAATAAACTTAACTGTAAAATCTTAAAATTGATATGCTGTTAAATTTAAATTTCATTTTTTTCCTTAGCAAAGCAAGCCACTCAGAGTTGGGTGTAACATTAAAGTAAAGACTTTTCAAATACTGCTAATAAGTAACATTTAAGAACCCTGTTTTAAAGAAGGACTTACTCCAAAATGTGGACATAGATAATGGCAAGCAAACACAATTCATTTATAATTTAAAACCTAGCCAAACAACTGTTTCCCTTGCACTAAAGATCTCCTTTTCCTCCTCCAGTACCACCCATATATTTGTCTAAAACTTACTTCTCACTAACCCCTGCAATCGTGGGCAACAATATCCCTGTGGGCTGTTATGTGGTAAAGTTCTATATTAGTATCTTCGAAGATGTGAAACAGAAAAACACACAACTGTATTAAACACCCAAGGTCTACCGCTAAGTACATTGACAATGACAGAATAACAAACAGTCATAGGGAAGAACGCCCTTAAACCTCTAGACATGCTTTACACAAAGAGATTTCCTTAAATCTCTAACCCTGGAATGGCTGAGCAAATGATATATCTATTTGATGGAATATTATGCAACCATTAAAACTAAAAATTATAAAGCTATGTAACATAGCTTTTATAATATATCATAAAATACTTTAAATATACTTCTTTATCTAGCTGTAACTATAAATATATATGTAAAGAGACAAAAAACTTGAAAAAATAATAAGAAATAAATATGTGGTACAACTGTGAGAACTCCTCCAACCCTCCATAAGTTCATAAAATAAATATAAATCAGAAGGTCAAAAATGCAATGACTCCGCTCCCCAGAGATCTGTAAAACTATCACCAGCACCTTGATAATCACCTCATATCTATGATCTACACTAAACACACCAAAACTTGCTATATATTACTTTTACAGGAATGTTTCTGGGCAAGGTCACCAGATAAAGGGGAAACAAGGTCCTGTCTGAGCAGACTGATTAAGAAGGGATGGGGGGGATGATTACCTCATAGCAAGGTGACAGAGGTATTTTAACCAATGGCATGTTTTACTGCCATCATAAGGTATCAAATTTAACATTACTTTTTACCAAAATTAACAACTGTATCCAGTTGAAGGCAAGAAAATTACAAAATGCAAATAGACCATCTATATGATATAACTTCAGTGACAAAGACGATTATATCAGTTTGGTCAACTTTTCACAGCATCAAAAATTACATGGTACATGACTTCAACAACTGCTAACATTTATGAGAACACATTTCTTTAGGTGTGTGAAAAAATGCAGTATATGGAGGATATGATATATACAGGAGGAAAATGATCTCAAACTTTGAAAGCAAGTAATTTCAAATTTATCATTTATATTATAAATTTCACTTTATTAGTAAAATTACCTATTCAGAGTCTGAAAAGCAATGTCATTCAAATTGGAGAACTCTCATATCCCAAAGTGATACCAGTCTAGTTGCCAAAAAATGACTTTATCCTAACCAAAATTTGCTTTTTCCAAGAGGCTTGAATATCTTACAGGCATACTTTCTTAGGCAACAAATTTAACAGACAGATGAAACCCTGACTCTGCAGAAGACACTGAACAGATTGCTTTATGTATTATCACTTAGAAAGTGAATACACTGAGGAGGCCATGGTGATGCAGGACTCCCACACACTGGCGAAAACTGGCACAACCTTCCAGGGAGGTAAACTGGTGATTTGTGTCAAAGGTCTTAAGACCAATACACTTTTTGAACCAGTAATTATAGTCCTAGGAATCTATTCTTGAGGAAATAATCAATGACACAAAATATTCAGGCACTAATATGTTCATTATAAAATAGTAACATTCTAAAAAATCCACATTCAATATGTATAGGTGGATAGAATCACATTTCTTTTAAATGTTAAGAGTGATTGCTTCTGGGTAGCAAAATCACGAGTAATTTTTATTGTCTGACTTCTGGCATTGTCCCAAGTTTTCTGCAATTCAGATATGTTAACGACTGAAAAAACTTCAAAGAGGCAAAGCAAACTTTCCAGAGGAAACAAGGTAACAACATATCTGATTATCATTACAGATTTTTAAAGTGATTTCAGTTATACTGGTTAGCTAGATCCTTAAAACACATCATTAAGCTGGATGAAGTGGTTATTTTGTCAATTATCAAACGAGGAAATTGACACTGAGGTCATGCGGCTTAACTAAAGTTACACAGAGTTGAGGCTAAGAACCCATGATTCTCATTTCTAATTCTATGCTCTTTTCTACACCAGTGGTTCTCAAAGCCTGGGCCCTGAACCAAGCACACCTAGGAACTTGGTAGAAATGCTAAGTCTCTGGCCTTATCCCAAACCCACTGAATCAGAAACTTGGAGAGGATGATGGGCAGCAACCTGTTTTAATAAGCCCTCCAGGGTTCAGATACACAATATATCTGAGTGCCACTGCTTATGTGATGTTGCCTCTCTGACACTTTGTCAAATAGTCAAAACACTTCTGGAAGAAAGGGAGTGGTGGTATTTATTTATATACTTTCACACTTTCAGGCTCTTCCTTATTTGTAATCCAAATAAGGATTCACAATAATCTTAATTGAGTCCTAATCTTGAGTCCTTAGAATGTAATTAAACACCCGATCTTTCTCTTGGATTACCACTAGCAGTCCTAGAGTGCAGACAGATCTTCAGTACTCTCAAGTTATAGGATATGAGCTAACAAGAACACTGGAACAACACAAGCTAAAAATGATCAGATAAGGAAGAGTCTGTTAGATTTAGATTTGTGTGCATGGACAGGGAGTGAGAGAAGGAATCAGAAATGTAATTTTTTAACTCAAAGCATTACTCCTAGATAATATTCTTCTGACCTCGGTCACCATGAAAACCGGTATGACAACCTGATCTGCTGAAATCCAGCCCATCACTACTTACAGAGCACTCCCAATAAGGAAAGCATTATACAGATGCTCCAGGAAACACAAAGCTAAGAAAGACATAGTCTGGGCCCCAAGAAACTTTCAACGTACAAAAAAAAGTCAACATTTCATCAAGAATAAAGCAAGGCAAAGAGCGGGAGTGCTGCAAGATAAATTTAAAAATTTGTCATGGAAATTAAAAAAATTTTGAATTTTTTCAAAGTCATTTTGGTGGGAGCAGACACGAAAATGTGAATCTGGATAGAGAAAACTGGAGGAAGGGGACATATCAGTCTCTTATTACTGAAAAAATATGCAGCAAGTAGGAGGGGAGGATGTGTGAAGAGGGAAATTATCCTGTGATTGCAGGCAATAGTGGGAAGAACACTGACTGGGTTACATCGTCCTGCCAGGGACAAACTATGTCACTTTGGCCCAAAAAGTTCATTTCTAAATCAGAACTACTCATTTACAATAGGTATAATAATTATCATATTATATATCTCTCAGAGCTATTTATCTTTAAAAAAAAAAAAAGACCAGAGAGGGAAAGGCCCCAATAAAAAAATAAAGCACATGTTTATAGTTCAATAATTACTCTCTATTAGGTAAGTTAAAATTGTATAATACTGAAAATATTTCAATACAAAATGTTTCCATTTCAAAAAACTTTCAGTTTCTATTATCAGTAAATGAAGCATATATAATATGGGTAACTAAATCATGGACAGAAAAATCAAATTATAAAAATTTTTTAAAATAGATTGTATATGAAAGTATCTTTCTTTGGGGGAAACTTACTTATCTAGCAAAAGTATACTGGCAGTTTCTTCTAAAGAAACAATATCACATTTGGGAAAGCTTATATATACATTTATACATATATATATATATAAAAAGGTTACTACAGTATAATTGAGAACAGAATGAAACTGGATGCAACCTAGATGTTTGAGAATATGGGAACCATTAAATTCTCAAAATCTAGTCTTGAAATATTATGCAGCCATTTGACAATATTGAAAGTGGTACAAGACAATAGAAAATGCATATTATGAGAGAATAAAATAAATTTCAAAATTAGCTCCTAAAACATACATGTAAAATAATGGAAATATTTTTCACCAAAATAAAAGATGATAACTGCATTAGTGTGACATAATTATGGCTACTTTTCTCAAACTTTTCTATTAGAGTTGTCATACTAGTTTCATAATTAAAGAAATAAGCATATTTTTACCTTATCCCAGAAATCAACCAACGCTGTAAAGTCCCATTTCTTAGAATATGCCACATTGTATTTCAGAATAGCATCCTATGGAAAAAGCATAAATAAAACTTTATGATATAGTGAAGTGAATTATCTATGAATAGCCTGTCTCCTTTATGAACTACTTCTGGTATATTTCTTAATGTTGGAGAAGCTTCCTCTTACCATTAGCTATTCCACATCAGTAGCTGTGAACAAACAGAATGCATACTAATTTATTTCACTTAAGGAAAATGAGATTAGAAAGGCCAAGTAATAAGGAGGGAAAACATAATTACTCTAAAACATACATTCTAAACAAAGGTGATATAATTCAAGTGGAGAAAAACTGGGGATCTTGGAGATAAAAAAAATTAAATATTATGGTGATTTTTGGCCCTCAAAGGGGTCACACTATATATACAGATATATAGTGTATTAGTATTAAGATTTCATGAGAGTAAAGTAGGAAAAAAATATCTAAGAAGGCTCCCCGGGGAAGAGGGCAATAATGAAAAAAGATTGAGAAACACTGCCCTAAAGCATAACATGGTTTTTGTTCCTTTATTATCAGCTATCTTTATCTTTTTTTATCAGCTATCTTTATAAGCTACATGCAAATGATTACCTTTCCCCAGCAATTCATGTAAATTACTTTTCTTTGTAAAAAGTCAAACTACTGCGCCATCTATTGGTTGTAATGTTTAACTGAATAGGCAACACTATACCTGGCTATCAGATCAGGTACGCATAATACAATCCAGTAGTTACACAGAAAAACTGTTATTTACAATTATATTTTATCTCACCGTTTAAAATTTCCATTTTGATCATATTTTATAATATACATATTAAATTAATAAAGAAGTAAAACATAGAATTTATTAAAAACCATTTATAATCAGAATGCACACCCCCCAATAGCAAAAGTATACTGGCAATCTAAGTCTAAAAAACACTTGTGTTAGATTAGTACTATAAACTTTTCAAATCTCCTCATCATTGAAGAATTTTTTAAAAATTAACACTCTGCCAAAGAGCTTCCTGAAAAATATTTCATGCCACAGAAATGATCACCAAGCATCTAGGTTAAAAAATGAGCCAACAAGATGTGTATTATTTACTTGGAATCAGAAGATATCCAAATTCCTTCAAAAAGGAAGAAAAAAAGCATCAACCATAAAATAGCATAGCAAGAAAAAGCTTTTATTTTTCTCTTACAGCCTTAATACAAAATTTTCCATTAGGAAAGAAAAGATTTTAGGGACTTTTTTTTTCTGATCACTGGTATCTGATTTCAGAACCTCAGACAAAGTTTTAAATAGCAATGTGTATCAACAGATGAATGGACAAACAATGCATTTACTGGAATAAACTACTGATACACTCAACAACATGGATGAATCTCAAAAATCTCCATTCTAAGTGAAAGGAGCCAGACAGATTAGCATATATACTATATGATTCTGTTCACGTAAAATGTAAACTAATCTACAGTTTTTTAAAAAAGTAGATCAATAGTTCCCCAGGGTCAGTACAGAAAGAGGAAACTGACCGTAAAGGGGTAAGAAGAATCTTTAGCGGGTGACAGGAATGTTTTGTATCTTGATTGTACTGGGGGCTTCAAGGTATATGCAAATGTTAAACCTCATTAAATTACATTCTTTAAAAAGATGCACTTTTCTTATATGTAATTATTCCTCAAAGTTGATATAGAAAAACATTTTAAATAGCATGTACACTCTTATTCTTTCATGAGGTTTTATAATGAGCATTAACTCCTAGTATTTACTTTTACTTCAGGTCTCAGAATTAGTTCTCCTGTGAGGTCTCCTATCACTAGAAAAAAACTGAATGCTACTCTATATTCTTAGCTATCAACTACTGAGGTTTTGGCAGTTCATAATTCATAATAAGCACAATTAGATAAAGTACAAAGAAGTCTACTCTTTGCAAATTATCAGACACATTATTTATGGAAACATTACATTGTAAGTCAATTTTTGAGGACATTATTCTTTTTTTAAACTCTTTTTTTTTAATTGAAGTATGGTCAATTTCTGGTGTACAGCATAATAGTTCAGTTATACAGCTTTTTTAAACTTTTAACATTTCTAATCCCTCTTAACATCAAATGGCATAAAAACAGCGAAAAGATTATTATATTCAATAAGACAGATTTAATGTTTCCCCCTCCCTCTCATAGTGTTCTTTCAGGAAAGAAAACAATTACCATAAGCAGAGAGAAGAAAATTTCACTGGGTTACTTTCTTCTGTTGAATCTACCATAAAATAAACAAGAAAGATAGCACAGGGAAATGTATACAAGATTTTATGGTAGCTCACGGTGAAAAAGAATGCGACAATGAGTATATGTATATTTATGTATAACGGAAACATTGTGCTCTACACTGGAAATTGACACAACATTATAAACTGACTATAACTCAATAAAATAAAATTTTTTAAAAAATTAAAGCAATCACCCCTTCCTAAAGTAATCATGGCATATGAAGGAATTGCTAAAAGAGGTGAGCAGGAATATAATTCAGGACACTATGATTATTCTGCATTTGTGCTTAAAGAAAAAATATGAAAATTCTTCAATAATCCTGTTTATGAGACCATAAAGGCCCCAAGATAGGGTTCTTCAAATGGAGTTTGGATAGTATTCTTAGGTGGCCTGTCTTCTGTGTTTCTGAGTTTATGATTATGGTTTCAGAATGAATACAAAGGCCAAAAATAAAGCACTGTAGGAATAAAGGCTAGTACTTTAAATAGATAAAAACAGTGGAAAGATTGAGCCATCCTAAGATACACTGCAGTACAAGAATGTCAAATTCTAAAGAAGCTGAGCCAAAGTGGTCACTATTATATTTTTTTGCAAGCTAATGTTCTGCATACAGATCCCACCTTGGCCTCTACCAGCACCCACCAACTGTTTGTGATTAGTAAGAAAAGTAGTAAATACAAAATGAAGAATTTTTTCTTTATATAGTATTTTTTTTTAAGTTTCTCATCATACTATTTTGCAGGGTTAAAAAACTTCTGTACAAAAAAAGGAATATTGATTACAAATTGCTTTCACTGTGACAATGAACACAACTGAATGATGGTTCACAATGTTTAAAATGGAGAAAAAAAGTCAAACTGACATAGCTGGATACTATAAGCACAAAGAGTTTATATGTGGTTTTATGTTTGTACATATGTAATTAACATTATACTGAAAATAAGTAAACTATGGCAGACCCTGAGAATTTCTCCCATTTAAAAAGAGTACATTATGATATTGAGAAACACTGTCCCAAAGAAATGAAATTTTCAAAATATGTTATGGCACAACATACCAATGTTTTTCATGTTGAGAAAGAAAAAGAGCTCTAGAAAAGGTACAGAAAGTTTAAGAACAACTTGTTAAGTACAAATGGAAAAATATAAAACCTGAGAAACTGCACACAACAAACTCTCTCAGAAGTATAAAAAAATCTGTTATGGTTATAAAAATTTTACAAGTTTACATAAGACTATAGTGCAAAAAAATAAACATATATACTCAGCCATATTTTAAATATGAGGGAAAAAATCGAATGGCCTTACAGTCTTAAATGAAGTATTTTTTTAACCAAAAAACAAATTATTGCCAAAACATAAGATTAATAAATAAATTATGAAACTGCTAGAAGCTATATTAAGAGCAATAAAAAACAGAAATGCTTAATGTATACTTTAATCATTAGGAAACTCAGCTTCCCTTTGGGCAAATACTGCTGAAGTCATAATTCTTCCCTGATTTACTTTTAAAGACATTTCGGGAGCATAATTCTAAAACAAAAATAAAAGAGAAGCTAGGACTGAAGGAAATTGGATGGGGAATCAAGAAACAGAGGTCTTACTCCTGGTTCTCCAAATTGCACTGTGTGGCTCCAGGCAAGTCATTTACAACTCAATTCTTCAACTCATTTCCTAGTGATGGAGTGGAAACCAAGAAAGTCTCTAAAGAGAGTTCTTCAGGAAGCAGGCACTTAACATATAAATGATGCTGCTACCTGACTTTATTAAAGATCAAAAAATGTCTCTAAGGGAGGAGACCAGGGATCACCTCTAAGAATTACAGGTAAGAGACAAGAATAGCAAAAGAACCCACCTTCAGGTTTTGGGGTCGAGTGAATTTGTTGAGAAGTGCAGTCTGAATGAGCTCCCACCGGCTCCCTGCAGTTCGCTCACCATTCTTTAAGGAAAAGAAAAACATGAGGTAACTACTCGTAAGTTCTTTTACATCAGAGAATCAGAAGGAAATCAAGCAAGTAATAAAATATTTTTCAGAGACTAAAAGAATATTGGTTTTGTTCTTACCTCATCTTCCACAGGGTACAAGTTTTGTTCTGAACAAGGCATCTTAACATGCTTGTTGTCCCACAAATCTTTAAAATGCGTTGGGAAAGGTTTAGGAACTTCTCCTGCTCGCAAAAGATCTACCTGAAATACAGGTAAACAAGAAAACTGTAAGTGCATAAAAACTAGGTGTGCCCTCTACAAAATGATCCAAGGAAAACAGCCAAAGCAAATGCAGACCAGATCCTAGGCAAGAAATCTCCTAAGTCCTTTTCAGTTCTTCCCACTCCTTACCTCCAAGTAATCAGTTTCCAAGTCACCATGTCCTGGGTATTCTATCTTTATCCCACCTAGCCTCCTGGTTCTCATTCTTCCTTGCCTGAACTCCTGCCAACAGTCTTCTATCCCTTGCCCTAATTCCAACTGCTCCCAGACACATTCATCCCCCATAAAACCCTCTGCCCGACTTGGGAATAACATTATCTTTCTACAGTATTCCCAAGCTTCTAATCCTATAATGGCTCCCCTCTGCCTATATTTTGATTCTAAATGATGTTCCTAGTTCTCAACACCCTCTCTCACCCAAAATACTCTCTGGTTAAACATCTGTTCTGACCTTCAAGACTCAGTTCAATTTTCATTTCCTCTAAGAAGTCTTTAAAAACTTTCTAATAGGCAGTAAGCTTATTCCTTCTTGTTTTATTAAGATCATTATCATATTAAAACACACTTTTTTCCCCTTCATGCACTAGACTCTAAACTTCTTCAGAATAACTATATTAACTATGTATTTTGAGTATTTACAACAAGCTGACATGTAAGATGTGTAAGTGTACACATATGTACAGTTGACGCCTGAACAACATGGGTTTGAACTGCAGGGGTCCACTCACAGAAGGATTTTTTTTTCAATACATATGTACTACAGTACTACACAATCAGCAGCTGACTGAACCTGTAGATGGTGAAGCTTGGATATGGAGGGCCAACTGTACAGGTAAACTCAGATTTTTGACTGCCCGGAGGGTCAGCATCCCTAACCCTCGAGGTGTTCAAGGGTCAACTGTATATGTAAATACACATATACATATACATATATACACACACACACACACACACACACACACACACACTGCTTATAATAAACATTAGGTAAATGTTTAAGGACGAAGATATTTTTTTAATGTCCTAATCTGCACATTTCATATAAATGGAATCATACAATATGTGACCCTTTGTGTTTGGCTTCTCATTAACCGTAATGTTTTCATGGTTCATCCATGCTGTAGCATGAATGAGAACTTCACTGAAGATCATCAAATAATCGCAAAAATAAATACAAAATTTCAACTGTAAGACGCTATGAATGAGAGGTTCATAGTGTAATGAGAACCTTTCCAAACAACTTTAATTTATCTGGTGAGCTTAGGGAAGCTTCTTTGAGGAAGTAGCAATTGAGCTCAACTCCAAAGGATAAAAAGAAGTTAACTAGGAAAAGGTAGAAAGAAGATTGTTTCTTAAGAAGGGAACAGCTTATGGAATGAAAGACTGTCAAATAGACAGCTTCATAACATGTCTGCAACTCAAGAGAAATAAATTTGTAGGCCATCTATCCAGATGACCAGTAAAACCATCAGTACATGTAAGACTGTTCAGAGAAAGAGGGAGAAGATAAGAGGACCTATGAAAAAGCCTTGGGGAACTCCAACCATGTCTAATGGCTACATATAGGAAAAAAACTAAAAGGAACATAGGTGACTGAGGAGGTAGGAAGAAAATTCAGATTAGATGGTGTCAAGGAAGCCAGAGGAGAATATTCCAAGGAGGAAAGAATGGTCACGAGTCAGAATTGGCTGAGTCATCAATCGTGCCAAAAGTATTTGCACCTCCATACGGGGACCCCAGAGGTGATTCTGTAAAGATGTTCCATGTAATCTGAGGTGGAAAAACAGGTACCATAGAGCTCCACACATAGGGGAACACATATGTAAGAATATGCTCTGCGCATCCATCTGTCTAAATGGGTGTGTGCGTGTGGAGTGCATGCATCTATGTGTGTATTTGCCTATATGTGTGTATGTGTTTTGTGTGCATGTGGGCATGAGTGTGTTTACAGATAATCAAGTACTGACTGTCATGTCCATGCAATTTCAGACTGCCTTACGTTTCCAATGCTAAATATCAGCTTCATTTTATTAATTCAAATTCTGTAATTATTAATATCCGACATCTTAGAAATCTAACTAAGGACTGTTCATTTAATAACTATTAATTATATTAATTACATATATATCACATTACCATATTCAAGAAAAAGGACCTGGAAGGAAATACACCAAACTGTTAAACTCTGGGAATGGATCTATGAGACACTTGACTTTAATGAGGTACATACTTTCACATAACAGTTGCTTTTTTCTTTTCAATGATCCTGTATTACTTTTGTAATAAAATAAAACCTTCATAAATTCATGGGTCATTGGCTATCTAACAAATAAACAAACAGTAATTACAGAGATTAAATAATGACGGTATAAGATGCTTCAGGGTTTTTTTGTGGGCATGGGAGAGAGGAAGCAGGAAAAGTCAAAAAATCACTTATCTCCTCCAATTAATCTTTACTGCAATCTGCAGTGTTAACATCTTGCAGTCACCCAAGTCTTTTCTTAATTTTACGCACATTATCAATGTCTCTTTTTTCCATATCACCCATGCTTAAGAATTTACCATGTCCTACCAATTTTACTTCAAAACGATGCAACCATTTTTCTTTCATATTCCCACAATTATTATACTGTCTTAGTTATTTTCAAACTGTTTTAAGTAGCAGAACTCTTTTTTCCCTATGAAATCTGATATGAAATCACTATATTTAAATCAAATAAAAGCTATTTTTATAAATATAATTTTTACATTAACTTTAGTTATTCTAACATCAATAAATGGCAAGGAGGCTATTTTAAGAAACATTAAAATTGAAACTGGGAGTTACAGATGACAGCTAAAGCTTACATCCACCTACTACTTAATTTATGTTTATACTTCTTATCCAGTATTAAGAAAATCCTATTCACACACCTAAATAGTTGTAAATGGTAACTTTTTTAAACTGTTATTTTGACAGTTATAGAAATTCTTCAGTCACACAGCAGTGGCAATAGAACCTTGATTCTATGGTCTGCACAAGAATGAGTTTTCTTGGCAAAATTTGCTGGTTAAAATACGGTATAAAGAATTTTTAAATTTGAATGTATTTGTTAGTTCTTTTATTATAGGTTTTTCAGTTAAAAATATAATTTAGAAAAGAAACTTGAGTCAAATTTCAAAAGAACCCTTGAACCATCTTCATGTACCACAATGTAACCATCTCCTTACTTTTCATCCCTTACCTGAGCTTTTACATTATCTTTCCCTGTTTACAATGTATCCTCACTTCAATTTTCCTTACAGAGAACTGTCTGATTAATCCTGCTATACAAACAGTACAGCTATTGTCTGCACAGATATTTTAATAATTTCCAATTCCTATAAACTCAAGTCCAGTTCCTGGCACCTGAAAGCCTCTATGATGTGGACCCAAACCACTTTTCAGGTCTTTTCTTTCCCATCCAAATTCTCAGCTCTAGCAAACCAATTGTTTTCCATTTCTTAAACATGGATTTAAACTACACAGCCTTTTCCTATAAAGGTTATGCATCTGGAATTCCCTTGCCTTACTAACTCCACCTCAGAAATTTCTGCTCCTCTTTTGGAGCTCAGCTCAAACCCAACCACCCTGCTCAGTGTTGCTTCTACCCAACCAGGCTAATGAATTCTGTACTTCAGGATATTTAATCACACCTAGACGAAGTCGTACAAGAAAAGGGATTTTTTTTTTAAGTAGTCCCTGTGAAATCTAATAGAGACTAATAAGGGAGATGACTATTTAAAACTACTCAATGAGTGATAGAAATCTTCTAAAATTGGATTACGGTGATAGTTGCCTAACTCAGCAAATTAACTATCACTGAATTGAGTATTTAAAAAGGGGAAATTTTATATACTTCAATAAAGTTGCTTTGTTTAAAAAGAAAAAAAGAAACTATGGAAAGTGTAAAAGAGGTTACCAGGGGCCAGTGAGGCATGAGAAGTTATTGTTTAGTAGGTAGAGTTTCTGTGTGGGATGATAAAAAATTCCTGGAAATGGATAGTGGTAATGGCTGCACAACACTGTGAATGCCACTGAAAAGTACACTTAAAAATCATTACTATGGTAAATATCATACTTTGTATATTTAACCACAATTTTTAAAAATGAGGTTGGTTTCCGACATGTTGAATTCTGATACCTGTGGCACAGTGATGATGTCTAGCAAAAGGGAAAGCTCAGAAAAGAGGGTAAAACTGGAGAATAATTTAAGGATACTGAATCATACACAGGTTTGAATTTTAGTACCCAACATGCAGTGAGTGCTCAATAAATATTGTCAACTGAGTATTTTTTTAAATCCAATATTCTTAAAAATACAAAAAATTTCAATTTCCTCATCATCTGACAATGATTCATCTTATAGATTTGTTAAGTATTGTATTAAATAAGCTACCATTATATTTCTCCATCCTGTAGACTCCTCAGTACTTTATATCTGCAGAAAAGAGAAGCACTTTCTATGCCTTGGTCTGTTTTTCACATTAATAAGTATCACAATAAATTAAGAGTTGGCATCTTCTCTCTTTATAGGTAAGAGCTAACTCCTACCCGAATAGTCACTGTGTGATTGGCAGATGGTCTCAAGAGAGGCAGCCGGATCCCACACCTTGGCATTCTTCTCATCTCCTCAATAGGAGTTCCAAGCCATTTCTTATCTGGAGAAAGGTGAGGCGGAATGTATTTAGGGATCTTCCTTTCTGTTCTTTGATGTTTGATTTCACACTGTTCTTTTCTAAAGTCAAAACAAATGTATTCAGTCACAAGCCACTTATTGTTTAAATTCACTAGGATACACAAGTACAAAACTTACCCAGAACATTATTGTTAAAATGTGCCAAGCTTGCTCTGTCTACTTGGTATTTACAAAAAACAAAAACAAAAATAGCCAAAAAAAAAAAAAAAAAAAAGACCTTATAAGGCTTACAGTAAAACTCAAGAGCTTATTTTCCATAGACTGTGGAAAGAATTTCCAAATACACATAAATTACCTTCTGAAAAAGGGGACATGTCAGAATACAGACACTGCCAAATGAGTCACAGTTCACAGTATCAGCTACTTTTCAGGACTAAAGACAGTAATTTTCAATCAAGTGAACATACTATGGCATGTTGCCAGAAAAAAAATCACAAAAATTATGAAGTGGGCTTTAAGACTCCACATGGGATAACGGCAAAAATACAATTTTTACATTTTTTTGCAGTCAGACAGATTGGGATTTAAATCCCAGCTTAACCAGCCACAAATTACATAATTCCAGTGGATTCAAAACCCAGATCTCAGTTTTCTCATTTGTGAATTGAGAACACCACCACCTGCCTGTCTGTCAAGAGCATTAGAGAAAATGAATGTACAAGGAAAAAAAAACAAAAATGGGTACACAATGGCCTAAGAAAACAGCAGCTGTGATCAATATATTTATGTTCCAGTAATTCCCATGAATCTCAGAGGAAGGTTCATTAAATTAAAATCTCATTAACAATATTTATTTACTTCTTGTTTTTTGTTCCTGGGCTTTTTGGAATTGAAAAGTTTGAGACTAGGTTTAAATTTAGCATAAATAGTTAATAAGAAACACAACTATTTCCCTGCTTCGGTGTAAACCATTACTTGGTTACCAGCTGCCTTGTGTTACCCTCCTTGTATTGGAGATATTTTTGATGGAAAAAAATTACCTTTTGTCCTCTGCTTTGGGCAGTCTCATGAAATGATCTGTGATTTTCGAATCCTTTTTCCCATGTTGCTTGGAGTTTCTGCACTCTACATTCAGGCTGGAAGTACTTCCAGGTAGTTTGACATTTAAATCATTCATTCCAGTGCGACTCTCTCCTCCTTCAAATTGGAAATGTAATCGAATTTCACCTCCCTTAGCAGAGGACCGTTTCCTCAGTTCGGTGTCTGCTTCTCTTGCTTGGAACCTTGGAGGCTTATTTGCTGTTTGGGGGGAACTGCCATCCTCTTGTTCATCAAAACCTGGACTTGTCTCTTCATCTGCTTCTGAGTCCTGACAACTATTTTTGGAATTATCTACATCCATCGGTGACTCAGGTTCACTTTCTTTCTCAAGTGGAGGAGAATTTCCCAGGCTGCTTTCTTGTCTACTCAATTTGTTGGCATTTTTCAGTCCAGTACCAACATCCTCAGAACCGATATCTGACAAGGGACTCTCTGGCACCACGTCTAACTCCTCCTGCTGACACCCTGCACAGGCTTCCACAGGATGACAAGACCTGCTGCACTTCTGGTGACTTCTGGCTTCTCTGGTCTGTTCATCTTCTGTTGTCTGCTTCGCATTTGCAAGCTTTACAGGTGTCAAAAATTGTTGATTATCTCTACTTTCCTCACTATTTGTGTCACTGTGATCATCATTTTGGGGTGGCCGATCAATGTTAGCATTACTGAACTGCTCTGGTACCAGAGTTACTGCTGGAGGTTCACTTTCCAGAAGCCGCTCTGTATGTTTCCCCTCATTCTGCCACTTGCACATAGCTGCAGTCTGATGCTGGTTCAAATACTGTGTACTTTTTTCAACTGGTGATTTATCAAAACTTAGCTGAGAAACATTCTCTAATTTTTCCATGTTATGTTGATAAAAGTTATCTTTTTGTACAGAACTCATCATGGATTCTTCTCTTTTGTTGTTGTTTTCTTTACTGTGCAAACTACAAGAGATTAGAAAGAATTGATACAACAGAATTTATGATACAACAGAAAGAACTTACAATGCAAAAAAAAAATCATGTACCTGAATGCACTCTTAGTGTCACAGCAATAATTAAACCATTTGTGATTACCTGAGCAAACAGCATGCTCTTTCATGATGCCATGTCTGCACATTTGCCTATAACACCCTTTTCCTAACTGTTTGCCTGGCAAACACCTACCAGAGTGCAGTGTTAAACTTCACTCGCCTTCCGTGCAGTCTTTTTTACAAAGGTAAAGCTGATTGTCTGTTCTATATGCTAGCCACCACCGTACCTTGTTTATACCTTTACTGTTGCATTTATCACACCACGTAATTATCATGGATTTTGGTGTCTATCAGCAACACTACACTATAAGCATCTTCAAGACACAGACTCCTCTTTCATTTCTGTACCTTAAGTATATTGGATGATCCCTGGCACATAGGAGATTCTAAAAAAATTATTATTTATAAACTGAAAGAATGAACAAATGTAGATAAAGAAAAAAGGAGAGAAAATAGCATGAAGCTCCATAAAATATTCATATATGATGTCATTTGTTTTTCTATATAAGCATGTTTCTATACCTTTCTGATTCAGCTGTCTTGATTCCTTTAGTGTCCATCCAACTGGTAATAGTCTTTTGTTTGAAAACTGTAAAAACAAACAAAAACAAAACATTAATGTATACACATGCATGCCTTCAAAGATAAGATACCTATAGCAGCATATATACACGTAAGGCATTGTACTTGATTCTGTGCATTCAACAAAGATCAATCACTCCTTCCACAATCAAGCAATGGGAGATAACACAGGAACATAAAGAGAAATACATCTGACGCAGAACAGACAGTGACCCAACCCTAAAAGAGTTGGTCTAGCTTAATGGATGAGAATATAGGCTGCGAAGTCAGACGACAAATGGATCAGAGTCACACTCAGACCTACTGAATTCAAACCCTGGCTCTCCTACTGGATTCTTCTGTGACTTTGTGAGGACTCATTTCTCTGTGTCTCAGGTTTCTTATCTGTAAACATGCAAATTAATAGTATCTCTGCTGGGCTTATGGTGAGGTTTAAATTAAATAACAACCCGTGCAAAGTTCTGAGGGCATTATCTGACATATGCTTAGTAGGTGTTAGTTCTTAATTATCTTTAGCATTAAAAGAGATTCTGATAAGGAATTAAGGTATTTCTGAGGAAAAGTCTACTTTAGGAAATAAGAGTAAGTGGGATAATCTCATAAGAAATGCTTAAATTGTGCCTCGAGGAATAAACATGTAGTCATACAAAGGGAACATCAAAAGCAATGGCACCAATGGCAGACAAAGATAAAGAAAGCCATAGAAAATGATTGAAAAGTCAGCTAGGACTGTATCATGGAGGTCCCTGAACAACTCACAAAAAGAGTACAAAAAAAAGTGTCAAGAGTCACACTCAGAGCTGTACTTCCAGAGTGCAAATCTAGGAGGCTCCCAGTCAGGCAGGATACATAGCCTGGAGGGCAAAGGTGAAGGGACAAGACGGAAGTGCCTATTAGTAGAAGCCACTGGCCTGGGTCATGGTTCCCAAACCAACTGAATGACCAGGAGGCTGATAACAAATGGATCTGAGGGCCACATCCAGACCTACTGAATCAAAATCTATATGTGGTGATGGAGGCCTGAGAGGAGCAGGAATCTATGTTTTCTTCACAAAGTGATTCTGATGATCAGCAAGGTTGGAGAGGGCCAAAACTAGTCCTTGGGAAAACACAGAGGAAAAGTTGAGATGTAAGTCATTACAGACTTCACAATGATAGGAGAAGTTAAAAGAGACACTAAGCTTTAAGCCTGAGAGACTTGAAAGATGGTGACAGCATCAAATAGAAACAGAATACAAAAGAACTAGATTTAGGGGGGGAATACGATTAGGTTAATTCTGAACACACCAAATTTGAAATGCCAAAGAGATAACTAGATAGAAATGAACAGCAGACAGCAGCAAAAGTAGAACTGATGATTCAGGAGGGGGAAATGTAACATAAATAAACACAAACCACAATTTATATAAACGTTAGAAATTTAAGCATGTTGTCAAAATTTAATGTACTGTGTACAGATTACACTATATAACATTTTCGTATAAGAAAACACAAAATCTTGAACATTCTCAACTACTGTCTAAATTGCAAGGTAAAAATCTAGCACCTAGGTCATAGACTCTTCTCATTCACCTATGCCCCCTCAAACACCACAGCATGAGCAAAACAGATGCTGTCACAAATAGATGAAAATCGATAATTTATTTTTTACTGTATTTGAGTGCCAATACGATTTACACTTTCCACAAAATACTAACATAAAACTAGTAAAAAATATTTGCTTAGCATTTTTAAATTATTTCTATCACAAAATATATATATATATATATTTCTTGTTAAACACCATTACTTTAATTTTATTAAGTTAGTACTCCTACAGCAAATCAGGCTTCAGAGAAAAAAATGAGCTTCAGTCACAAGGGAGTAAGAGGATGAACTACCTGATTTTGAGATTTTTTCTATAGTTCCATCTTATCTATTTAATTACATAAAACACAGCAAGAATAGAAAATCCTCAAAGTACAAGTTAGCAATGAGCCAAAAAAAAATTCGTTTTTTGAGTCAGTGTAGAATTTAAAATATCTTTTTCCATAAATGTAAAGAGTAAATGGGGGGGGCAAGGGGGTATAACTCAGTGGTAGAGTATGTGCCCCGCATGCACGACGTCCTGGGTTCAATCCCCAGTACTGCCATTTAAAAATAAATAAATAAACAAACAAACCGGATTACCACCCCCTACCCAGAAAAAAAAATTTTTTTAAAGAGTAAATGGTGTGCAATGGCTACGTTCCTACAACATGCATAAAGCATGGCACTATGACAAGTCCACAGACCCTAAAGAGTGCATGCAACATCATTCCATACAAAAATTACGAAGAGTGTTCCAGTGCAGTTGAAGGAGCGGGCTCTCTTCTGCAGCTCTGACACTGAGAATGTATTCTCTGTCTAGCTTCAGGTTTCCTATTACAATTCCTGAAGCCTGAGAACAGGATGAAGGAGGAGAAGCAAGAGTTGAGGAACTGAGCCAAAACAATCTTGAAAAAGTAGAATGGAGCTGGAGGAATCATGCTCCCTGACTTCAGACTATACTATAAAGCTACGGTAATCAAAACAGTATGGTACTGGCTCAAAAACAGACACATAAATCAATGGAACAGGATAGAAAGTCCAGAAATAAACCCATGTACATATGGTCAATTAATCTACGACAAAGGAGGCAAGAATATACAATGGAGAAAAGATGGTCTCTTCAACAAATGGTACTGGGAAAACTGGGCAGCTACCTGTAAAAGACTGAAATTAGAATATTCCCTAACACCATGTACAAAAATAAACTGAAAATAGATTAAAGACCTAGATGTAAGACCAGATACTATAAAACTCCTAGAGGAAAACATAGGCAGAACGCTTGCAGATATATATTACAGCAATATATTTTTTGTACCAGCTCCTGGAATATTGGAATTAAAAGCAAAAATAAACAAATGAGATCTAATTAAACTTAAAAGCTTTTGCACAGCTAAGGATACCATCAACAAAACAAAAAGAATAGGGGAAAATACTTGCAAATGATGTGACTGACAAGGGACTAATTTCCAAAATATACAAACAGCTCATACACCTTAATATCAAAAAAACAAGCAACCCAATCCAAAAATGGGCAGAAGACCTGGACAAGCAATTCTCCAATGAAGACATACAAATGGCCAATAGGCACATGAAAAAATGTTCAGCATTGCTCATTGTCAGAGAAATGCAGATCAAAACTTCAATGAGATATCACTTCACACCAGCCAAAATGGCCATCAATGAAAAGTCTACAAATGACAGATGCTGGAGATGGTGTGGAGAAAGGGGAACCCTCCTACACTGTTAGTGGGAGTGTAGATTGGTGGAGCCACTGTGGAGGACAGTATGGAGGTTCCTTAAAAAAACTGAAAATAGAGTTACCATGTGATCCAGCAATACCATTCCTGGGCAATATATCCAGAGAAAAATAAAATTCAAAAAGACACATGCACCCCAATGTTCATAGCAGCACTATTTTCGATAGCCAAGACATGGAAACAACCCAAATGTACATCAACAGATGACTGGATAAAGAAGATGTGGTACATATATACAATGGAACACTATTCACCCATAAAAAAGAATAGATTAATGCCATTTGCAGCAATATGGATGGACCTGAAGACTGTCATTCAAAGTGAAGTGGGCCAGAAAGAGAAAGAAAAATGCCATATGACATTATTTATATAAAGAATCTAAAAAATAACAATAATAAGGACACAAATGAACTAATTATTATTTTGATTTCTTGAGTATGTGTGAGCACACTTGACTGTCCTTTATGATTGGATTACTGCATTCTATTGATTCTTATTTTGTAATAGGCTTTATTCCTGTGATAACTATGTAAGTTTACAAAGCTAAAGATCTAACCTGTTCTTAGAAACAACAGTACATACATGAAAACCAAAAAATGTGCAGTATACTGTTTATATGTATTTACATGCAATATAATGTGTATGTACAGTCGAACTGTAGTAATTCTACATAATAAAACTGGAAAAAAAAAGGTTTAGGAACTGATACTTCCTGCTAATAAAACAGTCCTCAGTCCTTCAGAGGGCCCCAAATAAGGATAGCCTCTCTCTCTTTCCAAAACTACTACTTCTGGCTTCCAAAGATTTCTTTCACAACACATCACAGGACTGCTTCAGCTGTACTCCTCTTATTCCTGAAGTAAGCATAAAATGATGCTTCCCAGGTTCCAGGGAATTTCTTTTAACTAGAAGTATTCACAGCAAACAGGGAGACAATAGAAAGTGATGAGACTGATACAAGGTCTGGAGTCAAACAGAACCTTGGACTGAGATCTTTGCTCAGTCATGTAGTAGTACGTACTTCATTTCTTTGAGCTTTTATTTCCTCACCTATAAGATGTGGTTAACAATACCTATTTCCAATGCTTACGTAGATGAGAGAAAATTTGTGTCCAGGCTCACAAAGCAGAAACTCAACAGATGTATTCTCTCCCAACATTTCCACCCAATCTCTTTTTTCACTGTGATCAGTTCTCCAACTTCACTCTGACTACACCATTTATACATAATCTCATCAGTAACCTCATTCAGCGATCAGCCTGTTTCAGTGAGCAAATCATTCAATTAGGTACTAGAGATACAGGAAAAAGGCACAAAGTGCAGTAAAATTCACCTGCATTTAAAGGGACACCTCATCTTCACAAAAAGTCTCTTTCCTCCAGCAGCAACAAGGCATGGACAAAAGGGTGTGGTGAGACCAAAAAGCAATGGACAGTGGGAGTCTTTCGAGACGAGGAAAGAGGTTTGAAGATGCTTTTGACAGCACTGAGGCTGCAAGAGTAAGGGGAATGGAGGACAAGCAGTCCCAGTCCCCCACCCACCCAACACTGACCTACACTTGGACTAACCCTGGATTGGGGAGAGCAACTCTAGGTAGTTATAACAGGCAGAAAAGGGGAGCTCCTACAGCAATCCAACTGGACAAAGCATTCCTCATCGGAATGTGAATGCGCTGAGTTCTGCCCATGTGCAGATTTGCAGATTTCAATCAATATAAGAAATATGCCCAGGAAGATACAAAAATTTAAAGATACTAAATAAATATCCATTTCCCTTCCTCACTTACTTCTCCTGGGATAACTATACATAAAAATTTCAAATATTGAGTTCCTAAGAGAATTTCAAAATTTGAAACAATAGATTTTGATACAATTTAGACTTGGAACACTTCGTTCATTGGTGTCCTGTGACAGGTATACAGAAAATATTTACATACATACACAAGTACAGCCCAAGTATTAATCCGGTTCCTCTTCTGCAGAAAATCTTTCTGCAGAAAATCAGAAGATCCAATGAATGAGGACTGACTGGCTCCCATCACCTCAAACTCACTCCTTCTGCTCTGTACACCAATAAAGTTAATCAGACCACAAATTAGCCTATCACAGAAGTCAAACACAGTACCTAGAGGTCACTCTCAGCTCCCCCTCCTGTCCACTCTCCTTCAACAAGTCCTCTGAAATCTACATCCTACATCTTAAACTCATCTCTTCCTTCTCATCTTCAAAATAACACCAACATTAAAAGAACAGGTACATTACTCACTAGGCAACTGCATTTGTTTCCTGTGACTGGTCTCCTTGCCTACCATCCTGACCTTCTCTAACCCAGTGTTTCACAAACAACAAATGACAAACATTTTTTAATAAAATAATATAGACAACATGAGAATGCATCAGACACAGTAAAGGTTAAGCATTATTTCCTGAAACATGTTTGTTATAAGTATGGCATGTTTACCAGAAGATAAAAGTATTTCCTACGCTGTGTATCAAGTGACGTACTGTGGGTTGCAGTCAGAAAAGTTCAAAGACATCTTTTCTAAAATATTAACCAAACGATATCCTCTTTCCCACAAGATTTTAGTGGTTCCCCATTAACCACAGAATAAAGTCCAAACTCCTTGAAATGGCACTTGAGTTTGTTGAAAATTAAGCTCTTGCCCCCCTTCCTAGCCTCAACTGACAGCCCTGTCATTCTGTGCTCCTGTCAAACCGCGATTTGCACATGCCTTTCCCTCTGTCTATATAACTTTTTCTCGCCTTGATCTATTCAGCAAATCCTGTTCATCCTTCAGTATTGTTCACGCCTGCTCCCCACTGCCTCTAAGTCCTGAGAAAACTAAGTATACACCGCTTGCCAGGGCACTGCTTGACTTCTGCTCAGCTTCTTAATATTGTTGACCAACGTATCCTTTTTGAAACGCTCTCGTCCCTGCACGACACGACAAATGCCAGGCTCTCCCTCTACTTCTCAGGCTGCTTTTCTAAAGTCTACTTTTAAATGGTGGTGTTTCTAATGTTTCCATCCTAGGTAACTTCTATTTTCGCTACATGCTTTATATGATCTAATTTACTTCCACAGCATCAATTATCATGTCTATGCGAAGAACTCCCAAATTTGTATTTCCAACACAGATATATTTCTTATGAGATACAAACCCGCGTATACCATTCTCTCCTGAGTCCATACATTTTTCCCCTTTCCTACTGCCTGCAGCCAGGTATAAACCATCATCACCTCACATCTAGACTAACTCCTTAACTAGTCTTGGGCCTGCACTTCTGCTCCCTTTCAATCCATTCTTCATTTTCCACACATCAGCCACAGGGACCTTTAAGTATATACACATATTTTAGTTAAAAAAAAAATATATATATATCCAATCAAGTTACTCCCCTACAGAAAACCTTTAATAGTTTCTCATTGCCCTTAAAGTTCAAAACCCTTAGCATTGTCCAGTATGATCTCATTTTTACCCACCTGTTTGCAACCCCACTACTCACTACTCTCCCCTGTTGACAATATTAATCAGCTGCACTTTGGGAACACTCCTTAACTTCCTCTTCATCTACCTAACACCTCAACACTCTTCTGTTCTCAGAATAAGATTCTCATCTTCTGTCTAGGAAAGTATCTTTGATCCCACCACAAACACCTGATTTTCTACCATAACAATCTGTTTTCTTCATGTTTGGAAACATCCATTACCCTTTATTATGTTGACTTCTGTAACTGTCTGTCTATCTTGATAGATTTAAGGGTCTGAAGACAGAAGCCAAGTTACCCTTGTTCAACACTGTAGGCCAGAGACAAGTACAATGCCAGTTAAGTGTAACATCTCTGCACCCAAAGACTTAGAATCTAAACTGAGGGAAGTTGCGACTTTCTTCGTAGCTTTCTTTCCATCTAGAGACTGAAGCTTCATA
Source organism: Vicugna pacos (assembly GCF_048564905.1). Taxonomy (NCBI): domain Eukaryota; kingdom Metazoa; phylum Chordata; class Mammalia; order Artiodactyla; family Camelidae; genus Vicugna; species Vicugna pacos. The sequence goes on along the minus strand of NC_132997.1, from coordinate 37,226,162 downwards.
TACACAATTAAACCTCCTTTACGACTGACGCAATTTCTCCGTCAAACCCGAGGAAAGCAAACAGGTGGAATCCCTTGCCACTTCCCGCCCAGTGAATGACTTCTCATCAGGGTTTCTCGCAACACCAATCGCCACAGGAAAATTTCGGCCCCAATTCCCCACTAGTGGCCTTGGTGGCTCAGTACGGGGACCTCAGCGTTCAGAGTGGTGCACACCAGACCAAAAGCGGGGGAGGGTGGCTGGAGTCCCTGGGTCCTCAGAGACCAAGAAGAGGTTTGGGCCGAGGCGAAGGACAAAGAGCTTTATTTCCCCACGTACCAAGCGAGGTGGCGCTGCCTCTGTGCGGTCCCGCCCGCCCCGGGATGCAGCCTGACGAGGACGGCGGGACCCTGAATTGCACGGGAGCGTCCTTGGAATCGAGGACGCGCCGCTGCCTGCCGGGGAAGCTCCGGGGGTCCGAGGCGGCCGGCGGAGAAGTTGCAGCGGCGCCCCAGCGGGGTCGTTTGGTGCAGGGCTCACAGCCGGGGCCCGCACTCATGCTGGGACCCGCAGCGCACAGTCCCCGGGCTAGCCCGGGCGGATAGCCTCATTCACTAACCCTGGGAGGGAGGAACTGCGCCTCCTTCTCGGCGCCTCCCGGCACCATGCCCTCTCTGCCGCTGCCTGCTTCTGCAGCTGCTGCTCTGCCGGCCTCCCGAGCCAGGCCCTATCCAGTCGCCTGCCTTCCCTCTTCCACAGGCACCCCACCTGCCTCAGGATGCGCCGCTTTGATTCTGGCTTCGTTCACTTTCCCACCACCGGAAAGCTGCCGTCAGGCGCTTCCGGCTTCCGGGACGTACGCTGTCGCAAAGCGGAAGTGTGGGGTTTAGCGGGCACCGGCGCCCGGAAGGTCAGCGTGTGAAGGAGGTGGTGGTAGCGCGGGTCTCCCCGCTGTTACCGAGGCGCAACGGCCGAGCAGACGATCCCGGCCTGAGGCAGGGGTGAGAAGCAGACGGGCAGTTTGCTGCACACCATGGAGGGCGGCGGAGGAAGCGGCAACAAAACCACAGGAGGGCTGGCCGGCTTTTTTGGAGCCGGCGGAGCAGGCTACTCGCACGCGGATTTGGCTGGAGTCCCGCGTAAGTATCGGGCCTTGCTTGCGAACACTTCTGACTGGTTCTTGGGACCTCGCCAGACGTGCGGCGTGCTCTGTTCTCTCGCTCCGTCTCTCTCCCTCTCTCTCTCTCTCTCTCTCCCCCTCTTTCTCCCCCTCTCTCTCCCTCTCTCTCTCTCTAGCGGTCACAAGCTTCAGTAGCAGTGGTGGGGTTAGTGTGTCTGCGCGGCCGGTCTTTCAACATTGAACCATTTTTTGGAGCCGTAGATCTCTAGAAGCTCTCTGTGGTTGGCTTGGACTGAGGAGATGTTGCATGTTTTCCTCCTTTTACATTTAAGCCCCGTACCTCATCTTTCCTCTGACACATTTCTTGTGTGTTGGGCTGTGTGCTTGGCCGGCCAACTAGGTAAAGAAGAGAACCCAGCTCTGAAAGTAAATGCAGTCCAAATATCGAGCCCATAAATAATTTCTTAGCGCAAAACCACAAAGGAGCCGTCGGGGCAGAACACTCAATAGTAATGCACACGGGTCGAGGCAACTGGAGGAACTTGAACTTGAAAGAGAGCTGAACTGTAAAAGCCACTTATAGACATGAAGAAAGAAGCCAATAAGAATTTTTGGAATTTTGGAAAGGATATTTGCAAGATCGAGGGTGCCGAAGCACGAGTACCCTGCCTGTGCCCTCTCTTTAATACTTTAAATATGTATTCCTGATCTTTGGAACTTTCTAACTGGGTATTCAACTTAATGAATAGAACTTGGACTTAAAGATAGTAGGAAGTTGATGAAGAATAAGCACTTTATAAAACTTTTCTCTTTTGAGAACCTTTGTATTATTTCTTTAGGTCCTTTGTGCACAAAAACAAAAACGCCCTTTAAAGTTCCTCATGTCAACCTGTGTCAGAACTGAATCTAGAACATAGTTTGTGAATAATAAAAAGAATAAGATGATTGTACTTAGTTTGTATAAAATAAGTCTTAGGAGCTCTGAGTTTTGGAGCACAAATGTGAAAAAGCATTGTTACATTATTTAAGATTTGAAGGTAAATTTAGATATTAAAGGGTGAACACCATTCACTGAGTACTTGAGATGGACTTTTCTGGGTACAAGACTACAGCAGTTAAAATTTAAAAGATGACTGCTGTTTTCATGGAGTTTACATTCTGTTGAAGTGAGTCAAGTAACATAAGTAAAAAAATATTTCAGTTAGTGGTAAGTGTGTAAAGACAATAAAACAGGATCTACAGATGGTGAGGGGAGCCAGAAGCCATTTAAGAGTGGGTCAGGGAAGGCAACTCAGGGGTGTTGACACTTCAGCTGCTACCTGAATACAATACAAATGCCTGGGGAGAGGCAAGTGTACAGGGAAAATGGCTAGTACCAATGCCCTGAGGAATTGGTGTGTTTGAAGAACAACTTTTAAGCCATGTATCTACAAAGTTACAAGGGAGGTGATGTGCTAAGAGATAAATGAGGTTAGAGGGGCAAGGAATTGCAGCTAACATAGTGTTGTAAATGTAATATAAGCCATGGTAAGGGGTTTGGATTTGATTACAAGTGTAAATGGGAGTCATTAAGACTGATTTCCTTTCTTTAAAAAAAAAATCACTTTAATTGCTATTTAGAAGCTGAATTGGAGGGACTAGAGCAAGTAAGGAGTCCAGCTAGGTAGGACATAGTTACTGCAGTCTGCATGGGATTTAATAGTTTGGACTAAGATGGCAGCAATAAAGATGGTGGTAAGTAACAATTTGAAGTGTACATTGGGTATAGGACTAACAGTACTTTGAATTGATGAAAAGACAAGAGTCCTGCATAATGAATAGATTTGTGAACAATCATCTGAGTTACAGCGGGAGCCAAATGTTAAATTTAAAATGTGAGAGTTGATTTTCCATCTTCAAAGTTAGTGGAATTCAAATCTGGCTCTCTTAAGAGTTCCTATTTTCTTTTGCCCTGACCCCCATTCCTACAGTGATGACCAAAGAATTATCTACCCTGTAAATCAACTCTGTCAGTAGCTGTCAACACTAAGATATGAAGGCACTGCCCTAAATATTTATACACAACACATAGCCCAGTGTTTTGCTTATGAAATTGATTGGTCTCTTGTCAGTCTGTATTTTGCAGTCTGTATAGTTGTCAAGCATTCTTGTAGTATAGTAGAAAGAAATTAGCTTTGTAATTGACCTCGTCTTTGCTTCCTGCTGCTTTGGCTGTTTGGTCCATATTACCGCCAATGTCTTGTTGGTTTGAGAGTCACACACCAGTGCAAGACCTTAATTGGGATTGGGGGCCCCAGGAGGAGGCAGCACCTATGCTGCCAGACAGCGAGGATAAGACAAAAAAAGTGGAAGAAAACTCCACATTCATTGAGCCTCAAATCAAAATTGCAAAACACATGAAACCGTCAAGAGTAGAATTAACACTAAAGGAAATAACTTTAAAATTTTGTCGTAATGTAATGCTTTGTTTTCTCTCTAGTAACTGGTATGAACCCTCTGTCTCCTTATTTAAATGTGGATCCACGGTATCTCGTGCAGGTAAGATTAAGACTAGTCCTTTTATGATTTTACTATTTTGGCCCTTTATCATACCATTAAAGAAATAATCCCAGGTACTTATGTTGACTTGATCTGTGATACGTGCTGGAGGCACCAAGTCTCCAATCCCCATTCACCCTTTTTCCTTCACAGTCCCTGGGAATTTGGCTTGCATCTTTTTCTACACTAGTTGATTAAAAAATTTTGGGGGTTTAGTTGGTTTCTTTTTTCCCTTTTTTAAAATTGTGATAAAATGTACTAACAGTTTACCATTTTTAACCATACAGTTCAGTGGTATTAAATGCATTCCTAATACTGTAGAACCATCTCCACCTACCATCTTCATGCTTTTTATCTTCTAAAAGTGAAACTCCATACCCATGAAACAGTAACTCCTTTTTCTGCCCTCCCCACCAGCTCCTGGCAGCCACCCTTCTGCTTTCTGTTGCTGATTATTGAATACTCTTAAGTACCTCAAATAGGTGGAATCATACCATATTTATCTTTTTGTGAGTAGTTGAGTTCATTTAACATAATGTCCTCAGGCTCATCTGTATTATAGTATGTTCCGAATCTCCTCCCTCTTTAAGGCTGGTTGATATTCCATTTTGCTTATCCATTTATTTGTCCATAGACACTTGGATTGCTTCCATGTTTTAGCTATTGTGAATAGTGCTGCTATGAACATTGGTGTACAGATTTCTCTTTCAGACCCTCCTTTCAGTTCTTTTGATTGTGTGTCCAACCATATGGTAATTGTACGTTCAATTTGCTGAGGACAGGCCACACTGTTTTCCACTGCAGCTGTAACATTTTACATCCCTACTAACGGTGCACAAGAGTTCCAGTTTCTTCATATTCTTGACCAACCCCTTATTACCTGCAGTTTTTTGATAATAGCTATTCTAATGCGTGTGAGGTGATAGTTTTGACTTGCATTTCCCTAAGAATTAATGATGTTGAGTATCTTTCCTTGTGCTTATTGGCCATTGTGTATCTTTTTTGGAGAAATGTCTATTCAAGTCCTTTGTCCAGTTTTGAATCAGTTCATTTGGTTTTTTGTTGTTGAATTTTAGTTGTCTATATATTCTAATTGTTAACTCCTTATCAGATACATGATTTGCAAGTATGTTCTCCCATTCTGTGGGTTGCCTTTTTACTCTGTTGATATTATCTGCCCAAAATTTTTAAATTTTCATGAAAGCAAGTTTTTCTATTTTTTTCTTTTGTGGTCTTTGCCTTTGGTGTCATATCCTAGAAGTTATTACCAAATCCATTGTCACAAAGCTTTTTCCCTATATTTTCTTCTAAGTTCTTTTTTTTTTACAGTTTTAGGTCTTACATTTAGATCTTTGATCTATTTTGAGTTAATTTTTGTATATGGTGTTAAGTAAAGGTCCAGCTTCACTCTTTTTCATGTGGATATCCAATTCTCACAGTACTTTCTGCTGAAAAGACTATCTTTTCCCCATGGAATGGTCTTGGCATTGTTGCCAAAAGTGTTTGACCACGTGTGCAGGGTTTCCTTCTGGGCTCTCTATTCCATTTCATTGGTTTAAATGTCTATCATTATGCCAAAACCACACTATTTTGATTACTGTAGCATTGTAGTAAATTTTGAAGTCAGCAAGTGTGAGTCCTCCAGGATTATTGTTCTTTTTCAAGATTATTTTGTCTGTTTAGGGTTTGTTGAAATTCCATATGAATTTTGAGTTGGATTTTTTTCTATTTCTGCACAAACATTGATATTTTGGTAGGGATTGTATTGAATCTGCAGATTGCTTTGGGTAATATTAACATCTTAATATTAAGTCTCTAATCCATGAATATGAGGTATATTTCTAAGTATTTTATTCTTTTTCATTCTATTATAAATGGAATTGTTTTCATAATTTTCTTTTCAGATTTTTTGTTTATTGTTAGTGTGTAGATATGCATCTGATGTTTTGTGTTGACTTTGTATCCTACTTTGCTGAATTCACTTATTAGTAACAACAGGAGTTTTTTTGTGTGTGCAGTCTTTAGGATTTTCTACATAAAAGAGCATCTGCAAAAAAAAGTTTTATTTCTTCCTTTCTAATTTGGATGCCTTTATTTCTTTTTCTTGCCTAACTGCCCTGGCTAGAACATCTAATACTATGTTGAATAGAAGTGGCAAAAAACTGGCATCCTTGCCTCGTTCTAGAGGGAAGGCTTTCAGTCTTTCACCTTTGGGTATGGTATTTGCTGTAAGTTTTTCATGTATGGCTTTTATCGTGTTGAGGTAGTTTCCTTCTGTTCCTAGTTCATTGAATGTTTTTATCATGACAGTGTGTTGGAATTTGTCAGATACTGTTTTTCATCAGTTGAAGTGATCATGTGGGTTTTTTCTGTTCATTCTGCTAATGTGCTAGATTACTTTGATCAGTTCTCATTTGTTGGGCCATCCTGCATCCCAAGAATAAATCCTCCTTGGTCGTAATGTATAACCCTTTTAATATGCTGAATTTGGTTTCCTAGTATTTTGTTGAAGATTTTGCATCAGTGTTCATAAGGGATACTGATATGTAGTTTTCTTTTCTTATAATGTCTATAACTTTGGTATCAGGATAGTGCTGACCTCATACAAAGAATTACGACATGTTCCAAGTGTTCCCTCCACTTAAGGGTTTTGGGAAAGTTTGAGAAGGATTGATGTTAGTTACTATAAATGTTTGGTAAAATTCACCAGCAAAGCCATCAAACCCAGGACTTTCCTTTATTGTTTGTTGTTGGTGGTGGTGATTCAATCTCCTTACTAGTTATAGGTCTCTTTAGATTTTGCTTTTGGTGAGTTTTGTGTTTCTAGGAATCTGTACATTTCATCAAGGACATCCAGTTTGTTGGCATACAGTTGTTAATAACATTTTCTTACAATCCATTTTAATTCTGTAGAGTTCATAGTGATGTCCTCACCTTCATTTCTGATTTTAGTAATTTAAAAAAAAATTTCATGATGGGGGGAGATAATTAGGTTTATTTATTCATTTGTTCTTAGAGGAGGTACTAGGGATTGAACCCAGGACCTCATGCATGCTGAGCTTGCACTCTACCACTTGAGCCACACCCTCCCTCCTTGATTTTAGTAATTTACTTCATTTCTCTCTGTTGTAATCTTTATTATGTCCTTCGTTTTGCTAGCTTTAGGTTTAATTTCTTCTTTTTCTAATTCCTTAAGTTGCAAAGTTAGATTATTGATTGGAGATCTTTTTTATTTTTTAATGTGGGCATTTATTACTGTAAATGTCCCTCTTACCACCAGTTTCACTGAGTCGTGTAAGTTTTGGTATGTTATGTTTCTTTGTTATTCATCGCAAGTATTTTCTAATTTCCCTTGTGCTTTCTTCTTGATTCATTGATTGTTTGAGGAGGTGTTTTTTTAATTTCCACAAATTTGTGAATTTTCCAGTTTTACTTCTATTACTGATTTTTAATTCATCCCATTTCGGTTGAAGAAGATGCTTTGTATGGTGTCTTTTAAAATCTATTGAGACTTAGTTTGTAGCCTGACATATGGTCTATCCCAGAAAATGTCTATGTGCACCTGAGAACAACGTGTATATTGTTAGGGTAGTGTTTTGTATTGTCTGTTAGATCCAGTTGATTTATTATGTTAACTCTTCTACTTCCTTATTATCTTCTGCCTGGTTATAACCGTTACTGTCCATTATTGAGAATGGGGTGTTGAAGTCTCTAACTATTACTGTAAAACTTTCTGTTTTTCCCTTTAATAACATCACTTTAGCTTAGTATGGTTGATCTGTTTCTAGGTAAGTAAACATTTATAACTGTTGTGTTTTCTTGCTATATTGAAGCTTTTATTAATGTCCTTTATCTCTTGTAACCTTTTTTAATGTAAAGTCTGTATTTTCTCATGTTAGTATAGCACTAAAAACTACTCTCTGTTACTTATTTTTTGTGTGGAATATCTTTTTTCATCCTTTCATTTTCAATCAGTTTGTGTCTTTCGATGTAAAGTGAGTCAACAGCATATAAGTGGATGGTATTTTTTAATCCATTGTGCCAATCTCTGCCTTTGGCTAGAGAATTTGATTCATTCATATTTAAAGTGGTTGCTGCTGATAAGGAGAGATTTCTGGCATTTTGCTACTCATTTTCTATATGACTTCTAGCTTTTTGTCCCGTGTTACTGTCTTCTTTTGTGTTTACTTGATTTTTTTAGGGAATTGTTTAAATTCCTCTCATTCCCTTTTGTATGTAGTCTGTAGCTGTTTTCTAAAATTATAATACTAATTTGAATTTATACCAGTTTAACTTCAGTAACATACAAAAATGGTACTCCTTTACCAGCTCAGTCCCTGACCCTCTCAATCATTGATGTCACAAAATTTTATCTTTATATATTGTGTGCTGAAAAACATAAATGATTCTTTTAAATGCTCTAGACTCTAAAATTATGTAGAAAACAAAATGTGGAGTCACAAAGTTACAGTAATACTTTTATAATTGCCCATGTGTTTGCCTTTATTGAGATCTTTATCCCTTCATAAGGCTTTGAGTTCCTGCCTAGTGTACTTTCATTTCACTTTGCAGGACTCCCTTGATCACATCTGCAGTGCAGCTAGTGGTCATGAACTCCCTCAGCTTTTGTTTATCTGGCAATGTCATATTATCTCCCTCACTTTTCAAGGATAGTTTTGTTGCATATAGTGTTCTTGGTTGACGGTTTTTTTCTTTTAGCACTTTAAACGTATCAGCCCACTGCCTAGTGGCCTCTAAAGTTTCTTTTGAAAAGTCAGCTGTAATCTTATTGAGTATCCTTGTATGTGACAAGTTGCTTGTCTCTTGATGCTTTCAATATTCTCTTTGTCTTTAGCTTTTAAAAGTTTGATTTTAATATGTCTGCAATATAGTATATAGTTTGGGTCTCTTCAAATATATCTTAAGTGGTGTTTATTGAGTTTCTTGGATGTTGATATGCATCTCTTTTACCAAATTTGGGAAGCATTCAGCCATTATTTCTTCAAACATTTTTTTCTCTTTCTCCTTCTGTGATGTTCACAGTCTGTTTGTTAGTCAGTTTCCTGGTGTCCCACAAGTCCCATAGGTGCTGTTCGCATCCATTTAATCATTTTTCTTCTTCCTCCTAAGACTCAGTAATTTCTATTGTCCTGTATTCAAGTTTGATGATTCTTCTGCCTACACAAATCTGCCTTTGAATCCCTTTTAGAGAATTTTTCAGTTGCTGTTCTTTTCAGCTCTAGAATTTCTTTTTGGTTTCTTTCTAGGTTTTCTTCCTCTTTCTTTCCATTTTGTTCATACATGTTTTGACTTTCCACATTTTTGGTTCTTAGAGCATCTTTATGACAGTTGTTTTAAAGTCTTTGCCTAGTTGATCTACCATCAAGTCTTTTTTAGGAACGTTTCTGTTGACTTAATTTTTTCCTTGAGTGGGCCATACTTTTCTATTTCTTTGTATGCCTTGTTATTGAAAACTGGACATTTGAATCTAATAATGTGGTTAACTCTGGAAATCATTCTCCCCCTTCCCCCAGGGTTTGCTTTTATTTGGTTATTGTTTTTGTTTTTTTAATTATCATAGGCTGTCTCTGTGCCAAGGAGCAGCCTGAATTGTAAACTCAAGCTCTTCTCAGTTCTTTTCTGAGCCTACAGTTTCCCTGGGCATATGTTGTCACTTTCCTTTTTTTCATTTATGTGTAACTGCTTTGAATATTCTAGTCTTTAATGTCAGACCCATGAAGGGGAAACAGCATGGGGACCAGCTCTCAGCTCTTCTTTAAAGCCCCTGAAATAAGTAGGAGGTGAGGAGGATACAACAGCCATGACTACCTGCTTCTGTGTATGCACCTCTGTGATCAGAAGGAGCAGTGATCAGAACACAAATTGAGATTTATATTTAAAAGTAACAAGTAATTAATTTTAAAGGCACTCTAATAAAAAATATTGAAATGAGTAGTTACAAAGTTATATCGTTAATACCAAGTTAAGTATAAATAAGACTGTAAAGCTAGGACTCTTTTTAATGAAATCTTGAACCAAATCTGTACATATGAAAAAAAAATACTACTTGAGTGTATTTTATTAGATCAGATTATTAATATTATTCAAGAGTTTATGGAAATAAGAGTGATCTGATGAATACAAACATTTGATATTAGAGGTTATACATTTTAAGACTTTTATTAGCCTCAGTTTTTTGTTGGTTTGTTTTTGTTGGGGTTTGTTTTGGTTTTTTGGTTGTTTAGAGAAGTTGCTGGTTCAACATAGATAATGTTGCAAATGGTAGGGGTTTTTAAAGCTCAGTTTATAATATCAAGCTTCAAAGCATAATTGTTGGGTATCTCAGGAATGCAAGGTTGATTTAATACCTGAAGAGCAATGTACTATGTTGTATCAATAAAGGAAAGAATAAACAGAAACTATGTGATTACCTCAGTAGACACAACTTGACAAAATTACTCAACACCCCTTTATGATTGAAACAAACAAAAAAACCATCAGTAAACTAGGAATAGAAGGGAACTTCTTCAGTCTGATAATGACATCTACAAAATATCCAAAGCTAACATACTTAATAGTGAAAGACTAAATACTTTATCCTACTGAGGAACAAGGCAAAGATGTCCACTCTCTTTATTTCTATTCAACATTGTATAACCAGGGCAGTTAGATAAGGGAATGATGTAGCAGCTAGACTGATAGAGGAAAAAGTAAAACTATTTGTAGATGACATGGTCTTGTCTATAGAAAACCCTAAGGAAACCACAAAAAACTATTAGAACTAATAAAGTTCAGCCAAGTTGCAGGATACAAGATCAATATACATAATTATATCAAAATAGTAGCAATGGGCATTATAAAAATGAAAGTGCAAAATAATTCCAATAACAATAGAATCAAAAGAAATAAAATTAGAATAAATTCAGCAGAAATGTAAAACTTATTCTCTAAAAACTACAAAACACTGAAAAATCTTAATCAAGGCAAATAAATTGAAAGATATTCAATTTTCTTGGAAGATTTAATGTTATAAAAATAACAGCAATCCTCAAATTGACCTATAGATTCAACAGTGCCTATCAAAATCTCAGCTGGCTTTTTAGCAGAATTTGACTGGCTTATCCTAAAATTCATATGGATATTCAGGGGATGCAGAATAGCCCAACAATAAAGAACAGCAAATTGGAGCACTCACACTTCCCAATGTCAAAACTTACTACCAGGCTGTAGCAATTAAGACATTTTGGTACTGGCATAAGGATAGTTTGGAGATCGGGAAAATAAAGATTGAGAGTCCAGAAATAAGTTGTCATACTTATAGTTAGTTGGTTTTCAACAGGGATGCCGAGACAATTAAGTAGGAAAAAAATAGTTTTCCCACAAATGTTGTTGAGACAACTAAATAGTATGAGCAAGAATAAGTCCAACCCAGCCTCATGCTATATATAAACATTAACTCAGAATGGACTAAAGACTTAAATATTAAACTGTGAACTCTTAGAAGACATTATAGGCATAAGTATTTGTGGCCTTAAATTAGACATTGATTTCTTAGGTAATGGCATCAAAACCACAGGTAGGGGAAAAATGGTAAATTGGATTTAATCAAATTTTAAGACTGTGCTTTAGACTAATAGCATCAAGAAAGGGGATAGATAGCCCACAAACCGGGAGAAAATATTTATAAATCATACATATGAAATGGAGTGACATTTAGAATATTTAATTTTAAAAAAACTTAAAACTCATTCATGAAAAGACAAGCAATTTTTAAAATTGCAAAGGATATGTGAATAGATATTTCTCCAAGATGATATACAAATGTCCAGTAGTTACATGAAAGATACTCCATATCACTAATTAGAGAACTGCAAGTCATAAAGCCATAGTGAGATACCACTTCACACGTACTAGTATAGCTGTAATCAGAAACACAGACAATAACAGATGTTGGTGAGGATTTGGAGAAATTGGACCTGCTTATACTGCTGGTGGAAATGTAAAATATTACAGCTGCTTTGGAAATAATCTGGCAGTTTCACAAAATTTTAAGAATATAGTTACCATATGACCCAGTAATTCCACTCATGGATATATAGCCAAGAGATTTGAAAATGTGTCCACACAACAAATTGTACATGAATGCTCCTATCCACATTATTCCTAATAGCCAAAAAGTGGACACAACTCATATCTATCAACAGACAAATGCTAAACAAAATGTAGTATATCCATACAATGAAATATTGTTTAGCAGTTAAAAGGAATTAAAAAACTGAGATGCATGCTAGAACATTGGGTGAACCTTGAAAACTTGCCACATGTTCTCATAAAAACAGAATCATCAACTGTGAAGACACAGAAAGTAGATTAGCCCAGGGTTGGGGATAAATGGGGAATGGCTGCTAATGGATATGTGGTTCTTTTGAGGGGTGATGAAAAATGCTCTAAAATTGATGGTGGTCTTTGTTGTACAGTTCTGAATATACTAAAAAGCCATTGAATTGTACACTTTAAATAGGTAAATTATATAGTGAGTTAATTATATATTGGTAAATTTTTGGTTTTTTTCAAAGAGTAATAGTTGGAACTTTTTGTTTAAGAGTTTAATCACTAACATCAACTGACAACTGCTGTATTTCTTGTTGGAGCAAGTGTTTAAATAGAAACAAGTTGATGATTGGGACCTTGCCACTTTAAAACTTGGTCGTTTCTGACAGGGAATTTGCAAAATAAAGATAATTTAAATATTTCCAACATCCATAGTGTCATCCAGTTGAAATATAAAGGTTTCACATAATCTCAGCCTTCTGATTATTTCCTCAGGTACAACGATATCCTTTCTTGGATTTTTTCCTCTCTGTGTTAGCCAACAGTGGCACTGATGGTATTTTAATGACACTAATGCCCTACAGTGTCAGCAGCACAAGATTCATGTGAACTTTTCAGTATGTTTTCCCTACATGAATTGTAGTAAAATACTTTATAATAACCTTGTTAGGTGCTTATTTCTTGCATTTTAAAATTTGGCTTGCAGAAGTTTTTTTTCTATAGTACTATAAACTGTTAACCCTGTTTTTAAAGAAGCCAAGATCCTTAATTTTATGGTGTTGTTTCCCCCTAAAATTAATGCAATTTGGCCAGGGTCTCTGCCTTCAAAAATATCTTCAGAAATTTTTGTTACATGAAACAATACATTTTTATTGCCTTGAAAAGGGTAAGCCCCAATGACAAGTAACCAATCACATTGTTTTCCAGTGGCTATGTGTGTGAATTGATATACATTTGATTTTATTATGGTTGACCCACTAGCTGAAGAATGAGTAAGTGATGGCATGCACTTGTGCTTACTAATGTTCATCGTGGCCATCTTTTTATTTCCTATTTGTAATTGGTGATCCATTTCTGAGTTGGACAGTTATTTACCTTACCATGCTAAATGCAGCACTCCTTAGAACCTCAAACAAGAAGCACAATTTAAAACGAAGTCATTAATCGAAAAGTCAGGAAGAACCCAAGATTTACAAACCTATTTATAATAAATATATTGTGACATGGGATCTATTCAGAGTTTGCCTAGGAGACCATTTCTGTGTGATGAGAGTAAATGTGCTTGTTTATTTGTACCATGTTTGTTAAGAACCTGTGCACAAGCCAGAAATTAAAAACCAGTGCAGAGCTAGGTTTCCTAATCAGAAATGCACTTACCAATATTTGCCAAAGGGTTGTTTGCTTGTTGTTAGTGTTTGTTGCTAGGGGTGTGCGCTCTCCTGGTAAAATAATTTTTTTGCTCCAGAATATTTTATTAAAAGTTTTATATAAAAAAGACATGTGTCACACTGAATAATGCATTGAAGCATGTGTCTGATTGTGTTTTCTATTCTCTACAAATTAACCAGCCATGATGGAAGTTAAGAGAGTAAATACTCATTTTGGGGAGGAAAACTTCAAAAAACTGTTCATTTTTAAGTGCAAAGAAAGCTTATAATAAAATAGACTTTAAAAATTACAAATAAAAATCTGTGTAGCAAGGAAATTTAAAAAGATAAAATAAGCCCTGAAGGGGCGTAGTTTAACCAGTTCTGCTTAGGAGGCTTGGCAAAAAGTATTTGTTCTTCATGAAAGTGTATCGTATTGCAAAGTCAGCCCTAGTGAGCACTTCTCAACCTAAGATTCTTGGGTGACCTTCATACCAAATATTTTATATTCACTGGAAAGAGAATCTATAGCTTTCTAAGATTATCAAAGGAGTACATGCCCTCCAAACAGTTAAGAATTATTAAGGAGGTGATTTTGCCCTTGCGTAAATGATCCAAACTATTGTGCGTTCATAGTTTCTGCTCAGTTTTTTAATGGTCATTTAGTCTTACATATAGTAAAATGATACTTGGTAAATAGTAGCTACAGAACAAAAGTTATTTTCTCCTTCCAGACTGGTATTTTCTTACCTCTCATAGCTTTCAGTTCACCTCTCTCCAGAGACACCCTTCCTAAACTCCCTTGCACTCTTGCTTCAAATTTATCACTAAGGCAAATTACCTACAATCTGTCAAACTTATATTGAGATGCAAAGTCTTGAATAAGAATCTCTCCTAAGAACTAATGAGCATAACCATATGTATTGTATATGTCATTCCACTTTGACATGTTGATTTTGTTGCAGAAAGTTTTATTTGACTAACTATAGTTGGGTTTTACTTAATTTATGATTTTACGCTCTGTGAAAACCTGCTTTGAAAAATTAAACACTTTGCAACTACAATGTCTTTTGAAGGGATCTCAACTTGGTTTTTATTATTATCCCTTTAGGATACAGATGAGTTTATATTACCAACTGGAGCTAATAAAACCCGGGGCAGATTTGAACTTGCTTTCTTTACCATTGGAGGATGTTGTATGACAGGTTAGTATTTATATGTTTTTTTAAATGTCCTCAATCAAAGGTGTAGTCAAAGGTACTTAAAATCAAAGGTAATTAGAATATTGGTTTCAAGGTTGTTTTTAAAAAATCATTATTTGCATTTTTCTTATTATTAAATAAAAATGAAAAAGAATCAGAAGTATAGTTGTTCTTTAATATAAAACTGATTATTTGGATGAATTGTTACTATGATTTGCCAGGGGCTGCATTTGGGGCAATGAATGGTCTACGGCTAGGATTGAAGGAAACCCAGAACATGGCCTGGTCCAAACCAAGAAACGTACAGTAAGTTTCATGTAATCATCTGATGTCATAACGTTTGAATATTAATTTCTGCTTTGTTGGCCTGATGAGCACACTTTTGAGATGCCAGATGCTTCGAGTATTGATTTTTGGTCAGCTCTTTTTTTCTGGTATTTTGTTTTTCCCTTATTCAAAATAAAAGCAACTTAAGAGTCAGATTACCAAGTCTACCCTTTTAAAAGGAGTGGCTTTTTAGTCAGTGTCCCTCAGTCAGCTGGTGCAGTGTTGGGCAAGAACCTGTGCACAAGCCGGAGTGCATAGGTTCTTACCAAACACTGGTAGCCCAGCCTGGCTTCTCAGCTGGACCTGTTCCATTTTACGGGCCTATATAACATGCTTTTCAAATTGTTAGAGTACTAGTACATTATTTGGATTATTCAGCGGTGTGCAAAACCATAGGGTATGGTAAGTGAAGAAATAAGAAGCACATAAGTGTAATTGCTAAATTTGCTCTCATTTGACTTGAACATTTCGTTGACTTCACTCTCCATTTCTGAAGTGCAAAGATGCCAGAAAATTTAAATGAAATTTCTAGAACTTAGAGGTAGTTCCAAAAGGAACAAGACAGTCTTCTGTTAAGAAATTGAAGTTTGCAGAGAAGAGAAAGTGCAATTAAGGTTAGAAAATGTATGTGATGTGTATCTTCACCCTGCTTAAGAAATGAACATGACAGGTTCCTGTTGCTATTCCATAAATAATATATTTATTTAGTTTTGCATGTTTTTATACTGTGTATGAGCAGGGTCACACAGTCTGTGTTCTTCCATGAGTCATGGTTCTACTTTCGGACCCTGTAAGCTCCATTTTTGTTACATGTTAGTTAGCCAGCAGATGGCAGTAGGTGTGCTAGAATGAGACCTTGGGAAACCTCACAGCCTGCCAAGTTTTTCATAATCCTTTTACTGTGTGGATCATTGCCCTTGCTTTACAAGCCCAGATCCTTGAATATTTTTGTATTTTTATTTATATATTATATATATTTATATATGTATATGTATGTGGGTTTTTTTTTTTTTTGGCGACTAGAAGTAATGGAAGTGTTTAATGGAGATACTGGGGATTGAACCCAGGACCTCGTACATGCTAGGCATGCACTCTACCACTGAGCCATACCCTCCCCTTGTATTTATATTCTTAATATTTGTTCTTTACTCCAGTTTTTTTTACTTTTTATATTACAGATAATTTTGAATATATGCTAAAGTAGACAAAATAGTACAGTGAACACCTATGAAGCATTATCCAAACTCAACAGCCATCAAGCAGCACCAGGACCAGTTGTGTCCCATCTCCTTCTTCACTCCCACATTGTTTTGAAACAAATCCCCAGCATATTGTTAAATACCAATTTGAAAGTGGAAGTTCTCTTAGAAGAGATAGCCTTTGTTTGTTGAAACCATCATAGTTATTAATTTTTTTGGAGAGAGTTGAATTGGTTCGCATTTTTGAAGTTAGGTTTTTTAAATATTATATACAATTTTAATGTAATCAGTCTGATCTTTCAAATGGAGAGACAGCATTTAAAAAAAAATGGAAAGATAATAGGATTTCAGGCCAGACAGATCTGTGTAGTTTCAAAGCCTAGTTTCATTACTTACTGTTCTGGGATCTTAGAAAAGTTTCTCTGCATTCTGCCTTCAAGGGTTATTGAGAGGTGATTAGAGTAGTTAAGGGCCCAGATAAATGGAGGTTTGTTGCCCAGTCATATTCCAAAGAATCTTGCCAGTTTGCAGTGTCACCAGCAATATAAAGAAAATTAATAGTTTTAAAACCTTGTTACTAATGGGGGGAAAAGTGCTGAACTTAATTTATTAGAATATGTAACAAATAATGTGTAATCATTACTAATTTATGAGTAATCCTTTAGAAGTAATACAGATTTTTGTTATTGAGCATTAATTTAAGTGAGTGTTTAAATTAAATTAAATGAATTCTTTTACTATATGTTTTTGTAATTCCCTAATTTCCAGCAGTAGTCAGCTGTCGGGATAGAACCATTCCTGTGATGGTGTTACACTGCTGGGAGATAAATGTTCTGTCTTCTTCTCCAGCTGCCTCTGTCACTGTTCTGGTGACATCTGGCACTGGTGCAAGGCAGAGCTGTGCTTCCTTGAGAGTGTGCTAAGCATTCACTTTGGCTGCTTAGTTCTAGTCTGGGAGCAGACACAGAATATGCTTTCTTCATGTATTCTAGTTAGATGACTTTTTCCTTCTCTTTGAGTATTTCTCTTTAATTTTGCTTTATATTCCATAATATTCTACATTTTGATTCTACTTAATATTCTAAGGATACCCCCCACCTCCAGCCAGGAAACTTAATTGTAAGCTAGTTTATCTGTTGTGATCTCATCTTTTTAACATAGATCAGTTCCTGTGATCTTCTTTATAAAATACATTTCACGATGTCATTCAAACCTTTTATATATTTAGTTTTAGAATTTTCTTTACTCATTGCCCAAAGATATTGAAGTTTTTAGCCTAACCTTCATTTATATTTATATAAAGTAAAAGCTATCCTTACTGAATTCTGAGGAGGTGTTAAGTTTTAAAATTAAGAAAACTTTGGGTACCTTGTTTATACATTTAAAATCACTGTAATTAACAGTTTTTCTAAATACTAGAGAAATAATGATTCTAAATACAGTTTCTTTTTCTTTCTTCCCTGCTAGGATCTTGAATATGGTGACGAGGCAAGGGGCACTTTGGGCTAATACTCTAGGTTCTCTGGGTAAGTAGATATCTCACTTGATAATAAATCATTAAGGCAAAGAAAGAAGGTACACAAGTCATGAACAATTGGATCAACCAAAATTCTGGTCCCAGCAGGTTAAAAATTATCTTCACATCCACTCTGGGGTGAGTGGTGTAGGTACTACTTAGGAGAAGACCATAAACTATACAGCAAAATAATCCTGGGCACTAGTACCATTTTGAATACCATTTCTGAATGTTTTAAACACTCTGTTCTCTCCTATCCAAGCAAGACACCAAATAAAATTATATTTTAACTAAATGAAACCCAGATAATTTAGGTCCGAGACAGATGGTTTTGTGTGTTAGGAAAGGTTCAAGGTCCTGTAGTAAGATGTGATAGATTAATCCAGCCCTCCCAGTATGTTTTCCTAATGACCCATTCATCATTCTTAATTAGATTTCCCAGACTTAATTGCCACAGTTGCGGTAGGGCCTTTGTAGATACTGAAAACATTTGCAGTTTAAAGCAAGGGATAACACAGTCCTTAGTCAGGACCGCTTACTTTGATACTGTATTTTATATGAGTCATTGACTCTTCTGATTACTTCTGACCCTACTTGTGGCACGTATGCCCTAATCCAAAGTTTATTTGAAAGTCTGAAAATCTTAACTGTGGCAAATTAAGTAAGGGAAGATGTAGGCATCTCATTGAAAAGCTAGGAAGAACCTCTGTATGACAGAGTAAGATCTTAGCCTTGACATGGGCTGTGGAAGCAGTGCATGTTCACACTGTGAAGTCAGATTCACATTTGGGATCCTAATAAATGGCTGCTTTCTTATGCTGCCCGTGACCCCAGTGCCCCCGCCACCATACACAGTAACCTTCTTGGTGTCTGTGTCATTGTTTACTTTCCTAAAGTAATCAGTCTTCCTGGTCTGCCTGGGACTTTCTCAGTTTTAGCACCTCAAGACCATGCTCCAGGAAACCCTCAGTTCTGGGCAAATTGGGTGGCTAGTCACCTGGTATGTTTCCATTGTACTATGACCAGTCACAGTGTTCTGCTCAAGTTCAGTTTCAGTTAAATAAATTGAAACAGAAAGAATAGCTTTTATAGAAGTACAAAAACATAACAACAGAGGAGTTGTAAGGCTGAGTTTAGTGTAATTTTGAGGGATCAGATGTTATAATTTTGAGAAAGGGTAAGGAAAAGGGTTAATACATTCATGGCTAATGGGTATCTTTACAGGCATCAAAGAATGGTGGTTGGTTGGGGGCAGGGGGAGGTCTTGTTAAAACTAAATAGTACCTTTCAGCGACTGTGAAGTTAGAGAGATCCCGGCCAGACAAGGACATAAGATCTAATTGTCCTCCCAGCCCTTGGACCCTCCCCCAAATCTCCTTGATAAAATTATTTGACACTCCCCCCCCCCCAAAAAAAAACTAAATAGTGCTAGTGTTAGGATTTTTACATATGCAAGAACCAGATCTCACTTTTCTTGAATTATATATTCAAGAATGTATATTAAATGTGAGTTATATTTAGTTATAGGTTTCTTAGAATAGAAATACATACGGGTTTTTTTTTGTTGTTTCTAAATCCAGAAAGTACAGTTGTTATGGATAAAATGGAAGTGAAAATAAAGATATTCCTCCTGGGACTTCCCAGTGGTACTTTCCATAAATAGCTAGTATAAATTTCTTCTGAATCTTTCCAAACATTTTCATACACACACGTGCCTGCTTTATGTTAGTGAATAGAGGACCTCCTGCTTTTTGTTTTAAGTCAGTACATAGTATTCCATTATATGGAAAGTCTCCTGGATCGTTCCCCTTTTGAAGCTCATTTTATTTGTTGCTAGGCTTGTGTTACTACAAAAAGTGTTCCAGGGATCATTGTGTATATGTCTTTGAATACTTGCAGAGTGATGTCTATAGAATACATTTATCTAAATATAATCGCCATTCTGAGTTTCAGTTCACTTTTTTAATGCTGTTCAGTTCCATTTCCCCTGTAGCTTTGCTCTATAGTGCATTTGGTGTCATCATCGAGAAAACACGAGGTGCAGAAGATGACCTCAACACAGTAGCAGCTGGAACCATGACAGGCATGTTGTATAAATGTACAGGTAGGTACTGTTGAATGGTGGAGCTGTCTCTTAATACAGTTGAAGTATGCTTTTTACCCATAGTTTTAAAAGGAAACTATACATTTTTTTTTACAGTATAATCTAATGTTCTCTGACATCTTGTGGTTTGGGGGTTTGTTTTTTTATTTTGTTTTTCAATTTTTGTAAAATACACATAAGAAAATTGACCATCCAAACCATTTTCTAAGTGTACAGTTCAGTAATGTTACTGTATTTACATTGTTGTGCAGCTAATCTCCAGAACTTCTCTTCATCTTGCAAAACTGAAACCCTTTACCCATTTAAAAACGACAGGTCCGCATTTCCCCCTTCTACATAGCCCCTGGCAGCCACCATTCTGCTTTCTATTTCTGTGAATTGACTAGGTACTTCATGTAAGTGAAGTCTTGCAGTATTTTTCTTCTTGTGATTGGCTTATTTCATTTAGCATAATGTCATCAAGGTTAATCCATGTTGTAGTATGTGTCAGAATTTCCTTCCGTTTTAAAGCTGAATAATACTCCATTGTACACATATACCACATTTTGTTTATCCATTCATCTGTCAACAGACACGGGTTGCTTCCACTTTTGGGAGCCGGGCATAATGCTCTTATGAACATGGATGGACTAAATACCATTCTACTTCAAAAAAAAAAAAAAAAAGAATCAAAACCCTCAGAGTTGAATCAGAGTTACCTGGGTGAAGATCAAATCTCAAAATCTCTTCTAAGATGAAAAAGAAATTAACATTCACTGAGTTATGATTATACAGTCAGCAATAAGCACTTCATATAACTTGTTTCACTTAAAACTCTGTGAACTGATAATCATCACACCCTGATTTTATAGATGAACACAGTGTTAATATGATCTTTTTCATAAGGTCATATAACTAGCGATAGTCCCAAATTTTTCATCATATTTCTGTTTTAAATTGCCTAAATTACATACATTTTATACTCGGGCCTCTGTACTTTTGTTTGGTTTATTATGCTTCAGACGTTTGATTGAGTAATTTTGTTTTTATATAATTCCTCCATCACAAATATCAGGTAGCATTTTTGTTTCATTTTACTAGAAAGAAATAAGAGAGAAGTCTCAACGAGATTATAAAATCCAAAGTTTCCTGATATACCTGAAAGTAAGAGGTTTTCTTTATATTGAAAATGGATTACGTGTGGAATTCTATCCATAAGACCTCACAATACTTTTTGCAACATGTGCATGTGTTTTACATACATAACCAGAGCTCCCAGATAAAGTAAGACAGTAAATACCTTTTATGTCCATAAAAATATGACCTTGGCATACAAAAAAAAAAGTTTGTTATAAACCTAAAAATACTTTCACATTGAAAATCTTTAGGTCAAAGGAATTTAAAACCTTAATTGGCACCACAAGGGTGGCACTCAGCAAGTTTAGTTGACCCAAACCATGTTTACAAAAGATCAAGTTAAAATTTGAAAAACAAGAGATTTACACAAAAAACTGGAATTTCAGCTTCTTTTGAACAAATGGAAGGCACTAAGGTTACATTATGCTTGGTAGCAAGTGGCCAAAGCTGAGTTGGGGGAGCTGCTCCCCCCCACCGCTGTGGATGGGTGCTGAAGCTTCAGCTCAGTCCCCACCAATCTGTTTTCTTACTCAAGGTGAGCCATTTCGCATTTCCTGTGTTAAGGGTCGCCCTGAATGTAAGAGTGTATTCAATTATCATCTAATTTAAGACATATTACATACATTTTAAAGATGGAAAGGGAGAGGCTGAATACTTGATAGTGTCAAAAGAATAGGGAGCCTAGCTTTCTGAGTCAAGTGCTTCCTTGCAGTAGTAACATTTGTAACACAGCCTGGGACACCTCCAGCATAAATCATGGACGAATAGTCTCTTGGCTCAAAAGAGAAAAAGCAAAAAAGAATGTCCGCTAATTCTGTGTCAGGTGACAAGTAGATTTCAGCTTCCATTTCAGTGGTGGAACATAGAAGAGGTCAGTAATCTGCTGACCCAGAATTCCGACATGGGTTCATAGTTCCTGGCTGAACAGTTTAACTCAGCACATCAGAATTGCTCTGACAAAGGTAAATCAGTGTCTTTTATTGATTTCTGGTTTAGACTATACTTAAGACAGAGCCAGAATTATGAATTTTGTGTGGCAGGAATACATATATAAAGCTTCCAGATACAAGGATTTGGAAAAGAATTTAGGTATTCTTTTCGTCTGGAGTCAGCATAAACCGTTAGGAAAAGAAGTTTACATTCAGGGAAGGGTTAATTTCTGCTGACATAAAATCTTTCCAATCTCCAATGTACTCTTCTAAAATAGGAATTATTTTTTAAGGAAGGAGTTAAGAATGAAAGCAGTATGACTCAATTTAGGTATAGAAGCTACTTTTGCAGAAAGAAAATTATGAGGAAAAATACATGAGAAAGTGGGTAATTGTCAGACCAGAAAGAGACTACAGGAATAGTTGGGATGATACAATTTTAGTTCAGATCTAACGCTTTATTTAATGAACTGTGTGGATATTTTTCAGAGGGTGTGAAATGTCGTTATTAGGTTTCCTGTGCCATATGAAAGTCTGTTTAATAATGACCAGTATTCTGTCAGAATGAGAATAGCTGTGTTTTTGCTGTCATTCATAAGCTTAGGAATGTTGAAGAGGCCTCATCACTTCAAGAAACAAGACCTCCAAAACCAAAAGATATGGGTGCCTCTTACCCCCTTGCGAAAAATTCCTGAGCTGTTAACCCTATGCCTTCCATAAGAAAGTCACCTTATAAAAGCAAACTAAACTACTATATATAAAATAGATAAACAACAAGGTCCTACTGTATAGTATAGGTAACTATATTCAAATATCTTGTGTAGCCTATAATGAAAAAGAATATATGTATATATCTGAATCACTGTGCTATACCCCAGAAATGAATATATTATAAACTATCCTTCTTATTGTTAAAAGGTGCTGCTTATCAATGAATGCCAGGCCTTTAAAATTAAGCTTCATATGCTACAAACGGCCTCCTGATGACTTCTTTATTACTGACATCAACATTCTTTCAGTAAATAAAAATTCATTTAACATATATAAGAGGCAGAGAGCTGATGGCCAAAATATTTAAAACATTTCATCCAACCACTCAAACTAATAACTCAATAAAAACATTGAGTAAAGACATGACATAGCCCTTCAGGAAAAAATACACATGACCCCCCCCCCAAACAATAGAAGTTGCTCACAAGCAACGAGGAAAAAGCAAAATAAACATTTTTAATGTGTAGGTCCTTTGCTCAAGGCATCTAATTTTCAGTAATTTATCCTGCAGCCCCCTAAGCCATGCATACAAAGCTGTATGTACCAAGGTGTTTAAGACACCCTTCAAGGAGAAGGTGGTATTTGAACAGAGATGGACAGATGAGGTGCATGTGAGGTGGATGTCTGCAGGGAGGGTTTAGGTCCGGTAACAACAAGAACAAAGGCCCTGAAGTGGGAGTTAAAAGGCAGTAGGAGAATAGGAGGATCTGCAGTCATAAAAGTGGCAAGGGACCAAATTCTACAGACGATAGAGCTTCATAGCCACTGTGAAGATTTGGCTTAACTGGACTTTGATTAATTCTTACCATCTAAATACTAATATTTCCATTTATTTATAAGCCTTAAATTGTTTATTGCAACTTCTGGAGAGTTAAACTTCCAGCCTTCTCCTGAGTATAGAGTCTATATCAGGAGATGTTAAGTCAGGGTTTCTAAATTCCCTGAAACTTTCATAAGGTTCTCAAAGGGGTTTGGGACACTCTACCACCTGCAGATAAACAACCACCAAGAAACTATGAATCTGGCAAAAAATAGTCCTAAAAGGACACAGCAATGTGGAGGTCAAAAACAACTGGGATTTAGCGTGTTAAGTCTTGCATGGAAGCGCTGGGATTGCAGGGACAGGCTGGTGGATGGCGCCGATACGAGGAAAGCCCAGGAAATCTAGCTGCTGTGCAGTGCAAAGTCTCACATCCTGCCTCCACCCTATTACAAAGCTCAGAAAAAAGCCAAGAAGCAGGAAACAGCCTTCTAGTGACCTGATCACCTTTGATTTCTACCTTTCTCTCACCATCCACTCATTCCATCATTTGTGACGTTTACCGCCTGTCACCTGAGTTGAGGCTCTTACCACAAGCCCTTAACTTCTCTAAGTGTCTTTCATTGACCATTTTGACATTAGGCTTCTGTCTCCAGTTTCTAACCTACTTACTGTTTCTAGCTTAATCTTCCTCGAGGGTGGTCCTAATGCTGATACTCCCTATGCAGGAGCCTTTGATGATGACCCACTACCTTTCAACCTGAATTCAAACTTCTCACCGTAGCCTTCCATGTTCTAGTTTTAACCTGTCTTTCCAGCCTTTTGTCTCACAGCTTCCTTATGCACATCAGATGACCAAACAGATGAATTTAAAACACAGTCCATCCTTAAGGCCCAGCTCAACTGTTAACTGCCCCTTGAAAGACATTTCCCTGTCTCCTTTCTCTCTCCTGGAGGCAGTTTGGTATGGCGGGAAATACAGTGGGCTTTGGAGTGAGACTGGGATTGATTAGCGCTGGATCCCTGAATAGATGTGTAAACAAGAGAGTGACTTGTCTGAATTTCAATTTGCCTATAAAACAAGAGTGACTCTGTAAATTGCCTTGGGCAGTATGACCATTTTAACAATATTGATTCTTCCAATCCAGGAGTATGGGATATCCTTTCCATTTTTTTAAGTCTTCTTTATTTCCTTAATCTATGTCTTATAGTTCTCCATGTATAAGTCTTTCACCTCCTTGGTTAGATTTATTCCTAGGTATTTTATTACTTTGGGTGCTATTTTAAAGGGGATTGTTTCTTTACTTTAAAACAAGAGTGACTCTTCCCTTCATAGACTCGTAGACTCGTAAATGAGATGACCTAGACAAAACAGCCTACATGAACCTTCTGCCATAGCACATTTTGTATAGTTCTTACAAGACTTGACATAATTTTCCTAGTAGGAAGTCAGTAGACAAATACCTAGGATTGAAACATCAAGAATAGCAAGATAATCATGTTATTTAGAAACATGCAGGTAAAAAGCAAAGAATTAAAGTAGTTGCCTTTGGGAACTGGAATTAGGGTAAGGATGATGAGAACACCAGACTGTTGTGTGACACTAAAATCTCTTGGTACTGGCTTGACTTTTTAAATTACGTATGTGGACTGTGATAAAAATAAAAATTAAAGAAAAGCGAGCAAATATGTATCGACATAGTAAATTAGGCATTAGATAGGGAAGAGGAGTAGAGAATTATTGTTTTATCGGTACAGGGTTTCAGTTTTGCAGGGAAGTTCTCTGGAGATGGATGATGGTAGCACATTGACAGTGTACTTAAGGCTACTGAGCTGCACACTTAATAATGGTAAATTTTATGTTCTATGTATTTTACCACGATTTAAAAAAATAATTTTAACAGAAGTTTTTAAAGTTAAATAGTGCAAAAATTTGAATAGAAATTTGTAACCATCTCAGTGTGTAGGTAAGGCAAGGGCCACATACTCCTTCTGGCCAGATGCCTGTCTGTTCACTGTTTGCAGGCTTAGAATGTGTTCTACATTTTAAAATATTTAACATTTAAAATTGTTATAATAAGTACCTACATAGCCTTTGTACCATCAAAGCCTAAAATATTTACTTTCTGGGTGTTTGAGAAGAAATGTGCTGATCCCCTGTTAGCTCACTGGGCTAGCTCTGCTGCTCACCAGCTCTGTACCTCACAAACCAGGCACTTCAACATTCTGGGCCCCATTCTCCCACGTTTAGAAGAGGTGATGTTTGCCCTTTCTGGAAGAATTGTATAAGGATCCAAAAGATCGGGATAAAACTGACACACAAGGCTCATGTTTGTTGTGCTTTGTAGAGGTTAACCATTGGCCTTACTTGGTTACTCAGTGTTCAGAGCAAGTATATTTGCTGATCAGCTTCCTGATGAGCAAAAGTCGTTTTATTAAAGAAGGCTTAAAGCCGAGTCCCTCAAACTTCTAACAGATCAACCAGTTGGAAAACCATGAAATTAATGGAAAGAATTTAAACTGAAACATGTAATTAAAAGGCAACCCTTGAGTCAGGATTACTGTGCTTATTAGTAAATCAAACACTGCATGTGTTTGGTGTCTTCTTGCTGGAAACAGCTTTTTTCTAGCCTTCAAAGAAGTATCTTAATTGATTTGAACTGTTTGCTTCATTTTGGTCAGAAAGTAGAAAGCTTCTAGGGAATAAATTGTTCTTAAGGGGCACTTAGTATGCCACTGATGTCCAGAGATCTTACATCCTTACAGTTCCCAGTTTCATTGTTACTCCTGGTGCCTGTGTCCACGGAGGCTTGTTATTTGATAGATGAGAAGTAGTGGAAAATCCTTCTAAGAGGGCCACATAGAAATCATGTTCTTAGGACACTCAAAGCAAAGGGCCAACTGAAAGGGACACCTTGCAGCGGGTAGACTTCAGCCTCCTGTGGATCTGTAGTCAACTAAAGGTCCTGGGAAGTTGGTCTGAAGTTGAATGTTTGATAAAATTATTGTGCCTTCAATTACCTGCCCTCTATCCTTTTTCTAATAGCAATGAGGCCACCTTAGCTTTGCTTTGTTTTGTGTTGATTCAGAAGAGAGTATTTTATCTTTGTAACCTCCTTAAAGAACCCTCATTACCCTCAAAGTTTAGATCTAATAACAGCCATAGTGGTGGTGCTGTGGGTAACTTAGCATTTATTCTCCTGGGCTTCATAGTGCATTTTTTCCATTTTAGGAATTTGGTCTAATTATAGTTCACTTTCAGCCCCTATAACTTTTATTTGGCTAACTGTTCAAAGACACAAAGTATATCTTTATTAAACTGAGCCGATTGTTTTTAGTTAGCAGGTTGAGTACACATTACTTTTATAATTTTTCAACCATATTAAATACAGTTGCAAATTCAGTTGTCATGCTTAATGTAAGTATGGCAAGATATAAAGAGATGATGTGGGCTTCAAGGAGCTATCTCCCATTTACTTTACTTTTGTTTCTGATCTCCCTCCTGCATATTTGACAGCTGTTTATATATGATGCCTGCAGTTTCTGTTTGGGTCTGTTTGAGAGAGATAATTAGGGGCACTTCATAGTGGAAGCTTAAGTGGGTCAGCTATCTTAAGTCTTCAGGCCAGAGAGGCTCCTAGAGGGAGTGGCCCTGTAATCTATCAGCTGAAGCCATCTGGCAGGACATTCATTGCAGAAATATTTGGGTTAAAGTGTTCTAACTCAGCAGCAGCATCACTGAATTACACAGAATTTACTGGCTCATAGCTAAGGGGCCTCAAATAAGGTATTAACACTGGACCTTTGCCTTCCTAACACATGACTTGGAACAGATACACCATAAGTACACTATAGGCCACCTTAAGCCTATGATCATGACCCCTACTTGTTTGTGAAACTGTAAGAGAACATCAGGTATTTCTTAAAAGCGTCTTTGGGTACCCCCATTCCTCTTACTGGACTTGGGGGCTATTTTCAGATGACTGATTGAAACATTTGTTTTTGCACTTCAAATGAAATTATGTTGCTCATCTTTTTCCACATGAAAAATTGCTTTTTGTTGTTAAGCAAAAATGGTTAAAAGTAATCCTTGAATGTTTTTCAGCTAGTATGATGGTAAGTGCCTCATGGCTTATTAGTTGAAGGTTGTCTGACACATCGGGGGAGGAACAGGGGAGCTGATGAAGCACCAGCTCAAAGCCTGATTGTAGCCACCTTATCACCACTTTGCCTTGAGTCTTCAAAGTTAATATTTAGAGGAAGAGGACCTGTGCAGAGTCCAAAGGCTGTTAGTACTGTTTCCAAAGAGGGTGTCACCTTGTTGATGTTACAACCTTAAATCGATTGCCAGTACCAGGAAAGTTCTAAATTATGTGACTAGCAGGAAATTACTGATCTGGTGGGGACTTCAATAATAAGCATGAGATCTTGTCCAAAAGTGTTGTAGGATCAAGTCAGACTGAGAAAAATCACAAAATCATACTGATGATCTTAGGTACAAATTGTGAAATTAAAAGTGAAAGCAAAAAGCTTGTGAATGTGAAGTTTATGTGTTAAACAGGTCATTTAGGAAATCTTTCTCTCCTGAACTTCTTGGAGAGGTTTGGTTTATATTACTTTTACAACTTGGTTTCTTTTATTACTTTTAAAACTTTTATTCTACTGATTGGGATGGAATCTTCGTAACATCAACATGAATGGTATGGGTCAGTTTTATGATACCCTTATTTAACCCTTTGATGCTAGGACAGTATGCAATACAAAACTATTATTTTCTTTCCTTCCTTTCCTCTCCCAGGTGGTCTTCGAGGGGTAGCACGAGGCGGTCTAGCAGGACTGACACTCACGAGCCTCTATGCACTGTATAACAACTGGGAGCACATGAAAGGCTCCTTGCTCCAGCAGTCACTCTGAAGATTTCGCTAGCTTATGAATGGAGGACACTTTAGTAGTCATCCAGATCAATTAATAAGTCAGTCTGGAGTCATTTACTCTTCTGCCTACAATTAGTTTGAGAAATTGGAGATTCCAGTTTGCTGTGATGAAGATCATGGGCGGTTGACCAGGACTGGCACTCCTTCCAGCCATTAATGAGTTGAAGCCAAAACCCTTCGGTGGCTGAGTAATGTGGTTCTCTTCTCCTTTGAAGAAGATTCATGCACCTCCTACCCCGTGAACTGGAAAACCACTTACTCCCAAAATTCAGGTCACGCTTGTCAATACTGTTATCACCGTGTTTGTTCATTTAATGATCCAGGACTGTAATATTGCCCTGTATTCTGAATAAAGGGTGAAAATAGAACCAAAGTCATAACTCCAACACAAATATGGTGGATGTCTCCATTTAAACCCATCTTTCTGGGTTAAAGTGGAAGTTATTCTTGGCATTTGTTTTTGCCCCACTAGGCTGAAATAAAACACGTTTTCATTTTTGTGTTGAAATGAAGGGCCACTGGCAGCATTAACTAGGTGAAAACTTTTCTACAATCTGTCCAACAATCATGATTAGTTCTGTACACATTAATTCATCTTACTGGGGATAATTAGAAGAAAAGATGACATAGACAAGCTAGTACGTTTTTAAGGAAGCCTTGGGAAAGCTAAAGAAAGTAAGGGCAAGTTATTTAATTTCTGAGTTTGTTTTCTCATCTATGAAACGAAGTTAACAGTAAGATTACACCGCAGGTTAAATATATACATAATGACTTCTAAACAACTGGTGGTGGTTAAGTTTAGAGAAAGTGAAGTAGGGCCTTTCTGGATGTATCTAGTAAGAAGGAATTTGGCAGAAAAGCACCGAACCTTAGCTTAAGTCGTCTAGTTAGAAAAAAGCAGTTTAATCTATTTCATCTGCAACAGAGCAGATTAAAAATTAAAAGATGTGAAAAATTTTCAAGAAAAGACTGAAGATGGAAGTTAGTGATAATATACCTATCTACTAATTTAAGATAAATAAAATATCAATGCATTTTATGTAAGTGAAATATAAAAATGACTTTTCTACGTTCAAGTGTTTCTATGCTGTACTCCTAACCAAAGGATATCACATTTATATAATTTTGTGACAAGGTG
Organism: Vicugna pacos; assembly: GCF_048564905.1. Classification (NCBI taxonomy): domain Eukaryota; kingdom Metazoa; phylum Chordata; class Mammalia; order Artiodactyla; family Camelidae; genus Vicugna; species Vicugna pacos. The sequence continues at coordinate 37,196,831 of NC_132997.1, read as the reverse complement.
TTTTACAAATATACACGACAACTGTTTGGCTGTTATGCTTTTAATGGAGGGAGGTACAAAACGCATCAATGCAAAAGAATGTTTTACATACTCATTAGCACAGTGCTTAATGTAAATTTCGGAATACACAATGTGTTAAACCTCCAAAACTACAAAGTTTTCTGCAACCTAAGATAATGAAAAGGCTCCTTCTTAAGTTTTTACCCACCACCTTTACTTTTAAAGTTCTAAATGGTATCTGGGGGAACTAAAAAATAATAGGAGGCTGTTTTCAGCTGTGGGTCAAGAGTTCTAATGAAGCTGTGTGGCAACGACACTGGCACTGGGAAGTTTCCCCAACAGGGCTTTCTAGATGACCACGTCACAAACTTTAGCAAAAGTATTTCCAGTAACATAGAGGCAAGTTGAATGGCTTAATAGCTTAAAAGCCTGGAAAGCAGCTAAGATGTCTCTGAGAATTTTGTAACATGGTATAAATACCATTTCTCTCCTACAGTGAAACTTCAAAGCATGGACATAACTTTAAGGATACTAAGGAAGTATCGATGGTTCTCATAAATCTTCAGTAAACACCCCAAGGCACAAGTGTTCAAAACAGCCTATTCACTAAAATGTCACTGCATTATACTTCTAGAGGTATAGGTATGCTATGCTTGCAGTGAGAGAACATTTGATTCATCACTAGTTAAAAGCACCAGGTGTCAAGTTCAGCTTCCATTTACACAGGACGCACCAGTAACACTTCAGGATAGTGAACGGTTCAAGTAGTACACTGCCAGCGTGTCTTGCCTTTTGCTTTTCGATTAGTCGGCACTGGGGTTCTTTTGCCTGTAGGGCATAGTAAATTGAAAGGCTAGGACCACCCTGAATCTAGTCTTCAAGCAGTATGGAGCCCTTCTAAGAGAGCTCCCTAGACACCTTAACATTTAGAGAAGGGTAGAGAATAAAGACAAAACTTGTAACAGAGTTTCTTTTGAAAGAAAAATAACGTAGAACCTGGCATATAAGCTAAAATGATTTCTAACTGATGTCAAAAACTGCCAAGGTTGTTAATACACGTTTTGGTATGGAAAAAAACCACTATACTGGCAAGGTTAATTATTTGTGTGAAGTATATTGTGTATTATTAGTTAAACAGAAGACTTCACCATTAATGGAAGAAAACCCACAGCAAGGGAATCATCCAAAGAAGGGCAATCAAAAGATCAGGTAAGTTTACTAGCTTCAGAATAATACATCAACACACCTTGATTATAGAATGATTTCATTTTTTAAAACTACAGTGTTTTAATGTACTTTTCGTAACCCAATCTAAGGAGCCATGGAGGCGTATGAAAAAGACCTAGCCACTAAGATGCTGTGTTTCTAGTATAGGAGTGAATTAATAATACTTCTGTAAGAAGGAACTGAATCACCTCAGTATCAACAAACAGCCTTTTTCTTTTACACAGTAACTTATAATTTGATGACTTTTCTCTTCATTGGTTTGAAATTAGGCAGGAAAGGAACTGCATCAGACCCAGAAAAAATGATTTGGCAAGCTGCAGTCACTCGGCTCATGGATTTGTGATAATCTGCAGAAAAGTTGCTCGACCCTAGTCCTCCATTCCTTCACATCTGTAAAGAAAAGCCCACAGAAAAAGTCACTTCACTGCAAGATAAAAAAAAAAAAGGCAAGTTTCTCCCCACCTTAAAGCTCTCATTTCTCAATAAGCTACAAGAATCCACACAGGCTCCAGAAATTCTCCTGACAGCCACATCATCTTGAAAGGTCACTTTCAAGTATGTCCTAGTTATTTCATGAAGCAAGTTCAAGTGAAATACACGAAGTTTTTATGGTCTCCCTCTCTCCCACTGTCACCTAATATACAAACCATTCAAAGGAATACAGTTCAATAGGCAAAGTATGAATTCATATATGAAGACAAAAGATTTCAGCAGCTAAAATTAGAATATTTACACTAGTGGCAGGTACCCACCTGCAGAGGAGTTCGATACAGCCACTTTTCTTTATCCACTTTAAGCTGCATACAGGCAAAGAGATCACAAACTGCTGGGAAGCCGTAACGGTCTGGAGGGAAGTTCCGTTCCTCCTGTAGAGGTGAGTTAAGTAATACTTCCTGCAAGAAGAAAAAAGTGGGTTGCTACATGACAACTGGGGGGCAAGAGACCAACAATTCATCTTCCAAACAGTATAGTGTCTATAAAGAATAATGCAAGTGTTGGGCATTCTAATAACAGAGCAAAGGGTAGACAAATGTTTTATCTACCCTTAATCTTTCCCATAAACAGCTACAAAACAGGCCAGGATTTTTTGTGCCTGCAGGATGGGGATTTGGGGCTTAGAAAATGCACAAAAATGTCAGTCTGAAAAATCTTAAATCCTCCATTTTGTTGGTAACATCAGACCAAAATTAGTACTTAAGCCACATTTAACATATTTAAGGATCTGGCCCACATGCAAGGTTTGGGACTAAAGAAATAAAAATCTATTAAATACATTTCAGATGGTGCTGTTCTAATGTCTTGTGCCCACCTTGGCCTTCTTTCGAAGTAGCCACTTGTCTTCTCCTGAGGATACCTGGGTGCGGTCTGTCTTCAGTCCCGGCAAGACCCAGTCAGCGGTTTTAAAGGGACACCAGGAAGTGGGCAAGAGGCTTGTAAGCTTCTGTTTACCAGCTCTGTCCTCGGTTCTGGGAACTTCCTTGGGACATCCTTCTTTGCAGGATGGGGTGATGAGCCACCCTGACAAGGGACTGTTCCTTATGACCTGGAGGGAGTCAGCAATTGAGGAAGCCATTGGCTTGGGTGCCTTAGCTTGTTCTGTTGCCTCTTTTCTGGATGGACAGAGCCACATATCCAGGGAATCTTTACGTTTCTCAGGCTCAGGTTTTGGTTCCACAGGCATGCCATTTTTATCCTTTCCTTCTTTCTTCAGAAGCCACTTACACAGAGCTTCCTTCTCACAATTTTCATCACACACGCACTCTGCAAAGCTGGTACAGGGCTCATTGGCTTTGCAGACCTCCTCTACTTTATATGGGTCTTGATGGTTCTGGACAAGCCAATCCTCAGTAATCACACTGGGAGTGGACAAGGGTTTCTTGGCCTCCAAGTGGTCATTCAGGCACTTTAGATTGCCCAAGTTTTCAATCTCCACACCTTTGGGCTGGTTACCCTGACAATTGGTACAGGAATCAGGCTTGACAAGCCAATCACTCACGCTGTAAGACTCCTGGAACACCTGGAACAAGAGCTTAAACTTCTCACTGGTTTCACAGCTGCCACTCCCAGGCTTCTCCAGCTTATGGGATTCCTGGGGAGTCACCAGCCAATCAGAAAGCTCCATCTCATCTTGCTCCAAGAGCTCTAGATCTCCAAGCTTTTCAATTTCAGTGGAGTAAGAACTGGTCGTAGAATGGCTGTTACACTTTTGGTAGCTTGGTTTTTCAGAAACTACTTGTTGCTGACTCTTGTGGAGCCAGTTTTCCAAGCCCGTTAGGTTGCCCCAGACGTTACTAAAGAAACTGCAGGCTCTGGCAGAAGTCTGCACAAGAAGTACACAGTATTAGTTCACCAGAACATCGTGACTGCCTTGGGAGTCAATGGTAAGAGTTCTCTATTTGCCTATTTCCCGCACTGCCCAATGTTTCCACATTTCAATACACAAAGGCAAGAGACTAAGGATTTCTCTATTGAGATATTAAACTGTACTTGACTACATTAAAAACTTAACTTTCTGCAGTTTAAAAAAAAATACTGAGGCAAACTAGGAAAAAAGCATTTGTGGCATATTTGATAGAAAAGAGACAAGCAGTTCCACATACTGTGACTTTATGAATAAAGAAGACAAAAATGAGCAAAGGGTATGATGAGACAAGTCATCAAAGGCTAATAGTAAACACGAAAAATACCCAACCTCCTTAGTAATCTAAGAAACTCAAAAGTAAAATTGTTATGTGTCAAATTCAGAGGGAAAAAGAAACTTGTAAAAGACTACCACTACTGGAGAAGTTTCAGGAAGCAGGTAACTTCAGTACTCTGCTGGTGGGAATATAAATTGGTATCAACTTCCTGGAAAGCCAGACTGGCAATATGTATCAAGAGCCTTAAAGGGTCTGCAGAATTGTAATCTACAAATGCAACTTCTAGGAATTTACTCCTCAACAACTAATCAAGAATGTACATAAATAATTAGCTTCTGGATGTGTAGAGGAATTTTATTTATACTCAGAAAAACTGGATTCTATAGCCAATCAATGAAATATACTATGAAGGATTTTATAGAAGAAATTAAATGGCAGAGCAATATAGACATGCTCAGTTAGTGAAAAAAAATCTGCTAGCCAAAAACAAGATTTACAGAATGATTTTTTTTTAAGTATATGTAAGCATAAACAAAAGCGTTGCAGTGGTTGTCTCTGCTTATGGGATTATGGACTTGTATTTATATTTCTAAGCTTTTACAGTGAAGAAGTATCACTATTGTAATAAAAAGTTATTAACAATATATGGTTCCCAGACCAGAACGAAAAATGAAACAAAGACATACACTCTCAGCACTAAGTAATCCATCTACCACATCTATCTCAGAAACAATAAGGCAGCAACACACCTGACTATCCTCCGAGGTCTGCTTTTGGGTGAGCCAGTCCTGGAGTTTGGTGCTGGGCGTGTAAGGAGCCTGGCGACCGCTGGCAGGTTTGCTTCCAAGGAGCCACTCGCTGAGAGGGACAGCTGTGGTGCTGGATGCTGACTTCTGCTAATTACATAATACTTTGCTGCTTAACAAGGCAATGTCAAATGCAGTAGGAAGTTCGCCAGAAGAGCAGGAGACCTAAGCTCTTCTAAATTTGGTTTGGTGCTGACCCCGCACAAGTCCCATGACTTCCCTGAGCCTCCATTTTCACAGCTACAAAACAAGGAGTAGAGCTGGTCTCCAGGGTTCTTCTCAGCTCAACATGTCTAGAATCCTATGTTCACATTGCCTTTAGAAGTAAATCATCTCTATGAATGATAAAGAGAAGGATTCCTAAGAAAGCACCAACCCGATCAGAAAGCTAATGATAATTTCTTATGAACTAATTGATAGCAATTACTTTCCTACTCAACACCTCTAAAACCTCTAAATTTCCAACATTCAGTCTCTAGGGAAACACTTAACTGCATAAACTTACTCATTACCACCCATGCCTTTTTACAAAAAAAAAAAAATGATTTATAATCAAAACTCAAAAGAACTATACAAGCCAAGTAGTAACTCAGTTATCAGAAACAAAATGATGTCTTACCTGCTCTGGCAATGGGATGTAGCCTCTTTTCTCCATGAAGGGCCCAATATTTGATGAACCAGCATGAGTCATCAGGTGCTCAGGAATTTGCTGTAAAATAAATGCAAATTAATCATGTTTATTAATGTTATGCTTTATACCAAAAAAGTGAAATTGTAATTTCTAAATGTCAAAAGCATTAAGCAAAGTGTTAACCATTTCATTAGAATATTCTTTACACTAAATTCAGTGACCTGAGAAGCAGTTATCAAATCTGAGAATTCTCTGCTACATAACTATTTTCATGTAAGAGATCTTCACCAGAATTGATAGTATTACTGCTTTTAATAAGACCCAAATGAGACCATGTGTGACTTTTACAGTAAAGATCATTCAAACCATAAATTTTATAAGAAATACATCAAAGGGATTTAAAGAGATAGAAGACGAGTTCTAGAGACTATCAAAAATACCACATTCCAAGAACTACCAGCCTAATGCTCCACCAACTTAATCAGAACATGAAATTTCTGAAGTTTTCCAAATTATCAAGAAAGCCACTATTCATAGTGAAACATGGTGATATTTTCAAGACCAACTGAGAGGCCACAGGCCTGAGAAGCTCACCATGAACCTCCTGAGATCAGTGCTACTCACCATGGTCTTGAGGGACCCAAATGTGGTGATGGCCTGGCGCAGAGCAGTTGTGTCGGCTTCAAAGAGGAGGACAGTCGAATCTTCAGGTTTGAGGGTCAAACTGCCCAGTCTGGAGGAAAAAAATAGACAAAACTTGACTCTTTTAAAGAAATATCTGTTTCAAATTCATCCAAAATAAAAACCAAATTGTGAGTTATTTGAAACAACTGTACTTTTACTAAGAAACTCAACCAAAGGTAGACGTCTTAACCATGCACCACCAAGTAAAATATTAAATATATAAAACAGAATGATCTTATCACAGAGAAGTCAAGTTCAATCCAAGACATGCAGTGAGTTACAAAATGACTCTTCTTTAATACACCAAAGTCAAAAGAGCCAAAAAACAAGCAAAAAAGGTCTCTACCTCTCCAGGCACACAGAGACTTGATTGGCTAGATCTTTGCTTTGGGTGCACTCCAGCTGGTGAATGAGACAATTGAACTGGCCCAGTAACTGTAAGAAAAATGAAACCATCTAGCCACAATGATACTAAAAGCACCAAATGTATCCAAGTCAATAAAGAGCAAATACTACTTGAGATTAAATTTTCATCTGATCTATATTAATGCTACATTACAGCAAAGGCAGTTTCTGGAACCAGAAACCATACTCAAACCAACTACAGCCTTGCAGTCTACCTTACCCAGTAGAGCTGCTGGGCCTGCTGCTGAAGCGTCTCCTCTTTAAGCTGACAGATGAGATCGACTTGTTCATACAGCCACACCTCGCGGCTTCGAAGGCATTCCAGGTGACGACTTATGCAGCTGTGAATCTGGGCTTTGACCTAGGAAACACACATATGTGAGCTTCACTAGTGGTTTAAGCTCAAAGAATAGTGTTTTCCACAGAATGGTGAGGTTCTTAAAATCCTGGGGGTCGCAAATCCTTTTGATTATTCAATGGCATGTATGGAACGTCTCCCCAGAAAAAGGCATACATTCAAAATTTTGCCTTTAATTTCAGGGTTTAGTGTCCCAAAACCCAACTCTCCAACCACCAAAGCTCCATGAACTCAGTTCAAGAACTCCAGCCATAAAGGCATATCTAACTCTAAAATCCTCCTTCAACACCTCTCTTAAGAGGATCAGGTTTATTTTGGGTGTCCTAAAGTTATCAAGAGAAAATACAAGGATATGTCACGTTACACAGATACCCCTCAGTTTTTCACTTAATTTGAAAACCTATAGTTTTATAAATTCATCAGTGGAATAAGACAAGAATATTTATTTAACAGCTAGCTCTTATCTCTTTTGTCACCTTCCAAATCAGTAATACATTGACAGGAGGCCAATTAAGTAAAGAGATGCACCACTACATGTCAACAGCCAGAAGACAGTTCACTAAAATTATAAACTAAATGTTTCTGGAAACATACATAGTGATTAAAAAGAAGGATAAATATAAAAATCCTAAGGAAGAAAATCATTATAGCTATAAATCATCCATGAGAACCCACATAAGAAACTATACTCTAAAACACCTCTTCCGGTGTAGTAAAGTATTTCAAAGTCATGTAACGCTTGGTCTACCCACTCACCAACAGGATGCTATGAGGCCAATGGAAGGAACAGAATTCGTTCTGGCTTGCTCTAACAATTAAGTCATTTACAGAACCATGCCACCACCAAAATCACGCCAATACCCAGTTAAAAGATGGTAGGGGTCATGTTGAAGTGCCACCCTTTATGCATCAAGGACACAACTAAGCAGTTCAATGAGGTAATAAGCTCATTCATTTTGTTACTTTTTAATTGGTAGTAATGCTTGGCACGGGGGCTACACAGAGAAGCCATCAAAAATGCATGCTGAACTGAATTCTCTAAGGTGGTACAAAAGTTTCCAGACTCTTCTAACATCTGCTTTATTTTCCCTTTGGAATCAAAGGCACCCACATTTCAGGCAGACCATGCAAGGCATGGGGTGAAACTTTTTGGTTGGGAGAAGCCAATCTCCTGGCCATGCTTTAAACCAGCCCTGTGCTAAGCGTTCAAACAAGGGAAAAGACAAGCACACGTCACACCTCTCGCAAGTTATCTTTAATTTGCTGTTCAGCCCGGAGAACTCCACCAATAGCAAGCTCCAAGTCCCTCCGTGCATCACAACACCTCAAAAGGGGTTCTCTATTACTGGAGCAGCCACTCTCGTCCTGTGAGGTACTCATTCTGCTCACCATTCCTTTAAAAGAAAAAAAAAAAAAGGAACAATCCAAATTGCACCATAATTACAACCAAAAGCCACCTTACAATCATCCCCCAAATGATCATTCCAACCAGCTCCCTGTTACTACTTAATTACTTCCAACAGAGCATAACACTCTTAATAAATACTGCCTCATCTTCCTCCCCTCAACCTGCACCACCACTACTGTGTAGTTCCTACCCCCCAGATTCTATGCATCTACTGTACACTTTACGTATGAACAGATTTTCTGAAAAAATACACTGATTTTCCCAAATTAAGAGGGCATACAACCTCCCAAAAGTTTAAAGAACACTAGAGTGTAAGTTTCCATTTACATAAATAAAGTCACAGGGGGCATGTGTTCTTACAGATTTAGAGGTAAAGACTAAAAGGTCTAGAAAGACCCATGATTATTTTAAAAAGAAGCTGCAAAAAAAATTACCTGATAAACAGAGTTTACAACAGTTTGGATCTGACATATACCTAAAATTATTGGGAGGTTTAAATTTTTAACTTATCCTTTTTTTTTTTTTAGGAAGAACTTAGGGATGGCTTCATAGCTAAAGAATGTAACTCTAAAAAACAATTTCATAGGATTCTGACATAAGGGAGGTACTTAGAGAAATCTGTGTGGGAAACTAGAGAATTTTCCAACAGGTTTAGCTTTATGGGAGAGAAGAAAGAGAAGGGGAAAGAATACCACAGAACCCAAGATATAATGACATGAGACTGGGACAGAAGACTGTCAGAAAAGCAGCAAAGCAAAGCTTGACTAACACTGCTGGGACAACAGTCGGGACAATGAGTCCATCCGGATACATCCAGAATCAGAGGTGGTTTCTAAATACATAAGAAAGCAGTGGCCACTGTTGCCCAGCATGTTCACTAAGCCCTGTGACACCAAAATTATTTCCTTCTTGGATAGTTTTACTAAACCAGCCAGTCAATGTAATCCTATACACACGATCTATCTGGACGACAGTAAGACTTGTGACAAGGTTGGATACTATCTTTGTGGACAAAGTCAACATGAGTGAAACAGAAGGACAACTAAGTTGAATCATAAGATTATTTTTTACAAAGTACTCAAAGGATAACGGAGTGAAGCCACGCTGTCAAGTTTTTAGAGATATGCCCATTTCCCCAGTTACTCAACTGTTTACCCTAACTGCTTGGATGAAAACACAGAAGGCAGATATTAGAGTTAAAGATAACATGAGGCTATAACAGAAATAGATTTCAAAACAATCTACATTGCTGTTGAATCTTACAAAATAAAACGGAGATTTTTTTAAGTTGAACAGGGGAGGACAAAATGGAAGAGAATAAATGTTTTTAAAAGGATGGAGACTTTTAATTGAAAGCAAGCTCTATGAGTCAGCAGTGTGCTGGATCTCAGGGGGAAATGACTTACACACTATTTGACTACCTTTACCAAAAGTATAACGTTTGCCACAGGACTAACCCATTCCATGTTTATTAGGCTAATTTTGAAATTCCTTTCTGAATAACAAACTTTAGAAAGAGGCATTTAGAAAGAAAAGAAAGAGGCCTCGAAACCATGAAAAATTTCTCTAGGAAGGGAGGCTGTTTAGTCTAGATAAGTCTCTGAGAGGACAAGATTACCATTCTGAATATTTACAGACCCTGTAAAACAGAATTAGACTTGTTCAGAATAACCCAAAGCGGGTAGAGGAGGATTAATAAGAGACATTGGAGGCAACATCTGAAAAACCTTCCTAACAGTCCTGAAGGCAATGACCTTCTCAGAGAAGCAAGCCAGCTTTCAGCTGACAGAAGTCTACCCAGCATAGAGCCATCCCGGTGGCTAAGTGCTCGTCTGAGACACAGGGAACGCTGCCCTACACTGCATCTGCAAGCCCGTTTAGGGCCAGGTGGCTGGCTACCCAGAAGCTCAGAAGGGCCAAATGTAGTGTGATTCCCAACCCTCAGAAATAGAAAATGGGGGGAAGAAGCCCAATAGGCTTCCTTTTGACCATCTCAGTAAAAGAGTCACATTCAGGAACGAGAGTTCCTAAAAAAAAAAACTGAAAGATCATGAAACTTTCTAACTTCCCCTTGTTACTTTGTTACCACAGTCTGTTTTCCCATAATGATCTCTAAAAAGGAAGGGCTTCATTAACTGGATTTGACAGGAATCCCCTTGGGAGATTTTTTCCAACTCTTGAAACACCAGCTGTAGCTACTTTGATACTTTTTTTTTTTTACACCGTAAGTGGCCCTGTTTTAAGCACATCTGTTAGTGTACACTTGGTGCACACTGTAGGAACTATGAAAAATACCTGCATAATGTGAGAAAAATGCTGGCTCATATTCGGAGAGTGGAGGGTCACCTCATTACCACAAGTAGCTTCACTCTGCACTTAAGTTAGTTATATGCAAAGCACGTTTAGCTGTCTTTCAAATGTATTAGCAACTTTCACCTGCGCCAAATTTCTCATTCTTAGGTCCTCACCATTTATATGGAATGCCACAATGCCTGGCAAAGTGTAAAATCTAATCAATAAAGTTAAATTGAAACATTGCTTCACAATGTCAAAAAACCCAGAGCTCTAGATCATGTGGGAGACAAACTTAAATGTATACAGTGCTGACTTACAAAGTAAGTCTTCTCAAGTCAATCACAAGGACTATTCAACTGCCTGTAAGAACAGAATACAGCAAAAGTACACAAATTGGATTTTGCCTTTATCAGCTATGGACAGAAGGTAGGATGAGAATTAAAAGTTACAAAACTGATTTTTTCCCACATATTTATCCCAGGTTTTCAAATTTAAATGACTGTTATCCTTTCAGTAATCTTGTTAGAATTAGAGTCTCTGGAGCCCATTCTTCAACCACTAAAAAACCTGTTTCATTTCTTTATGGCCAGTCTCAGGATGCTTATCCCTTCACTGCCCTTGGCTCGGCCCCTTTTCGCCCCTGGGGAGCAGTCAAGGGGCAGTCAGCTTCCACAGCCTAGATCCCAAGAAAGGAGATGTGCAAAGGCCCGCCTTCTTGTACTGCAGTGAGGAGGAAGCCCTCAGAGCTGTAATAAAGAACTCCATCACATGGGTGAATTCAAATCACCGTAAGGTGAAGCCTGGCTAGCTTTATGAAATGTCACCTTCAAAGAGATTAGTATGAGTTACCTAGCTCACATGGTCAATTTCAACAATTCACCATTTGTTTCAGGTCCAAGAGCCAGTGTAGGGTGATAGTTAAGAGACAGAGTAATGACAAACCACAACTCTAGCTCCATCTGCAACCTTGAGACCCATGAGCTAGCTACTTAACTTCTCAAGGCCTCAATTTCTTCTGGAAAAATGGAGACAACGACAGTGGCTACAGAGCGATGCAATGAAGTTAAAGTGAAACAAATCTGCCTGTAAGCACTTAACCCAGCCCCTGCACACTGCACTTTCTAACATTTTGGTTGTTACTGTTACTAGGTTTAGCTGAGTTATGGGGACCTTAGGAACCTCTACCTTTGGACTACAGAAAGCAACACTGAAGCTAGAAAAGCTTTGAAGTGAGGAGGCCCTGACTTAGAATCATTTAGCCATTAATCAATGCTATGACGTTGGACCATTTGCCCTTTGGAATCTAATGTCCTAATTTTAAGTGAAGATAACAATACCTACCTCATAGACTTAGGGGTAAGATGTAGTGTTTGTTTAATAAATATTAGCTCCCATCTACTCTTTCACTATACAACACAGCAAAAAGGCAAGTTGTTTTTACAGCAAAAACTCAATAGTTTAAATCCTCTAATATATCCCAAGTATGAATACTTTTGCCTGTTTTCTTACCTGTAAGAAGATTGGACCAAATCAGATCTAATTCTAAAACTCAAATCAATGAAAGACTACTAAAAATGTATTTTTCTCTTCACCTTTATAGTCTAAACTACTGCCCTATCACCTTCAAAAGAGGAGTGTCTTAAATGTGTAATTTCTGAGACAAAGTTAAAAGTTTAAGTGCTTTCTAAAACTTAAGGACTCTTGGATTCTTGGATTCCTGTTCTAGGTTTAGGGGGAAGGAAGAAATGGAGAAGAAAACCAAATGTCCCTCAAACAAATAAATAAAGCTCCAGGTTTTCCTCAAAGAAGAGTTCCACAAACTATATATGCCATACTTGCACAATGCCTTGCACAAATCTAGTTATGAAATCCTAAGATCATGAAACCAGAATTGAGCAACTAAACCACAAACGAAGCTAAGTCTTTATCATACGGTTTAACCATAAAATTCCCAAAGAGCTATAATCTTCTTGTGACCAAAATAAACCACAATTTAAAGCTGAAAAACACTTATCCATCTCTTTAGTAGATGACTCTTACTTTATAGATGAAGCCACAAAGGCCCAGATAATTTAAATGACTCACCTAAAGGGCCAAAGCCAAAACACATAGACTTGGGTTTATAACTAAGGTTTAGTCCTGGATTCTCTCCCCCTGACCAATTTGTTCTTCCTTTAGTGTATTACCACCCATAAACTATTTTTATTTGCCAACACTGGAGACTAAAGTGAACATTCCAATGGATTACTATCGGAACACCCTCCATCAAGAATCTCAGTCCATTCTCATAGTCTTCAATAAAATATAACAATTTTTCAGAACCTTCTTCCTTGGTTAATACTAACAAAAATAGTACCCTTGCAGGTCATGGTAAGCTGAGAATAATCAAAACATTTCCAAGTATGAAGGTCAGGAGCAAGAGCCCTGAGTTCTGATCTCACATCTTACAATCACTCCGTGTGCCATTCCTCTGGTCTGTCTGAAAGAAGACTTAGACCATGTGTGGTTTCCAACTGCACCTTCCAGGTCTCACTGTTTGTCCCCTTTCCCACCTGGCCCTCCTCTCCAAAAAAGATGTTCACTTTTTACTGTTTTCTGAGCATCTGAATCATTGCTAGAAGACCAAGCCCTTAAAAAAAATTCACAGGATACGTATTATGCTCTATGGATTACTAAATTCGAAATACTAATTGTCAATTTGGTTATCTTGGATGAGACAATATATATTAAAACAATTGTACAAAGTTTCAGGAAAAAAATTATAAACTATAAAACAGTAATAGTCCGCATTCAACTTTACCTTGAGACATTTCTTTACTGGACACGTTCTTTCTTCTGTCAGTTTTAAAAAATAAGTTTTTTTAATAATCATAATTCTTTAACTCAAAAGTTATATACACATATTTTATCCTAGCCCTTTAATTCTTTAACAAACAGCTTCTAAAATTCAGGATCTGATTCTCCATAATTTTTTAAAAACCACGTTAAATAAAGGTTAATGCCTGAACAGACATAAACAAAATAAGGTAATAATAAATTCACGATTGCCTATTTTAAGATCGTTTAACTCTTCAGACCTTACTGCGCTCAGATTTATCTACCTTAATACATGTAACTATGAGCACTCAATCCCAGCGTAACTTTGCGAAGCAATAAATGAAAACTGACCACAAAACTGGCCATTACCACCTAATGCCAAGTAAGGCGTTTCTAGTTCAAAACCAACAGTGACTCATGCCACTCTCCAGGTTCCCCAACACTCGAAGAGCACACTCGCCCGAAGCAGCCTGGGTCGCGTCCCCAAAGGAAGCCGCAGCCGCGCGTTCTCTCTCGGTTTCAGAGCTGGCACCGCAACCGCCCAGCACGCATGCGCACAGCCCCAGCCTCAGGGCCCACTCCCGGCCCGGCAAGGGCCTGAGCTGCCGGACGTACCTCGCAGGCCAGGTCCCCGCCGCGCGAGCTGCCGGGCAAGCAGGAGGCCGCTTTATCCGGCACCGGGGTGAGGAAGGACCCCAAGCCGGCAGGCCGCGCCCCGCCCCGCCCGCGCGTCTGGCCTGGGGCGGGCGGGAGTGCGCACGTCGGCGCCGGGGTGGGGCGGGAGGCCCCGCCCACTCGGGCGGCCCACTTGGCCCTCCCCGCAGTCCCAGGACCCCAGCGTCCCGTAAGGCTCCGGCTTGGCTCCACCTTGGCTCCACCTTGGCTCCACCTTGGCTCCACCTTGGCTCCTGCGCCTGTCGGGCTCCCGACCGCTGCGGGCGAAGCCAGATTGCAGAGCCCCGACAGTCCCCTCCAGCAGCCTCTCCTCAGCCCACCTGCTCCAGTGCTTACCCTGTGTCCACCCTGATCCGCGCCCCAAATCGTCAAGACCTCAAGGATTTAAGGATTTTGCTGCTAATCACTACAGAGAAATAACAAACGTGGTATCAGTCAGGTTTCCGGAGTTATTATTGGAATGTTCCCGACCAGTAGCTCATGACTCCCTCTGAGATTACTACTGTCAGCCTAGCGGGGGTTCAGCCCTCGGCTTTTGTTTCAGGCTCCGACATGTCCTTACATATGTGACACACCTCTACCTGTACCCCCGTGTCTCTGTCTCCCTCTCAAACACACTCCCACATGGCCTCAGTCCAATGCTGCTTTTAACACTCGCGGATGCCTCTCATTCAACAAGTTGCGCACCAACCAGACGCCGAGCTCTATTGTGGATGCTGGGAATACAGTCGTGAAAGACCTACCTGGAGAGGCAGTAATACATAATAGTTAAGAGGATGGACTCTGGATCTAGACCGCTTTGGTACAAAACCTGGCTCTGCCATATAGATGCTGTGTAACCTTTGGCAAGTCACTTAACCAATCTGTGCCTCAGTTTCCCCATCTGTAAAATGAGGACAATAATGAGAATCATATGAATTAATATATTAAAAACCTTTAGGGCTCATCCTGGCACTCAGTAAGTACTTCCTGTCTGCTGATTATCATGCTCATGGTTCTACTAGTTGGATGCCTTTTTCTCCAAAAATAATCCTGATAGCCACTTATCCAATCAGGCCAGAAGACAGAATCTAGACAGCAGTGTCATTCCTTTTAAATCGATTGTTTTAATGTACAATACTTGCTCTTGTCTATGCATATGAAGCTATTTTCATAAACAATAAAAGTAAAGCAAAACCACATGAAAAAAAGCAAAGGCCACTAGACACTAAAGACCACACCTTCAACTAAGCATCCCTCAGATTTCAGATGAACAGTTTATGGAAGCACTGACTTTATCTGTGATGTGCACAGTTTCTGGACTCCCATTTCAGACATTCACTACCAAAAATAATGAGAGAACAATTTCTCTCCTAATTCGAAGTATCTTCATTGGAGAGCATTTTGTGAAGATACAAAAAAAGCTAGACATACTTCTGAATGATGAAAGTTAAAATTTGATAGCCCTTTGTACTTTAAGTCAGTGGCGAGGAAGAAGGAATTCTCAGTCCATAAAAATACGGCTAATGTCAAGAACTTTCATCTCTCCTTTTTTTTTTATTTCATCTCTCTTTTATATGCCCCTACAAAATAGTCACAATGTAAATGCAGCAGGAACTTTGTTGACCATCACCTATATGACCAGTGGTCTCTATGTTCTCTTTAAAGGATTCTGACCAATGCCTCAGCACACTAAATGCTCCAGCTCTCCTTCACTAGAACTGACTTATGATTACTGAGAGTCAGTGTTATTCTGTCAATTTATGACAGCTTTAGTTGTTACTATAATGATGCGATGTATTAAATAGTATATAAACATAAAAAGACTGGGGAGGAAAAAAAATCATAAAAATCTAGAAGAGGGGGAGTATCTAGCTCAGTGGTAGAGTGTATGCCTAGCATGCACAAGGTCCTGGGTTCAATCCCCAGTACCTCCACTAAATAAATAAATTTAATTACCTCCCTCCCCCACGAAAAAAAACAACAAATAGAAAAAAAATCTAGAATTCTGCATTCAGACTTTGAGGCACCTCTTTACTCCCTTAAGCTTTGTTATTTGCCCTTGCATCTTTATGAAATGTTCAGCTTCTAAAGGGGCAAAAGTCATAAGGCATTTTACCTCTCTTCTGCTTCAAGATTTCTATGCTGTCTCAAAACTAGAGAACCATCCACTTCCTAGTAGATTAGTAATCATCTCATCTAAAAAGAGCATAAACTCTCACTCTCCAGTGGCTCCCCACCTACCTTTAGGATAGTCCAAATTTCTTATAAAGGCAATAAAGTTCTCTGTTTTCTGGCTTCACCCTGACCCTGCTTCTATCTCCCCCATACCATGAGCTTCTGGACAGCTGTCACATAGTCCAGGTTGGTTTGCCTTGTCCAGCCTGGCTCTCCCAGCTCCCTGTGCCTGCAATGCCGGTTCCTTCCTTTCTCCTTACCTGTCTGCTTTTCTGACTATGCCTAAGTCACCACCATTATTAAGCCTTTCCTGACCAACCATCCCACTTCTTAGTAGTTTTGGCCAAGAGTTAGGTGCCGCCTCCTCTGGGTCCACTGTAATCTGTAAGTTTCCAGCATGACAGCTATAACACACGTTATCCTTCGTGTTACATGTCTGCCTCCTTAGCCCAAGAGGTCCTTGAGAGAAGGGACCATGTATTATTTGGCTTAGTGCTGAACGGACAGCCTGGTATCAGTATCTTGGCTTTACCCCCTTTACATTCTATTTGTTCTGTGGAATTGGCATAAAGAGAACAGTGTCCCTAGAGTTGTGCAATGTTGTAGCTTTCAACTCAGCAGGGGCTAACTACCTGTTTAATAAACGGATGGGTGAAAAAATGATAAACGAACACTCAAGTTCAGACCAGCCACAACGCGTATGGTATAGTTCTGCTTCAAACATAGGTAATCAACTTGATGTCCTACCAAGTCCTGCATTAATTCAGGGAGGTTTTTCAGTGCTGAAAATGTTTCTAGCGTAACTGTTACTTTCAGTTTTCTTTCAAACAAGGCAAAACTAGCAAAGGATTTGCTACTGAAACCATGATTCCAAGAATGGCACTGAGACAGGCACAAGGTCCAGATGCCAGACCCAACAAAGTTCAGCCACACAGATTCACAAGCACCAGCTGATTTGTGAGTTAAAGGGGAAACATTAACTGTATTTATCGCCAACTGTGGGCAGGGGGAGGGTAGGTTCCCCAAATTTTGCAGTACCACAGAAATTTCAGCTGACATAACAGAAGTTTGGCAGGCTTTCAGACTAGGGCTGCACCCTATCTTCAAATTGAAACTTCTTGCCATAATACAGCCAAGGTTAGGAAAATATGTTATTTATCATAACAATAAAAATACTATTTTATCCCTGATTTTATGTGGTAAACATCTTGTGGTTTTCCCCACATAAGTAAACAAGTAATAAAATATTTCCCCTTCTTTAAAGCCTGGGGGACTAGCAATAACACTAAACTAAAACTCAAAATATACCTGAGATCACATTCTTATGAAGTCTGTAATTGTCCAAGTATTAAAAGACTTTACTTCTTGTCTATGACCAACTGACAAGCAAAACCTTTTAACCTATTTTGCCAGTTATTCATTCCTTCACTGAACCAAATCATCACATGTGTAGAGCGCTCAAGGCAATGCTAAATAAGAGGAATATTTAGCCCCAAACATACTCCAAGTCTCAGAGAAGAACATCTTGATTCCACTGCATGACTGAGCCAAGCAAAACCAGAGATGATGTCTTGGGGTAAGAATGGCTAAGAGAGTTAAAACAAAAAATTCAGAAGTCAGAAGTATTAAAAAAAAAAAAAGCACCCTCAAAATAACTTTTTGTTCACTTGCCAGTGAATCTATCTAATTCAAAGAATAAGGATGACATGCCAGGATCTGAGGTATTGTAGGCTAGGCAGGAAGTTTATAAATTATGACTGTAGTGTTATGGTTTAACGAGCAAAGAAGACAAGCTGAGAAGAACTCTATGGCAGCTCCTCTAACTGACAAACATAGAAACACTACTAGAGCAATTCGCCAGAGCAAAAGTGGCCAACTGGGGCCCCTATCAGCCTAGGCCACCTGCATTGTCCATGTCTTCTATGTGGCAACAATGTATTTAGACATATCTACATTGAAAACAAAGCCAAAGGGATAAATTTGGGAGTTTGAGATTTGCAAATGTTAACCACTATATGTAGATAAAAAATAAATTTCTTCTGCAGAATACAGGGAACTATATTCAATATCTTGTAATAATCTTAAGTGGAAAAGAATATGAAGATGAATATATGTATATATATGTGTGACTGGGACATTATTCTGTATATGAGAAACTGACACACTGTAACCGACTACACTTCAATTGAAAGCAAGCAAGCAAGCAAGCAAGCAAGCCAGCCAGCCAGCCAGCCAGCCAGCCAGCCAAAAAGTAGCAGGAAGAGTAATAAAATGGCCATGGAAATCTACAGTTCCTTCATGAAACTGAACTTTACCCCAATCATTATATACATATTGGTTGGTCCCTTATTATAGACCCTTTAGACTTGCAACCTAACTGGTATCTATACGGAGGCACTGAATTCACTGATTCCAGTAAGACTCAGAAAGTGCTCTCTGATCTAGCAGCACATTCCACTGCATATCCTGCATAGTGACAAGTCTTCATTCTCTGAGGCTGGGTATACTTTTTTGGAAAGAGGTCAAAGATCAATATATGCAAAGCACTTAGAATAGAAGAGCTATGTAGGTATTAGCTATTTTTATACTTTTGATAAGAGAATGGGGTATGATAATAAAGGAGGGCTTTTTTTTATGTAGTTCATCAGTGAAATAAGTCACCCTCATCTCTCTCCAGGACTCCTGCAGAAACCTCATTACTGCTGCCCACTCCTCCCCTCCTCTTTGCTCACTCAGTCCAGCCACAATGGCCTCTTTGCTGCTCCTCCCACATACTAAGGATGCCTCAGGGCCCTTGCATTTCCCTCCAGATATCCTGCCCACTCCTTTTCTTCCTTAGTGTCATCTTTCTCACTAGTCTACATAAAATAAGTCTTCCTTCCACGTGCTCCCCCTTCATATATTTTATTTTAAAATTATATCCATAGAATTATTACAATCTGACATGTAGAAACAATTTATTTTCTGACCTCACTTCAGAAAACACACTAGAAGGTATACAGGCAGAGACTTTCTCCTTTTGTTCATTGTAATACAGGCAGGGACTCTGCCTTTTTTATTCATTGTAATACAGTAGGTGTCCCAAGAAATATTTGTCGGAAGAATGAATTCAGTAAGTATTTAATGTATCTATGTACCTATGTGCCAAGCCTTTTCTTTTTAAACACATTATCTCATTTGGTCCTCACAAAACTTTAAGGCAGATACACATTATCATCACAATTTTAAACACAGAGACACTAAGGCTTGACAAGGTTACATATATTACCTACAGTCACAGGCTTCCAAGTAAAAGAACCAAGATTTAATCCCAGATCTGAGTCTAAAGCTCCAACCACATGTACGGATGTATGTATGTATAATGCATGTTGAAGGGATCCTTTAGGTATTAAGAGTTTATATATTCATTCAACAAATATTTATTGAGTGCCTAAGCTGACACATACTGTGATAGACCCTGAGGGTGCAATGGTAAAGTGGCAATTTAGAGGAAATTCTGTGTCACTGAGTCACCAAAAACAAAGAAAATTATAAGACTTTGAAATAAGAGACTGAGATTTAGAAGCCCATCAGCAGCAAAAACGACTGGCTCTGAATGCTTTCTAGTGTGCTAACACTTACTTAATGAGGGAAATTATCATAAAACCGGTTCCAAGAAGCCAGCGGGGGAGGGATATGTGTCAGAATAGCCTGTGCAGTTTTATGAAGTCCCTACACAGGCTTCTAAGACTGAGGCACAGCTAAACTGACTTAATCTTAATAAAATGGGGGTGGGGAGTCCCATGTAAGTCTAAAATAAGATATCTCCTCCCTCTCTGAGAATCACATTTTCCTTTCCTTACATAGCTCACCATGCCTTTCCACTTCTGAAATACCTCTTTGCCCAAAAGTAGTAATGTCATTGTAGAAGTTTATTTAGACACAAAATACAGTACAATAAAACTTTAGACCACTAGGATTTTTTCCCTAGGGACCCAAGGACAAAAGATCCACAGAAAAGGGGGAAGAAGTGAAATGCAAGAAATGTTACCATACTAGACTTTACATGCTATACCTCACTTAACAAATCCGCAAGCTAGCAAACCTTCAAAGAGCAAACCAAGTAACTTGCACCATTGTAGCATCTGGGTAAGTCTTCCTCAAAGGTTCTGAGGTTCTTTAAAGTTCAGAAATGTCACACCAGCACTCACGTGCAGAAATGAACCAACTATGACTACCTGCCCTTTCCTAACCCAGGTAGTAACTCAAAGTCCCTACAACCATATTTCCATATTACCAAGTGGCTGATGGAAACAGTTATGCTATGGTGAACCTTACCCTGGTTAGAAAACACCACCAAACGGTATGCTGAAAGAGCTCTGCCTTTATGGTGAAAAGACTCTATAGACTAGCTCTCTGCCTTCACCATTCTTGATCGCGTCATCCCTATTATATCACGTGGCACCTAAGACAATATAAGTATTGTTCCTGCCACAAGAATTTAGTTCATGAAAATAAGGGCTGTGTCCTTTTTTTTCTCATTGCTATACCCTCAACACCCTGAACACGTAGGCGCTGAAAAAACAATTGTTGGTGCAATGAATCTATGAAATTGCAAGCCTCGCTCTTCTCATCTGTAAAAAAAGAAATAATCAAGCTATCTTTCGAAATTGTTGGGAGAATTACTTGTACGATACGGTAAGTAACGCTGTGTTGGCAGGTAGAGCCCCCCCTCCCTAATTATCTTCTTCGCGTTTCCATCCAACAGGCTAGGAATGCATATACTCTGGTCTCAGTCGGGAAAACGGGCCCCTTCTCGCTCCAAGAGACCCAGGCGAGAGCGAACAAAAACTTGGAGCTGTCACACCCGAGGCCGGAGGGGTAAGAGGGGCGGGCAGGCAGGCGGAGGTGGTCCCCAGGCTAGCGTGTCTCAAGTATTAGAGGGGAGGACAAACTGGGGCGGGGCAGGGAGAAAGAGGTGGCCCTCGGGCCGAGAGAGCCGAGGGCCGGGGAGAGGCGGACCGGCCCGGGCCGGCGGGCAGGCAGGAGGAGATGGCCCCCGGGGGCTAGCGGATCGAGGGAGAGGCCGGCCTCCAAACGCAGGCCCACACAGGGCTCGGCCGGCCGGGAAAGCGGTCATGGCGCCCCAGACCAACCCGCGGCGTGAGAGCAGGAGAAGGCACACCCGCCCGGCTGACCACTCCGGTTCTTACCACCTCCGAGTGCCGCTTCCGGGGATCCGAGAAGACCTCCGTGGACAGAGACACAGCCCGAAAAAACCCAAGGGCCGAAAAGGCAGAACTCTCGCGAGAACCCAACCTTCTTCCCACGCCTTACACAACACGTTTGACAGTCTCGCGAGATCGCTACTTGGGTCAGCCCAAGGTCCTTGTCCGCCCTCCAGAGGGCGCAGAGCGCAGGCGCATACACTTTCCACAGCTCCAACTCAGGGTCCCTTTGCCCTTCCGGAATAAATAAGATTAAATGGAAGAAACATTTGCTGAAGGCAGGCTCTGTAACGAGTACTTTCCTAAGTGATTCTCTCACACCAAATGTCCTCACAAATACTCACAGATACTATTTAGCCTTAACGTACAGATGTAAAAATAAATGTTAGAAGACACAAAAGGACAAATATATGATTTCATTTATATGAGGTACCTAGAATTGTCATATTTGTAGAGACAGAAAATAAAATAGTTGTTGCCATAGACTTGGGAGGATGGCAAGTTCTAGATATGAGTGTGGTAATTGTTGCACAGCAATGCGAATGTACTTAATATCACTCTAGGGTACACTTAAAAATGGTTAAAATGGTAAATTTTATGTTATGTATATTTTACCAAAATTTTTAATAAATAATTAAATAAATACACGTATGTCTGAGATCAGATTCCAAACTCCATCATCTGACTTCACAGCATAGGCTTGTTTGCACCACATCACACCACACGATTTTCTACTCTGCTTTCCACCATTCTTTACCTCCCCTCACAATCTGGCAATATCCACATTGCAATTTTATTTTTTAATTTTCAATTATTTATTTATTTATTATGACCAGATGTTAAAATAAAAGTCTTACTGTCTCAGTTTTGACAGAGATCCCCAATACTTGCTGTTAACTGCTCCCCACATTTCCCAGCAAGATGAAGGGCCATCTGAATAGGATTTGCAAAGGAGATGATCATAATAGGGTTTTACGTGACCGGTCCAAGAATAACAAGAAGAAAGTCTATCTCAACAGAAAGCAATAGAAAACAGGTTCAGATACAGACGCTAAAAGGGCAGTCATAACCGATGATTGGGAGGGGAGCCCTGGAGAATAAGGAGCAACAGGGAATGTTGAAGGAGCCCACAAAAGCCCCAGGAGGAAGTAAATCATCATAAACACTGCCCCAGGCAGATGGAGCCAAGACTCAATCAAACCTTTGAAGCTGCTTTTCCTCATTCCCTCTTCAATTCAGATGCAGATTATGGATTGAGATCTTTCTGTAGCTAAAAGTGACCGAGGCACTTTTTTATTATCTTAAGAGTGACCAAAATCTAGGACCTGCCTAGATTGCTCAACTAGTTCAAGGTATGTTTGCACAGTAGGGTTAGAGGGCAGAGAGAAAATAAACTCGTTACTGATTGCCCACGATTGTTCAACAGAGGACTGTCTGCTTGCTTGTGATCTGTCACGTATACACACACCCAACTCTAAGCCCTAGGAGAACAGGGACCTGGTCTCTCTGGTTCACTACCGTATCCTCGGGCCCACATTACCACCAGCAGTCAGTAAAAACCTGCTGAGTGAACAAATCAGCATTGTCGCTTTTTTAAGCCTCTAAGTCCTTAAGGCTTTTTTTTTATTGTTGTTGTTATTGTTTTGTTTTTGGTTAAAATTGGTGGGGGGGGGTCTTTAGGTTTATTTATTTATTTAATGGAGGTACTGGGGATTGAACCCAGGACCTTGTGCATGCTGAACTATATGCTCGCCTCTTAAGTCCCTAAGTTCTGAGAACTGATACCGGAGGCCTGCACCCAAACCATCCTTCATCCACATGGCAGGACCTTTTAATACCCCATTGGGCTGCATGTGGTCCTGGAAGCACTTCTTCCAGGCTATCCTGCTCTAAGCTGCTCTAACCTCAGGCAAACACAGATGTCTGTGAGGGACGCAGCAGGAGGACACGCTCTGAAGAAGCAGAAGGAAGGATGAACATGAAAATCTCCCAGAAAATATGGGATCTGATTTCATCTTGAAGACACATTTGTTTTCTGAATTGTTCACCAGATAGTGGGGCATGGGGGCAGCAGAGAGCAGATACAGCAGAAGCAAGAGAAGCAGCAGCAGTGGTCTCGAGTTGGGGAGGCACAGTGTTCCACTGGAGAGGAGGGAAAATGTTATAACGTTCATTCACATTGGTTTTTGTCCCCTTTAAATGTTTGCGTGCTTTCTAATGTGCATTATATCAATGCATGCATAATTTATAAATTAAAAGTATACACAAATTCAAGTGTTTGCTCAAAAAAGTTTTTACTGGTAAGTAGGATTACGCAAGCATAGACTTATAGAGGCCAGAGGAGGATGAGATCTGGCTGGGAGTTCTGGGCCCACGAGAAGCACATTATAACACCCATTGGCTGACAGCACAGGGATTTTCTGGGTTGTCGCGTTCCACTACTGTATAGCTGCACGTCTCCTTGTTGAAGACTTTCTTGCACTTTTCTGTGTCATACTCCACAGGTATAGCAATACTGTCATTGAGACAAAAATAAGACCTGTTAGAAGGAATCAGATGCCCAGCCTCCCCAGGGCCCATTCTGTGCCAGAAGCAGCCCATACTCCAAGTGTCTGGGGTGACTCTCACCGATTTAAGGTCACCCCTTGGCTGGAAACCTCAAAGTGCCACCTTCAGGACCGTGCACCCAAATACATAGAACCTGGTCTGTGAACACAGACTATTTTAACATTTTGCTAAATTCCATTCTGCACGCACAGGACCACAGCAAGTTCCGACAGGCTCAGAGACAGAGCTGAGCTCCTCTGGGGTCTAGTACTTGCTCCAGCCTAACTCGGCTTATCCTCCCTGCTCAAGAAGTGGCCACTAGGTGTCAGTTACTGTCCCAGGCTAGAAGGACACACAACTGGCATAGAGAAGGCATTAAACATTCATTACATTAATGACTTTACGTTCAGGAGCTCATTTAATTCTTATGTCCCCGTGATTATCCCTATTTTACAGTGAGGAAACTGAGGCTCAGAGAGATTAAGAAACTTATACAGGGTCACACAGCTGGTATGCAAGGAAATGGAGATTCAGACTCAGTTACTCTGACTCCAGCATTGAGCCTCTTCCCACTTCACTCTTTTTCTACACTAGGTCCACAGGACCCCTAGAAGAGGGTCATATTGATGTGGCTGTCATGACGCAGCAATGACCAGGGTAGGGAGTGTCAAATCCGGGTGCCACGGATGCTACATTCTGGAGATGTACTCCCATGTCAGGGAGGAATGGCTCACTAGGCTTTAACCTGGCCGACACAATCACACTCCACAGTCCCGTTGACACTTGATACAAAGACAATATCAAATTTCTGGGGGCGAAAAATCAAAGTCCATTGTAATATGCAGGCACCCAGCCAAGGCAATACCTGTGAACTTGCTTCAGGCAGCCAGACATACAGTTTCCTGACCTGGTGTTCCTCTTGCTCCCTTAAGCACTTAGCAGGGCGCATCTCAACAAATGTATTCAGAACTTTCAAGGCACTTAAACTTCAGCAGCACTTGTATGTTCTGATTCTGGTCAAGCGCTCAATCTTCTTTCTGCTCCCTGGTGGTATCATGAGATTCTCAGAGGCACTTGCCAAAGTTCAAATTGCTTAACCTCCTATAGATTCTGACTCAGTAGGTTTGGGGATGGGCTCCAGGAATCTGTATTTCATCAACTTTCCCAGATGATTCTGTGATTTCAGGCAAGTTTGGGAAACACTATTTTATGCCAATGCCTCTGTCACCAATGTCAATTCTGTTCTTGCAGAACACTATAGGCCAATAAACAAGATTATATTGTATAGCACAGGGAAATATATACAAGATCTTATGGTAGCTCACAGAGAAAGGAATGTGACAAGGAATATATATATATGTTCATGTATAATTGAAAATTTGTGCTCTACACTGGAATTTGACACAACATTGTAAAATGATTATAAATCAATAAAAAATGTTTAAAAAAAACAACACTATAGGCCAAGTTTGACATGAAGACCTCAGATGGGTTTGGGGGCGGGGGTAGGAAGGAGTGGAGATGGACTGGCTAGTTTGGATGTAGCTGCCGAGGAAACAGGAAAATTAGGGCCATGCTGCAAGTACTCTCTGATTTATTGGCCCAAGTACCAGTGTGGCTTTGGTGTCCACAATCACCCAGCAGAAAAACACCTGCTTGACCCTTGGGCTGACTTGAGTTAAACTCAAGCAGTGAAGCAACTTCAGGTTTAGAATACAAAGCTCACTCACTCCACTCCTCACATCATTCCCTCTGCCTGTGTTCAGAGCCACTCCTGTTCTTGCAAATGGCCACAGACCAAGCAAGGCTGAAGTGAAAACCAGCTCACTTCCAGACTAGCTTGGGACTGTTGAGTGTCCTTTCCTGTCTTCAGCAACGCATATGGATATAGGTATTTAATAATAAAGATATTTATTGAGATTCAAAAATAAGTTAAAAGAAATGAGACTGAGGTGGAAACAACCCAAATGTCCATCAACAGATGTGTGGATATACAAAATGTGATTGAAACATTATTCAGCCTTCAAAAGGAAGGAAATTCTGAGACATGTTACAATATAGATGATCCTTGAGGACATTATACTGAAATAAGCCAGTATGGGGGTTCAGAATAAGCCTCCCACAAATGTGCCACTTTTGCATGAGGATTATCTTCAGCTAAAGACAGTAGACACCCTGCAAGTTCAAGAGAAACTTCTGCTCCCCACCCCCAACTTCCTAGGAGAATTTAAATTGAGGATCCTTCCCAGAAAAGAGCTACTACCAGAGGTAAATTGTATCTAAATGGCCCCATCTATGTGTCAGAGTAAATATCTAATTACCAAACACCTATTCTTAATCTCACCATCCTGTGAATGACCCTCCTGTCCTTGGAAGCCTCAAGCCCCTCTCCCTTCCTTAGCTCAGATTGGCATATAGACTTCATTTTACCTGCTTTTCAGGATTCTGATTCTAAACCTCTCATGTGTGTGGCATTCCCATATATATGAAATTAAACTTGATTTTCTCCTATTAATCTATCTCATGTCAATTTAATTCTTAGCCAGAAGAACCTAGAAGTGTAGAGAAAAGTCTTCTTCCTTCCTGATAACCAGTCATAAAAGCACAAATACTTGACAATTCCACTCAGGGTTGTCAAAATCATAGAGATAGAGAGTAGAATGGTGGTTGGCAGGAACTGGGGTCGAGAAGGAAGTGGAGAGTTGTTGATTAATGGACACGGAGTTTCAGTTTGGGAAGATGAAGAAGTTCCGGACGCGGATGGTGAAGATGGGTGTACGAAATCGTGAATGAACTTAAATGCCACTGATTTTACTTTTAAAAGTGGTTAAAATGCTAAATTTTATGTTATGTGTATTTTACCACGATTTTTTAAAAGAAAAGAAAGAAAGAGGACTGAAAACTCAACTTCCTTCAGGATGGGATTTTGAAAGAAGGAGAAACCGTTCCTTAGGCAGCAGCCCAGCAGCGGCTACACCCTCTTCTTGCCCTGCTGGCTTGAGACTTACAGGCTGCAACAGTTAATTCCATTCTGGCTGCAAGAACACTCTTCACAGTTCTCCGTCTTCCACTGGGAGTTCAGAGGGTGTGTGATTCCATCGAGATCCTTGCATTCTAAAAGAATACAGGTGGCATCATCAGTGGGGTCCCCAAATCATGCAACCAGAACAAGGCCCCTTGTGGGGCACTGGGGCCAGCCCCTGCCCTCTGCACCCCTCCTAGAGATGAAGAATCTCAATGATTTTAAAGTCATCTCAGAAAAGTGCTCTTGTGTTCACTCATGGCTCAACTCCAGGGCAGCTGAGCTCATGCCACTGGTCATGTTTTCTTACAGCAAGCTTGATTCCATCCAGATTTGGCTTCAGAACAGACATTTCAAGAGGAAATAAGCCCCTCCCTCTTTAATCAGTTAGCTATTATGAGCCTAATGGTACTTAGGGTGATTTTTTTTTCCCGGCTGGATTATCTCCAGATAAATGCCCCATTTCTCCACTTCCTTTTGCTTTGGTTCTCAACCCCAAATTCACATGTGAGACATCTTGGGCATTTAAAAAATTAAAAAAAAAAACAAAACCCTGTGCCAGGTCCAAACCCAGACCAATCAGATCAGAATCTCTGGGCATGGGGCCCAGGCTGCCATATTTTCAGAAAGCTCCCCCTAAATGGTCCAGATGTTTAACAAGAATGAGAACCACTGCTCTAGATCCGAGGTGGTCCAGGTGTGTTTGAGGGCCCAGCGACATCAGCACCACCTGGGACTGTGAGACATGGAGACCCTCATGCCCACTCCAGGCCCATAGTATCAGAACCTATATTTCAGTAGGATTCCCAGAGGGTTTACATGCACATTAGAGTCTGAGAAGTACTGGAATAATCAGTGATTCTCAATCCTAGTTGCACATAGGAGTCAACCAAGAAGCTTTTAAGTGTGTAGCTCCTGGTCTTGAATGGGGCCTGAGCACTGCTAAGTTTCAAAAGCTCTCCAGGCAATTCTCAATTCTAGGATTGAGAAGCACTGTCTTATATAAATGGTTAAGTTGAAGTCCTTAATTTTCCTCCATTTCTATATCTGCCCTAACCCTCTCTCTCGTGTAGATTTAAGGGCATTCATCTGTCAACAGGTTGCATCTACCAGGATGCAATAAAATAATAAGCATTGAAAACTTAGGACTTACCATTAGATCCAGAGTTCTGGTTAGGGATGATAAAGCACTGAGTACTGCATAAAGTCACAAAGGTGGCTAAAACCACGAAGCTGACCAGAATAGCATTCTGTAATGGGAAGAAGGGTCAGGGAAGGAGAACGAATGAATTCAGTAGGTAAATACTGACTAAGTGTCCTGTATGGAGACCCCTGCAGGGTTCTGACAGGTGCTTTGAAGGTGGAGCTGCTACTCTCAGGTAATCTAGCAGAGGAGTAAGGCCTACAGAAGTTACTAAAATCAACTGGAGAAAAACCTAAATGGGAGTCAAATGTCATAGAGCAATAATGAAAGTGTGCAATTGTATTACAGAGGAGATTCAGGAAACCCTTGTGGGTAGGCAATTTTTAGCTGCTTTGCAGAGTATGTATAATTTAAAGGACAGAAATGAGTGAAAGAGTTCAGGAATATAATAAGACATTGACAAAGATACAGAGACAAAGAAAACACAATAGGAGACTTGCTGGAGCTAACTGGGTTAGTTGGAGTCTTAGACCACAAGGCTAAGAACTGCATTTTCCAGATGATAAAGGCATCATTGATGGCTGCATGAACATATCAGCTCCTCTAGGCTAATACTGGATGTGTAGGACAAAGGAAAGTGTCTTGTCATCATTTTGAGATGAGTAAGCTAAGCAAACAAACAAACTTTAAGGTGGAAATTTCCAAGAACTTTTTAAAAAGAAAGATGAGGTGAGGGTACTTATTCTGTAAATTGCCTAAAATTAATTATGAGCTAATGCTACATGAAATAGTGCATTAGTAATGTAAGAATAGAAAGATAAAGGGAACAAAATAGAAAACCCAGAAAGTATGGGTATATATACATATTTATAAACAAATTTTTAAAAATATATGTTTACTATAAAATAAACCTAATCTTTGAAATCTGTAGAGAATAATTATTCAATAAATGGTATTAGAACAAGTGGTGAACTATCTGATGAAGAAACAAAGTTAATTCCCTACTTTAGTTCCCACAATAAAATAAATTCTAAAAGGATTCAAAAGTTACATTGTTACAATAAGATCATAAGCTAATTACAGATACATAGGTAAATATCTTATTCTAAGCATAAAAGAAAAAGAAAATAGACTTGAATATGTAAAAGGTGTAAGTCTTAAACAAAATTAAAAAGCAATTACCAAATTTGAATTTATATAAAGAGTTTTTAAAACATCAATGGGAAAAAGAGAAACATCCTAGTCAAAAAAATGGCAAAGGGAATAAAGTAACATTTCCCACACGCCTGAATAGAAAGGTTAATAAATACATGAGAAAGTTCAACTTACCAATAACACAAGAAATGTAACTATATAGATAAAATAGAATCATAATGGGGTGGCAAGAATAATTATTTAATTTCTAATACCCAGAGGGAAATAGAAGCATATGTGGGAAGTAAAAGGCCCAAGGATGGTTGCCGTTGGAACAATTTTTACAGAGAGAAATTTGATAGTGTATGTCCAAATTCTTAAAACTGTTATTTATAACTGAATCACTTTGCTGTACACCAGAAACTAACACAACATTATGAATCAACTGTACTTCAATTTTTTTAGTTTAAGAAAAATAATAAACTGGAAAAAAGAAAAAAACTGTTTGCAACATTCGACTTCACTTTGTCACTTCTAAGAATTCATCCTAAGAAGAACAGCACAGAGAAAGAAAGAGATAGACTTCTCCTCAAGGATGCTCACAGCCATGGGAAAATGGAAATAATCAAAATGCCCAGGGCTCATTGAGAACATGGTGGTTCAGAAAAGAAACAAGTGAACAGAGGAGGTAAGAGAATATGAAAGGACATGAGCAAATGATAACTATATATCATTAAGTGAAATGATACAATGAACAAAACAATAGTCTAATGTAAAAAGATACATAGAGAGGGAGATGCTCAGATGCTCAGGAAGAGACTGAGGGTTTTATACCACGTTCCAACAAGTGATCTTTGAGTTGACAGATTATGACACTTTTCCTCTTTCGACTTTACCTCTTCTTTTCGAAATTGTTTTCTAAATTGTCCACAGTGAAATGCTTTGATTTTATAACCAAAAGAAATAAAATCCATTCTGACAAGAAACCCTCCATACATTTAGTTTACACCGGAACTTGAGGCTGCACCTGCTCTCTCTGTTTCATTCTTTTGCATAATCTTCACCTTAAGATCATTGTGAAAATCTGAATTCTTTTCTCAAAAAAAAAAAAAAAGACCAGCCTTATTGACAACATTTCTGCTCCCTTCATCCAGAAAGGTGGCCCTTGAGGGTAGTGGTTATCACAGGAATCTTGGAGGTCCGGTTTCACCCAGTCACGGAACAGTGGAATCAATAGGCATGAGCCAGGGCTGCAGCCCAGGGTGAGTGAGAGGTGTAGGATTCCCAGATGTGCCGCAGCTCTGAGCAGAGGCCCCTGATTGAATGACTAGAGGATGGAGTCCAAAAATGGTGACGGGTGGAGGGGGGGAACGAATTATTCAGTTTCGAAGTTAACCAATTGCACTATCTCACAAATAGCCTGCCCCTCTCTCCCCACCCCAGCCTCAGTTTCCTCCCTTGTAAAAAGAGAAGTTCCTCAACTTGAGTGGGTCTCAGAATCACCTAGGTTGCAAATAAGGGACCCCATTCTCAAGCTCATTGAAGAAGGATAACATCAGTGTCTTTGAATTTTTACAGAGTCTCCCAGGTGAGACGCACAAGAAAAATGATGCAAACCAGTGCTGCTTTAATGTGCATATGAATCCTGGGAGATCTTGTTAAATAAAAAGCAGATTCTGCTTCACTGGGGCTAAAGAGTCCTCATTTCTAGCAAGCTCCCAGGCAACACTAGCACTGCTGGCCTGAGGAACTCCCCTAAGCAGAAAGGCTCTAAAGTTCCTTCCTGTTCCGGAATTCTATTCTTCCACCTTCCCTCCCGCTCCTCTTTGCTTCCTTTCCTGTCTTCAGTGAACATGAGCCTCTAATACGTACAGGCACAGAAGATGGCATTTATTCTATTTTCTGGGGTTTTTAAGGGGGAGGAGCAGGGAATGGGTAATTAGGTTTATTTATTTATTTGTTTTTTAAACTATTATTATTTTTTAATGGAGGTCCTGGGGATTGAACCAGGGACCTAGTGCATGCTAAGCAGACACTCTACCACTGAGCTATACGATCCCATGCCATTCTATTTTCTAAATGGTGCAGCTTTATGCCTGGTCTTGGGGTGAAGCAGGCTGGCGATGCCCCTAGAAATTGTGTCACTTTAGGTAAGTTGCTGCTCCTTGGAGAGCCTTGCCCTGTCTGATCCAGAGTCAGGTGTCTTCAAGGGGGTCTTAGGCAGGGCAGGGGCATGGCTTGGGGCCATGGCTTACAAAGTTCACTCTGAGGCTGGAGGAAGGGGTCTGAGTGGAGCAGGGAGGATAGCACTGTTTCCCTGCTATTCCCAGCTCTGTCTCAAGGCAGTCTCTGAGGCATGGCCCGAGAGAGGGCTGTCTCCAACCTCACTTGTCTACTTCTGCCTATTGGCCACTGCCTCCCTCTTCCTTTGTACCAGGAGAGCAGCCCAGTTCATTCCCTTTCACTGGCTCTAGCCAAGGATACTTTTTAAAAGATCAAGTTGGAATTAAAGACAGAAAGGAAGATAAGTTTTTATCGATTCTGACAGAAAATTTTTTCTTAATACAACACGATACAGTAAAAAGGGCGTAGGGTAACGGTTCCCAAACTTTGCTTTAAAATCACACGGGCAGCTTTGAAAAACCCTGCTTTCTCGGGCTTCACTGCAGACCAATTAGATCAGAGTATCTGTGATGGGAATCAAGTATCAGTATTTTTCAACGATCCCCAGGTGATCCCACCGCACAGCCAAGTTTGGGAACCACCAGCCCAGGGAGAAGGACTCCTGGGTTCACAGCTCAGCTCCCCTCCTGGCTCATGGAGAGACCCCCACGGCAGCTTCTTCTCTCCCCAGCTTCAGGTTCCTTATCTGTAAAACCATGCAGTGCTGTAGCTCTGAAATCAGATTTCATTTCACAGATCACTCACTCAGGGCCCCAGATTTAGAGACACAGATGAAACCCAATTGAATCCCCAAATTCCTGGAAGAAATAACAGACTTCAGAGAGCAGAAATGGTGCTAAATTCATGAAGATGTTCCCAAGCTCCCAGACTCTCATTCTACTACGCATTGTATTGTAAGTCATCTATAGAAGACTCTTCACCAGGTCACATTTACTGTTAAATACTCTCCGGCAGAAACACACATCACAGCGTATTAAAATAAGGACTATAGATTCTTTTTTTCCCCTGGCCTTTAGGGATGAAACCAGCTACCTACCATTGTGATGAGCAGGAGTCCTTACAGGCACATGCATCCAGGGAAAGTCATGTCAAGCTTATATAGGAGCTGGCAACCATACATTTGGTGTTGTTAGGAAAGGTAACACGCCAAGGACACAGTCACTGTTTACAGAGGGTTGGTTATCAACAGGAAACTATGGTTTCAGATGATTTATGAGTTATTCATCAATCAGATCTCCACCCCAATTATATGTTTACCCTTGCTGTTCCCACCCTCGATACGCATTTGCCCCTGACGGGAAAGAGCAGAGGAAGAGAATTCCCCTTTCCTGAGCCTTCGCCTCATGCTAGGTGGGTGGTTGGGCGCAAAGCATGTTGTCTGGTTTGATTTCACACACAAAGAAATAGAGGCCCAGAGATGCCAGCCACATAGCCAAGTGGTGAAGCTGGGCTTCAAGGAGGCAGAAGAGTGGTCAGTCCAGTTGGCGGCCTGAGGTCTATTTTGAGAGATCAGAAGTGCCCCAAGCCACTCTCCGCGGTATGAGGACGCAGCACCCTGCAGCCAGGTTTCTCTGGACAGGCCACATGGGCTCAGACAGCCTGGACTTTCTAAAACTCTTCTTGACCCTTAAGTGTTTACTCCCTGCTACTACAAGCCAGCTTTCCTTCTCTTTGTTCCACCGTGCTCTTCCAAAAAACTCTGTTTGCCCTCATCATGCCCACAATGGCCTCTCGGGAGCAGCAACAAACAGAACATCCTGATATATTTCAGGGACTTACCATCTGTGTCAGTTTGCTCCGGCCGCCATAACAAAATATCTCAGACTGGGTGGCTTAAACAGCAGAAATGTATTTTCTCACAATCCTGGAGGCTAGGAGTCTGAGACCAAGTTGTCAGCAGGGTTGATTTCTTCTGCGACCTCTCTCCTGGTTTGCAGTTGATCATTTTCCCCTGTGTCTTCCTCTGTGGGCATCTGTGTCCTGGCCTCTGCTTCTTTTAAGGACACCAGTCATGTTGGATTAGGGCCCACTTGAATGACGTTATGTTATTTTAATTACCTCTTTACAGGCCCTACCTCCAATACAGTCACATTCTGAGGCCCTGGGGCTTAGGATTCCAACATATGAATTTGAGGGGAATATAATTCAAGCCATAACACCATTTAATCCCCAAATGATCCCCCCACAGCTTGCCACAGTGCCTAAAATTTCAACCTGGGTTTTCCTCTACCCACAGAAGTTCGGGTCTCTTGACCAAATGGCTCTCAAATCTCTTCCAAGCTGACCACGGTGATCCTCTCCAGTGCCATCTGCCACGGCTCCTAAAATAAGACTTAGCACCCGGTTGGGGTAGCTCTCCTGCTCCTGTGAGGGGCTGCCTCCCCTCTCACCAGGGGGACCACACACACTTCCGCTTTCACCTGCATACGTTTAAACTGCCTGTCATTGACTCTAAGTTCCTGGAAGTTAGGGGCACAATCATCATCGTTTGTGGCCTCTCGGTTTCTTTTGAAACACCAGGTTTGAAGAATCTCACACGATGTGAATCCCATCATACCTAAGTAGCAGCTAGGACTTGCTGTCCTGGCATCCTTGTCACAGGCTTGTGACCTCAGCTCCACAATCAGACACACTGAGCAAGACCCCCTTAAAGACGACGCATGAAAATTGGCATCACACAGAGCCCCCCAGGAGTGAGTGCTGGTGGAAGACGCTGCAGTGTCAGTGGCATGAGGGGCAGAGGTCTTGCTGGAGCCATCAGCAGTGGGGATGGAAGTGGGGGGGCATCTATCTGGTCTTATGCAACCAAGCCTATGTCTCTGGCCTTCCACAAAGACTGTGAGCTGCCTGTCATCTTTAATAAATTCCTTTCCTGCTTGCACAGACTGAAGCAGGTTTGTCATTTGCAGCTCAGAACTCTGTGACCAAGACAGTGACCATAACTTATTCCTGTCCCTGTCCCATCTAATGACAGCACAGAACAGCCACACAGGACAGAATCACATCTGGTTTAATGCACGAATTCCAGAGCAGGAAAAGATCCTGACGTCAGACAATGCCATAGCTAGAAAGTGCTCACTAGGTGCTGGAAGGAGGGCGCTCCCTGCCTGTGCCCAGAGGAGCCTGAGCAGTGGCTTGTGATGGGGGAGGGATGTTGCGAGCAGGTGTTGGGAGTTCAGGGGGAGGAAGGAACCCCAAATGAGCACCCCTCCAGTGTGTTGCAGCCAGCTCTGTCCAAACCTGCCTGACCCATTTTCAAATGTTCACTGTTCAATCCTATTTAAACTTTCATCTTGGCCAACTGAACAGGCCTTATTTCTTCCTTCATTTATTTGTTTGTTTTAGACACACACACACACACACACACACAGTAGGAAAAAAGAGAACATGGAGGTAAGCAAAAGAAAAAGCTCTGTGGTTGTCCTGTCCAAAGAGAGCTACTGTTAGTGTTTTTGGAGGAGTTCCTTTGAGAGCTTCTTTGGTGTTTTCATTTAGCAGAAGCAAAAATCATAAGCACTTTTTCCCAGGATGGAACATGGTACATACTATTATATACAGATTATAGCATGCCATCCTATAATTTGCTTTTCTTATTTAGCAATGCTGTGAACATCTCTACACATCAATAAATAGAGGTCTGATGACTATTTTTTTAGCACTTTTTTATTGAGTTATAGTCATTTTACAATGTTGTTGATCACTATTTTAATTCCATAGAATGCCCGGGCTCTCATTAATTCCATCAGTCTTCTCTTGTTGGTCACTGTTGTTTCTGACTTTTTTTTAATTAGGGACACTACTATAACTCAATAAAATATATATATATCTGTGACAATGATGAGATTGGGTCAAAAATACGATATTAAGGAAACTTTGGAAAGCAGAAATATTTCACAATTTAAAAAATCATCATTGTTTAAAATGCTTAGAATACGTTCTTTTAAAACAAACAAACAAATAAATAAATAAATTAAGGACACCAAGTTAGAAATTTTAGCCTTTAAATAAAATTTTCCCCACACTTAACGCTAATTTCCTTAGGATATACTCATAGAAGTAGAATTTCTGGATTGGAAGTATTATTATTTCATTATCTGCTAATCTGAAAGGTAAGAAAAGTTACTTCATTTTAATTTATTTTTCTCTGGATGATTGGCAAGACTAGACATTGTTGGTGTGTTCATTGGCCAGCTGTATTTCCTCTTTTGTGAACATCCTGTTCACCTGTGAAAATGAACTTGTAAAAATAGGTTGAACTATTTTTCTATTTTGCTGGTGATTATATTTTTCTTCTGGATGAGTGAATAAGCTCTTAATATATAACAGATATTAATCTTCAATGGTCACATATGTTGCAAATATTTTCCTCACTTTTTCATACTCAGAACACTGACTCTGGAGATTAAATTAGGAATAAGGAGTTTTCCTCATTT
This sequence comes from Vicugna pacos, assembly GCF_048564905.1. NCBI lineage: Eukaryota > Metazoa > Chordata > Mammalia > Artiodactyla > Camelidae > Vicugna > Vicugna pacos. The sequence goes on along the minus strand of NC_132997.1, from coordinate 37,161,058 downwards.
CCATTTTTACCTTTAAAGTGATATATTTTTACATAAGGAGATTTTAAACTTTTACTTAGGTCTAGCAAATATTTATTATATGGTTCTTGCCTTAATTTATCTATGGTTAATAGCTAGAAAGTTCTCAAGAACTCTTTTTGGGGTGCACCACATTTCAGAACATTTTACTTTTAAATAGGTAGGGCATGTATATGATAAAAATATATTTTTTAAAGCCTCTCTTCCACCTGCCTCCCAGACTCTCAGTTCCTCTTGCCAGAACTCCTAGCAATTACTGATTCCTTAATGGTCTATACAAATACGTGTGCACGCACATGCTTCCTGGCACACAATTCACAGCATGTTGCACACACTATTCTGCATTTTACTGCTGTCTCTTAGCGCTCTATTCTTAATATCTGCCTAATAGCTATATAGGATATACAGATATTATAGGATAACTAGTTTCTTACCAATGAGATGACTCTTTAAGTTCCTTCCAAGTTTTGCTCTTACTAACCATGTGGCTACAAATACATGTTCACATGTCTTTGAGTCCCATTCCCATTAGAAAAAAACCCCAAAAAACCTTTTTATCTTGAAATAATTTGACTCACAAGAAGTTGCAAAAATAGTACAGGGAGTTCCTGTGTATTATCAGCCAGCTTCTGCCAATGATAACATCTTAAATAAGCATAGGACATTTTCCAACCAAAGAAACTGACACTGATACAAAGGTACAATACTATAACTAAACCATGGAGTCCATTCTTATCTTAGTTTTTATATGTACTTTCTGGTGTGTCCAGTTCCCATTTAAGACCATTCCACTTTGCTTTCTGGGCCTTTTCTGCACAAGTTACTTTCAAAGCAGGGCTGGGTAAGTGGAGGCACCCCCACACCAGTGACATCTCACACTGGCTTTGGCACCTGACCAAAGTAACACTGAGCATTGCCTAATCTCTTCAGAATTGACAACCTCCATCATATAAAAGTCGTCAATACATTTTCTATTTATTTCTCTCTCTTTCTGTGTGTGTGTGTGTGTGTGTGTGTTTCTGGTGTAGCATGAAAAGTCTAGGATTCATACTACTTCTAAAATATTTTACAAATTTGTTCCCTCCTTTTCCCCGTAAAGTCCTATAAATGAATATAAGAGATGGGCCCAAGAGGAAAAAGATTTCAGCTAAGCCAACGACTCCTTGGCCGCCTGGGTGTGTGATTTTGGGCAACATACGTGGCAGGACTGGCACAAGTTTCTGAGTGCTGGAAGGTAAGCATCCCTTAGGGAGGCTAAGGATCGTGGGCTCTGCAGGCAGACAGACAAGGGCCTGAGTCCTGATTGCAAAATATGTACCGTGTGATCTTGGGCAAGTTACTTAACCTCCATGTGTCTACTCTTCATCTAAAATGGGGATCATAATAGCACCTACTCTGTGGAGTCATCCTGAAAATTAAATGGCATTAAAAGTACTAAAAGTAAAGTCAGGTCAGGTCTTTCCTTCCAGAAGATTCTCATGTCGCCAAGAGTCCAGACTGAAGTCCTTCAGGGCCCATCAGCTCCTCCATGACCCTTGTCCCCCTCACTCCTCTGGCTTTATCTTCCCTACAGGCCACTCACATGCTCCATCCCTGCCTCCCTCGCCCTCCTTGCTGACCTCCAGACACCATCAGATCTTTACCCACATGTCGCCCTCTTGGGAGGTCCTTCCCTGAACGAGGCTACAGAACATCTCACCCACAGGCCTGTCCTCACTCTCCCCGTCCCCGCCCTCCCCGCTTTATTTCTCTGCGAGGCACTAACCATCTCTCCTCCTAAGACACAGTTACCTGCTTAGTCGTTGTCTGCCTCCCCTCAACTAGGATATCAGCTCCTTCAGGGCTGGCACTTTCACTCTTTTGTTCGTGGCTTCTTACCCCCAGCACTCTGAATAGTGCCCGGAACAGAGTGGAGTCTCACCCAGTATGTAGTCAGTGAATGGATAACCAAGAAGTGCTTGCACAGTTCCTGCCACCCAGCATGTGTTCTATAAACGAAGCCTTAGCTGTTGTATAAACTGAGAACAGTGGGAACAGCCACCAGGCCTGCAGTGAGATTTAAACTAAACCAAGTAGGTGGAAGGCGTTGTAGAAACCATAAAGTGCTCTGCAAATGGGAGTAAGAGTTATTATTGTAGGGCTGTTTGTTGATAAGCTTTTTACCCTTAGAGACTTTGTTCATTGTTTGGACCAATCCTTGAGTCTCAACAGAGCTCATAGCCTGTCACAAAATAGCCACACACAGATTAGTTTGTCCCCGACAGGGTGCAAAGCTTCTATTCTATGTTCTGCCTGACCAGCTTGCTGTTATGTATACTTCTTGAGGGGCACGCTCACTCTCCGCCTTGCCCCAGGTGTCTGTGTATTCTGTGCCAGCCTCTTCTTCCACTTAAGTCACTACTGGCCTCTGGGGGCATTGGTGATGCCATCCCAGGCTCCAACTATCCAGAGAGAAAATAGTTCATTACTCTCCCTTGAAATGGACTTTCAAGGCAAGGAGTGTTGTGCCAGAGTATTTAATATTGTTGTAGTTTTAAAGAACAGTGTGAAGACGCTCCCTGGGGAAGCCGGCTTGCTCAGCAGACGGGTCTTTATGAGAAGTAGCATCCTGGTGGGTTGCAGTGTTCTAGGCTGTGATGCTCAGCAGAAAAATCTGGGTTTATGGACAAAACCACTGCTCGTTCCGATCTGCAAACCCACAGGGTTGCACCAATCTCCTGAGAAGCCCAAATACGAATGTTAACCTTACAAGGTCCCTTTATCACACTGGGCAGCATGGAAGGGAAAAGGAACTACGTGTGTGGGGAGGCTGCCCTGTGGCTGCACTCCTGTAACCCCGTCAGAGGGGGCTCCCTGTGAGGTCTTTGAGTTTTCCTACTCTGCAGATGAGAAGGAAGACCCTCTACCCCACGGCTCATACACTGGAGAACCTGGATTGGAAGTCAGATCTGCTGGCTCCCAACCTTTACTCCCTCCTGTGTCTCACCACATCTGTCCACCAGTCTCTTCCTGGCTGGAGAGCTGGGTGCGTACAGAATCAGAGCAAGGAGATTTAGCATAGAGGCTAAGACAGAAGCAGGTTCCAAACCAAAAACTGTCCCCAAATAGCTATGTCACCTTGGGCAAATTTCTTAACATCTCTGGCCCTTATTTTTCTCATTGATTAAATAGGGATGATTTAGCATAATACCTTCAAAGGATTGGCCTGAAAAATGAGCGAGAAATGTGTCTAAAGCATTCAACCTAGTGCCAGATAAAGGGTGATGTCATCCTTTCTCTATTAAGGAAGTATAGTTGATACACAATATGATGTTAGTTTCAGGTGTACAGCGTAGCAATACAACAATTAAATACATTACAAAATCATCGCCACAATAAATCTACTAACCATCTGTCTCCACACAGTTATGACAGTTTTATTGACCATATTCCCTATGCTGTATATTACATCACCTGATTTATTTACTTTATAACTGGAAGTTTGAACTTCTTAATCCCTCTCACCTATTTCACCCAAGCCCCTATTCCCTCCCCTCTGGTGACCACCAGTCTCTTCTCTGTATCTATGAATCTGGTTTCCTTTCTCTTTGTTCATTTGTTTTGCTTTCTAGATTCCACATATAAGTGATATCATACAGTATTTGTCTTTCTCTGTCTGACTTATTTCACTTAGCATAATACCCTCTAGATCCATCCACGTTGTCTCAAATGGCAAGATTTCATTCTTTTTATGGCTGATTAATATTCCATTGTATGTACATCTACCTCATTTCTTTATCCATTCATCTATCGATGGACACAGGTTGCTTCCATATCTTGGCGATTGTAAGTAATGCTGCAATGAACATTAGGGTGCATATATCTTTTCAAGTTCGTGTTCCCATTGTCTTCAGGTAAATATTCAGAAGTGGAATTGCTGGATCATGTGGTAGTTCTATTTTTAATTTTTGAGGAAACTCTACAGTGTTTTCCATAGTGGTTGCACCAATTTACATTCCCACCAACAGTGCACGAAGGTTGCCTTTTCTCCACATCCTCGCCAGTGCACTTCCATTTGTTGTCTTTTTGGCGATGGCCATTTGGGCAGGTGTGAGGTGATATCTCATTGTCGTTTTGCTTTGCATTTCCCTAATGACTAGTTGAGCACTCTCTCATGTGTCTGTTGGCTACCTGAATGTCTTCTTTGGAAGCTTTTGCATAGCAAAGGAAACCATCAACAAACCAAAAAGGCAACCTCCTGAATGGGAGAAGATATTTGCAAATGATACATCCTATAAGGGTTAATGGCCAAAATATATACAGATCTCAAACAACTTAACAAGAACAAAAATCTGATTTAAAAATGGGCAGAGGGCCTAAACAGACATTATTTCAAAGAAGACTTGCAGATGGCCAACAGGCAAGTCATCATTTTTAATAATGGCCAGGGCCACCAAGCTATAGCAGTTTGCTGCATCCTCTCCCCTGGGAGTCTGGTGGCCAAAGTCTCCTCTAACCTGGGAAGTGTTAGCAATGCCTTGCTCGGTTCTGTCTCTGTGATGCCCCATCTGCCTTCAAACTGGGCACAGTTCCATGAGCCACAAGCAGGAATCCACATGTCACAGGAAACGCACCTTTCCTGTTGTGATCTGCAGCTGGTGATTCTGGAGAAGACAGAAGGTAGATGCAGCTCTCTTCCATGGACTAGTACTCTCTGTACACATAGGTGTTTACTTGCTAATTTCTTCAGAGGCAGCATCAATTGTACATTTTACCTGCTGTCTTGTGAAATACTGTTGTATCTTCTGGGTAAACATCTTTTCTGATGATCCCCCAACGTTACTTCCCTGTAGTTTATTCCTCTTCCGTAATTTCATAGATGGGCGTTGGAAAAAAGAAGGGTCTTTCTTCTTTTGGGTAAAGTATTGGCACATGCAGGAGTCTTGATGCATGTGTTTGATGAATATTCGCTGAGTACCTGCTTAATGTCTTCTGATTGTACAGCAAGTCTTTAAAATCCTAATCTAGGATTATCTTATTTTCAGAAATACAACTTTCCTTAACCCAGGGGGATTCAGGTTTGCTAAATTGGTAGATGGCTGGTCTTTTAATTAAATTAACATAGATTCCTGCCTCCAACAGAAGAAAGATGCTGCAGGGAAAAAAAAACATTGCTGGCTCTACACATATCCATCATTTCTGCCAAGTCGATTTTACGAGTAAGCCTTTAGAACATTTCATTGTAACAAATCGTATTACATCGGTTAAACAGCAACTGCTGTAATCTGTAGCATCTATGATGAGAGAAGGACCCTCCAAGGACTGTGTGCTCTGACTTTACAGACAAGGACTGAGATTGGGGGAATCAAGTGACTAGTCAATAAATTGTAGAGTTCCACACATTGTCAGAGGAAAATGACTCTAGTCTCGGGGGTGGGGCAGACGACAGATGTAGAATGAAAGTGAATCACCTCGGGTCCATCTGAAGTATAGGAATGAGGGGGCAGGGTACAGCTCAGTGGTAGAGTGTATACCTAGCATGCATGAGGTCTTGGGTTCAATCCCCAGTACCTCCATCAAAAATAAATAAACCTAATTACCTTTCCCATTAAAAAAAAAAAAAAAAGGAAATAATAGGGCCAGCCTGCTTACCTCCCAGGGTGATTGTGAAGTCTCAAAAAATTGACAGGTGGCATGGAGTAAATATAAAATGCTCTGTAAACTAGGCTTTTCTTGCTACAGTCATAGCAAAGAATGTTCAGGAGTTCCTGGTGGACAACTGTGGGTCTAGTTTCTTTTTAATATCTTGGGCTGAACCCTCTTTGAAATGAGAAACACTGCTTTCCAAGCAGTTCAGTCCTGCTGACCCTCGGTTGATCAGCTGGTGATGGGAGAGAAAATGCCGCCCTCTATCACTACGTAAAACCTACTAAGCTGTTTTAAGTCGGCCTTTGGAAACGAGGCTTTGGTAGGGAGTCTTCATAACAGACATTGTTCCTGTAGATGATTTCTCATGGAGCCCAAAGAGCCAGACAAGAACAGTCAAGGCACATTTCCCACTGGGCTTCAGCCACATTCTTGTATCTTCGAAGTTGCCGGAAATTGGGACTACTGTGGTCAAGGCATTACCCAACCTGACTGCAGTCTGCATACAAAGGAGGGTGGGCTCCAGTGGGATGTCAGCCCATTCCATGGCACTCACCCTGTCCCCATCTGGGGATCACCCTTCCAAGTCCCCAGCCCCAGCTCTGACCCACTGGGCTGCTCAGTGTTGGCTCAGGCTGTTGCGCGGGCAGTGGTGCCCAGGGTCAGGGCGGCTGCCACTCACCAGTCTTCAAGCTGATGACGTCTCTCCCATCTGTCACCCTCCAATCCGTCTCCAGAGCCTTTCCAAATTGTGATCATTGCTCTTAAACCTCCCACCCCACCTATTCCTCCTTCATACCCAGAAGATAACCTCATTTCTTATCTCACAGATAACAGAGGTGAGAACTGCCCCACCTGCCCCTACACCCTGAACTTCACCTTCTCCTATTCCCTCATCTTTCCCTCCGGTCTGTTTTCTGTACCAGACTTGCCATCTGTATTCCATTTACCACCCCCACTCCCCGCACCTTCCCAGGGACTTTCTCTGCCTCCTGGTGACAAATGGGCTTCAAGGGGCAGATAGAAAAGTATCCAGCACTTGGGAATTGAAGTCGCAACCAGGGAAAGCAAATCCTCACCAAAAAGCCATTCTCCCCGGAGGGCCACACAACCCCGTCAGCTTTTCGCTTTAGAGTCTGATACCCCATAGCAGGACCAGTTTAGTTTCTGCGTTAGTCAGGATATTGTCTGCTGTGTCAGAAAAATGAATTCCAATGAACACAGACAATGTTCTGGGTTCAAGTGTTCGGTCCAGAGGTGAACTGGCTTCTGGATTTAGAGGCTCAGGCTATGTCTGGCCTTGTGATAGAGTTTTCAATCTCCAGAAGCCCGAAAGATGGAGGCCAATGAGAGTCCATGTATTAATTTATGCAAAATGAATATTTCCACTTATTTCAACACAAGAAGGCCAATTCACTCCCATATGCCAAAAGATGCAGCAGAGGGTCTTTTATAATATCAGTGATGCTACAGGGTGAACCTCTAATCCTGGGCAAGGGTGGCAGTTGGCCAGAGATTCTGTAGTTCTAAGGGAGACACATAGGGATGGTCTGAAGTCACCAGGTGCCAGGTGCAACCAGATGAGGGTTTCCTGGGCCATCCAGAGACACTGTAAATGCCATGAGCCACATCTACCTCTGGGTTGGTGTTGAAGCTGGCAAGCCAGGGACCACGAAGACTGCTGGTGAATAATCTTTTTTTTTTCCCTGTAAGGCAATTGGAATGCTTATCTAGAGACATGTGAAAACCACAGATATAACACTGAAACAAAGAGATGGAGCTAGAGCAAACACATCTGGGATTGTCCACTGAGAACCCGAGAAACAAAACCAGGTTTTGTTCCAGAGAAAAGCGAGACCCAGGCATCACCAAGGAGGCTCAGAAATCTCATTTGTCAAGTGGATTAAAGGCTATTTGGTCAAGGATCGTGTGTTTACAGCTTAGAGCAACTGTGCAAAGAACCCAGGAACCACTACCTCCCTGACCTTGATGGGGGCTGTCCAAAGATTGTACCCTTTGTGAAGGGGACACCTGCGTTTTGAAGATAAGGCGACGACAATAAGGCTTTGTGGACAGATTGTTCGTTCCTTCTTTCTGAGGTGGTATTCAAACCACTGAGCAACCAGCATGACTCCATCGCTGACTACCAGTACAGTTGCCAGCCCTTTGTTCAGGGGACCCTGCTGTGCCAGGTGTTAGCTCTTCTGTTTCTGTGTTTGGTGGGGTGTAGAGGGGCCGGGATACTCAGCATGGTGAGTGGAGGCACTCAGGGGTCTCAGGGCAGTGGCCATTGATTCGCTACTCCACCTGGACTGATGACCACCAGTATCACCAGCCCTGATTCTCTCTCATCCTAGAACATCTGCAAAATAAATGTGGCCCCCAGAATCAGAGAGAAGAAAGTCAGCCAGCAGCCTTCACAGTCTGGCTACGAGCAGTGCCTTCTAGAACCACCTGAGAATTGAGGGCTAAGAGGTAGGAATAGAGCTGAGCCAGCCCATCAGGCCTCTTATAACTTCTTATGTGCAGGTGGTGAGGCAGAATTTGGACCCAAGCCTGCTGCCTCAAAGCCTGTGCTCTTTTTACAGCCAGATGTTTCACCCCTCCCACACCTGCCTGAAGGGCCTGCAGCAGCTGGATTCAAACAAAAAGAATGAGGCCCCAGAGAGTCAGAATACCAGGCAAGTCCACCGCCTTCCTTCTTTCCCTTTCTTCTCTCCTGGCAATATCTTTGAGCCTCCTGGCATCAGGAAATTCCAATAGATGCTAACCAGTCTAATAATTTAAGACAGGGTTAACAGCGCACATGTTTTTATTTTGATTTTTTCAAACCACCATTCCTTATAGGCGTTCACTAGGAAAATAAGTGCCTCTCAGACTTGGTTACTAGTCTTTGCCATGGAGGCAAAGGAGAAAAGGCGCATAGAGCTGATTCAGCAGGAGACCTTGGGCAAGCTGCCCCCCTCCTCAGGTCTCACATTCCTCTTTGGGATGGAGGGAGCCAGCCCTCTCTAGGGGCGGCAAGCTCGAATACGTCAGGGGCAAGTCAGGCAGCATAATCCAGTGAAGTGGGTGTTGTGTTTAGATACTAAACACCAGATAAGCAGAACCTTCACTTCCCTGAGTAAATTTGCTTTTCCTCATTTCTCATGTAATGCCTTATCACGTCCAGTCTGTTTTGCTTTATTTCAGTTTTTTTTAATTCTTATTTTTTATCTAAGTGTAGTTGATTTTCAGTGTTAGTTTCAGGTGTATAGCAAAGGAATTCACTTATACATACACATACATATACATATACATATATACATATATATTTTTTCAGTGTCTTTTCCATTACGGCTGATTACAAGAAGTGTATGAACAATTTTTAAATTGCCATATATTTAAGGCTGAAATTCTTTTTTTTTTGCCTTTTTTAAAAACATCTTTATTGTGATATGGTTCCAGTAAACTATACATATTTCAGATGTACAATTTGTTGAATTTTGATAAACGTATACACCAATGAAACCACTACCACATCAAGATAGCCAACATTTCCATCAAAACAGATATCTCTCCAAAGAAGACATACAGATGACCAACAAGCACATGAAAAGATGCTCAACATCACTAATTGTTAGAAAAAAACAAATCATAATGACAATGAAATAGCACCTCACACCAATCAGAATGGCCATCAGTAAAAAGTCTACAAACGACAAATGCTGGAGAGGATGTAGAGAAAAAGGAACCCTTCTACACTATCAGTGAGAATGTAAATTGGTGCAGCCATTGTGGAGGACCATGTAGCGGTTCCTTAAAGAACTGAAAATAGACTTACCATATGATCTAGCAATCCCACCCCTGGGCATATATCTGGAGAAAAATATAATTTGAACAGACACATGCACCCCAGTGTTCACAGCAGCACTATTTACAATAGCCAAGACATGGAAACAACCTAAATGTCCACTGACAGATGACTGGATAAAGAAGATGTGATATATATATATATACAATGGAATGCCACTCAGCCATAAAAAAGAATTAAATAATGCCATTTGCAGCAACATGGATGGACATGGGGATTGTCATTCTAAGTGGAGTAAGTCAGAAAGAGAAAGAAAAATGTCATATTATATCACTTACATGTGGAATCTAAAAAAAAAAAGGACACAAATGAACTTAACTACAAAACAGAAACAGACTCACAGACACAGAGAACAAACTTATGGTTACCAAGGGTAAAGGGGGTGGGAAGGGATAAATTGGGAATTTGAAAACTGTATCTCTTGAGGAGTGATGGAAATGTTAGCTATCTTGATGTGGTAGTGGTTTCATTGGTGTGTACATCTATCAAAATTCATCAAATGGTACATTTGAAATGCATGTAGATTTATCTCAGTTTTGATGGAGACATATGTATAACAAAAAGAGAGAACTGTGTGCAAGTGATGATAAAAATGGCTGCCAACACCCAGCCCAATTGGGGAAGAGAATAGGGGTGGTGGGCTTCGGGCTGGCCCAGGGAGTGTGAGTAACCCATGACCAAAGGGCCGGCAAAACCATACACCACCTGATTGTTTTAAGACCCCAGTTACACCAGACAAGTAGGATATCCAGGTTTTATATGAAGTCTCCTTACTGTTAAATAATAGTCAAGATGCTATTGTTTAAAAATATCTTTCAGGGTTAAATGAAATATGTCTGAGGGTTAAATCCCACTTGGGAGGTTTCAAGTTTGTGAGCTCACTCCTAGGTAATCTCTAAGGCTCTGTCTGCCTTAGAGGGTTCTTTAGAAAGCAGAGAGAAAATGTTCATGTTAACATTTTGCTGGGAATATAATTCCAGGGAAACAAGAGTGAGGGGAAATGAGAGTGAGGCAGGGAAGGAAGGAGGGAGATAAGGAGAGGGCCATGGCTTTGCGAAAAATGAAGCTGATTTCTCTGTCTTGTGGGGCATCTTCTGAATTTCTGTGAAAATATTGTGTCTTGGATGTGTTGCAAAGAAGAATGGAGGAGGGTGAGTAATATATCTGCTGGCTTCCTTCCATCTCTTCTCTGTCATTGGTCAAAAGCCACACAGATTGGAGTGAATTCTGGAGTTAACTTCTGGCTGCCACAACCAATCTGCCCAGTAGCCACTGGGGAGGCCACAGTCTCTGTGGTTAAACTGTTGCACCAACTCTTGCTCATGAAAGTTAGGCTCCTACTGTGAGAGGAGGGAAGGGAGCAGGGCACAATCATTATAAGAATAACACAGCAATTAACACCAAGATGGCGGAGATTCAACTCCCAATGGACCTTGAGCTTCAACATATGCTCATTGTAGTACAAGAGAATCCTAAATGGTACTCCTACAGCTGTCAGGACCGTTTCTAGGCTGACCATAAAAGGTGATAAAGTGGGTGATAGCCCAGTTCCTGGGAATCCCAGCCTATCTCTAAGTAATTGGAATAATCCTCTCACTTGTTAGCCTATGAAGTTACTGAGCCCATTAAAACTAGCATCCTACACCTACACCTCGTGGCTGATCTTAGTTTTCCGGGCTGACCCCGTGCTCTGAGGCCGCCACTCTCCGTTCTGAGTAGGATGGCCAGCATTTTGTCTATGGCATGTGTATCTCCTGGGCCTTGTGGCCTTTTTCTTGCCTTTTGCGATGGCCCACACTCTGTCTGTGGAGTGTGTATCTACCTTTGTTTGAGACTAAACACCCATCCTCATGCCTTGTGGTCTCTCTGGCCTTCTAAGACACCCTGCACTCTGTCTATGGAGTGTGCAGCTCTCTGAATAAATCTACCTTCACTTTAGTGTGGCTGCTCTGGAATTCTTTCCTGCATGAAGCCAAGGACCCTCACATGGCAGGGCGCATCCCAGGGACTTGACTGAGACCTGGAACACAGCTGTCCTCTCACGCCCCATTTTTCCTGTATCGCTATCCACCCGTGGAGGCTGGGAGATAGCGTGCACATTCTTCTCGATAGTTACATTTCAAAGCTCCCAGGTCCTTGAGAAATACGTTCTGGGTTTGGAAGATACATCTCAAAGAGGCAGAGAAAGGATTTACAATGGCAAGTTTTCTAAAGTAAATGCTCAAAGAAAAGGGAGCTCAGGGGCCTATAGTCAGGTATTGATTGGAGCAAACAGTAAATTGTTTTGTCAGGGAGGAGCTTATGGAGGCTGGGGTCATCGTTCTAGGGATGCAGACTTGATCTGTCAGAAACCATGCTAGTGTTTGTTCAAGTCTCTTCTGATTGCCATCTGATTGTAGCTGCATGAGTGACCCCCAGCCCAAAGAGGGAACCCCTCAGCTGAGCTCAGTCAACCCACAGAATTGGAGAGATATTAACAAATTATCATTTTAAGCCACTAACTTTTGGGGTAGTTTGTTACGCAGCAACAGATAACTGTAACACTGTGTATAAGTCAATCTTATTTGCATACTTTTAAAAGATAAAGACATTATGTGATAATATAGATACAAAAGAGCATTTCTGGGAGTATCTCCAAGATAACCCCTCTTCCGGTGTCCCCTGTTTCAGGAAATGGAGCCACTCCATTGCTCAGGCCAACGTACTTGGACCCATCCTGGCCTCCCTTTGTTCTTCACCTCCCACATCCAATTCCCAGGTAATCTGTGTTCACTCTATTTTCAAAATGTGTTGCAAATCCAACCTCTTCTCACAGTCTAGGGCACCATAATCTTTGACCTGATCTATGGTGATAACTGGCCTCTGCACTTCTGTTCTCATTGTTAGCTGTTGATTGTGTCCATAGCCACCAGAACGGACATTTAGGACACGTATATGGTCACTCCTTTATACATAGAGTGCCGGCTGAAGTACTCACTCTGCTCTCCAACCTCAGCTCCTGCCACTGTCCCTCTCACTACTCTGATCTGGCCACTTTGGCCTTCTTGCTGTTCCTCAAACCAAGAAACCCCCCTGGATTTTGTACTTGTGCTCTCCCTTTCTAGAACGATCTTCCTCTGGGTACTCGTAGGCTCACTCCCTTACTGTAGGTCTTAGCTCAGAATAGCCCTTTCTTCTCTTCCACGCTGCTTTTTATTCAGAGCACTTACCACTATCTGATGCTATTTTATGTATTTTTTTATCACCTGTCTTGTCCACGAAAGTGCACGCACCATGAGGCAGAGACTTGACATATCTTGCTCACTACTGTATTCCCAGCATCAGAACAGTGAACCGCACGCAGTAGGTGCTCCACAAGTATTTTTAAATGAGGGAATAGTAACAGAAGTTACTTTTGGGGTGAAGGGTTGGAACAGGGAGGGATGGAGGCTTTTACTTTTCATTTTATACTTTCTGTAACATCTGAATTTTTTTCTACCGTCAATATGTGTTATTGGGAGGTGGGATTTGGGACTGGATCATTTTCTCTGCATATTTTTGTACATTTAAGAATGTCAGTAAATAGTATTTTTTAAAGTAGGGTAAAGGGCAGAGGGAATGCAATTTAAATGCAGTCTTCCTTCTTTCCAGCAAAGTTCCTATTAGCAGAACTTTTTGGAGAAGAATACCGGGGTTTAGATAAGTGTTATGAGTGCTAGATGTGGGAATGGAATAAAGATGTAATTAAAGCTCCCTACCGTCTTTTGCTTATGAGATGGCCAAAAGCATTTTAAGTTATATTAAAGCTCATTGTAAATTCCATTGTAAAAGGAAGAAACACATGCTTGCTGCTTACAAATAGTGGGAAATTGTATTGAAGGTGGGGCTTATACTATTGGACAACAAAAGGGACTAATTTTAGACAGATGTCATAGACTGAATGCTTGTGCCCCCTGCGCCCCATATATGTTGAAGCCCTATCTCCCCATGTGACTGTATTTGGCGATAAGGCCTTTATGGAATTAAGGTTAAATGAGGTCATGAGGGTGGGAACTCCATAATGGGATTAGTGCCCTTATAGACGAGATACCAGAGAGCTGCATAAGGTAGACACTAGATAGATGTTTGTTGAATGAATGGATGGATGGATAAACAATTTCTGCATAACCCAATCTTCTTCTTTATATTTTACGAAGAAATTTCCTTGTGCTCATTAGATCCTGGGAATCTTTTATGTGAGTCTAATCTTTTATGTGAGTCTAATCTTTTATGCGATTCTAATCTTTTATGCAAGTAGAAGAGAGTTTATAAATTGCTTTCACATATACCTGGCTCACTGAGTCTCATATCAAAATGGCTGGATTGGTAGGGAAGGCATTATTTTATTGAGGAGTAAATAGTCTTAGAAAGTTCAACTTACCTAAGTTTAGTATCTATCTAGTTGGCATTCAGAAGTATAAAGAGAGAGGGCCAAATGCATTAGACACACCTGGGCTCAAATCTTGGCTGTGCCATACATGACATTGGACGGGTAATGCTTTTGAGCCCATTTCTTCATTTGTAAAATAGATGCATGTATGGCTATTCCTCAGGGTTGTTGGGAAGGTTAAGATAATACAGGTAAAACGCATACTCATTGCACCCTATAAAATGTCACATTTCTTTTCTTTAACTCTGAGTCCAATGTCTCTCTGAGAATCAAGGATCCTCTCTTAGGTATGTGTCTGGCAGGTTCCATCAAATGCAAGCTTACGTATATCAACAGCTGGGAAACTTAATACTAAATGCCTTTAGCAAGAGTATAAAAACAAGAGTACACACGAAGATCAAGGTGAAGGTTACCTTCTCTTTCACAAGTCTTAATGAAGAAGTGGGAAATAAACTAACAAACTGGCTTCCCTGATGCTAAAACTGTTTGCTGATTAATTCTAAGATATCCTGCAACCTGCTTTTTCTCCCTTACTGCTTTTGTGCTAAACAATCCCCAAACTTTTCTCTTACACTCTCCCTTCCCTATACATTTTTTACCAAGAATAGTTTTAACCCAGAGGCTATGCTCCAAGAAGGAGGTAACGGGCCAATAATCTCAGAAGAATGCATAGACCCTCTGGAGTTCCTCTGTGGTGCCAGGAAGATTTGTTGAGGTGAAGAGGAATGTAGCACCCTATAAAATGCCCTGAATGTTATCACCTTTTCTGTTCCATCCAGTTTTTCTATAAAACCTCAAGACCCCAACCCCAAGATGGATTCACAGTCTGTAAGGCATTAGCCTACTGTGACTCCCTTTTGCCTGGCAAAGCAATAAAATTGTTCTTTTCCGATCTTCCCAAATCTTTGCCTCTGAGTCTCTATCCGGTTTTCGGGGTACAGAGGCAGGTTTTGCAGCCACAACTTTGCCCAGCATGGGACTCAACTCCCCTGCCACCCTTTCCTCTTTCCTAGCCCTGGACACCTTGGCTTGACTGGACATTCTAAGGGCAACCCCTGCATCAGCCTTCCTTGGGACAGTGGAGGGTCAGGCAAGCCCTGCAAGCCCTGCAAGCCCTGCATATCAATGGGACAATCTGGAACAGGATCTGTGTCCAAGCCACTCAGGTTGCTGTAACCACTGGCTGGGACTGTGAGGTGGGAGGACGGGAGTGGAGGAAAACAAGCCCCAGAAGCTGCCAAAGCCGTTTTTGTTTCGGGAACTCTTTTCTTTCTTCCTTCCAACCTTGGTCCAGACCTCCAGATGCTCAGAAACTTGGGAGAGAAAAGAATCCTGCCAGGGATATCTTGACTCCTTGGCCAGGCCTAGGGTAAGTTTCCTGGTGACCAAGGCCCCCTAACCCTTCCCAGGGACTCCCTAAAGTAGGCAAGGGCTCCCCAGTTTGTAGAGCTCTCTGTCTCTGAGGGAACTCCCATTTGAGAGGCACCAATCAGACAGCGGTCATAGGCTTAGTGGAACTAGGAAGCTGTTGTTTTGACTTTGAATTTTGATTTGTGCTCATTTTGAATTTTGAGGCTTTCATTTGCTGGCTGAGGTTTGAACTTTGTGTTGTGTGTGCACGAAAGATCAAAAGGGGTGGTACCATTTCAATTCCATCAGACAGTCCCTTGGGAAAAATCTTGCTAGACTACTCAAACTATAGTTACCGAAACCCATGACTGAAAAAAATTTTTTTTTTATTTCTGGCTTTAAGGAAACAAAGTTATCCCAGAAGGAACTTGCCTTTCTATGCTTTTGAGATGCAAATATTCTTCCTGGTCTTCTCCAGGAACCCTGATCTTGTTGTCTTTTAAAATGCAAATTTTGAGGAAGGGGTAAATAATTTGGAACTTGACTTGTTAAAGACAAACAGAGGAATTGTCTCTTCTATAAATATTAGTAAAAAGGTTTAGCCATCTAGGCATGTGACTTTGATTTGTTCTGTCTGCCAGAAACCCCAGTTTGAATCCAACCTCTTTTGTACCTGATGAGTTCCACATTGTTGTACCCACTTCATGGCTAAAATTTTAGAATGGGAAGTATGAGATCTCTGTGTTTTGTGTGTTTGTGTGTCACAGGTGTATAATATTGCAGGACTAATTCGTAAAATAGCTCTATTTCATTGGCTTAAAGGGAATCAAGTGCTTATATGAATATTCAGAAATAAAAAGAAAACTGACCAAAATACATTTCAGGTTCTCATGACCTGGCAAATATTCAGTAACAAAAAATCAGTATATGGTATTCAAGCTAGCTTAAGCTTGTTGTTTAATTAATATAAACATGTCTTTAGAATCATCAGTGTTAAGTTTAATACTTCTGTTGTACCTAGGGTTACTGGAGATCAAATAAGACCTTATTATATCTGTTGCAAACTTGTCAACAAGGAAAGTAACGCAATGTGAAAAAAAAACAAACTAGTAAAAGTAAACAAAATAAGAGCTTTTAGGTAAACTTGTGGGAATAATTATGTTTGGGGAATGTCTAGCTAAAATTGTCTCTCCAGATTTTGGTAACTTGAAACTAAGCTAAATGATGAGAACTTACTATCTGGGTCATTTATAAACTATTGAAATATTAATCGCTGGGCAGGTCTAGGTTTACCTACCTTTGTCTTCTTAGGAGGGAAAAACTGAAGCATGAATTTCCAATCAGGAAATGCTGGTATGACAACCAGTTCACAATTATTTGCTTCTTGGTTTTTGCCAGAGATTTAATAAGGCTGGTTTTGCAGCAACATTAAACATCCTAAGGCAGAATTCTGAGTGTACAGCGGGAACTTGGGGGACAATTTCAAGCTTGTGAAGCAACTGGTTAGAGTAAATATCAATGATAGTTAAATTTATAGAGTGCTTAATGGTTTCCTTTATATTGCTTTTTTGTTTTTTGTTCTACAGTCCAATTATACCCATTTTGCAGATGGGCACATTGAGCGATCTTTAAAGGTGACTAGCCAATGAGGGACTCAAATCCAGTTCTAAGTTTTTCCAAAATTAGATCTCCTCTCAAATCCCATCCTGTCTCTCACCTGTTATATCCCAGTGCATGGAGAGCCCTTCCCCTCATACTGTTTATTTTTTTTTTAATATCAAATCTTTTAAAAATTATTTTCTTTTTATTGAAGTATAGTTGACTTACAATATTATATTAGTTTCAAGTGTATGGCATAGTGACTCAGTATTTTTACAGATTATACCTATTTAAAGTTATTAAAAGATAATGGCTATAACTCCTTGTGTTATACAATAGATCCCTGTTGCTTGTCTATTTTGTACATAGTAGTCTGTATCTCTTAATTCCATGCCCCTAATTTGCCCTTCCCCGCTTCCCTCTCCCACTTGGTCACCACTAGTTTGTTTTCTGTATCTGTGAGTCTATTTCTGTTTTGCATATATATTCATTCGTATTATTTTTTTAGATTTTACATGTAAGTGATATCATACAGTATTTGTTTTTCTCTGCCTGACTTATTTCACTGAGCATAATATTCTCTAGGTCCATCCATGTTACTGCAAGTGGCAGAATTTCATTCTTTTTAGAGCTAAGTATTATCCCATTTATGTGTGTGTGTGTGCGTATCACATCTTCTTTATCCAATCATCTGTTGAAGGACATTTGGGTTGCTTCTATATTTTCTTGGCCATTGTAAATAGTGCTGCTATGAACATTGGAGTGCATGTGTCTTTTCAAATTAGCTTTTTCATTTTTCCAGATATATACGCAGGAGTGGAGTTGCTGGATCGTATGGTAGCTCTGAATCACACATCATCACAATGATCCAAAGAAGAAGATATAGCTGTCTCATTTCACAGATGAGGAAACCAAGGCTCAGAGAAGTAAGTGAGCTGCTAAGAGGGTACAGTTAGTCTGTGGTGGGATCTGAACACTGATTTTCCATTCTCCAAATGTAACAGAAATTATGTCAGATGAGGAATGAAAAGAGGGTAGGAACCTGGCGGAAAGACTTACCTGTTGGGCTCACAGCATTCAGGTTATCATACAGCATTTTTCATCCCATAGGAAGCCTATGAGGAGGAGGTATGTGGCAAGGAAACTGAGCCTCTCTTTCCACAGGTGGAAATAGACCAGAGAGGAATGATTGAGTGATGCACCTAGAGTGAGAACAGAGCCCCAGGGCTGTCACCTACCCAAAGGATTCTCTTTGAGTCCCTACATCCAAAGGGATCACATGGCCAAAGATAATGAATATCTCTCCAGAAACATGAGGAGACAGGAGATTGAATACCACATGGGCACTCCCTAGAAAATCTGTGTAATCCCAATAAACTTGACATGTCTTGGGGAACAGGAGAAAATTCCCCAAAAGGACTGAGATGGAAGTTTCTACCATCCCAGTGGGACAACCACAAAGGAAATAACATATGCTTAATCAGACTGCCACAAGGAGAAGAAAGAGAGAAATGAACAAAGGAAATGCTTGAAATAACAATAGCCAAGAATCCACCGAAATTAATGGCACGCAACAAACCATGGTTCCAAGAAGCTCAGGGGACACCAAGCAGGATAAAACCCAAAAAATCTGCATCTACACATTTTACATTTAAACTGCAGAAAATCAAAGACAAAGAGAAAATTAGAAATGCTGTGGGTGGCGGTGGGGAGACATCTTACTTACAGAGGAACAAGAATAAGAATTACATTGGACTTCTCTCCAGAAACCAGACAAGCCAGAAGAGAATGGGGAGAAATATACGCTGAAATGCACCTGACACAAGCAACACCGGGCCTCTTAAGTGTCAGAAGTCTGTTGTCTTCTGCGGAGCCTTGTACGTGTCCTTGTTCTCCAATTCTCTGAGGGCTCATAATGTTTAGGGTGGGGAGCATTTATAAGCCACCTGTTCGGTTGAACCTGGGCCCTTTGTTCCCATAAAATTCCTTAATGACCCCCACCTGTGGGCATCCTCCTCCTCTCTTTGCCTACATCCCCTTGTGCCTTGGGGCACTAGAGATCTTTGGTTTAGAGCCTGGTTAAATAATTACAGCTGTGGTTCTTCAGCTTGCCTATGCAGGATGCATGAAAAGGGAATTACTTGTTTTAGCTGTAGTCAAAGTCAGAGAAAAGACATGTGGATTTAAGTGGCATTAAAAAATAAAAAAACTCGTTTGAAGTCTTAAACACTTGGAACCTCAGGAAACTTAGCAAACTAAGCGGCAAGTTCTGAAAATCATGAAATGACAAATATCCACCAGATGAAGAAGAGCCAAGAAGAAAACATCAACGCTGCTTCTTCCGCCTCTGTTGAGAGCAGTCCCCACCGCCTGCATGTGGGATGTGGGCTGTCAAGACGATGAGAGGGACCTAAGTAAGACTGAGAAAGATGTAAAGATACGGGCAGGGATATTCTTATCTGAACCTTCATGAACGTTTATTCCGATGAGCTGCTTCTGCTTCCGCATGAAGCTGTTGGGCTTCATGAGGCCCGTGAGACTTCCTGAGATTTTGTGAACCCAGGTACGCTGATACTCTCTTAGTTACTGAAGACCTTAAAAGGTGATGGCTGCTAAGAAGGTATCCTGGTAACAGTAACTACCAGGGTCAAAAGAGCTACCCTTAGTGGGGTGCCTACGGTGTGTTAGGATCCGTACCAGTCATCCAAATACATTGCCATGTCAATTTCACCACCAACCTATAAGCCAAGCATCATGATCTCCAAGTTACAGATAGAGAAACAAATTCTCAAAGAAACTAAGTAGCTGGCCCAAGGTCTTGTAACTAGTGAAGGGGCAGACTTGAGTCTTTTTTTTTTTTTTTAAGCGGCTTTTTTCTTTGAGGGAGGAGGTAATTTGCTTTATTTATTTATTTTAATGGAGGTACTGGGGATTGAACCCAGACCTCCTGCAGGGGAGGAAGCGAGTAGGGGGTGTAATGAACAGCACATTTCCATGTCTGCCACAGGCCTCCGCCTAGGTTCTCGCAAACCCTTAAAAACGTTGTTCTTTTTCTTAAATGTTGTCATAATGGATGCTGTGGAAGCCTGTCCCTCATCCCTTCATCCCACCCTTGAGCTCATCTCTAGCTGCGGTGGACTGGTCCCTGTGCAGGCTAGCAGCTTTGACTTTCTGCTGTTAGGATCAGTTAACTTTCAGTTACAGACTAATCTCTTTAAAACAGACAGACAGATACACATACACCACTTGAAAGAAAAGTGTTGCCTTTTCAGATGTCAGAATCTGTGAAATTTTGAAGCCAGAAATTGGCACAGTGCTTTAAATTGAAGGCATGGACTAGCATTGTTTAAAGAAACTGACTCATCAGAAAGCGTGCTTGCATTTCCCATGAAGAAACTTCCATTGTCTTACAGCTATGACATATCTGGGTGGTGGCATGTGACAGCTGGCATCTTCCCAATCTTGTCAGGCCACAAGTTTAGCTTTGGGGCTTCTTGGGATTTCTTATTTGAGTGGCAAGTTACCCATGAAATACACTGGGCAAACAGAATTTGACGAAAGAAGGAATTTCTTCAGTGGCATTGGGTGTTCATATTTATATTTTAGGTTTAAATCACAGCACGTACCTATTGGTTCTTCCTTAATTAATCATTGACTCACCATAGTTGAAGTTCATATTAACAATGGAAAGAGTTTCTTTGCAAAGAGGACAAATCTACGGAGTTCCTGCTATAGAGCAGGTTATCCTGGTACGGGCTTAGGCCCCGCAGTGGTCCCCACCCAGTTTTGACCCTTTTAATGTCATCTTTAAGATGTGAGGTCAGAGTTTTCAACTAAAAACTGGGCAAAGCTAACTGAAATATATGATTAATTTCATACTTTTACCCAAAGGGATTCTAAAAAAAGCTTAAGCAAGGGTCATATGGTTACTCAAAAAGGGGAAGGGAAAAGACCCCAGTCCTTGTCTACCTGAAAGATAAGAATTCAGATGGGAGACTGAAGAGTTGTGTAGTGAAAGATTTTAAAGAATTTATTAGCAAAAGGAAAGTACACCTCCAAGAATGCGAGGTGCGCTGATCCAAGGGCAGATAGCAGTGGTCTTTTTTTTTTTTTTTTTTTGGAAAGACAAATTTCTCTTCATTTATTTGTCATGATGATGGGGAAGAGGACCGTGAGTTCACAGGCATGGCTGCACAGAACAGGTGGGGGTGTTCACCAGGCCCTCACTGCCAGGAGGCATCTCTGGAAGGGGCTGCCAGCTCACAGACTCTAGACATCCTCCATGCCAATCAAAAAAGTCATGATTGTCCCATTCTTGCCAATCTGCCAGGGCTCCAAAGGGAGAAAGCGGATAATTATCCGGTCCTGGGCCAGGTCCAGCTGCTTGGTGAGGAACTCGAAGAGGCGGGCTCTGTGGCCGCGGTTGTGCTCGGCCCTGCCCACCACACCGATGGAAGAGACAAGTAGCTGCGCGCAGGGCTCTGCCGAGCCGTTCACCACCCTGGCCAGGCCGGGCCGCACCGCCACGTTCACGCGGTTCTCAGGTTTGCCCAGGAAGGTCGCAATGGCCGCGCAGAGCCGCTTCTCCAGTCCTGCGGGCACGCGGCCAGCGGGCAAGTTTGTGTCCAATTCAACGAACGGCATGTCTGCGGGAAGGCAAGCAAATGGCTGCAGGGTAGAAAGGACGCCCGGAGTCCAGGTGGGTGTTCAGAGGGATCCAGCAATAGGGAGCAGCGACGGCGCGCCGCGGATGTCCCAGCAGTGGTCTTTGTTTGCCCCCATCTCCTATACCCTGGCTTAGAGGTGGTCTCTTGATTGATTGACAGCTCTTGCCCCTGGAGTGCTTAGTCTTGCTCCTCCCCTTTTGCGCATGTCCTTACCCATGATGCACACAGAAAAACCCACTGAAGGGGGCCGAGACTGCCATGCTAATTATGCTACAGTGAGCACTGGCTCATGTCTGGTTAGGTCCTTGTCGCTACTGCACAGTCATGGCTGTTGGGTTCTAACCAGTTTCTTGCTGGCACTCAATTAGTGGAAGTAAATTTATGCTGAAGGCGGGCATACCATCATCTTCCAGACCATTATCCCTCTCCCCCACCTTATCTGCCCGGTGCCCCCACTTATCTAACTACGTAACAATATAATTAAGCTAATCAAACAGAAATGGCAAATCAAGATAAAGAAACAAGACAGAAGAATTCATGGGAATGAAAGGGTCATTATAGCTGTAATTAGAACTTGGGCAAGAGATTCCTGGTTTCCAGGGAGGTGAAAAAAAAAAAAAAGCAAGTTACATAGTTCTCCTCAGAAAGAGAGAAGTATTCCAGATTCTTAACAGAGATGCATTTTTCCTCCTGGCTTTCTAAAATTTTAAAATAACAAAATTTTAAATATTTTTTAAATTAAAAAATCAAATCCAAAATTTCTAAGATAAATTTCTCATGTGGAACTTTACATGGCAGATACTAACTGAAGTCATGTGTATCAATTTTGCAGCACAGATAGAAATGAATTTTGCATAGTGCCTTCAACTCTCAATGAGGAAAGAACATGGGTTTTGTTTTTAGAAAGATCCAACTCTGTTCACTGTTCGGGGGATCCAGAGAAATTGTTTAAGCTCTCAGAAAATAGAAGTGATAGACTCCTCATCACAAGGTTGTTGTGAGGATAACATAAGATAAAATGCAAAACTAACAGTATCTGGCATAAAAGAGAGGCTGTTTCCTTTTCCCACGCCAGCATGCCCTCTTCCTCACTCTTTTATTTTTCTTCCTGGTGCATCAGTCAGAATCCTGCTGGGGAAAAGATTGCACACTCAAGGTGTGACATTTAGCAAGGGAGATGTTTACAAAGGTGTAGGTGGTTACAGGAGGCAATGTTCCAGGAGACTGCCAGTAATAGGGCAGCTTTCTCACCCCTAGGCCTGAGGAATAAGGGGTGGGGACTTGTTACTAGAATCTGGGGAGAGCTGTATCCATAGGAAAGGGCCCCCAACAGAAGCCACTTCTCAAGGAATACAGCTATGGCAGGGAGGGAGCCTGGGACATACATTTAAGTCTTTGGTTCCTTTTGAGTTAATTTTTGTATGTGATATAAAGTAAGCATCCAACTTCATTCTTTTGCATGTGGATATTTAGTTTTTCTAATACCAAATGATACTTTTCCCAATGCCAAAAGACTTCTTTCCCCATTGAATGGTTTCGACACCCTTGTCAAAAATCATCTGGCCATAAATGTAAGCATTCATTTCTGGGCTCTCCATTCTATTCTGTTTGGTTTATATGTCTATCCTTATAACAATACCATACTGTTTTGATTCCTGTCACTTTGTGGTAAGTTTCGAAGTCAACAGGTGTGAGTCCTCCAATTTTGTTCTTTTTCAACAAAAAGTTTTGCCTAGATGGGATCCCTTGAGATTCCATATTAATCTTAGGATGGGTTTTTCTGTTTCTACACAAAAAAAGAGTCATTGCAATTTTGATAGAGATTGCATTAAATCTGTAGGTTGCTTTGGGTAGCATTGTTATCTTAACAACCTTATGTTTTCCAATCCATGAACATAGGGTATGTTTCCATTTATTTATGGCTTCCGTAATTTCTGTCAACAGTTTGGGGTAGTTTTTAGTATACAAGTCTTTTGCAGTTTTTTTTATGTACAAGTCTTTGGTTAAAGTTATTTTGAAGTATTTTGTTCTATTTGATGTTATTGTAAATCATGTTGTTTTCTTAATCTCCTTTTGTATTGCTCATTGTCTATGATGCATGTAGAAATGCAACTGACTTATGTGTGTTCATTTTGTATCCTGCCACTTTGCTAACTTTGTTTATTAACCCTAATGATTATTTTGTGCAATCCTTACAGTTTTCTACTGGAGAGAAGGAAAAAGTTTTTCCTTGACCCTCTTAGGGTTCCTTGCTGGGTTTGAATTAAACCGACAAAAACAGATTAACAGGAAAAAAGCATACAAATTTATTTAGTATAAGTTTTATGTGATGCAGGAGATTTTGTAAGGAAATAAATACCCAGAGAAACACTTGGACTTGAGTATATTTATACTAGGTTTGATGAAGAGTGAATAGTCAGGGAGGAACATGACCGTTTAAGGAGTATGAGGTAATTGTAGTAAACTGGGGGCAACTTGGCAAGACCTCTTTGTTAGGATTCTTCTTGACATCCTTTGGTCCTCAGAGATTAAGATGCTCCTTTTCTCCAGGTATAGAAAGGGCATAAATGAGAGTTTTGTGACATGTTTCAGGGAGAAGGACAAGGGGGTAAAGGTCAGAGTGACCTTCTTGCTTCTGCTGTTTTCTCAAAATCCTTCAGCCTCCATATGCCATGGTGCCACATTTTGGGGTAGCATATCCTGAGCCCCATCACTATGTACAAGATGATGTCATCTGCAAACAGATAATTTTACATCTTTCTTTCCATTGGTGATGCCTTTTGTTTCTTTCTATTGCCTAATTACCCTGTCTAGAATTTCCATTACTATTGTTGAACACAAGTGGCAAGAGTGGGCATCCTTGTCTTGTTCCTGATCTTGTGGGGAAGTCCTTTCGGTCCTTCATCGTTGAGTATGATTTTAGCTGTGGGTTTTTCACACATGACCTTTATTATGTTAAGGACATACATACTGCTTGAGCGTTATCCATGTGCCAAGCATTTCTAAACCTCTGTGTGCCATTAATTACCTCATTCATTGCACATAACCCTGTCAACTAGGGACAACTGTCCTTTTTTCAGATGAGAAAACTGAGGCACAAAAAAGTTTGTTCTCCCCATAAGTGAAGTTTTTGCATATAGTTTTTATTTTTCCACATATCATATTTTTAAAATTAAAATACTGAGTTATTGGGTATATTAAGCATTAATTCTAAAACAAACTGACAAAAAAACCCCAATAATAAATAAACCAAATTACAGGGGGAAGGTATAGCTCAAGTGGTAGAGCACAAGCTTAGCATGCACAAAATCTTGGGTTCAATCTCCAGTACCTCCTCTTAAAAAAAAAAGCAATAATGAAACAAACAGACTTTGTAGTATTATGAATCATACTATATGGTGAATTTAGATCACTCAGTGCTTTATTAGATGGTGAACTACTGCAGTCTAGTGCTAAAGCCATGATTACTCTATACTCTAAGTACTTAGTACCCAGCTGTGCACTGTTTGGGTTCGTGACAAATATTCATCAATTTATCAATATTATTCATTTTCTAATATATGCAAAAATGATTTAAAATTTTTTTTGCATGTAAGAACAGTACTACCACTTTGTAACATAAAATAGTTCAATTAAGTAGTCAAAGAATTCACCATTGCTTAGTTGTTAAGAACCAGCACCGTGGAACCACTTGGTCTGGATTCCAGCTCTGGCTTTCCTATTTGTGAGCTGTGTGACCTTGAGCAAGTTATTCACCTTCTCTGTGCCTCAGTTTCTGCACCTTTAAGTGGGGAGTAGCACCGACAAACCCAAATTTGGTAGAATGGGGACATTCTACAAAATGACTGGCCAGTACTTTCCAAAGGTATCAACGTGATGAATGGTAAAAAAAAAAAGAGAGAGAAAGAAAGAAAGAAAAAAAAAAAAAAAGACTGAGGAACCGTCCCAGGTTAAAGGAGATCAAAGACGCCCAACAACTTAATGCAATGTGAGATCTTAGATGGGATGCTGGAGCATTAGAGGGACAAGTAATAATTGGGTATATGAATAAACCAGCCCTCTCCTCCCCGCTGGAGCGAGAAAATTCAGAAGAGTGTGCTTTGCAGCATTTTCCAGATTCCCTGTGGGAGTAGGCTCCAGTCACCCACTGTGATAGCTTGATTCTTAACACGCCTTTTATTGGCTGTTGCCTTCCTTGCCCTGTCTCCCTTCCTCCCTCCCTGCCCAGTGTTCACTCTCCCTCCTCAATAAACTACCTGCACCAGAGTCCTTGTTTCAGTGTCAGCTCCCAAGAGAACTGAAACTAGGACGTTCCATCCCATTGATACTAAGCACAAAAATAGCTACAATTAGTCTATGCTATTAGAAGTCTGGGTGGAGCCGGATGGGGACAGGAGAGGGGCTCCTGGGGTGTGGGTCATGTTCTGTTTCTTAATCTGAGTCCTGGTTATATGGCCATGCTCCAGTTGTGGAAACTAATTCAGCTGTGCAGCTACAATATGTGCTCTTTTCTGTAGGTACGTTATAATCCAATAAACGTTTTTTTAAAAAAAGAATTCTATTACTTTTGGCAGAGTGTGTGCGTGTCTTTTTTGTTTTTAAAGTGAGGGAATGATAAAAATTCTTTCTCACTGACTTGGCAATGAAAACAGATATAATACATTTATATTAATTGAAACAACAAATCATTTGTATAGTTTGTTTTCCTGATTCATATGTCATCAGAAACTGAGAAGAAACGAAAACTAAATAGATGAGAATGTGGGCCAGATGGCAAAGGAGAAGACAAGAAAAAGAGAAGAAGATAGCACTGTATTCACAGATCAAGAAAGAAAGAAAAGGAAGCGAGAGACCACAACAAAAGAGAGAGATATAGAAACACAGGTGTTTTTATCTCCATAGTGTCAGATGGGTTATAAAGTTTCTTCTCCAGAAAGACAAATATCATATGATATCACTTAAATGTGGAATATAAAAACAAAACCAAAACCGAACAAACCCTCCCCCTCAAAATGAGCTCACAGATGCAAAGAACAGATTGGTGGCTGCCAGAGGCGAGGGTGGGGGGTATGAGAAATGGGTGAAGGAAGTCAAAAGGTATAGACTTCCAGTTATAAAGTAACTAAGTCACAGGGACGTATGTACAGCATGGTGACAATAATCAAAGTGTTTATTTTATATTTGAGAGTTACTGAGAGGGTAAATCTTGAAAGTTCTCATCACAAGGAAAAAAATTGTTAACTATGTATGATGATGGATGTTAAGTTGACCGACTGTGGCGATCATTTTGCAATATTCATTATGTTGTACACCTGAAATGAATATAATGTTATATGTCTATTATATCTCAAAAAAATTTTAAAGACTCCCCTCCAAAGCTTAGAAGAACAGACATTGATAAATGACCTCTATTTCTCACATCCAACAAAGAAAAAATTTTTAAATCTTTTTCTTATATTAAAAAAATTTTTTTTAATTGAAGAAAACTGCTGAGTCAGGCCCAGTTTACAAAAGAATTAATTCTCTTTTGGAAGCATCATGTTACCATCTTGTGGCCTTTCGCCAAAGTACTCCAGATTTACAGCCACAGCGGAGCGGATATCTCTCATCAGGCATCCACCCTGTGGTTCAAGCATTAAACTCAGGCCTCAGAGGACAGAGTCTCTATTCTTGTGCAGATTGTAATGAGATATAAGCAGGGAGTTATCTGAACCAGCTCTGTGAATTTTACTTCAGGTTGGACTGAGCAACAATATTCACATAAGAAACAAGCAGATTATCCTGAGATTTAGAATCGTCACTTACTCCTATTAGGTCTTCCGGATGGATATTAATGCTCCTTTTTTTTAAAACAGGAGATTCCAAATTGATTTATTATAAATTCAACAGAATTATTTAGTGCACCGGCACTGAAACATATTGCAACACATTGTAAAACAAGTTCAAATGTCATAGCATGTGCACACATGTGTGCACACACACGCATACACGCACACCTGCATGCCTACTCTGAGCCCAGGTCTGCTATTCTCTACTCTCCTGAGTAAAGAACAAAACTTTTGCTGAGATTTTTTTTTTAAGTGTAATGTAGGGATTTAAGATGATGCAATAAAAATAGTTTGAAAGTCACTCCCCCCCATGCTGTATCCTTATAAATGATAGAACAGATATAGGAAATAAATTAGTGACTTTATGCGTGGGCCTAAAATCATGAAAGGGGAGTGCTGGAAAAGACAGAAACAAGCAATGAACCCTCAAAAGAAAGAAACTGTTAAAAATCCATAAGAATAGCCAAAGCCACAGGTAACCTACACCTACACAGTTTACACCCACATAGGAATTCTGCTCAATCACAAGTCAAGTGGGAGAATCCTCAACCAGAAAATTAGTGCCCAATCAAGATGTGCCAGTGACTAGGGAATGCCATTACCGTGAGAGATAAACTGAGCAAATGGAAGATCTTACATATGATCAACAGATCAGTTAAAACAAGTTCATGCAATAATCTTCAGTACATAAAGCAAAAGAAAAGCAAAGAATTTTGAAAAAGAAACGGTTAGAGAATTTGAAACTTAAATCCCAAATTGTTGACTAGAAAATCCTCAAAAGATAGTCTGAAAAACAGAATGGACACACTGAAGTGTGAATTCACAAGCTGGGGATGAAGTTGAGAGGGTCTCACAGAGTCGTACAAAGAAAAAAAGAAGATGCAAAAGTTAAGAAATACACAGCCTGGTAAAGAGGTGTTAGCTTTCATCTAGGAATTTCAGAGAGAGAGAACAGAGAGAAAGGAGAAGGTAGTGTTTCATGAACGGGTAAGCATTCCTCAGGAGGGAAGAAAGCTATCAAACTAAAGAAAAAAAAATGCTAGAAGTTTCCATAGCAGAAATAGAGTTTAATGAAATAAGAATCAGATTTTCACTGTAAATTTCATTAGCAATACTATATATAAGAAGATGATGAGGCAATGTCTTCAAAGAGCTATTGGAAAATAACTGCCATTTTAGAATGCTACCCCAGCTACAGTATCAGTTAAAAACATAAGTGAAACAAAGGCACATTTTAAGCATTCAGCATTTAAGAACATTTAGCACCAACAGCTTCTCACTGAAAGAACTGCTAAAGATATACACCTACATAGGAAACAAATTGAAGGAATCCAGAGGAAAAAGCAGTATGAAAAAAAGTAATCTTATCCAAGTCATCAGCCAATCCTACCGCTTAAGACTAAGTTAGTATTGCCCAAAATGTTTAAACCAACAATTTAGAACTAGAATTCTGGATGATTATCAACAGGGAAATTGGGGAAAAGGGAAACAGCAGAAGGAAGAGAAAATGTCTTTTCCTGTTTGGGATGAGTAAATACAAACTGATTTGCCTTTATTTATTTATTTTTTGCACGTTAAGTGTTATTAAGTATCAAATACAAAAATTTCCAAAGAGAGAAAAGCCATCTATTATATCTGACTTCTATATTCAGCTACCAGTTAAGCAAGGAAAACATGTCATTCTATTTCTTTTACAGCCACATGTAGAAAACCTTTTGATTTTGCTAGGCAAGGAGAACTTTATGTGTGGATATGAAAAATCAAGAGTAACCAATCGAAAAATAGAATGATTTTCAAACCAGGAGGGGAAAAAAGATGGAACAAAGAAAACTGAATCAACCCAACAGAAATCAGCACTGGGGAGAAAAAAAGAAATAAAAGGAGGCTACAGGAAATAGAAAACCCAAAGTAACACAATAAGAATAAATCCAAATAAATGATTGATTATATTAACTGTGCAACAGGAAACAATATTTAAGTGAATAAAAAATGGGAGATTCATGTGAAAACAGCATTCAAGGAAAATTAAAATTGCCAATAAACCAAAGGAAAAATGTTCAATTTCATCTGTTATCAAAGAAATACAAGTAATTGGCACTGAGATGAATTTTTACTGATCAGACTGGCAAATATTTTAAATTTTCATAATAGCCCGTGTAAGTAGGAAGTTGAGCAGTTACCCTTATAGCCCACCATTGGGAGTGTATCTTGGCATAGGCAATTCGGAAAGCAATTTAACATATCCATTAAAACCAAAACATTTGCATATGGGTACAAGGAAGTATGGTCAAGGATATTCTAGCAGCATGGCTTGTACCAGTGAGACTGGAAATAATCTAAATGTCCATCAATGGGAGAAAGACTAAATAAACCACAGCATACCCATACTGAAGAATACTTTGCAGTAAATAAAAAGAAAAAATTAGATTCCTTTGTGATAATATGGATAGGCATATTATGAAGATTTTAAAATTTGCAGAAGGGATCTAGTAAAAGCTGTTTATGACAAATCCAAAGCCAGCATAATACCTGATGGGGAAAAATTGAAAGCTTTCCTGCTAAAATCTGGAACAAGACAAGGATGCTCACTCTCACCATTATTTGACATAGTGTTGAAAGTCCTAACCATAGCAATCAGACAAGAAAAAGAAATAAAAGGTATCAGGGGAGGGTAGAGCTCAGGTGGTAGATCACATACTAAGTATGCACAAGGTCCTGGGTTCAGTCCCCAGAACCTCCTCTAAAAATAAATAAATAAATAAATAAATAAATAAATAAATAAAAATTTAAAACCGTTAACCATAAAAAAATTAAAAGAAATAAAAAGGATCCAAACTGGAAGAGAAGAAGTAAAATCATCACTATATGCAGATGACATGATACCATATATAGAAAACCTTAAAGACTCCACACAAAAACTGCTAGAGCTGATAAATTCAGCAAGGTAGCAGGACACAAGATTAACATACAGAAATCTGTTGCATTTCTTTACAATAACAATGAAATTTCAGAAAAAGAAAATACGAAAACAACCCCTTTTAAAATTGCATCAAAAAATAAAATAAAATACTTAGGAATAAACCTGACTAAGGAGGTGAGAGGCTTATATGTAGAGAACTATTAAGGACTGATTAAGGAAATTAAAGATGATTTAAATAAATGAATGATATCCCATGCTCTTGGATTGGAAGAATTAATATTGTTAAAATAGACATACTGCCCAAGGCAATCTACAGATTTAATGCAATCCCTATCAAATTACCCAGGACATTTCTCACAGAACTAGAACAAATAATCCTAAAATTTATATGGAATCACAAAAGACCCAGAATTGCCAAAGCAATACAGAAGAAAAAGAATGAAGTTGGAGGAATAACTCTCTCAGACTTCAGACAATACTACAGTAATCAAGACAGCATGGTATTGGCACAAAAACAGACATATGGATCAATGGAACAGAATAGAGAGTCCAGAAATAAACCCACACATCTACTGTCAATTAATCTTTGACAAAGGAGGCAAGAATATACACAATGGAGAAAAGATAATCACTTCAGCAAGTGGTGTTGGGAAAGCTGGACAGCTGCATGTAAATCAATGAAGTTAGAACACTCCATCACACCATACACAAAAATAAACTCAAAATGGCTTAATGACTTAAACATAAGACAAAACACTATAAACCTCCTAGGAGAAAACATAGGCAAAACATTCTCTGACAAAAATCTTAGCGATGTTCTCCTAGGGCAGTCTACCCAGGCAATGGAAATAAAAGCAAAAATAAACAATTGGGACCTAATTAAACTTATAAGCATTTGCACAGCAAAGGAAACTATAAACAAAATGAAAAGATAGCCTATGGAATGGGAGAAGATATTTGCCAATGATGCAACTTGTGGGAGCGCAAACTTGGGTTAACAAATTTTGATACTGCAATGATTGCTTTTACCAAATCATATTGTCACCTTTATGTATTCTCACTTTTATGTAAGCACATAAGAAATGTATAATCAAAATCAAAGCTTTCTCTGTTTGTCTTTATACTGCTACTTCAAAGCAAAATGTCTAAAAGCACAAAAGGCTGATCTCTCAATACCAGTCACCACCTTATCTATGGAATTTAACTTAGTTGCCTTAAAGCTGCTTTGCTAGCAGGAATCTGCTACAATTTGTCTCCTTGCAGAGACATGCTTTGCTTGCTTTGCTTAGTTCAAGGTCATAGGTTCAGGGCTGCTTGTGCTTACGGGAAAACGATAATTCATCCCTCGCCCTAACCAGCAGGACATGCTTCGCTTATCAGGTGTAGGTGGATACAGTAGGCAGCTGACACTCACAGAAGACTGTGACTTAGCCCTTAGCTGGGAACAGCTGGGCTGCTTCGCATGCTTAGACAATTTTTGATCATTGTATGGAGGCTCTGTGGTGGTCTGATTTTCATAATCAATTTTTGGAACACTGTAAACCTTGCTGATGACTGAGGTTTAAAATAACCGTTTGTATTATCAACTGTGTACTCCCTGGCTCCTAAAATATTGTAACCTTCTCTCTAAGTATAAATTAAGATTATAATGTTTCTGTTTTTCACGAACTGAAACTGCTGAGCTGAATCCCTATACATATACCATGCCCCTTACTCATTCTTATGACATGTTTTACTTTGATTCTTTGATTATTGCCAATAAATACAAGAGCTTTGGAGGAGCTCGGGGAGTTGGTCTCTGGCTCCCTCTCACTCTCTTGACTTGACAAAGTCTTTAGTCATTTCATTCTTCCACGGTTAGACTTTTGCTGGACAAAACTCACAACGAACAGAACCCACAGTGACTGATAAGGGCTTGATTTCCAGAATATATAAGCAACTCACACAACTCAATAAGAAAAAAACAAACAGCCCAATCCAAAAATGGGCAGGTCTATACAAATATTTCTCCAATGAAGACATACAAATAGCCAATAGGCACAGGGAAAAAAATGCTCAATATCACTAATTATCAGAGAAATGCAAATCAAAACTACAATGAGGTGTCACCTCACACCATTCAGGATGGCCATCATTAAAATGTCCACAAAAGATAAATGCTGGAGAGGCTGTGGAGAAAAAGGAACCCTCCTACACTGCTGGTGGGAATGTAGTTTGGTGAAGCCATTATGAAAAACAGTATGGAGATTCCTTAAAAAACTAAAAATAGACTTACCATATGATCCAGCAATCCCACTCCTGGGCACATATCCAGAAGGAACTCTAATTTGGAAAGATACACGTACCCCAATATTCACAGCAGCACTATTTACAATAGCCAAGACATGGAAGCAACCTAAACGTCCATTAACAGATGATTGTATAAAGAAGTTGTGGTACATATAATGAAATATTACTCAGTCATAAAAAAGAATGAAGTAATGCCATTTGCATCAACATGGATGGATCTAGAGATTAGCATACTAAGTGAAGTAAGACAAAGACAAATACCATACAATATCACTTACATGTGGAATCTTAAAAAAATGATACAAATGAAGTTATTTACAAACCGGAAACAGACTCACAGACAGAGAAAACAAACTTATGGTTACCGGGCAGTGGGGGGAGTGATAAACTGGGGATCTGGGATTTGCAGATAC
Organism: Vicugna pacos; assembly: GCF_048564905.1. Taxonomy (NCBI): domain Eukaryota; kingdom Metazoa; phylum Chordata; class Mammalia; order Artiodactyla; family Camelidae; genus Vicugna; species Vicugna pacos. Next base: position 37,128,088 of record NC_132997.1, on the reverse strand, counting down.
TAACTACTATGTATAAAATAGATAAACAACAAGGTCCTACTGTATAGCACAAGGAACTATATACAGTACCTTGTAATAATCTATAATGAAAAAGACTATGTAGAAGAATATAAATATATGTATAACTGAATCACTATGCTGTACACCAGAAATGAACACAACATTGTAAAGCAGCTGTACTTCAATTAAAAAATTGCAGAATGAAAAGTACAGAATCAGTTTATATGTGTAAAACCACATAAATAAATAAATACTGTGGGTATACATATATATATTAATGGGTATATTTATATCTGTATACATTTATGGACAGACATATGTGCATAAACACCTAGAAAAAAATCTGAAAGGTTAAACATCAGACTTATTGTTAAGATCGCCTCCAAGGAGATGAGACGAAATGAAGCATGGAGTGCGTAGTGTGTGCTGGCTTGCGGGGAGAGTTTAGGGCGGGATTAACTCTTATTTGTAAAGTCTGATTTTATTTTCAAAGAAATTATTCATATATTATTTGTTGAGTGAGTCCTATTACAGTTCTTTTTCCTCTGGATGTGCTTGCCTTTGCCCAGAGGGCAGATCTGCTAATCTAGACAAGCTAGGCATTCAGGGAATGGGCTGCGTAGGCACAAATGGTATACCAGCCCTTGCACAATAGAATGTATGACCTCTCCCTCCTTTCCACCCAAAAGTACTCACCAGGTGCTGGCATCTTAAGGAAGGAAAGGGGTCCGTCATATCTGGCTGTGGACTAAGGATGCCAGCCCTCGCTCTTGAATAACTAGGCTCGTAGTACCCTGCTAAGCAAGGCTGTGTGTGTGTGTGTGTGTGCTGGAAAGTTATCTTTTATGTAAGTAGGCTGGAAAAATTATACTTCAGATACGGTTTCAGGGACACAATGAACCCTACAATTTCTAAACTATGAAAGCTTTTCCATGACCTCCCTTGAGCTATCAACTTTCTAAGCTCTCATGTGTAACATTAAGAAAAAGAGGAACCTTCTCCACTTTGGCAATGAAAAGTTGGAAACACAGCCAGGACAACGCATTATGCCAATTTCTCCTAATTAATCTCAAGTTTATACATTCTGCTATTTAAAAAAATCTCCCTTATTTCAAATCAACTGCTTATAAATCTTTCTGTTTGGCAAACTGGGAAAATAAAATTAGAGCTCTTCTAAAATGATGTTGTTATAAAAGTAAAATGCTTATAACAACATAAAAAATTCTTTCTGATTATCTGAATTCCACACTGCAAAGTCCAATGTGTTTCCTTTCTTTTCTCTCTCTTAACCCCACAGTCCTCAGAGCTTTCTCCAACTTCTGAACCCCTAGCTGTAAATTATAATCTGTAGGATCCATTTGGAATTACAATACTGAGTTCTTATAGCATTGCCCATTTTATTTACCATGGGTTCTTTCTTTCTATTTCTTTCTCTCCTTTGAAGCTCCTAATGCAATGGACTGATTAGTCACTCGATTGACTAGAACCTAGAAGTAGCTGGTACATGATCCTCACTAATGCTTGGTTCTTTGAGGTGGCACTGGCTCAGTGTCCTCTTCCCTGTAGTCCATTTGCCCAGGATGCTGCAAAAAAATTGTGGGGAGTCCTGCTAGGTCTGGGCCTCCCTAAAGCCAGCAGTCCAAGAGAGGACTACTTCAGTTTCTGACCCTAAGCACTTTTCTTCCAGTACCACTCAGGCGGTTTGGCCCAAATACACCTCACTCCCACCAAGGATCTATTCATAATTTGTGGAGCCCAGTTCCCTGACTCCATGGGGGCCTCCAAAAGCAAGCCCTGGCCTCTATCCCCTATGACAGTCAGCTCTTTCTTAGTCACTTTCCATATGACCCAGAGACACACTGGCTGTCAAAGATGGCACTATGGAGCTGAACTATTCACCAGGAAACTCTTAGCTTGATTCTTTACCCCACCATTCTTTAGTTTCAGAAGCCTGGGCATCACCTGGGAGCCTGTTAGAAATGCAGCACCTCAGGCCCATCTCAGATCTATTCATTTAGAATCCGCATTTTTCCCAAGATCCTTGGGAGCTACCTGGGCTCATTAAAGTTTGAGTAGCTCAGATTAGAGCTCTGGGCCTTAGATCTCCCTGGATACAGTTGACCTCACAAACACTCTGGCATGAAACTCCTCTGGGATTCTCACTGGTTGACAGTTTTCATCATGTAAAGGTTGCTAGAGGATGACCAGGAAAGGGACAAGAAATCATGGAGCTGGATGAGATGATTTCTAAGGCACCTACTAGGACTGTATGTGCTTCTGAAATGGAAGCAGAGGTGAACTATGACAACAAACAAATCTTGAGTGTGTTGAAAGGAGGTGGTAGAGGTGAGAGTGGTGGGTCTGTGAAGCTTTATTTATCTGGATTTATCTCTCTTCTCTGCTACTCACAGATTAGGCCATCTTCATGAAGATTAAATGAAATATATCTTGTAAAATGCTGAACGCACTGTCTGTTAAATTTTTTATTCAACTACTCTCTTATGTATAGTGTCACTGCCTTTCAGCCAGATACCACCAGGAGCATACTTGCAGTTGAGCAAGTTAAGTTTATTTATCATTGCATCCAGGGAGAAGGCACACTATAGAAGCCATGGGGGTATCTCAAGAAGAGGGCGTTGGAAAGGAATTACTGTAGGATTTGGATTTGTGTTAGGTGGTTTGGCATTGAATATCCTTAGAGATGTATTTTCCACATTGTTGGAAGTACATCTTCTAGGTAAATTCCTTGAATTGGGATTGCTGGGTCAAAAAGTACAGATACAGTTTTGCTGGATACTGTTGGATACTGCCAAGGTGTCCTTCAAAAGAATGATCTTCTCTTTGGGTTGCATTCCCATCAATAAAGTATGAGAATGTCTTTCTCCAACAGTTTTCTTTACAGGATGTGCTGTCACACTTTAAAAATTTTGCCACTCAGATAGGTGAGAAATAATATGTGTGCTCTTGTTGTTTTTTTAATTGAAGTATAGTTGATTTACAATATTGTGTTAGTTTCAGGCATACAGCAAAGCGATTCAGTTATTTTTTCAGATTATATTCCATTATAGGTTATTACAAGAGATTGAATATAATTTCCCGTTCTATACGGTGCATTGTTTTAAAGTGCTTTTCTTTAATAAATAATTGGACATTTTCATACATTAGGGGCCATTTTTCTTTCCTTTTTTCTATTTTTACTATTGAGTCTTTGATACTTTGTCACTTAATCTTTAAATGTTCCTTATATATTAGGGATATTAGCCATTTGTCTGTGATGTGTATTGCAAACATTTTCTCCTCGTTTGTCAATGTCTTTTGACCTTGTTTATGATTTATTTTTATCCTGAAAAATGTATTATTTTATGCCTTTGAATTTATCAGTTGTTTCTTTTGTGGTCTCTGGTTTTCAAATCATTGTTAGGCTTTCCCTACACGAAGGTTGTAGAGGAAGTCATTCATGTTTTCTGCTAGTATTCGTATGGTTTCACTATTAACATTTAAATCTCTAATCCAGTTGGAGTTTATGTTTATGGAAAGTGTTAAGTATTATTCTACTTTTATCATTTTCCAAACGGCTGCCCAGTTGTTCTAGCTTCATTTTTTAAAAAAGTCCATTTATGCTCCAGTGGCTTCAGATGTCACCTTTGTCAATACACTGTTTCCAAAAGTGCGTGGGACTATTTTAGGGCTTTCTATTCTACTTTTCAGGGAAGAGTATGCATCTTTTCTAGTAAAGTCTTGTTGGAGGTTCTATTATTGAGAAATAAACTGAGATAAATATGTGGAAGTATTATTTAATGTCATACAGAATCAAAAATCTAAAGCCTTGCAGCACACTTAAAATTCCCACTCTTATAACTGCTTAAAAGATTGTGAACTTGTCCAAAGGTGCATGAATCGAATTTTAATATACTATATGACAGGTAGATTCGTCTGAATTCTCGGGCATGGTTATGGCAGTGCAAGAACTCTTTAACATGAATAAACTCACTACAAAGCATGACTCAGAAACATTTGAAAAGGTCTATAAAAGAAGTACCAGTAAAGAGAGTAAGACTGAACAGACAGGAAGGGGAGTTCAAGACAGCACCCTCCCAGGGGGGCAGGAAAGGCCCAGTCAAGAACACAGTGGTCGGGGGAGGGTGTAGCTCAGTGGTAGAGTGTGTGCTTGGCACACATGAGGTGCCAGGTTCAATCCCCACTACCTCCATCAAATAATAAATAGGTAAACAAGCAAAGCTAATTACTTACCCCCCAAAATAAATAAATAAATTTAAAAGTTAAAAAAGAAAAAGAACATAGTGGTCACTGACCTTGGGCAAAAGGGGGGAATGATTTTTCTAGAGACTGGAAGAAAAGGGGCTGAGGGAGCATGTAGGCAGCTGTTTTTCTTTACCCAGCATCCCTTCTTCTTGCTTTTGGTAGCAGTCTTGAATTTTTTTGTTTGGGGACCATTTCTGTTCTTTCTATGTGGTCCTGGTAGAAGAGCCAACTAGAAGAGTGAGAATATGACCTAAGGGGAGCCAGTCAGATTCTATTTATCACAGGAATACAAACTTCAGAGGAGAAACACCAGAAGGGAAATGACTGGAAATGAGTTTTTTCTGATGGCAGTGGCTTAAAGGAGACTGTCCTGAATTCCTCTGCTTTATGCCCTTCTCAAAACCACGTTCCGCTTGGCTTTCCTTAACCTCTGCGAGCCCTGCAATGTCTTTCCCTCTAATTTTGTATTGTTTGAGTTTGCCAGTCAAATTCGTTGTGCATAAATAAAGAACTGTACAAAATACAGAAGGTGTAGACACAGAAACATTTTCAGTTGAGGTGAGCAGTGGAAGTCTGTTTTCTCTGGCAGAGGTGAGTAGGGTAGATTGTTTGAACAATGTGTTAAAGTTACGGGAGGGAGATAATCAAGGATAAGCATATAGATCAAGTGTAAGGGAAAGGACAGCCAATCAGTGCTGAGGGTCCAGCTGTTTGTAGAATATGAAAGGACAGTGACTTCCTTCACTACGTAAGTGCAGGAAAGGAGAAAGGGTATCAAAGCTAGGAGCTAGCAGACACCACATGTCAGAAACTTAAGGTGAGGAAATTAAAGGGTTGTCAAGAGAAACTGAAGACTAATATCATGGGCTCTAGGCAGAATAGGCAAAGAAATAGAGCTAAGAGGGTGAAATGGGGATGAGGGGCACTGAGAGACTGAGGCTGGGGTTAGTTGGTCACAGACTAGGGAATAAGAGAAAGACCTGAAAGTTTACGAGGCTGCTCTATTGCAGACCAGATTTAGAAGTCAGAAAGTTTCAGCTGATAAAGTCCCGGGTGTGGGTAATCCAGGGACTTTGAGAATTGGGATGTAGATTAAGGTTATAAAGGCACATTGAGGCCAGGGTCAGCCACATGGCCACTGAAGTCACCCATGATGATGTTAGATGAGACGTGTTTGGTAACTGGCTCACCTCAATTTTGCCAACTAAATTCTAAAGTGGTTTTATTTATTTAAAATTTTTTTTAAATGAATGTAGGGGAATGGCCAGGAGGTTGGTAGATTGCAACTGAAAATGAAGTTCCCTTAAGAAACTAAGACTAGCTATAGTGTGACATAGTGCCTAATGATGTGTGTTCCTGGCTCTGTTTCTTCACTGGTTGTCTAACTCCAAGTAAGTTACTTAACCTCCCTGTGTCTCGGTCTCCTCAATATAACATAGGGATAACGGCACTTACCTCACAGGGTCATTGCAAGAATTAAATAAATTAATATGTATAAGGTGTTTGGTAAATAATGAACACGTCATAAATGTTAGCTATTATTTTTAAAGGGGAGACATATATAAATGAATTACAATACAGTGTGAAATGAAACTTTATGATGAATATTTGTGCAAACATAAAGAAAATAATTGAGGAGAGGCACTTAAAACTATCCTTCAGATAATCAGTAAAGTCTTCACTGAAAAGACAGTGGCAAAAACAAAAGAAAGCCTAAGGGTTTGATAAAACAAAGGGCATAGGGGATTGGCAAGATCTGTGTTTCATGCTCACAGTATGGTAGGCATCGTGCTGTTTTACAAATATCACATTGAATAGCACGTTCCTGCAACACACTTAACTTCCTTTTACTGAGGAGGAAAACAGCAATTAAATACCTTGCCCATGGGCACATAGAAATGGAAAGAAATTGGCTCTTCATTTTAAAAAGTAATTTGGTCTGGCACAAGAGGGACTCTACAGAGGGTACTTCAAAGGTGTGAGGTAGAATGGATGATGACTGAGCGATCGTGGGAGCTGGGAAAGTTGAGGATGGATTCGCAGGCAGGGATCAGATCATAAAGGATTTTTGCCTGTCATGTGAGAAGTTTGCACTTGAATAAGCGAACCCTACACAGTGAGCTGAAACCGAGCTTTCATTAAAAGCATGACGATGGCCAGATGGATGGGCCATTCTCCAGTAATTCTGGGCGCCTGCTACAGTAGGCGGAGATGCAGCAATGAAAAGGCGCAGCAGCAGAGAGCTTTTCCTCCACTCACATGACCGGATGTTCAAAGGCTGGTTGTTCCACGGGTCCTCGTGGGCTCCCCTCTCTACAAGCGACGGGGGGCGTTGAGCTGTGGGGTCTAATCACGCGCCGCCACCTGGGCCCTTAGGCTGAAGTGCAACCTGGCGGCCCAGCCCTTCAGCGCCCCCTGGCGTCGGCGCGCTGCCTTCCTCCAGCTCCGCCGACCGCAGCCCGGCGCAGGCCTCTTGACTCGGGTCCGCCTGGCGGCCGCAGCTTCCTTCCGGCAGCGCCCCACGTCCGGTCACGTGAGGAACAGGTCACGTGCGCTCCGGTCACCTGAGGCTCGGTCACGTGCCAGGGCCACACCGCCTGCGGCTCGGCTTCCGGAGACCTGCGGGGCTCAGCGGGGGCGGTCGTGCGGCCCCGGAGCTCAGCAAGCTGCACGGCCGGGATGGTGAGGGCGGCGGGCGGCGGGCCGGGGCAGGGCTGGGCCCGGGCTGCCGCCTCCCCGAAGCTCAAACCCCCTTTTCGTCCTTCCCGCTGCAGATGAACGGGACCACCCCCGACCAGGAGCGGGCGCCGGCGTCCGAGCCCGTGTGGGAGCGGCCCTGGTCGGTGGAGGAGATCCGCAGGAGCAGCCAGAGCTGGTCGCTGGCGGCGGACGCGGGCGTGAGAGGCGGGCCCCAGGGACCAGAGGGGAGGGCGGGCCGCCTGGGAGGATGCGCGGTCTGCGAGCGGGAGGACCGAAGCCCCCATTCCCTGTCCACCCAGTCGGCCTTGCTGCCTCTCACCGACTTCGTAACACTTCCCTTCCCGCTTTTGACAGCTGCCTGGTGGCAGCCCACAGGCATCTGGGCGGAAGCAAGTCGTTTGGCCATAACCCTCTGAGTGCTCCTGCTCGGACTGCGGCCCGGACGCGGGGTTCTCTTCTCTGTTTGGGTTTTCTAGGCTTGCATCCAACTCCGTCCTGAGCGGGTCAGATCGGCTTCCACCACGCCGCAGGCTTCCTATGGCACTGGTTAGGGGATTCCATGTTGGGACCTGGACTGAGTAGGGCGTTGGACAAACCAGTATATGGATATCCTTGAGTGAGACTCTACGCCCGGGCCCCTATAAGCTCAGAACTGTGATTCCAAAGTCCCATTTGAATAAGATTTTTGGATAAGAGTAGTGGTTTGTTATTTTGCTCTTCAGTTGTGATCCCTGTAGAATGACAACCAAACAGGACTTTAAAATTCTTCCAGAAACGAGATGGCAAGTGTCCATTGATTCATTGCCACCGTTTGGATGAGCTTTCTTAACCTTTTTCAATGTTGTTTGGTCTTAGTCCTGTCAAAAGCAGCATTCCATTTACATTCCAGCGCGCGCGCACAGGAAAGAGAATGGGTTCTTTTCTGTTTTGACACGCAGAATAGATGCGTATAATACTGATACTTATGTGTGCTTATTTTTTAAATAGCTACTACAGTTTCTACAGGAATTCTCACAGCAGACTATCTCTAGGACCCATGAAATCAAGAAACAAGTGGATGGACTAATTCGGGAAACTAAAGCCACAGATTGTCGTCTGCATAATGTCTTCAATGACTTCCTTATGCTGTCTAATACCCAGTTCATTGAGAACGTGAGTTACTTAGTTACATCAGACTTTCATAAATAACTAGTACTTTTAGGAGGCGCTAGAATCATTGTGATACTAAGTGACCTATTACTAGGTTCTTTTACTATATTTTGGTGGAGGTAGTGGTTTTTGGTAATTGCTGCCCCTCCCCCACACTTCTTTAATTAGTGAAGTTTTTTTTGCAAGCCTTTGAAAAAAACCTAATGATAAAATTTCCTCATATTCCAGCCTTTTGATCGATTTTCAGTTTCGAGAGGAGTCAGTAGTTGTGCTAAATTGATTGGCACTCAAACAAGCCCTGTTAGGGGCGTGCTCTGTAGGGAGAGCCACACACCCCGTCTGATCCTCTGCGCACCAGCGTGTGGTGACAGTTATGATTATATCCAGTATGGTTTAAGTTACATTAAGGGCACAGTGTGTGTCTATTTGGAATATCTCACCTATCATTTTGTTGCAGTGGCTGAACCTGTGTTACAGAATCAACTGTAAACAGATTACTGAGCTTTAACCCATGTGTGATTCTGTCTATATATTTACTGAGTTTCTAAGTGCTAGGTTCTAGGAATATACAGATGAATTTGACAGAGCCCCTTGCGTTTGAAGATCACATGCAATCTTTCAGAAGAGTGTAATTCCAGAGTTGAAAGGAAGCAAGTGTGGTGTGAGCCTGATGAGTGAAGCTGAGGATGGAGAGGAAGCTTAGTTGAGCTGATCTTTATTTCTCAGAGGGTGGCTCACTTTCTGAGTATCAGCATTAATTCATCTGTGGAAAGAGGGTTATTAAAGTCGACTGTCTCCTGAGATTGATACATGCAAAGTAATAGAAGGGATTTTGAAAATTGCAATATTATAAAAAGCCCGAGATTCAGGATTGTTGAGAGGAGACCAAATATTTTCATGCAGGTATCTTATGCAGCACGTGTGTACATTTTCAATAGTTGAGGTTGAAATGCCACCTCTAGGCTTTTTGGGGAAGCTGTATGTGAAATAAAGATCTTAATAAAGGTCTTAAATCTGTCTTTGCCAATGTATTTAAAGATATTCTAGTGAAATCTGTAGGCATTTTCTGGTCATCTACGCAGAACATCCATGCTTGGGCCTGAGCATCTTTCCCACTGGAAGAGACAGTTGGCAGGGCTCCCATCTCTGCTGATGAATGCAGCTCCAGCACTTTTTTCATCATGCTGAATTCTGGGTCCTTTTAAATATCCTTGCTGTTCTCATTCTGTACCTTTCTTGCTGAATCAGGAGCTTAACTCTTCTCTACAGTCAGTATTGCAACCCTCGACTGGGCAGGGAATAAAATTGGGAGGCTTCTTTTGTACCTGAGGTGCCTGTACCACATTGATACTGGATTGGTACCCGATTGATACTTTGGGGGTGAGGAGCATCATAAACATCTTTTTCTGAATTATAGCCTTCAGGTCGTCTGTGTTCTCCAGCTCTTCTTTTCTGGCCAAGTTTTCTTAGATTCTGAGTTTTCCGTAATCTAGTTTCTGTGTGTGTGTGTGTAATCTTTATTTCTGTTCACTTCTTGGATTCCCTGCCTTCCATCCATCTCTCCATCTCCTTAGTCCTTATGCCTCTTCCCTTTCCATTCTGCAGCCAAATTTCCCCTCTAGATAAGCCTATTGGCACTGCCAAGTTTAACTCTTTCCCAGAGAACTTCCTATAATGCCACCTGTTACGTGTTCTTTCCATTTATGGTAGAGCATGACGGTGTAAAGAGCATGGCTATGGCTTAATAAAACACACAAAAAAAATCTACATGCCGATAATATTGGGCTATGATTGGCTTCTCATGTGTTTTTTTCAAACCCTGACATTGGTACTCATGTGTTAGAATTTTGGCTTGATTGATGGTGCCTTTTGGTTTCATGGTAGTTTATTGGAAAGATATTTAAAGTTGAGTAGGTTTCTGGGTTTTAGCAATTGACCTCAGAGGCAGCTCCCATGTTGTGAACTGCATTACAGAGTTAGTGAAACTGAACAGTAATCAGCACTTTCTAGGGCAAGAGATGTTAGTACCTTTAGTAAAGGCTCAAGGAGGAGAAACACTAATTAACGGTGGCCAGTGCATCAGTGTGTTATCAGAAGGGAATACAATTCTTAAAGCTTCATTAATCTGTTAATTTAGGAGTTTTTGTCCTGAAGCATTAAGTGACCTAGTTAATGACTTCTTTAGTAACACTTCCTAAAATTGTAATTTTATATTTATTGATATGATTTGATGTCTCAAACTCGCCTGCTAAGTCAAGCCCCATGTTTTTGCTAAATGTTGTTATTCCTTGGGCCCAGCATAAGCCTGATATATCAGAACTCAGTGAATATTTGAATGAATGAGTGAGAGAACACGTAAGTGAAAGAGACCAGGGCTGTGTGTAATCTGTTAAGAAATCTCAGCCCCTGGTCCCCCTTTCTTCAGTTTCCCACCTTCACCTCTTACCTTGTCTCCCCAAGTGAGGAAAAGATGCTCTGAAGGGAAACACCAAATATATTTAACAACTCTGGGAATTGTTACTGATTTTAAAATGATCAAAACACCCACGAAGCTGTGAGTTCAGCCTGGTCAGGGTGAAGGAAGTTAGCACTGATTATCTGCTGTGTACTGAGTATTTGAGATGCCACCCTGAGAACCATGGGTTTCATGTATCTGCTGGTTGGTTTCTTAGGTGTCCTGTTTGGCTTTTTGCAGGCTGTTGATTTTTTGGGAGGTAGTTTTTAATGACAGGCGGGAGAAGAAGTAGGCTGTTGGTGCTGTTCAGACTTCAGTGTAAAGTGTACTCTTTTAGATTAAATGGTCTTGCTGTTTAAAATCTAAAGTGACTTTAGTAGCTGCCATATTGAGAATTTTAAGATTTATTTACTTTTTTCCCCCTCCCTTTGAATATTACTCCCCAAATTTCTGGTCTTTATAGAGCTTTTTTTTTTTTAAATATGGAAAAAGAAGAAGCGTCTGAAATTTCAGGTGCTCAAGGAGACCCTTTCAGCGTTTTGACGTGTGTATTTCAAGTCCATTTCCCATGCAGACGTTGGGCTTTAAGGCTTTTCCTTTCTTGTTAAAAAAGTAATGAACACTCATTGTAGGGGAGATTGACACATATAAAAAGTATTAAAGTGAAAAAATTAAAACTGCAAAAAAATCAACTGTAATTCCACCACCCCAAATCAACCAACCACTGAACATTTTGGCATATTTCTTTCTAATCTTTTTTTAAATATAATTTTAATCTTTTCTATATGTATATATTTGCAGCCTGAATTTTTCTTAATGTTAACATATTATTTAATAAGCATTTTAACACATATAGGAGATTTTGTGAACTTAATTTATATTGCTTTTATTTCATTATGTGACTGTATCTTCATTTATTTAACAATGCCCTAGTATCAAATTTTTAAATGAAATATTTCATATATCTAGAAAGGAACAGATACTAACCACAAATGCTAAAAATATACACCACCTTGCGTTAACAGATACTAATGTTTTGCCAACTTTGCTACAAAGGTACCAACTCCCATTTTTTTCTTTACCTCTAAATATTTTGAGTGCAGGCTGCTTTGTATCTCTGCCTTTTTACTGTTCTTACCTGGAGAGCATGTATATGTATCTGTGTGGGTTTATATAGGTGCATATATGTGTAGTTTGCGGTAAGGATTTTTTCATGTTATTTTCCATATGGGTAACCTTTATTGTATAGTTCTTTCCCTCACTGACTTATGTGTATGAATGCATGTGTGTGTACATGTGTGTCTTTGTGAATATAAAGTCATACTAAAGTATAATTGTAGCTCTGTGTCTTGCCTCTGTCTTTAATTATATTTACCTGCTGTATACCAACAACACAGTCTTAAATACCAGAGATCTCAGATAGTCTTAGTAGGGCAAGTTCCCATGACTTCTTTTTATTCAGGGTTGTCATGGTTAGCCTTGGCTTTTTATTCTCCTCTGTGAATTTCAGGATTATCTTACTGAATGCCACAGAAAAGTCTACTAGCATTTTCATTGAAATTGCCTAGAATTACAAATTTGGCGTTTGTGGTTTTCCACTATAATTCTGATGCCATGAGCATCTTATTGTTTGTATTTATGATTTTTTCTTGGAACAAAATTTTGAGAAGTGGAATTCTTGAGTTAGAAGATACGAACATTGAAAAACGACATTATCTGATCATACTGGCAGATATTTTAAGAAGGTGGACAGCATCCACTGCTGGCGATGGTCTGGGAAGTGGGCACTTTCGTATGTTGTGGTGACCCTGTGACTTGTTCCACATTTGTGGCCAATACTCTGGAAGTAGCTATTAAGATTAAAAAACAGTTTTGTCCTTTGACTTGGCAGTCCTATTTTTGGGAAGCCTATAGGAATAAAAGGTCCAGGGCCTAAGAATTTAGTATGTGTGCATATGCGTAGCATGGTCTGTTTACAACAGCAAAAACTGGAAACCTACTTTATGTTCCCTAAGAGGGAGTTGTCAAATTAATTATGGTCAAATTCATACCATAAAATACCGTGCAGATATTCAAAAGATCGAGTCAAATCTATATGCATTGAACTAGAAGGTGGTTTATATGAATATCAAGTAGAAAAAGTGGGGCAGAGGAATGTGTATAGTGTGAGATTGGAGGTAAGGTTGGAACAATTTTTAAATACATCTCTTTTACATACATCTTTTTTACTGACTTTTCAGTTTTAATTGAGGTATGAATCACATCCCATAAAAATCACCCTTTTAGAGAGTGTGCAAGTCAGTAGGTTTTAGTGTATTCACAACATTTTGTAACCATTACCGGTATCTGATTCCAGAACATTTTCATCCCTGCACTATTTGTAACAAGACTGTTTCACTCTGGGAATTTAAACAGCAATAAATAGTTAAAAGGGAAATCACGATGAGTTACAAGAGTGCTAGCTCTGTTTTGGGAAAATAGAGGCCACTTGCCCAACCTGTGTGGGTCAGTCATGTGCCAAATCATTGGTAGGCTTGGCCTGTTTTCATATAAATGGAATAATAGTGATTTTTGAACCATTTTAAGCAACAGGAGGACAATAACTTACTTTTATCATTTTCATTGTGCCTGATGTTAACGCTCTTGTTACCTGGTAGACGAGTTATACCATGTTCTCGGTAGCCTCATGTTTGAGTACCTGCATTATTGCTCTTTTGGCATTCAATATTAGGTTAAACAGAAAGGTGTGAACACCAGTTTCTTATTGTTATTGTGACTGGTCAACAGGGAGATTGAAGTTCTTTTTATCATGTTTCCCAGTCATTTGTATCTTTTTTTTTTTAAATTTTTGGTGAGTTGATGACTGTTTCTTGCTTTTTGTCCTTGACCGATGGCCTTAGCATTTGTTGAATAATCATTTCTTCCCTGTCCTTGTCTTTTTATTGTATATTGAATTTTTACATTATGATTGATTCCAAATGATGTTTTGACCTTTTAAAACTGAATTTGCTTCCATATATAGCGCGTCTATGATGAAGAAGTGGAGGAGCCGGTACTCAAGGCTGAGACAGAAAAACCAGAACAGGTACTTGCATTAAAACCACTCGCCTGCTGGGTTCCTTTCAGAGAAGAAAAGTGGTGGAGATTTGTCATGCGGCTGTTGGAGGGATGGTGGGCAGGGAGATGGACGCTGGGGGAAATGGGGAAGGTTGCTCCTGACAGCCAACAACTGAACTCTTTAGTTTGTTTCTGAAATTTAGTGTATTAAGAAATGCATAGATTAAGTTCCTGAATTCTGGCTTAAGAACCAAGTTGAGGTGCTCAGAGATTGTCTGTAAAGGGCCAGGTAATAATTGTTTTGTTTGCTGGCCGCATTGGTGTCTATCTCCTCATCCTCTTTTTTTTCCCCTCCTCCTCCTCTTCTCCTTCCCCCTCCTCCTTTGAAAATGTAAAAACCTTTCTTACCTTGAGGGCTATTCAAGGAGAGGCCATGCTGGGCTGTAGTTTGTGAGTTCTTTCAAAACTGCCCTTCCCTATCTTTTTGTGGCTGCGTTGATCCTTATTCCTGCCAGTTAAAAACAGCAGTAAGATGAGTGCTGGTCCACACACAGAGTGCGTCCTGAGTGCCACAGGATGTGTCAGTACAGAGGATGCCGAATGTGCAGGCAGTGTTTATTGACTCTAGTAAGACTGCAGGAAGCTGTGACTTGGAGACCTGGCTCTCAAGAGGCTACTATCTTGATTGGGGCGACAGGGCATAGCGTGTCAGAGCTGCCTGGCTGCTAACTGTTGGAAATTCAGACAAGGAAGAGCTCACTTGTGTGAGAGACCAGGGAAAAGCTTCAAGGATGAGATGTTAACTGGGTGCGGAAAGTGGGCCAGATTTTAAGGCCATTTTCAGTGGGAGAGAATGCCATGAGCTCCAGTTCAGAGTTGGGGGATGTATCTGGTGTTTTATGGACTGTGTTAGTGGAAGATACTGGAGATCCGGCAAGAAGAAGGAAAAGCAGGTGAGGGGTGGGTGCTAGAGGGCTGTATAAAGCAGGCTGAGCACCTCCGACCTCTCCCCACGCTGTGGCTTCACGTGGTATAGATGCACACCCCTTCTTCCTGGGTTCACATCACAGGCCAAAGTGTAGGTGAGAGGTTCTCGACTTGCTAGCACTGGCAAAAAGTGTACCTTTTTTCTCCTACTCAGGAAAGCTTTGTGGAATGTAAGTCTTTTATCAGAGTAACCTTGAGTTAGCTCTAATTTATTCAGAAAATACAAGTCACTTGAAAAAGTGGGTGCTTTTCCAGTAACTATTATCTGTAACATTATGAGAATGTTAGACTAAGAAAGGATATTAGAAACCAGCTACGGTTATGCCTATTTTTAGCCTTTTTAAAAGTTATTTTTATTTTTAATACTAGGAATTTGCTAACCACTTAAGTGCAATAGTATCTGGTTATACCAAGTCAGGGTTTAATTTTAAAGTGATAGCTGTTTAGTGAACTATTTTTAAAAATCTGCCCTGTATTTATTTCACAAGCATTTTTTCACACACTGAGTGCAATTTTAGCTACTTAACTCAGAACCAGGTACACTGGAATGCCAAAAACACATGGCTGAAACAAAAAAACTAAAGCAGAAAGACTTCCACACTTGAGGCAGAAGTGTGAACTACTCCTCAGGTTTTCCCTTTTGGCCCTCAAAACGATGCTGTATGGTTTGGTTCTTTGTATAACCAGGTATCCACTTCTGGAATATTTGTGAGGTGGGGAAATGACACTAAATATTTTTTCAATATTTCTCACAACTGACAACAGTTGAGTGTATGAGGGGACTGTCACTGAGAGCTGCTGTGGTGTGCAATGGAGACGTGTGGAATTTGGTGATGTGTACAGAGTTTTGTCCTGGGCAGCGTGTTTTGGGGGGGCGGGGGGACAGACATTGTTCTAGGGTGATGTGCGAGATAGATTACAGATGAAACTGACTCCTTGGTTTGAATCAGATTTATAAAGTAATTGTAATTGTCCAGTTATTTTATTAATTGTAATTGAAAAATGGCATCTCTGTCTGAGTATTAAGTCTTCAACTCCTAGAACTATCCAAAGGGCCACTAACCAAGGTCAGTGGGATACATTCACGGTATCCCGCTTAATTAAAAATGTTAATACTGTAGGGGTTGGGTATAGCTTAGTGGTAGAGTGCGTGTTTAGCATGCACAAGGTCCAGGGTTCAATCCCTGGTACCTCCATTGAAATAAATAAATCAATGAACCCAATTAAACCCCCCCAACAAATAAATAAAAATAATTTAAAAAATTAAAAAATAAAAATTGTTAATGCTGTTAAAAAATGTTAATACACTCATGGTGAAGCTAAAGTTCTAGGTCCTTCGTTCCCCTGGTAGCAGGGAGGTGAAGGGCAGTTAAGGGCCGTTTGACGTCTTGTGATGTGCATTCATTGTGAAGACACTTTTACACACCCTGTCAAAGCTGAGCCATCACACCGTAGTTGTGCTTTTGCTTTTGTAGATGATGAACCCGGTGCCCTGGAGCTCCAGGATCTTACGTAGTTCGATGCGCCTTCAATGCAGAGACAAAGTTGGAATTTAAAACTTACTCCAAAGTCTGTGTTGAGGCATTCAGCTGAATCTGACTTTTAACATTTTTCATTGTTTAACATCTTAAATTGTTGAGACACTAAAATTTTTAATTAAGATATTTTTGGAGCATGAGTCTAAGCTTTAGGGAACATCCCTAGTTTTTTATTAGGGTATTATCAATATATTGGAGGTCTTACTGAACAGCATTTTTTTGTAGGAGAAGACCCGGGAACAGAAAGAAGTAGATCTGATTCCTAAGGTCCAGGAGGCTGTGAACTATGGCTTACAAGTGCTGGACAGTGCATTTGAGCAACTAGATATAAAAGCAGGAAATTCAGACTCTGAAGAAGATGATGCTAATGAGCGGGTGGAATTGATCCTGGAGCCAAAGGTAAAGACACTCAACTGAAATATTTATTGTCACACCTGTTGTGTTTTGGGTACTTTACTTGGGCACAGAGTTGGTAAGACACGGACTTCTAGGAAGTGAGCATGTCACTTAGCCATCTCACCTTGACTCCGTCAGAGAGACATGCTGTACACGAGCATCAAGTGAGCACTTACTAGTTGCTAGCATGCCAAGTCGGGGAGTGCAGAGATGCAGGGCATGGTTCCTGACCTCAAGATGCCTGTTACAGCAGTGTCAGATGGTGGGGAAGAGGGGACATTTCCGAGAGACACCATCACGAGTGCTGTGAGAGCGAACTGACTTCCAACTGGGGAAATTAGGGTCAAGATGAGATTTGAGCTGAGTTTTGGAAGATGAGGAGGCTCATGAGAGGTAGATGTTGTTGGGAACCTGACATTCTGTAGCTTGCACTAAGAGAGACCGCAGAAGTGGTAAAAGACATGTGGGTTGGTCCCACATCGTGGCCGTTATGAACAGAGCTGCCACGAACGTTCACAAGGAGATTAGCTTAGCAGGTGTTTGTTGCTTTACTGTGATGCTCTCTAAAATTGGCAAAGGAGGCAAATGGGGCAACGCAGAGTCGCTCAGTGCTAAATACAAGAGGTTGCTGTACTAAACTTGCAAGTCCTTGTGAATTGAAGCATGCCACAAAACCAGACTCCTAGGGCTTCACTTAGATGCACATTCCTCTTCCAGTTGGAGCTGACAGCGCCGCCGTGCCAAGCTGGGGCCAATCCTTTAGCACTGGTGCAGTTCCCAGCTTGCTTTTTCACTGAAGGGACTTAGAAGTCAGTCAGCAAACCCTGGGAAGTGTATTGCAGGGGCCACACTTGCTACTTCCAGGTCCCACACCACTTTCCCTGTGACAGGAGGCCGCGGGAATGCCAGCTGAGTCAGGGAGCAGTTAGCCTGGTTAGCATTTTTCTTTCTTTGCACGAAATTGGTTGCTGTTGTATCTTCAACCTTTACATATTAACCTTCCCAGACTTTCTGTTGTTTGTGGAGCATCCGAATTGTTCTTTCCTGCCCCCAGGCTCTTTTCTATGAGCGATATTAAGGCCAAAGGGCCATATCTCACCGTGGAGGTGGGAGGTTGTAGGTAGCCATACGGTGGAGCGCTTTCTTGACCCTAAGTTTTGAATGTGTGTGATGGCCTGAAATGGAAGGCTTTCCAACATGTAATACCGTGTGCCATGGCTCCTTCATTTCATTCTGTTGTTTTATCATCCGGTCTTATTTTACAGACTTCACTGCTCCGAATTCCACTGTGTGAACCTCTGGGGGACCATTTTTGTTAATATAATTAGGCTCTTGAGAATAGAGATCCTGTATGACTCAGCTTTACTTTGTCATCTTTACCTAGGATTTGGCTTTTTTTAATTGATGATTTTTGTTTTTAATCCTGCTGTGTTTCTTATTCTCCACTTCTATCATATAACCTTTTTAGGGCAGTCAGATGGAACGATATCACATGGAATACCTAATTTTATTTTCAATCTGAATATTTAATGGCTTATCCCCTTTCATTATTTGCAGGATCTGTACATTGATCGTCCTTTACCTTACTTAATTGGGTCAAAGCTATTCATGGAGCAGGAAGATGTAGGCCTTGGAGAGCTTTCTAGTGAAGGTACTCTTTTGCACCAAATATTTTTGTTGCTTTTAACATTTAGAAATACTTTCAGACCTTAAAGTTATGGCTAGTACAAAGGATGCCCACATACCCTTTACCCACATTTACCATTTTGTTAACATTTCACATTTGTTTTCATCATTCTCTCTCTACATAATACATAATATTTTTTTCTGAACCTATTTGGGAGACATCACACAGAGGCCGGGCCCTCTTACTCCTGTATACAGTTGGCTCTCCAAATCCACGAGCTTTGCATCCGTGTATTCAACTAACCTGGATCGAAAATATTTGGGAATAAAAAATTCCAGCAAAAAAGCAAAACTTATATTTGCCATGCACAGGCAACTGTTTACATAGCATTTACATTGTATTTATAGCTATTTACACATCATTTGCATTGTATTAGGTATTGTAAGTAACCCGGAGATGATTTAAGGTTGTATACGAGAAGAACATGGGAGGTTGTGTGTGTAAGTTGTGTGCAGATACTATACCATTTTGGTATCTGTGCGTGTGCGTGTGTGTGGCGGGGGTTGTCCTGGAACCAGTTCTTCAAGGGGCAACTGTTTCTTTGTGTATTTTCTAAAAATAAGAACATTCTCTTAGAGTTACATATTCTGCATATTCATTTGAGTGTCTGTCATCTGGGTTGGACATGTGTATTAGGCTCTGATGTGAGGCTTTTAATATGAATATCCTGTTCATAAATTTTAAAAAACTGTCAAAGTGGTTGAATCCTGTGAGACTTGGCAAGTATGTGCAAATCAAGTATACTTGACTTCAACTTTTTTCTGTGAAATAAAGTCACCAGTTGTCAGTTCTCTAACAAGAGCAACAATAAAAAGGTACTATTATCACGGTTAGGAAATTTCACCGGACACAATACAAGCTAATCTTCAGTCATATTGAGATTTTTCCAGCTGTCGCAATAATGTCCTTTACTGTGTCTCTTTTTCTCTGATCCAGTGTCCAATCCAGGCTCGCTCATGCATTTAGTTCTCAGATCTCCAGTCTTTTTAGTTTGAATAGCATTTCTCAGCCTTTCTTTGCTTTTCGCAACCTTGACATCTTCAAAGAGTACAGCCTAGTTTTTTTCTTTGTAACCAGTATATTTTTGGTAACCCATTAGCGTCTTGTGGGGAGATACTTTGAGGCTATGTAAATGTTCCGCTCGTCACTGTAGTGAAGATATTTTTAATCCCAGTTGATGGATGTATTTGCTTTTTATCAGAATCTCTTGATGTGGATGTGTGGGGTTTTGTGACCTTGAGAAGGAACGGAGGATGTTTTCTTATGACTAATGGTGATAACCTTTGTCTTTCTTCTAACCAGAAGGTTCAGTAGGCAGCGATCATGGTAGTATTGCAGACAGTGAAGAAGAGAACGAGGAAGAGGTAAGTGCTTTTTGATGAGTCCAGGTCATGGTGGGCAGGAAACTTGGGGTGTGTGTAGTGGGCTAAGTGGATAACTTGTTTGTGAATAAGCAATTCATTTACATAAAACCTTTACTAGTGATGGAAGCCATGTTCTGAAGTTTTTTCCTTGAGTTGGGGGTTCCTTTTTGTTTTGTGTACTGAACCAAGGAGAACTGCTTTAATCTCTTTTACCATCACCCTCCCTCCCACCTCCCTGCCATCTCTTATTGCCAATCTGTTTTGAGCGGGGCAGCTTGGATATTTGGGTGGAATTTCTACCCGAGATGTAGTCTTTGAGTAACTTCTATCTTTGAATAATTGCAGGGAAAGAGTCTACATTTAAAACTTTTTTTTTTAACTATAAAACCTTGTAGATCAGAAGAATGCTAAAAGCATCCACATACATTTTAGCTTTGCGCTGCCTCTGGCAGCTTCATACCCACAAAACGTCATCTGACCTCCTGCTCTGGGGTCTCAGGGTCCGTGGGCCTTGACCACTGTTATGTTTAGAGTTGTTCCTTTAAACGAAGTACTCGTTATTGCTACGGGCAGAAACACTTTGAAGGATGGTCCCCGAGTGTCAGTTTTTAAAAGGAGAGTTTTGTACGTGTGCTCTTCTCTCCTCCTCCTACTCCATTCCCACTGTCCCCTCTCTCTAGCCCTGCTTCCTCCAGCCCTGCAAACAAAACACCTCACAGGAGGAAATAAGCTTTTCTTAAATAACCCGGCCATAACTGACGGTCATTAGCAGAATCCTTTGCTTTTAGCCATTGAAGCACCTCTTTACCTAATTGCTGGTGTGAAATACTGCTGTTCCCTCCTTGGGCCTGTTGGTATAACTGTCCCACTTAGAGGGAATAGAGGGCAGAGAGTCCGAAGCGTGAAATAACACAGACCAGCTTTTGATAATTTAGTCAATTAAATGTGCGACTCTTACTTTAAATTCAGAGGTTAGAGAAGATACGGCCGATTGATATGAACAAATTGTTAGAGGAATTTAAATGAATCACAAAAATTACTTGTTCACCAGAGCAGCCCTTGGTGATAATGCTAACTCCACCTTATCTGCACTGTGATACTTAGGTGACCTGTAGTCGGTACAGGGAAACTGGCGTTGATTGTCCCAGAGACTTAGACCCGAAAATCATTTCTATGCTTCCAAGTAAAGCTTCTGTTCACAACAAAGCCTTTTTTTTCCCCCTTAAAGGAGTCAGATGAAGATTTTGCCAATCACAGTGACAATGATCAAAACCAGGTAAGACTCATATGTTGAAGTGACTTGTAAATTTTAATTAAAGCACAGCATATACCCTAAATATATACTGAAATTACTTCTGAGTGACTTATGGGAAAGTAAGGATTTATTCGTGTTTACTACTATTCATGTGTTTCCTTCAAGTATTTCATGTTTTTAGGCTAACTACCCCCTTGTATATTTTTTTTCAATTTCACTTTATATTTTATCTTCATTTTTCTTAGACAACAAAGAAGTAAAAAACCGAATTGAGGAAACAGAGCCTCTAAAATCAAGCCTAGTTACACAAACTGAATTTTTCACATGAATCTACCTTCCTGTTTTAAAATTTGAGATAATATAGCAGTAAGGTTAAGGAACACTCAAAAGATGGAAATTCTCTAATTCCACTGTCTTAGCACTGTTGTCTTAATTTTTGCACACCCTTCTAAGGATACATTCTTTACATAACATATGTAGTTTATTTTTGGCTATTTTATATTAGCATATCATAAGTGTTTCATTGTCATTTTAAATAGTCTTTGTAATTTGCTTTGTAAACATCTATTTTTTTAAAACATACCAATGTACAATACTGTTGCAGTCTCTAAATGTATATGGAAATAATTTATTCAAATATTTTTATTTTTGAGATAATGCTGTGTTCAGTGTCTTCATACATAAAAATCCTTTGCTTCTGTGAACTCTTTTCTTAGGAATTAGATGGTGCAGAGTTAGTTGATTCTGCTGTCTGGTGGACTTCCCAGATTAGCAGATCATGCATGATGATTTTCCCAGAGTCTTATCCGCCCTGGGATTATAATTTTTGCTACCATGTACAGTGGTATACTGAGATCATCCCAGTTTGCATTTCACTTTCCTAATTGGGAAATGTTTTTTCACAAAAGTTTCCAGCTGTCGAATGAAGGATTTAGTACTTCTTGGTTGGTACTTGCGTTTTCCCAGTTGTGTTCACAAATGTGGCTCATCTTTATCATTTTGATGATTGGTCCTTCTGTAGAATTACTATCAAGATCCATAAATTCAGACAGCTTTTCAAGTAATACAATATGGTGATTAAAAACATTGGCAGAACCATATGTTTCTATCATTAAAGATTTATTTTGTGTGCCGCCACTAACCTCAGCGTTTTAAGGATTAAATTTGTTTTAAAAGTGCTTTAAGCATAGTGCCAGGCACAGTTTATTGATTTAAATGCTAAACAATTTTAAAAAATTATACAATTTTTACATGCCAGTGGCTGCCTTTGTAGAAATTAGAACTTAACAGATAAGACGAAGTCCAGTTCTCATCTCACTTTCCAGAGGTAACTGGTGTTAGCATCTGGGAGTGTGTATTTCCAGGTATTTTCTCTGCTTCTACAATATGTCTGTGTTCATAGAAGTGACTTAGTATGTGCATCTGGGGTGGTCAGGATACCATTCTGGGTACATCATTCACTGTTTTGTCACTTGATCAGCCTTGGATGTCTCTCCAGTCATTATGGCTTATTCCTTTTAACTATAAGTATTTTTATTAAGATAAGACTATAGTTTATTCATTTCTCTAGTGGTGGCCATTTTTAATATTTCAGTCTTTTTCTCTTGCACTGAAAATAAATCTCATGTCTTGTTTGTCCTGGCGCATTTAGTGTGTGTCATAACTTTTGGTGCATTACTTGTTCCCGTTTTGAGGGAGAAGTCTGAAGCCTCAGTGGCAGTGTCTCCATTTCAGCTTGATAACCGTGTCTAATGGTTTTAATCTGGTGGTTTGGACCCTTAGCACACTGCACAGCTGAGTGATGAAGAAGAGGATGATGACGGTTGTGACATTTTTGCTGACTCCGAGAAGGAGGAGGAAGACATTGATGACATCGAAGGAAATTCCAGACCTGTAAGAAAGACTGTAGTTGCCATTGCTTGGCAAGGTTTTAGAAATGGTACCCGGGATGCATTCCTCTTACTGTCATTTATATTCGTAAACGTCTCATTTTGCATCCTATTTGTAGTTTCACTTAACACTTTTAGAAATAATGGTTGAACATCCCAGGTGGCCTTTCAAGTACCACTTTCTTCTCCAAATGTTAAGATTTTACAGGTTAGAGCATTCAAAATGTATTCAGTTCCAGAGTTTTAAGACCCTAACACTCCTCCCCCAACCCCCGAGCACCTCATGGTAGTTTTCTTATCTAGATCTTTCAGTATTAAAGTGAAATATAAAAAAAAATTGGGAACTAAAGAACATCCCCCTTTGAAGGAATACTGAGTCATGTTTCTCAGCTGATCTGTGTAGGGGGCAGATGTTTAAATTTATTTATTTAATCAAACCTTATTTTCTCATAAGTTCAGTGTCTTTGCCGTCATTTACATAATTTTGTTAGGTGTCCAAAAGTAAATGGTACTAGTTTGTTCCCAAAACATGTTCCCGAAAAGTGATTCTTCTGGTCTTTTCCGCCTGTAGAAAAGAGGTAGACCTACGTCATTTGCTGATGAGCTGGCGGCTCGGATCAAAGGGGACGCTGGGAGCCGGGTGGAAGAGGAGCGAACAGGTGCGTCCACCGCCGTGAGATGAGCTGACAGGGCAGTGGGAGGGGCAGGACCCTCTGCCGGGCTTCACTGAGGGTGTGTGGCCTTGTTTAATTACTAAGGCACAAGAGGCTTCAGTTGTAGTTCTTACTCTTTTTGGTTTATAGACTCTTTGATAACTAAACACTGTGGATCCTCCCTGCCTTCCCACCCTGCCCCCAAGAAAAATGCATACATGCGCATCTCTAATGCAGTTTCCAGGGGTTCGTGTATACCACAGAGAACCATGGGCCCCAGATTAAGTATCCTTGGCATAATATTGACTCTTACATTTTATTGTGACTAGATAAAAAAGTACTGTACGCTATATTCTAGTGATTTAACGGGGTGGAAAGATGCTGCAAAACTCCTACAGCAAGTATAGTCCTGGTGTGTGAGCAACCCCGGTGTGAAAGTTGTAGCTTCCTGCCTTAAAAAGGAGGCACTTTTGAGCGTCTGCTCTGGGTAAGGCCCTGCGGGAGGTGTTCAGATGGAGCTGAGATACAACATTGAAGGTCTCGTTCTTAGCTTAGGAGTTGTGAGGGTGGCAGAGTGTGTAAAGAATCAGCAGGTAAACACTAAGAGTAGAGTGAGTGTTGTTAAAACTGACATATTCTTCAAGCCTTTTCCCCAGGGGAGGCCAAACCTCGGAAGATGCTGAAAGAGAAGAAGGAAAGGAAGAGCCCCTCAGATGGTACGCCTTCCCCCTGAATTCTGTTTTAGGAGGCTCTTGACTCAGGGATGGCAGTATCTCTTACATTAAGTCATAAAAGCTCTTTCAGTGCTGACCAATGATCTCTGTCTCCATTCACTTTTTCAAAGCAATAAAGAGCATGCTTTTGGGGTGACAGTGTGGAGAAAAAAGGCTTTAAAGATTTGGGTTACTAGGTTTTATAGGGCTCAGTAGCTGTTTTTCTGGAACTGTCTAGAAACTACGAGTCTCTGGCATTTGTTTTCGGTGAAGAATGTATCAGGCTCTTTCACGTTAAACAGTGATGTCCGTTATATTCCCGCTTGTGACTGCCAGTCTGCACGTCTTTCTTCAGTCTGTCTTTCCTTTTCCCAGATTCTTGGTGGGATGATTCTTGAATGGCAATTGGACCATATACTTGCTTCAAAAGAAATTTAGATGAAGGGGGTTGCCTACAGAATTTGTCATGTTCTAGACATTTACAGACTTGAGGGTGGGAACCCAGGGCTGAATTTTAAAGGATTTTAGTGGATCGTTCAATGAGATTTTGGCTGAAAGTCCTCCAATGACTGGCATTCAAATAGTCCTCGTTCTATACAGTTAGATGAACTCCATGCCAAATTTGGAGGTGTTGTAAAAGCCAGTCCCCAAAATTGGAGTTCCAGTTCCAGACCCGTCTTTGAGTCTCCGTGCAAAACATTGCTTTCTGTTTGCCAGATGAGGAAGATAACCTCTTTGCACCCCCTAAGCTGACGGATGAAGACTTCTCGCCATTTGGTTCTAGAGGTGGCCTGTTCAGCGGAGGGAAGGGACTTTTTGATGATGAGGACGAGGAGGTGAGTCGGGGGGGACTCAGCGAAGCCATCCATAGCTGTGTCGTGGATCCACAGGGAAGAAATGCGCTTTGTCCCTTTAGTCAGGGCAGGATGGCTTCGTGGTTGGAAGTTGCTTCTACTTTCATATTTTGGGAGCTTTTGAACTAAGAATCACAAAGTGAGGAAATACTGTATCATGATAGCCTTCAAAGTGGGGAGAGGATGTGGAAGTGTTAACAGTAAACAGTTCACTTGTTTAGGTGACTGTTTCTTACCTGATCTTTTGTCCTCTTCCATGTTTGTATTTAATTCCTGGACAGACCTAAATTATTTTAGCATCTGATTTTCCCATAGTCTTTACTTCGCAACTGATTTTCTGGCAGAGGAGTAAATAATGTGTATCTTTAAATTTACAAGGCACTTTTCTTTAGAAATCCTTGATTGCAGCTGCATTGTACTCTGATGTTTTGAATCATGTTGTCTCCTTTGTTATGAGCAGAGCGACCTCTTCACAGAAGCCCCCCGGGATCGGGACGTTCGAGCCCCCGTTAACAAAGGTGAGCGTGGATCGAGTCTGGCTGTGCTGCTTCGCACACAGGTTTCCGGAGCTGTCTACTTCCCACCAGGAGGTGGAACCCCTGGCATTGTTCCCAGGTTCTATTTCCCTGTTAGGCAGGAAGCTGTCGTGTTTGCCTTGGTCAAGTTAAAAGCAGCTCATTTGCACTAATTCACGTCTTAGAAAAAACAAGAAATACCATCTGTAAACCCCTGTCACAGTGCTGTTTCTTAGAGAATTCACAAAAAGTCAGCCAGGGAAAGTGCTCCCACCCCATTGAGGATATTTTGATTTAATCAAGTTTAGTTCAAAGAAAGATTTCTGAAATTCTGCATATAAACTGGAGATCAGTCATTCCCAGCCCAGTGTGCATTAGAATAATCTGTGGCACAGAAGCAGTTTTAAAAACTTAAAAATTTTGTTCCATTAGGTCTGTGATAGTTCTTGGGAATTGGATGAGTTCTTTTATTTTATTTTATTTTTAATTTTATTAAAAAAATTTGTTTTGTTTGGGAAAGGTAATTAGGTTTATTTAATTTTGGAGGAGGTACTGGGGATTGAACCCAGCACCTCGTGTATGCTAAGAATGCACTGTATCACTTGAGCTATACCCTCCCCCTAGACGAGTAATTTTAAGCCACTCGGTCCCCAAGCCACAGGTTGTCAGATTTGAGACTTCTGATGATGTTGGCTGACCGAGCTGTCTTGAGCTTCCTGCTCTCCATCCACTTTTTAGCATTGGTGCCTCGTCTAGTTTCCTGCTTTCCTGTTATTGTCTTCATTTTTTCACTGATGTCTCTGATTTTTTTGCTGGTTTGTTTTTTGTTTCTTCTTTTTTTTTTAACGTGTTTGTTCTCGTCAAACTGAACTGGATGGAGTCAGAACAGTTAAGGAGTCCTGCTTGCTCGGCCCTTGCCTCCCCCATTCGTGCTCTACATCTTCCTTGGTCTCCCCAGCCAACCCTACAGCTACTGTCAGCCTAGAGTCAGCAATCTTGCGGGGAGTCACAGCCTAGGTTGTACTAGTACCAAGGAAAAAGTAATGACATCCACAGAGAAGACAAGACTAAGGAGTTTTAAAATGCCTCTTTTATGAAAAATTTGTTTTTCAAAGTCTCCTATCAGCTATGTGTCATGTTGCACGTGTTCTAGGAAGGTGCCTTTAACAAAGTTATTTTCTTTGTTGAAATGTTATCTCTGTTTCTCATTTTAGCACCTTCATCCTCCAAACCTGGAAAGAAAATCCCAGCAGGAGCCGTCTCTGTGTTCTTAGGTATCAGAACTTAAGAGTTTGTTTTCAAAAACTATGTGAATGTCATTTTATCATTTGTGAAATTGTCATCTTCTGAGGGTGGGCTGGCTGGAGAGGGGAGGAGAAAGAGCTTCCCAAGGCATCGAACAGCTTGCAGGAAGAGCTCACTCACCTGTCTTAGCTCATATTCTCTTAGAAATCAGTGGCCTTGGGCTTTCTTGGGTTTGAGTGACCCCTGTGGGGACATTCTGTATCAGTAGAGGATGGAAGTGATTGGGTCATATTAAGGTGCTTTGTGAATGAACTGAGACTACAAGTTCCTGGCAGTGATTTTTTTTTTTCCTGCTGTAGAGTCAGGAAGCCCACCGACACTGGCTCACGGCTGGTTTGTCCTGTCCCTCTACCCACAGGGGACACTAATGTGTTTGGTGCTGGCTCTGTTCCATCACTGAAGGAGTCCCAGAAGCCCGAGCAGCCTGCTCCGGGGAACAGCTCGCACCCGCCAGCGTCTGCCAGCCTCTTCGATGACGAAGACGACGATGATGACTTTTTTGCGGTCTCCCGTAGCAAGCCTTCCAAGACAGGTACTGTTCCAGCCCCTGTCCCTCGGAATTTAGCCAGAAAAATGATGTTGAGCTAAAAAGGGTGTAAAATCCCTCCAGTTTCTTACCTCCTGCAGCACCAGAATCCCTCCTCCAGATTCCTGTCACAGAGTCATCTCATCTCTGCTAAGACACTTACGGTGCCTTGGAGGTCTCTATTTTATGGGCCAATCTTTTCTGCTTTGGAAAATAATTACTGAGATTTTCTTCCCTATAATAGAGCGAGAAATCTGTTTGCCTCTAATGTATGGTTGAGATTCTTGTTTTGTCCTTTTTGATTACCGAGGCAGTTTTTTTGTTTTTGTTTTGGATTTTTTTTGTTCATTGCATTTTTTACAAGGGAGGTAATTAGGTTTGTTTATTGTATTTGTTTTTGATGGAGGTACAGGGAATCGAACCCAGGACCTCATGCATGCTAAACATGCGCTCTATCACTGGAGCTATACCCTCCCCCTGATTACAGAGGAAGTTTTAATCACACTGTCTTCCAGAGTCCTTAGTGAACTCCATGAGCAGAACGTCATGTGCTAGCTGTTTAGTTTCCAGCTTCTCCCTTCTGTGCCGAAAAGCTCCCGTGACCTTGACTTTCCCTTGTATGACAGGGTGGTCAGCCCCTTGGCCACCTTGGCACTCCTTCCTCTTCTCCCCTCACATTTCAGCCAGTTTGTTCATGAAGTCACTCCCCTAAACCAGTTGTTGTTCAGTGGGCAGGTGACTCTCCCAGGACTCTTGTCAAATGCACATTCTGATTCAGCAGGTGTGAGGTGGGGCCTCGGACCCTACATTTCTAACAGGCTTCCTGGTGGGCAGAGATTGCTGGTCCCTGGGTCACGTTTGGAGGAGCAGAGGCTTGGGGTTGTGGGTGTTGTTCCAGAAAGGAAGGGTAGACCACTGAGGTGCACACAGCTTCCAGCAACCTGAGCAAAGGGCTCTTTCTCCTGAGTCAGAACTAGGTGGACGAGATGCCTCAAGAAGCAGGCTCTCTGGACTTGGCTCCTTTTTCAGCGGTAGGTATGGAAGTAAGGGTAGCAGCAGCAACGGAGGGAAAGGACAGCCTGGCAATTTTCGAAAGAGTGCAAACGGTGCATAATATGCCCACATTGAGGCCCACAGAAATGACAGTGAATAAAGGGAGTGGTGCTCTGCGTGGCATGGAAGGGCTGTCATTGGTGAGTATCGTTAGCTGAGTGGGGGTCACAAGTGAGTGCGTGCCGCTTTCCTCGGCTGCTGCTGCTCTCCCAAGACATTCAAGAGTCAGCGCCCTCATTTCAGTGACACACACCTCCTTCAGTGCAGCAATGCTTGTGGTAGCAAAAGGTTGGAACCCGCCCGGATATTCATCAGCAGGGTAAATTATGGTCCTTCCATTCAGTGGAATTCTGTGAGGCTGTTAAAAAAAAATAAGATCTATGTCTATTGATGTGGGAAGATGCCCTGAGTCCATTAAGTGAAAAAGAAAAATTGTAAGACACACTGTTCAAATTATGCTATTATTTGTAGCCGTATTTGTGGGGTAATACGTTAGTACATCCTTTGAAGGAATTAGAAACACCAACACCAAACTGTTCCTCAGGGCGTTGTTTGGGTGAGCAGGTGGAATTCTGAGAGAGGTTTCAGTGTTTGCTTTTATATGCCTCTGTATAGTTTTACTTTTTTAAAAAAAAATGACATGTTTTTTGGGGGAGGGAATTTGATTGATTTAAACAGAGGTACTGGGGACTGAACCCAGGACCTTGTGTATTCTGAGCACTCACTCTACCACTGAGCTATGTCCTTCCTCCTTAGTTTGACTTTTTAAAAGCAAGAGCTAACCCTCACTTCTCAGATTCTGAGCGCTCTCTAATGATCTTTCTTTCTATAGGTTTTTCTTTACCCTTTATGCTAGTCCAAACAACTGTAAGCACAAGGTGCTGCTGCTTAGGTAAAGGTGTAAGCCAGATGGTTCAACTGTCTGTCCTGTGTTTCATTTGAGTGGCTGTTGATTTCTTTGAAAGTTCCTAGTCCAGTTCACCTAATATTTCTTTGTAACTAATCAAGAAATAACGCACTTTTTCTATTTATTCTTTGGGAGAGAAGTGTTTTTAACCTGTGAATTTTGTGGTTGGATTTTTGACCTTTGTGTCGTTTTCCACTGTGGTCTCTTTTTAAAGACAAAGTCAAATCCACTGCCAATATCTTTGATGACGAGGAAGGAGATCTGTTCAAAGAAAAAGCATCGGCTTTGCCAGAAGCCTCTGTGAATCAGACAGATGAAAATAAAGCAAGACCAGAGAAAAAGGTGAGCAGGAGGGAAGACTCAACCTAGGAGTGAAGATTCGGGGCATCTTGCTAGTTCACCTGGAACTCAGAGGGAAACAGTGTTTCCTTTCAAATGTATAGTGAACTTCAAGTGTACGGGAAGTTGAAAGGATACAGCAGACACCCAAATAACTACCATCTAGATTCAGTAGTTCTTGGATTTAGCCTTTCTCAGTGGTTTTAACATCCATTGATCTTTGTCTAAACCAGACATCATGTTGGGGGCGGGGCTAAAGAATGTTTTCCTGTGTCTCATTTCGTCTATGTTTAGTAGTTGACATTCTTAACAGAAGACCTTTCTCTTCTGCTTTTTTGGTAGCAGTATGGGATCATGGATTCTCTATTCAACATATTGCAATCCATTAACATCATTGTGTTTCTGATGTTCAAATTGACCTGTATTTGGCCAGTGGGCTGCATCCCTGTTAATTTTTAAGCTCTATTGGCCACTGTGCCTTCCCCTGCCGTTCTGCAGGGCTTGATCCAATCCTCTTTCTAAAGCATTTCTTGTGTCATGTCCTCCCTCTGAAAACCTGACCTTCCCGCTGCCGACCGCTAGATGGCAGCACTCAGAACCTGCAGGCTCCTGGGCCGCCTGCGTTCCTATCTTGGTTCTGCTGTGCATGTCCCATTCGTGCACTGTGTGAGGCAGACATTCTGTCCTGCTCTGACCCCCAAGATGTGCCCTTGGCTTTGTCTCGCTTTTCTCTTCTCACGCAGTTCCCTCCGCCTGGAATGCGCTTGCTTGGGCCGTCTCCTGTGTCCAGGTCTTGTCTGTCCTGAGAAGTTTACTTTATCAAGGAACTGTTTCTTCATTCTTTCCTAACGTGTCAACTTTAAATTCATTCTCATGACACTTCTCTTTTTGCATTAATTCTTAATGTGGACCTGTTACACGTCCAAGGTCCCCTGGTGCCTGCCTGGCACCTTATGCTAGCAGATGTTCAGTACATCTTGTGAATGAATGATTGAACAAACCCTCATTTCCAGGTATCTGGTTTGTTAACTCTCAATTTTTTTTTCCCTCACCAAAGGTTACCCTACCTTCGAGCAAAAATCTCAAGCTCTTGTCAGAAACAAAGACTCAGAAAGGTTTATTTTCGGACGAGGAGGACTCTGAGGTAAGGAATTCTTTCTCTTAGTAAGTAAGTTCATGGATATGACATTGGAAACCATTTCTGAATCAGGATTTTCTCCGTAGAGGTGCAAGATTTCTTATTAAGCTTTTTAGTTCTTTCTTTGAAAATAATCTTTTGAGAACACATGGTCTTTAGAAAGCAATTACACGTACAATACTTCCACTGTTGGGACTGAATCCAGTGCATCTCCTGGAAGGAAAATACTCTTTCTTCAGGATGCTCCAACTTTAGGCTATTCATTGAGTCACAGTGCAGCGAGGTGCTTGCACCAAAGCAGAAATCAGCATACTGCTTCCTTTTTCAGTGGTCTCTCTAATAGTGGGCATAGTGGTGTAGTGATACGTATTCTGGCACAGCCTTTTATCTTGCGTGTGTGCTGGCACTGGTTTGCAAACAGCCCCAGTTTGTCATCCTTCCAGTGAAGCAGTGACAGGTGATTGCTCTCAGAAGTGTGACTGCTTTCTCTGACTCTCCCAGGCCTCCATCCTTTTAGAGCTAGTTTTAGGTCATGCTTTTAACGGATCGGAAACCTATCTGAGAATGTGTAATGGGCGTAATCAATCCTCTTCACAGAAAAAGATGTGGACACGGCAGAAATTTACATGTAATTTCAAGTAATTGTGACACCTGTACATACCTTAATTAAAAACACTTTATTGCTAAAGAATGCCAAACATCATCTGAGCCTTCAACAAGGCACGATCATTTTGTTGGTGGAGAGTTTAAAATATTGCAGGAGTTACCAGAATATGACAGAGAAGCAAAGTGAGCAGATGCTGTTGGAAAAATGGAGCTGATAGACTTGCTTGAGACAGAGTTGCCACAGGCTTTGAAGTGGTAGAAAAAAAACACACTATCTGTGAAGCACAATAAAATGAGGTATGTCTGAACTGCTTTTCGTAACCTCGCCTCAGTAATCAGCATTGTCACTTCTGCCACGTTCTGTGGGTTGAGGCAGTCACGAGGGCCTGCCCAGGTTCAAGGGCAGGGGACGCAAACTGCTCTGCTTGGTGGTAGGAGTGTAAGTGAAATTGCAGACAGGTTTCAAAACCACCAGCAGAGGCTTTGTTCCCTGTGCATCCTCATAGATTGTTTTTATTGGCTACTGTCCAGCTTTTTAAGCAAGGAGAGGTCCAACAATGCAGTCTAGGAAGAACTTTGGACCAAAAGGATTGATTATTCACTCCTGCCTTTATATCTCAGGTGTGAAGCTAAAGCTTGCCCTGTGAAATCATTCTGGGGACATGTTTAAGGTAATAGAAAAGCCTTTTTCCCTCAACACCAAGGAAGATATTAGTCAAGAGTCTAAAACAATGATGTTGAAATTTGGTTTTGTTCTTTGTTTTGTTTTTTTTTTTTGTTTTTTTAAAGCTACAGAGCTGTTTCTTTAAGTGAATTCTTGCCAACGTGTTAAGTGCAGCAGAGGCGTGGGAAGCGTGGGGCTCCCCCGTGTGGCCTCTTCTACCTCAGCCGACCCATGGGACTCCTTGGGGCCCAGATGAAAACTGCTGGGCTAGTAGAGCGCTTCTTAGTTAATGAGCTCATTACCTCTGTATTTGAGTAGACGTTGATTCCATCATAAAAAAAATATATCCAGAGAGGTCTTAGAAACTATGTTCTTGTCCCCCTTGTCTGGTTCTTGTGTACTGGAGTTTTCTTCCCCAGGGAGGAGTTGTCCTGGGTCATGTTTCTAGTTCACACAGCTCAATTGGCAGATCTTTCTTTGCATTATAGGCTGACATTTTATAGCATTTTGAAAATCTCTTCAGAATCTATCAGCTCTTTCTCTAGTTTGCAGCATCTGCTAGTTATAGTTCAAGTAGAATACCAAACATTTTAAGATCAAGATTGAATTTGTCTTCATTGAGAAGAAATCATGTCATACTTTTAGTAAGAGGTGAGAGGGGCCCCACTAAATAAAACAGATGTAGATCCAGTAATTTGGGAGCCTAGCCTCTCTTTTTATTATTAAATCTGTATAATCTCTCTGATTCTTTGGACAGGAAAAAGAAAGTTCTTTTTTTTTTTTGAAGCACGAGAGGAAATTGATTGGAAAATTTCCCCTTACCTTAAGTCATCCAGGTGGGGGTATCAAAGACCCTGGGCTCCAGTGAGGCCACCTGGACTCCCGTGTGGGTCTATTCCCTCTCACCTGCAGGCCTCCGTCCTGTGCACGGTGAGGACAGGCTCTAATGCGTGTGTTCCTCGAGGGCTGTGACAGCCAGCTTTCCTTTCAGACAGAGGGACCTGGACGCAGTGGAGCCATCATGTCGATCTTTAATGTTTTACTTCTGATCCTTTAAAAAACTGATATCTTTTGTTAACCAGGAACTTTACCCTTGATCCAACAGGATTTGTTTTCTTCTCAAAGTGCGACTAAGTCAAAAGATGCATCTGTCCTGCCCGGCAAACTCCCTGCCTCAGTCTCGCTTTTTGATGACGAAGACGAAGAGGTAAGCACTGTTAACTGCAGCGCGAGACATTCCGGTTTTCCATTAGCAGAAAACCGTTACTGACGTCACTTTGTAGCCAGAGGCTCACACAGTAGAACGTGATACTAGGGAAACAGTCAAGCCCCCTAAGGCTCATATAACAAAAAAAGTCTGGTTTTTATTTCAGTGACCCCTTTCTTAAGTTCTCTTAGCTATACAATGGGCAGGACTTCAGATTTCTTGACCCAGCTCTGCACAAGGCTTTGTAGATTTCGTTAAAAACACAAATCTGCCTTTAAGAAGTACTTTTCAACCAATGATCTATAAGAATGTCTGGGGTAAAGTAGGAGTGGATGGAGGAAGGCAGCCATGTCCTCACCTTGCTTTTCTTTCCCGCCCTGGATGAGACAGCAGAGCCAGGGAGGGAAATGACAGGGACGACAAACCGAACCTTCGCTCTTACCCAGTACTGTGCAGTGGCTGGACTCATGGCTTTGGCCTCCGACCCCTTGCGTTCGTGTCGTGGTTCCACCACGTGCAAATCAGGGGCCTTGGGCAAGTAACAACCTTTCGGAGTCTCCTCTGGCTGAAGTTTGTCCCAGTCATTGCGACAGCTGAAACAGCTGGTGCCCCGCCCTTGGCACAGTGCCTGGTGCGGAGTGAGTGTGTAACAACGTTAGTGCTGTCACCGGTACCCTCAGCAAGTGCCGGTTCAAGATTCTCAAGGCCTTTCCCACCTGCCCGCACTTTCCTTAAAGGCTCTCTTCCTTGAATATCCACACTCAGGACTCGTCACCTGCTGTAGGTTATTGTTCAGGGTGTTCTTCTATCTAACTTGGGCTCAGGCCTTTTGATAGTTTTGTTCCCCTTTCCTAAATAAAAGTACCTTAGCAGGTACTGTTGGAATGCTTGACTATACAAAAATTTACAAATGCCATTGAACGAGTAAGAATCAGCTCTTAGGAGGCCAGTGACTTTATTTAGTAAATATTAAGTTTGTATTATCTCTTTAAAATTAACGGGAAACGCAAGACATTCCTTCCCTCTGTCCCAGGTGTGTGACTTTCGTAGATGTAAAAGAGTGAAGAAACCTCCCTGTTTTTTCCCTTTTATCCATTGCTCTGGTTTCTGACTCATAGAAAGTTGCAGGTTTCTGGTTGCAGTGGGGGCTGTCCTGCTCTCATGCCAATTGCAGGCTGCTGGCCCTCCCTAATGAGCATGGGGGGCCCTCTTGCAGGACACCCGGATGGAGCCGGGTTCCCTCCTGTTTCTGTGACCTGGTCCCCAAATTTCTCTCCCTCCTGCTCCCTCCCAGGTGTTCTGCCCTCAAATTCTGTGATGTCTGTTTCCCTTCTGTGGATGAATACAGTTAGAGAAGATTGTGGACTGTTGTTACAGGGTTATATATAAGAGAGAAGTGAGATTTCCTGGCATTGTCATTTTTTTTTCTTCAAAAGGTGTTGTATATATTCTGTCCCTGATTAGAGTCTCATTCCCTAACCTTTCACATGAGAGAATGTCTGAAGTTTTTGTGCTGTGTGTACGAAGTTGTCATACTCAGCTGCTGCTTGTTCTTCTAGGACAATCTTTTTGGGGCTACAGCTGCTAAGAAGCAGACCTCATCTCTACCAACTCAGAGCCAAGAGAAAGCAAAACCCTCTGAGCCTTCCAAAAAGAAGGCGTCTGCCTTATTGTTCAGCAGTGACGAGGAGGTGGGTTAAAAGCCCCTAGGGAAGAGTAGGAGATGTTTCGATGGATTTAAGAGTTGGGGCTGGCCTAAACGCTTCCTTTTTCTACCTAGTTTCGATCTAGTCAAGTTCAGTTGCCAAAGACTATGTTCGCAAGACTCTTTCTATCCTTAAAAAAAGAGATGCTTAGTGTAGTATATTATCTTAAAGATTAATAGTCTTTTCAGAATGATTTGGAATTAAATAAATATGGCCCTCAAATTATAATGTTTGCTAACTCAAATGAGTTAGGCCTTACTTTACCTAGTTAAATGATCACCGTGTTTTATTGTTAAGAACTACAGCTGACGTAGAAGGAGTATTTTCTGCTGGTTTAACTCCTTTTCTGTAAGTCCTAACAGTGTTTCCATTTACTATCTAGGTACGTATTAGTGAAGTCAGTCTTGAATACAGCTTAGCTGCTGTTCAGATTTGTTTTTTATATTTTATTTATTTATTATTGTGTCATTTTATTTTATTTTAAATTGGTGTGGGGAGGTTCTAGGTTTTATTTTATTTTTGGAGGAGGTACTGGGGATTGAACATAGGACCTCAAGCATCCTAAACATGCACTCTACTACTTGAGCTATACCCTCCCCCTCTTTCAGGTTTAAGTGTACAGAATAACACTTTAAATATAATATTGAAGCCATGAGCATAAAAAAATCTTCCCATATTATAATTACTCTTCTTCATTTTAACATTGTAGGAAGTTATGAGGGCATGACGTGGATAGATAAGTCATACCTGGGTTCAGTTATTTTTGTGTGTTCAGTTTTTTTTTATTGAAAGCAATTTAAAATGACACAACGTAACCTGCTTTTTCTACTCACAGATGAATTTCTGATGGGTTTTTCCTCTTTTTGTTCCTTCCTAATACTGTTAGTGGTTTTTATCCCTGTGGGCAATGGCCAGCCATCAGTAGGAATTTTTCCTGTTACAGTGTTGTCATGGTTCGGGGGAAGTAAAAATATTAGCTGAAGCTGGGGCAGCAGCACGTGCAGAGTGAATAATAACCAGAATTCCAGAACAGTGACTCAACGTTGGCTGCTGGTTGACATCAGTTGCAGAACTGTAAAGAGGACTGATAGCGGATTCCCTGCTGGTGCTTCTGAATTCATTGGTTTGGGGTGTGGGCTGTCGGGAATTTTTTTCTAAAGCTCTTTTGGGGATTCCAGTGTGTGGTGGCTGGTGGGTGTCACGGCCCTTAGGAGAGCTCTTCTCAGGTCAGGATGTGTGAAGAAATCACTTGGGCATCACGAATGCAGGTTCTGGTTCAGACAGTCTGGGGTGGACCCTGAGATTGTGTAACTAAGGCTGCTGTCTGTGGAGCCCACTTTGATTTGCAGAGTTCTATACCCCAGAGACCACAGGCCCGCTTGAGCACGTGCTCAGGAACTCCTCGATTTGAAGGGGTGAGCATAGCCAGATGGGGTTTCCTTAAATGCTTCCTAAAGGCCAGATTCAGAATTTTGTAGTAAAAGGATCAGTGGCAGCTTTTATGTGTCTTGTTTGCACATACATCACATAAGCATTTTATACATTTTTTTTCCCCCAGCCTGCTTTGGGATTTTTAAATATTATCTCCAAAGTTGAACATTCTTGACTTTTTTTTTTTCAATCTGCCTCTCCGCCTCATCCCCCTCTATAATTAATTTTGATCTCTTAAGTAGAGACGTTCCTTTGTCCACACAGGTCAGGAGTGTAGACAGGAGAAACACTGGCTGATAGTGAGGGAGGAAAACGTGGGAATGTCTGAGGTCAAGAGCCCAACTGTCTAGATTTGAGTTCAAAGACGAGTCTTGGACGTGAGCTTTGTCTAAAAGTGAAATACAGCTTAGTTTAACGAATGTGACTTATTTTACTTCTTAGGTTTCTTTATCTAAGTTGCCACTGGATTTTAACATATATTTTATATTTTAAGGACCAGTGGAATATTACCAATTCACAGAGCAACTCAGCGTCTGACAAGCCTAAAGGAGAACTTCGGGACTCTGGGGCCACCCAGGACCAGAAGGTCAAAGCTGTGAAGAAGACCAGCCTCTTTGAGGAGGATGACGATGACGACGATCTGTTTGCTATTGCGAAGGACAGGTGAGACAGCCATCGTAAGAAATCATTTCATCAGCCTCTGTGCTGACAGGTGAAGGTGGTTTGCTGGGCACAGTGTCATTTGCTGGGGGTGACATGCTGATCATTCATCACCTGATAATCATGCAAATGAGACGGTCTTTGATTTTTACTTGCAAGGTATTCTCTCCTGGTACTGGAAATTTTTTTTATTATTATTTTAATTAAAAATTTTTTTTCCATTTTTTATTGAATTATAGTCAGTTTACAATGTTGTGTCAGCCCCTGGTGTACAGCACAAGTTCCTCAGCCATACACGAACATGCATATATTCACTCTCATATTTTTTTTCCCCATGAGCTACTACAAGGTACTGAATATACTTCCCTGCACTATACAGTATAAACTTGTTTATCTATTTTATATATACCAGTCAGTATCTGCAAATCTCTAACTCCCAGTTTATCCCTTCCCACCTCCCTACCTGGAAATGTTTTTCATCATGAGTTCTTACCTAATTTATTCTTCTTATATATATATATATTTTAACTTTAAAATATTATTTTTCTTAGTTTGTTAGAGGTTTAAGTAGTTTGCTATCTCTTTTGTCCCCCCCCCCCCCCAGATACACGAAAGAATGTAAAGTTTAGTCGAAGTTACTTAGTTTGTTGTTTGGGGAGAAATCTGTGCAGCATAGAAAACACATCCAGTTAGGGAGATGGTCGTCTGCAGAGCTGTGCTGTGTCATACCAGTTGCTGGTAATCCCCAGCTGATTCTAGGTGTTCCTGCACATCGATACTTGGACTGAAGCCGGCAGTTTCTGTAGAGGGAGCATGGGCTGTTGTTGATACTGTAAAAAATTTTTTTTAAAAAGTGCATGATACTTCTGTCAACCTAAAGTGAAAACCCACACCTGTTCACAGTCACTGCAAATTCTAACATGCATGCCACATTAGCGTTTAGAATAATGCCCTTGTGTATATATATATATATATATATTTTTTTTTTTTTTGAGATTCTTAAAATTATTACTTTGAAATTTAACTGAATGGTAGTAGCCTAAAAAGGCAATTGATTGGACCTGTAAACTCTCTGCATTGGTGTAGTTGAGCTTTAATTTTGATTTAATAGATTCAGAAGTATCTGTTTCTGTCTCTGAATATTGTGATCTCTTCAGACGTCATCATTGCTACTTTAGGCCCTTGACTTCACCCCTGGATGTATCTTGGGCCTCTGGTCAAGACTGCAGGATCTGGAATCCCAATACCTGATAATAAATTCTGGTCCTGCCAGTCACTCTTTGAATAGCCTTGGACAAGTTATGTAACCTCTCTGGGTCTGAGTTTTCTCATCTGGTAAACAAAAATGATAACAGTACTTTTCGCATAGGATCATTGAGAGGATTAAATGCAACCCAAATGTGAAAAGCTTAGCACAATAGCTAGTACCTTATAAACACCTAAATGTCATTTATTATCGTTCATGTAGGGGAATTAACATTTCATTCCTTTATTATTATTATTGTTATTGTTGTTATTATTATTATTATTTTATTATTTTGCTCTCCTTCTTTCCTGGGACATTGTCCTTCCACTCTTGCCTGCTCAGCTTCTTTCAAGACTCAAATTAAGCCCTCTACTTTGAGAAGCCTTCCCTAACCCAGCAGATGAAGAAAATACAGTCAGAGTGTAGAGCAGAAATAACTCTGTCTTTAATTTCCACCCCCCTGCTCCCTCCCCATGGCTCTACTGCACTTGAGCATTTTCTACATGGTATAGAAGTTACCTGTTTCCCCGTGCACCTGCTCCCTTTGCCCCCTACCACACGTGTGATCACAGGTTTAGAGATCAGGAAACATGTTTCATTTGTAGGTCCCAGGACCAGCTGTACCCAGTACCTAGCTTTCAGGAGTGCTCTCTCTGCTCCAGGCTTGTTCCCTCTAGTAATTTCTGAAGTAGTCTGTAAAATTTTATGTATGGGCATTTTTCAGAGGAAATAATTCATAGCTTTCATCAGATTCTCAAAAAGTGCTTTTATAGACAGTAGTACATGTAAGAGAGGATGTGGAGGAATTGGTGCCCTCATACACTGCTGGTGGCAGTGTGAAGTGGTGCAGCCACTTGGGAGCACAGTCTAGCCGTCCGAGAAAAAGTTAAACATGGAGATATCATATGATTCAATTTCAGTTTTAGGTACACGTGTAAGAGAAACAAAAACACATCCACTCAAAAGCTTGTATGTGAATGTTTCTCACAGTGTTACTCATAATAGCCCAAAAATGGAAATAACCCAAAAGTCCCGCCAGCTGAAGGAGGCACAAAATGTGCCATAGACATACTGTGGACTCTTACTCAGCCGTAAGAAGGAATAAAGTTCTGATGATAACATGCTGCAGTATAGATGGACCCTGAAACGTTTGTGTTGATTGAAAGAAGCCAGTCACAGAAGACCACGTGTTATGATTCCATTGGTGTGTAATGTCTGGAGGAGATAAATCCACAGAGACAGAAACTAGATGTGTGCTTGCCTGGGGTGGAGGGGAAGGGAGAATTTGCAGGGACTGTGAACAGGTGTGTGCTTTCACTTTAGGTGGACAGGAATGCCCTACACTTGATTATGGTGATCGTTGCACAACCCTGTGAATATGCTGAAAACCACTGAATTGTACACTATGAAAGGGTAAATCTTGTGGTAGGCAAATTATAACTCAAAACCCATTCTGAAAAAAAGGAACAGAAGCTCTGTGACCCGAACAAAGTGGTGAAGCAGTGCCTTGTAAGCAGGGCCCAGAAACAGCCTAGCTCACCTGGACAGACCTGCTTTATGCTGTTTTTTCAGCGTGATGATTATTAATTCTCCCTCTCACTCTCAGAAGTGTCCTGGTTTAGGCCAGAAACTCAATGGTTATTGTAATGTTTTTTGACATCTGTACCTTTTTAATGGATCAAAATATTTACCCCATTATTTATAATGAGAAATAACCCCACTCACTGAGCTGCATGTTTTTCTGCTGAGGCCAGATCTCCACAGGAGGCCCATTTTAACCTGAGGTTGCCGAGGGTGTGGAATGAGGTCCAAGGTTAAGGACTCCCCGTCATTAACTGTCATAACTGTGTCCAGAGAGCTAACTGGCTTTTCTCGAGCTTATAACTTCAGAATCTGGCATCAGATTTTTTTTTCTTATTTTTCTTATTTTTTTTTTTTGATGCATTGGTTGGTTTTAGTTTTGTTTTTTAGAAATAGTTCCGAAAATTATGCATAAGATTTTCTTCTGCTATAACTGCTTAATAAGGTTTTTGTTTCTTTTGGCATCTGATGTAGTGATTTTTGGAATATTTTGTGATCATTTATCCCCTAGTAGTCATGTATTTTGCTTATAACTTGGGTAAATTTTTATCAGTATATATCGCCTTAAAGGCATATTAGATAATACCTTACTATGTCATTACAAATTGGCTCTTTGCTTTTATAATTTCTTGAGGGTATAGACTTAATTTTTAGCTGTCCTTCAGTGTAAATATCCAGTGTAAGTATGTTCAACTGTTTGGTTGGTTGTGGTCCCTAGTCAGTGACCCTTAGATATTTTTAAGATGTAGGCAGACATTCAATGTTAGACTAGTGGCTACCCTTATATTATGACTTGTTAACACTTAAACTTAGAAAAAAATCATGATGTATATATTTACTGGTATATATGCTAATTAATGTTTACTGTAAGTAGATGGATATGGTAAGCAAAATACTGAAATGACTGACTAGTATTATGCTGTTACCCCACGTCTGATGCTAGGCCTCCCTGTGTTTCTCCACTTTTATGATTCTGTTCCTTACAAGGTCTTAGTTAGTATTTGTCGTGGCAGATGTTAATTGACTTCTCCGTACGGGCCAGTGTGGAATCCTAAGAGCAGAGGTAGGTGAGGACAGGCTGGAGGAAGGTGGTGGGGGGAGCTGGGGCTAGATTTCAGCTGTGGTCACCCATCCTGGGGTAGAGGTGGGTGAGTACTGCTGTGGTGAACAGTGACCGTGAGCTCTGCTTTCCCACGTTCTTAGAGACTGTGTGTGGAGGGGACAGCATGGGATGGGTTTCAGGTTTGAAGAGAAGGCATGGAAGGTCAGAGAGGCACTTTGGAAAGGCAAGGTTAGGTGGCTGTGGCGACACCAAGCCACAAGTCCCAGCCTGAGGCAGGCCCCGGTCCTGCAACCTCTTCACAGCTGCCTTCCTGACCCCTCTGGAAATAAGGCTAGGTGCTCCCTCCTGGTTCGTCCTCTGCCACTGGGCCTGGTGAGAGAGGATGCTGCGTTTGCAGATGCTAAGTGTGCTGCGTGCCCTGGCAGAACTAAAGCTAGTGCACCTGCGGGGAGTTAGAAGTAACTGGAAAGGGATAAGATGAGGGAGGGCCTTTGGCGTCGCCTGAGAATGCGGGATGGCGGCTGGTGATTTGCTGGACACAGACTGCACCTACTTCAAAGGTTTTTCTTGCCACTTTAAACCATGTAAGGTCAACAGATGACTCGGGCGTTTTGGTGGCAGGTGGGTTCCTGTAGGTGTGGCCTAGAAAGAACAGACTGTTTTGAAAATCACATTTGCCTTGTATTTGACTTTCTATTTGTTTGTGTAGCCAAAAGAAGACCCAGAGAGCATCACTCCTCTTTGAAGATGATGGTGACAGTGGAAGCTCCCTGTTTGGCTCCCCTCCCACATCTGTTCCTCCTGCAGCAACGGTATTCTTAACCTCTTAGGCCCAGGAAATATCCTAGAGGTGATGTTACATGAATAGTGATACTGCCCTCCATCAGGTCCTAAAACC
Organism: Vicugna pacos; assembly: GCF_048564905.1. NCBI lineage: Eukaryota > Metazoa > Chordata > Mammalia > Artiodactyla > Camelidae > Vicugna > Vicugna pacos. The sequence continues at coordinate 37,086,283 of NC_132997.1, read as the reverse complement.
CAACCTTGGAGGCTGAGTCTTACAGAGAAATTTGTTTGCCTAGTTTTAGAAAGATCTTCTGGTGAGCGGTATTTTACAGAGGAAGCACGTGTGCAGACTTCTACCCTGGAGAGTTGATTAGTAATCTATTGAATTTTGAAGGTTCTGGAAATAGAAAATTTCTTGGAAGCTGTAGTCATTATGGTTGTTAAATAAGACAGAAGGTCAAAGGTATGCATCTTAACCAGCTGAGCGACTGCACACTTGAGCTGGTAAAATATCCCCTTTAGGCAACAGTGTATAAAAGATTTTTTGTTTTTAGAGTTCCTAGAATATTTTAAAGTTAAGTGCAGCTCAGTTGTAAACCTATCAAGAAGATTAATTTCAGAATGAAGATGAAGAGTCAGTGTATCTTGAGGAAGATTTAAAATCAGTAGTTTGGGTGGCATTTTCCTTGGTGTAAGGACCATTGTTCTATGAAGGGAGGCTACTTTCCACCATGCTTAAGTCTCATTTTTCACACTAATCCACTTGCATCGACATTTTATATAGTTTTAGTGATTCTAGCATATTCCACAAAAATTTTTTCTTAGATCACTTTGGTCTTGCTTTATTTCTTTGGAAACTTGTGGGTTTCTAGTCCTTTATTTTGAGTTCAAATCGTTATGTGTTTTACAGACCTCTTTCTAACAGTAACTAAAAATCTCCTTACCTTATTATTCTTATTCACTCATAGTTTTTTCTATCATAGTCAGTCTTGTTCTTTAGTTTCCCAAATTTGTCTTCCCAACCTGATTTAGATATTTCTTCACAACTTACTTCCTCGTACCATCTAGTCTGGTTAGTATGACCGAGTTGCAGTATTTTTCTCAAGAATTTTTGGTAGGTCACTTACCTCAAAGATGCCAGTAACTCTGGGCAAGTTACATAACCTCAGTCTCCTGATCTCTGAAACCCCCGCCTCTACATAAGGAAAAGATGGGAGATGAGGCAAAGTGCTCGCTAACTTGTGCTGAGCACCTGCTTGGTATAAAACACCGTGACTGGCGGTGGAAACAGACTGTATGATCCTTTCAAATGAATGGACAAGTAGATGTATGATAACTTTTAATGCAAATTAGGAAAAGGAAGGGCTAGGTATAGATACAAATATTCTTTTTAAATTTTTTAAAAAAAATTTTTGGCAGGGGTAATTGGATTTATTTATTTTTAATGGAGGTACTGGGGATTGAACCCAGGACCTCGTGCATGTTAGGCAGGCACTCTACCACTGAGCTATACCCTCCCCAGCTTTCATATAAGTATTCTTATCAATGAAGCAACTGACAGAATTCAAGAGAACAGGAAAACCTTTCCAGATGACATCTCAGCTGGGCCTTGCTTGAAAGATGAGGAGAAATTGCTTCTCCAGACAGTGAGGCTCAAGCATGGAAGGTTTACAGTAGGTTTAAGGAATAGTGAGGATTGATGAGGTGTAGATGGATGAAGGATCATAATCAGGGGTCAGCCGGTGGTCACCTTTAGCCTGTGCTGAATGCAGACAGTGCAGGTTTGGGGTGGGAGATGAAGTCATCTGGTGAGTGCTTTGTTTTGTCAGGACAGCTCTGGATGATGTCAGATAGCTGAAATGACAGGGGAGGGAGGCGGGGAGGAGGGAGCAGTACCTGTCTGGGTGGGAGAGGTTAGGATCTGAGCACCGGCACACATAAGGTGTGAACAGACTTGAGACAGGTGCAGACGATAACGGTGGCGGGAACTGTCAGTGTCAGGTACGGTGATGACTGCTGCTCCCTGTTTGTGCCCTTTTCACCGCCCTGTCCTGTCTCTCCCGACCCCAGCCTTTTGCTAACGCCCTCACGTGCTTGGGCTTGTTCTATACGTTGCCACGCTCATCAGGCACACTTTTCTTTTCTTTTCTTTTCTTTTTTTTGAGGATGTCATTAATTTTTTTTTTGATAGAAAAAAGAGACTGTCCCTAAAGGAACCCCTTTGCTGTTCAGTGATGAAGAAGGGAAGGAGGAGGCACAGTTCGGAGTGAAACCTGTGGCTCAGAAGCCTGAGACTGCCAAAGGGTCGGCAGAATTTGGGAGAACTCGTGTCACTGAGGAGTCCAAAACGGTAGCCTTTTTTTTTCTTTGTATATTCTGTTATTTTTGTCTCTCGCATGTTCTTGTAAAACGCATGCCCGCACACACACTTGGACATTTTTTCTGCCGCAGAAAATAAACAGCTCATTTGTTGAAAATTTCGAAAACACTGAAAACTGCAGAGGAAAATTTATGCTCCCACCATCCAGGGAAACCTTCAGCTCTGCCCTTGCCTTCCAGTCTCTCTTCCCGGTGGACGTGTGCACACGGTGATGTGTGTTTTTCCCCTTTTACGTTATTATTGTTATTTTGTGTTGATGTCTGTTTTGCCCTCCTCTGTCTCATCTCGTTTTTCTTTCTGTTTTGTTTTTGCTTTTGTTTTTTGTGGAGGAGATAATCAGGTTTATTTATTTATCTTTTTTTTTTCTTTCAATGGAGGTAATGGGATTGAACCCAGGACTTGGTGCATGCTAAGCATACACTCTACCCCGAGCTCTACTCTACCCCGAGCTCTACCCTCCCCCTGTCTCATCTCATTTTTCATTTTGGTTTTCTTTCTGCATGTCTGCTCTTTCTGACTTGCTTGCTTTCTCCGTAGTCTTGTCTGCTTCCCCTGGTTCTCTTCAACTCCCCATGTATACCTGAATTAAAATGACAGCTTTAAGAAGATTTTAGTTTACCTTTCTTTACACAACCCTGACGTTGGCTGTGAATTATGGAGTAAAGTGAAATTTGTCTTCTCCTAAAACATTAGCATTCTTCTTGCAAGCAGGCTGGCATCTCTGGGAATCAGCGATTGCCTTCAGTCTCTGCCTTTTCTTTTTTTTTCCCCTAACTTTTCTCGTACTCTGTTCAACCATCTAGGTTTAATCTTTCTTCTAAGGCCCACGTGAAGTATGTTGCATATACTTTTTCCATTGAGGCTCCTTGGAGCTGCAGTGATGCAGACATTTTAACTGTACCTGAGTCGTCATGTGACATTCTCTTCCCACTGATTCACTGTGGCCCTTTTCTGTGTTGCCGTGTCCCCTGGGTTACCCTGGGCATAGCCCGCCCCAACCTGAACTCTAGCTGCTTATCGTACTGCCGTCTCCCTTGCTTGAGTACAAGGTTCTTGAGGGTTGGGGCCATGTTTGTTTCACTCACCGTAATGTCTGTGGTGCTTAGCATATTACTTTGCACACAGTAGGGGCTTTTAAAATTACACACTTACTTTAAAAAAACATATTTTTTCAGTTTAACCACTTTGAAATTACAATACCCTTGACAATTGATGACACATTTAATTGGGAGTTGTTTTTTCTTTCTTGGCAGTTCATAAGTAACAGTGGTTCTTACACCCCGTGTGTCTTTCCTGAAATGTGATGCTTGTTGAATGAATAAATGCTGTATTTTAAGATTATTTCAGAGATTCTTCTAATTGTGTAATATGGTGTAATAAGCCTTCTATAGTTTAAGTGTCGGATTTTGTCAATTAAGTTTCTCTTTGGGACTTATGTGTTAGTTAAATACTAGGAAATATATGATCCATTCCCAATGATCGGCATTTGTGTTACCTCTGTGACTTTGAAGTTGTTTGTAGCTCACAAGCAACCCTGTGGATCAAGGTAATATATGTGCTGATATATATGTATCTTGGTAGTAAGGAGTTATGTGTATAGGCTTTAAACTGATTGGAAAAATCATCTTTGACTACGAATTATCTGTACAAGACTCCATTGGATCAAGAATTGGCCTCAGTGTTTTGTTACCCGGGAGTAGATATAATTGGCTGTCGTGCCCTGAAACATGCAAATGTGACAGTTAGTGAATTCATGAGGTGTTTGGGAGGCCCCACAAGATAATTTGTACTTCCAGATGTTACTCATTTTTTTATCTTATTATTTCCATTAGCAGGAAGCACCTTTGAATGTATCTACTCAGGAAGCAGCCAAGCATTCTGATTTATTTTCGCCACCATCTTCCCTGGACAAAGGAGCTAAAAGTAGAACTAAAACGGTTCTTAGCTTATTTGATGAGGATGAGGATAAAACAGAAGATCAAAACAGCTTCCAGGCTCCAAAGAAAGAAGTAGGAAAGGTGAGAAAAAAGCGATTAAGGTTCAAGTCTTTAGAAGGGTAAAGGAGTCTCATTTCACAGTGTCAGTTCTGTGATGTGAGTTGTTGGAGAATTGAGGGTTCCAGTTTCTCCACATCCGCACCGTCACTCATTGTTGACCTTTTTCATAATGGCCAAGTATTGGTGAGGATGTGGAGAAACTGGAACCCTCACTCATTGCTGTTGGGAATGTAAAATGGTGCTGCCACTTTGGACAACAATTTAGTGGTCCCTCAAATGGTTAAATGTAAGAGGTACCACATGACCTAGCAATTCCACTGTTAGGTATACATCCAAGAGGAATGCAAACATGCATTCACACAAAAACTTGAGTGTGATGTTCCCAACCGTATTACTCATAATAGCCAAAGGATGGAAACAACTCAGATGTCCATCAGCTGATGAATGGATAAACAATGTGTTATAAGCGTACAGTGGAATATTATTTGGCAATAAAAGAATTGGACCTAGAGATCGTCATTCTAAGTGAAGTAAGCCAGAAAGAGAAAGAAAAATACTATATGATATCACTTATATGTGGAATCTTAAAAAAAAAAAAATAAAGGGACACTATGAATTCATCTACAAAACAGAAACAGACTCGAAGTCTTAGTGAACAATCTAATGGTTACCAGGGAGAGGGGGTGGGAATTTGAGATTTACAAATGTTAGTCACCATATATAAAAATAGATTTTTTTTAAAGTATTAGAAAAATTAAAAAAAAAGAATGAATTACTGATACATGCTACAACATAGATGACCCTTGAAAATAAGCTGAATGAAAAGAAAAGCCAGTGACAAAAAACTGCATGTTGTATGAATTCATTTATTTGAAATGTCCTGAATGGGCAAATCCAGAGAGAGATGAAAGCAGATCAGTGGTTGCCGGGGTCTGAGGAAAGAGGTAGCTGGGAATGGAGAGTCATTGCTGACAGGCTTGGGGGTTCTTTTTGAGACGATGCAACGATTCTAAACTGAGATTGTGGTGGTGTTTGAACGGCCCTGTGAATATACTAAAAATGAGTGAATTTTATGGTATGTGAATTTTTCTCTCAATAAAGGTGTTAAAAAAAATAGGGAACAGGTGATGGGCCATAGATAGCCAATGTTTTTTAAATTAAAAAAATAAAACTGAGGATATAGTCCACGTTGATTTTTACAACAAATGATTTATGAATTTGTTTGTTGTACCAGTAGTAGCCTGCTTATAAATGAGAGCTACACCGTAGTGAATAGGAATAATTTGCTATATTTCCTTCCAGTCTCTTTCTGTGGATGATTTTTGTATGGGATTTTCATGGTTGCAGAACTTTTAACCTTAGTTGCTATGTTACACTAGTTTTTATGTGTAACCAATAATAATTATTACTTAATTTTTAATGTGACGTATTTGTCAGAAGTGAGTTTTTTATTGTTATTATTGTTGTTTTAATTTGTGGTTGTGATACTAAAGAAGAAGAGGGAATTTTAGAGTCCAGTTGGGGGCATTAGAGTTCAAACCAAGTGATGTAAATAGTAACTTTTGAACGTCAGATTCCCTAGCAAACAAAAAGAACTCATTTGGGATCCGACAGTAGTGGAGTGGAAGGTGGACAGCATTGGCAAAGGTTGGCTGATCACACCTGTGCCAGGTCCTTGGCCTCAGATGCTGATAAGTTCAAGTTAGAGATACGTACTTGACCACTTTGTGTAGTTTCCAATATTAAGTCAGTTGGTGTCTCTTTTTCCCTTTGGGGATGAGATGGAGAGAATTTGTTTAATTTTATGTGTGTTCACCCCTAAAATATTTCTCCATGTGGAACTAAGGATCATTCTTAAATAAGCAGTTCAGACGCTATACAAAGGTTGAAAGATGATCTCTCCAGATTATATATCTGTATTTCTATATACTCTCCACTATTTTTGATATCTCCGTAGTCTTTCCATCATATGACTGCGTCATTCCCCTTCTGATTGGCACTCAGGCCGTGTCCGGCCTTTAGCCACTGTAAACAGAGCCGCAGGGTTTGTGGTTCTGTCTTTGCAGCTGTGTGTGATTTCCTTGAGATAAATCCTTACGACTCTGTAAAATACATGAACTTTGTTCTTTTTCCTAGAGTCCTGAGCCTGAGGCCCGCCCCAAGAGCACAGGCGTCTTCCAGGATGAAGAGCTCCTTTTTAGTCACAAGCTCCAGAAGGACAATGACCCAGATGTTGACCTTTTCTCCGGCACCAAAAAAACCAGGGTCAGTTCCTGTTGGTTCTCCCCACTCAGGGCTTTGCTGTCATATTAGGTGTGATCTCCACAGCTTTACCTGGAGCATTCTTCGAATTGTTTTTGCTTTGGATATTGAATTTGAGTTTTGTCTCTTCTGTCTAGTTGCTGGAGCCCAGTGTCGGGAGCCTATTTGGGGATGATGAAGACGACGATCTTTTCAGCTCTGCCAAGTCGCATCCTTTGGTACCAGCCTTTTGTTCTCAGTACTGCGGTGTGTGGGAAGGCTTCTGGGAGAGGAAATTAATGTCCAATTACATGATTAAGGAAAATGCTCTCTATTGGACAGCAAATAATGTGCTGATGACAGTGTTCATGTTGTCCCCATCTTATGTTTCCTAACTAACATTAAAGCATTAACTGACTCAGGCTTTCTCACTGTATGACACATTTGTTTGATTTTTGTTTATTGAAACACCAATGCATATGTTACGATGACAAACTGTTCATGCCTTTCAGGTAGAAGGCTGTAAATCTGGGTGTGGTTAGCCTGTGTGTGTCATTTCCCCCCTTCCCCAGTAGATTTTGTAAGTACTCTCAATTTTCTGTTTACCATAGAGAGGACGCCTGAGGAAGTCACAGCCTTTAGAACGCTATTTCTAAAATGTCACCTTTGAATTCGTGCATTTGACCCTGATTTGAGAGTTGACTTTTAAAACTAAGAAGCCACTCTTTTTTTTCCTTCTTCTTTTTTTGCATTATGACTTTTCTTTAAAATTTCCAAGATACTTAACAGACTTTGGGTATTCTTTGCTTTTGAAGATACCAGAAAAGAAGAAGGTAGTGAAAAAAGACCAGTCTGTTTCCTCTTTCAAGAATCAGAAACATCCTGAATCCACTCAAGGTATCAAAGAAAAAGGCATATGGAAATTGGAGACACCTCAGGTTAGAACTGATCTCTTTAAGGACTCTCAGCTCTTGTTTGCGTCCCGGTACAGAGTAACTCCTTCATTCAGGCCCCAGGTCCTTCAGAGTTCTCTTAATTAAGGAGGACACAACCACCAGGACCACCTCTCGTTGTTTACTGTTTTTGTTTTTTAACCGCTGCTCATCTCTCCTCTCATCACTCCACACTCCGGTTCCACGAATCTGTATTTACCGTTCTATTTGGAGTACCCTCAGGTTTGATTCCAAGATAGAATTAAAGTAGGATGAATACTTTCTTCCCACTAGAATCCCATTTCTCCCTTTGAGCTACCTTGGAGTAGGATTCTATTAGAATTAAGTGTCAATTACATCCAATTTCTCGGTTCCGTCTCTGTGTTACCTCTTCTGAGCTCATCACTATTAGGCCTCCATCCTCAGCTGTCTTCTCTACGGCGCCACTCCTGAGAACAGACCAGCACCAGAGTCCTGGTTCTGGCTGAGAGCTGTCCCTGGACGTCTCACTGAGGCCTCAGTGCTCTGAGCTACCAAATGAGGCATGAGGACTAGCACCTCTCCAGTGACTCGAGTCTCAGCTTCTTCTGCCCCTAAAATGAGTGCATTAGGCTGCAGTTGAATTTCTGTGTGCTCTGTAATATTTGCTGTGTGAGATAACCAGCTGCTTTAACCAGATTTTGGTGCTCGGATACACCGCACTTCTTAACGAATCTTACTCATGACCTTTGTCTCCCTTTACTCCATGATTGCTCTCACAGCCCTCTACTTTCACAGTGAATAAAGAGTCACAAATGAAGTAATGTAGTGAGATGTTTAGAGGCCCCAAGAGAGATCTTAATGCCTTTTCCATTATAGAACTACAGAAATTGACAGCTTTGTTCCATCACAGAGTTATTTACAGACATAAGCGTAATCCAAGAGACACTTTTCCTTCTGTTTCCCTGATGGATTTTTAACTGAATGTAATTTCACACAGGACTCTCCAGGTCCCGCTCCATTTAAAAGCAAAGAGCCATCCCCTCGGATCTGGAAAATACAAGTAATTATAACATGTCTGGAATCTTCGTTGCCTGCCTTGCGGCATCTGTAAACTTTTTGGGGTTTTCCTTTTGGCAGCTGCTGCCAGGCATCTTCTCATCTCCTTTTCACCCTCTAGCTGTTGCTTCCTGTGTGCTAGGTCTGTAACACCTCTTTTCTGGTCCCTGCGGTGGGCACAGGTGTATAACCATCTGCTTTCATTCTAAGACTAGATCAGGAGAATTCCCTGCTCACCTCTTTCTCCTCTCGTACATTATATTATGTACAGTCTCTCTTCCTGTGTCCCAGTAATGATAGTAGATTGTTGTGTTTAAGGAAGCATACAGAGTAAGTTTCATCTTTCTTTTTCAGGCAAATTTAGCAATTAACCCAGCAGCCTTGCTTCCTGCAGCGACGACCCAGATCTCGGGAAAGAAGCCTGTTTTGTCGGAGTTGGATTGTCCTTCGTCTGAACCCGGGAGGATCCACAGTCCGGAAAGTGTGCCTGCTCTTCCCGGGAGCGGGGAGGCTGGCGTGAGTTTTGATCTCCCAGCTCAGGCAGACACCTTACCCAGTGCCAACAAGGTAAGGAAACCGCCTTTGCTTCCTTGCCTGCCTTTTAAAAAAAAAAAAGAACAATTTGTGTGTTTCTTCCTACTCCATCCTTTGCACATAATAGGCTGACCGTGATTCCTCACTTGAAGGAGGCACCTCATCTTTGCTTCAGCCTTTCTGCCCTCCTTCCACCTCCCTGGTTCTGTGTCTTCTCTCCCACTGCCCGCATTTGTTCCATTTACACTCTGCTCAGGAGATACAGTGAAGTCCCGTGTCCTCCCGGTTCTCTGGCACTGCCACGTGGAGGTCTTCTAAACACAGAGCCGATCTCCTTACCCTGTGCTTCCTCTGCCATCTCTTTACTGCTCAAAGGAGGAAAGTCAGGCTCCTCAGTTTGGTATTAAAGCCTTTTACAGTCTGTGCTCACTGAAGCTTCCAGCTTCCCCACCAGTCACCCCGACGCTATCAGCCTAACCCCAGTCTCAGCAGGCACTGTTCCCTGAACACACGTGCCCCGACCTGCTGCCGCCGCCACCAGCTCCCACTGTCTCCTCTTCCTCATCGACAGCTCTGCACAGACTTCCCGTCCTGCCCCTTGTCCCGGGCTCCCTCCCTGAGATCCTCTGGCACTTATGGTCCTGTCACACTGTTCCATAGGACTGTGGACTTGTGCCAAATGGACTGTGAGCTCTTGGGGGTTTGCTTTTTAGTTGGTTCACGCTTTTTCAATCCAGTCTTCCTGCTCAAAAAAAAAAGTCTGAGCTATTCTCTGAGTAGGCGACAGTACCTAGGATAACCCTGCAGATACATTCATTTCAGGTATTTCCAAATCTGTTTTTCTTACAAAAAATAAAATATCTTTTTTTCTCTTTTTTTTTTTTTTGGTTAAGCTTAAATTGGCTACTTCATGAAATAATTTGTGAAATTTCCTTGAAAAAGACTAACACAATCAAGTACTTTGCCCAAAGTATCTTATGCCTTCTTAAAACTACTTGATTGTATGTTTTTGGAAATACTACAAATATTACATTATTGCTAATAAGTGACTCATATTTCGAGGTTTTATTGAAAAAGTTCTAATTCCTAAGCCACATTTTCTTACGTAAAGTATTTAATGCTTGGAGTTAGTGTTTGTTGACTTGAAGAAAAGAGCAATGTGAGATTACCTCTCTTTCTTTATCTTATCTCTCTGCTCCTGGGGCCCAATTTTAGGCTAGCCTTCTACTAAAGGTTAGTACCAGATTCCCCCTGATTTGTTCTCGTTTTGAAAGATACCCACATTGAAACTGAGGGCAGAGTAGGGGCCAGGGAGCACCGTGGGACACAGAGCATACCAACACACCTACTTCACAGGGTTCCAGTGGTGGATGAAACCTTCTGGATGAAACTGAGTGGAAATTGCCCTCAGAAGACTCGAAAACAGGGACCACTAAGGAATTAAGAATGACTTAGTCTAGGAGGAGTAGGAGTTCTTAAACACCTTTGGAAATCTTTGAGCAATAACCTCTTCTGTGTCTGAGATAATATCTGGATGGAGGTGGACCAGACAGCCTGACTGTATTTTTAGTCGCTGATTATTTGCCTTGTTAGCTTTGAGCACCTTATAAAAATGGCCAGATCAGCAAGTGTTTTTTTGCCATTGCAGAGCCGGGTCAAAGTGAGAGGGAAGCGTAGACCACAGACGCGTGCAGCCCGGAGGCTGGCTGCCCAGGAGTCCGGCGAGGCTGAGGACATGTGCGGCCCCAGAGGATTTGTTGCCCAGTTGGCAGATGGCACTACTTCACTGGATAGTCATCAGCCACAGCCCAGGGCGACTGGTGGAGAAGAGAGGTCTGAAGAGGCCGTGGCAGCTGCCACTCCAACTTGGGCAGGTGGTCCTGTGCCGGGAGTGGACAGAAGCCCCTTTGCCAAGTCTCTGAGTCAGCCTCTGGAGGGTGACCTTTTTGATTCTGGAGACATCTTTTCCAAGGGCATCACATCTCAGTCCACGGGGAGAAGAAAAGCCAAGGGGAAGGCAGCAGACAGCCCGGCCAACCCGCCGCGGGGGAGTAAAGAAAAAAGCCCCTTGTTTCCTCCTCTGGGGGAAGCAGGCAGTGATGACGATCTCTTCCAGTCTGTTAAACCAAAACCAGCAAAGAAAACGAATCCGTTTCCTCTCCTGGAAGATGAGGATGATCTCTTCACAGACCCAAAAGGCAAAAAGAATGAGTCAAAACCCAACAGTCAGCAGGATGTTCTCTCAAAAACAGAAGATATTTTTGAGGTAATAAGACATAACAGCACATTTTTCCGTGCCTGGTTCTTTGTTGAAGAAAATACCTGATAGGCTTATGGGAACCACGGATTACATTAGACCTGTGTTGTGGCTGCCCGATACCTGCTTGCTTAGTCATTGCAGTTAGGTTCTCTTACCAGTAACTCTGAAACTTATTCAGAAGCAGTTTTCTGTTTTGTTTCTGGCCGTAGCCACTGACACAGGTCCTGATTTTTATAGTTTTTCTCAGGATGTGGCTGCAGTCTGCGTACATAAAATAGTGTATCTACAGCTCGCGTGTTTAACCTCTGGTTCTTGGGGAAACAGGCCCTGGCTGGAGCTGATTGATGCTCTAACCCAGGTAGTAGGGCCTTCGGGACATTCTTCAGGCAGATTTTGTTGAGCATCTAGGTATTGGAGCCACAAGCTGAACTAGGACCAATGTTCTGCTCCCCAGGGCTCTCAGGGAGAGGAATCGGAGACAGACAGGCAGCCTATAGATAACATTTTCAGGGAGTGTTAAATGCCATGAAGAAAACAGCCCAGGGCAGTGGGCAGAGTGATGGGTTGGGGTGGGAAGTGCTCCTTCGGGTGGGACTGGTAGAGAAGGGATTCTGGTAGAGTCCACGTGTGAGCCGGGACTAGAAGAATGAGAGGGACGGGGCCAGGCAGAGCTCTGGAGTGACATGTTCCGCACAGAGGGCGGGTCACGTGGCTGTTCCAAAACACTGTGGCAGTTTGCCTTTCTACAGCTTGTTAAAATTAGTGTATGTAGTAAAAGAAAAAAAATTGGATTTAAAATTGTTTTGCTTTTTTTTTTTTGGCTTACAAGGATGATATATTTGCTACAGAAGCAATTAAACCTTCACAAAAAACAAGAGAGAAGGAAAGAACATTTGAATCCAACTTGTTTGATGATAACATTGATATCTTTGCTGACCTAACTGTAAAACCCAAAGAAAAGTCCAAAAAGAAACTGGAAGCTAAGTCTATATTTGATGATGATATGGGTAAGTTTGGAGTTTTACACATGACATAGTCATTACTGTTCAGTGACTTAATATTTCTTCTGCCACCTTTGTCTTGACCCTTTCCTGGAAAATGTGCCCCAGTGGAACCCAGTGGGTTTCCTTTGACCTGCTCTGTAATTCTGAGGTAGGCTGAGGGCGGATTAAGTAAATGGGATAGTTACTTTGGTGAAACAGCTTTTTGTTATGAACATCAGGGAGTTTGAAGGAGCCTAAAATTTTACTTTTCAGGTATAATTTCACTTTTATCTTAGTGTGCCACCTGCCAATCCTCAATGATGAATCTGAACGCTGATACCATGAAAGGAGGATCAGAAGCTTCCCCACGTGCTAACGTAGGCTGAGGTGGCTGCCTTGGCCGTGATACAGTTCTCGCTGGAGAGTGGAAGTCAGTGGTTCAGAGAACAGAGGGGAAGTGCAGGAGGGGAGCAGGATGACATAGGAAGGCAGGCGGGAACTCAGACTTTGCCTCGCACCAGAGATCTTCTGTGTTTGTAAACATGCTCATTTTCCCTCCATAGTATAACATCTGCTTTATTAATGGGCTTGCCGATGCCCCATGACTCTTAAATGTGAAGCTTCTGATATATCCTGTGTTGGTGCGTAGGACTTGGGCTGAGGCCAGATGTGAACTTCTGCCCCCTCCCCTCCTCTCTCCCGTTCTAGACCTTGCGGTTAACTGGGAGAAGGCTGCAGAGCCACACTGGGTCTACTCCCCAAGCAAGTATGCTCTGTCTCTACCCCGCTTCCCAGCACAGGGTACAAAAGAGAATTTATTACAAAAAAAATGTGATACAGGTCTGTTGTAATAAATTAATACTATTCAGAAACTGTAATAAGTAGAAAGCAACCCCTGGAGGTAATAATTATTGAGAGTTTGGTGTGTACACTTTCAGACACAGTGATAGTAGTATGGGTTTGCATACATATAAGTATATTCTTATTTTTTTTCCCCAAAAATAAGAATATACTTTACTGTTCTGCTATTCCTTTTGGTCGCAGTGTCTTCCCATGTCAGTACATAGAGATCTACTTCCTTGTCTTTAGTAGTGGTAAAGTGCTTTGTATTTAGCCATTAGCCTTTTGAGGGTGATCTAGATTGTGTCTTATCTGTTACAAAGGATGCTATGGTCTTGAACATTTGTATATCTTTATGTACACGTGCTAAAATCTCTATAGGATAGAATCCCAGCAGTAACATGACTGGGTTACTGTCATTACTAAGATGAGTCATGGGACTCTGGGGTCAGTGAAACACTGAACACAAGTGTAGTCATAAAGACTTACATTCCTAACATTGAGATGCCTCAAATAGGTACATTTATTCTGAAAGACAGTGACCTGTGTGGGATTTCCCCTTGCTTATTTTTAGTGCCCTTTCCTGTTAAAATCCAGCGGGAAAAGAATGTACAAATAAGTATAGTGTCACAGATGAAGTCAGGGGCTCGATTGGAGAATCAGTTATCCTTCCCCTTTTTGTCTCATACACGTGTACACACATAGCTTTGTAGCTGTGAAATTATTCTCAGAGAGAAACTGTGACTTGTATGTGATCATAAAACGTAGTAGCGGAGGCAGGACCAGAATCTAAGAGGCTTGGCTTGACCATAGTGTTCTTTGGTATCCCATACTATTACCAGACTTGAGTCTTTGCTGGTTCGTGCAGATGTGTCTTGAAAGCACACATTTTCTTGCCTATTCAGCAACTCTTTTTGTTTTTGTTTTTCCTTTTTAAAGATGATATCTTCTCCTCTGGTATCCAGGCTAAGACAACCAAACCAAAAAGTCGATCTTCACAGACAGTACCTGGACCAAGATCTGAACAGAAGGGGTCCAGCATATTTGATGATCCCTTGAATGCCTTTGGAGGCCAGTAACGTGTACAGGGTATCTTTCAGCTACATCCTTGAGTTAATGATGCTGTCTTGAGTGCTCATTGTCTTAACTGGATTATAAAAAGCAAATACTGAAACAGTTACCCAACTTACTTAGTATTTTTCTGTACTAGTTTTAATCATGCTTAATACTGCAAAACAAAAATAAATGTTTCACAGTGTTTTGTTACTGTTTTTTTTAACCATATTTTGATTTGTTAACCCTTGGTAGGGCTATAATTTAAGGCATATTAGAGAAGAAACCTATTTATGCCTTTCATGGGTGGGCAGGGACTCTCAGAGGTAGCAAATGCCAAACAGATGACCAGGAGTCTTCCCTACATGTACTTGTATGGGAGCCCTAGCTTAGTCAGAGCCTGGGCACTTGATAGAGGAAGAGGATGAAAGATTATATACTTCATGAGTCTTTGCAGTTGGAGAGATTTCTTCTCATTCCACTGAATTCTGAAGATGTCTGTACAGGTCCACTAAAGCAAGGTTTGGCAAACTATGGCCCTCTACTGTTTGTCTTTGTAAATAAAGTTTTATTGGAAGGCAACTGTACCCATTCATTTACATATTGTCTTTGGCTGTTTTCACCCTACCTGCAATGCCAGAATCGAGTAGTTACAGCAGAGACTGGATGGGCCACAAAGTCTAAGATATTTTCTATGTGGCTCTTTACAGAAACAATTTGCTGACCCTAGCCCTGAGGCATTCATTTCCATTCCTTGGAGCTTAGCATCATTTTGTGAAAGAAGCAGAATGAAGCCAGATAATGGTGGGGAGAAGTGCTGAGGATAGAAATGTCAGTTCTAGGGCAGCACGGTTCCAGAGATATCTGTATTGATGGGAATGTTCTGTAACTGTCGTAGATTGTGGTTGGCTGCCCCCCCCCCCTGCACCGGCTAGTCTGTTCTTCTGTGCCATCTTGGTCATGAGCATTCAGTCTATAACCATGGCACAATCTTGTAGACGTCCCAGTTGGCTTCAGCAGTTCTGAAGCCACTGACTTCTTCCTTGGGTACTTCTAAGATTGAATTGGGAATTACTCATATTCAAAGGTTTTGTACAGCTGTTTGCCCTGCTCTGCTATGAGAATGACCCATTAGCAGAAGAGGGTGCTTAGTAGCTGCCAGTTCCTTTTCCCCATCCCTTTTGTACACCCTTCTTCCATCCCTTAGGTTACTTGTGTGCAGGGTTTCCGGTTCTGTGTCTGAGCCCAGTGTGGGATCTGACTTAGTAAGCATTTGTTAAACATGTTTTTCTTTTGGAACGATCAGATCTGCTCATCCATCATTCCAGGGAATTCAGGAGACAGTAGAGTTAGAAAATATGCAAATTGCTATTTTGAGAGGCTTGAAAGGGGGAAGGAACCTAACACTCACTGGTCCGATCAAGGTAGGCACTTTTCCTGTTATTTTATTCAGTAACAATAACTACCAGATAGGTAATGTCCTCACTCCACAGATGAGGCTAAAATTTGGAAGCAGAGAAGAATAGTGGAACAAATTTGGATTTTTGTATTGAGACTTAGATTTAAATCTGGTTCTCCCACTTAGAGTGTAGTCAAGTTGTTTTATCTGGCACTTGAAAAATGGTGGATGCTAACAAGAATGAATGATTTGGCCAGGGCAGAGCTTCCTGTTTTGGAACGCAGGGTTTTAAGTTCATCTGCCTGACTCCAAAATTCATTCTCTCAGTTCTTCTTAAGAGGGGAGGCAGCTTTAGAAACTAAGGTTTTGATTTCAGTAAGATTCATTCCATCCTCGGGCACTATTTTGAGTATGATATACAAAGATAATCATCTCTCTGTCCTTCAAGGGCTCCAATCTATTCTATGTTAGAGTTTAAGAAGGAGCCAGGGGCGACAGAGCCTGAAGATGAATGAAAGCCCAGGGCTGCCTCATAAACCCCAGTGTGTGCTAGTTTTTTGAATCATGGAGATAAGTTGGTGGGTGGGGGTCTCATAGAAGCAAGAGAAAGGACAGGTGATGGACATTAGGTGTTAGAGTTCATTTTAGACCGGTTTCTCCGAGTCACAGATGAGGGTGAATTAAGCTGCAGTGAGGTGACTGTTCATTATCAGTTAAGTAATTCACCTAGTGGTGTAGTAGGCAAGTTAGTTTGGAAATCCTTAAGGGTTGGATTTAGATTGCCTGTGGGAAAGAGAAAAGCAGCAGTGGGGTACACGTCAGGCTGGAAGGTGTGTGTTGTCTGTTACGGTGTACACCCAAGCTCGGCAGTTTGCGAATTAGAGCAAAAAAAATTAAAAAGTGGATGGGCATACCCGAGTCTGGGGTTTTACCCGCTCAGTTTCAACTCATCAATTCTCAGTACATTGGAAGAGGGATAAATGGGTAGGACCTATAGAGCTTGTCTGCTTTCGCCCTTTTTTTCAACCAGGCATGGCAATGGCCCAATATTTCAGATGAGGTCGGTGTGGCCAGAAACGTTAGGGAAGAGCAGGAAGGGTGGTCGGCTTCAGGCTGGCCGGCCCGGACTGCACTGGAAATGCACACGCCCTGGGAAGGCCATCGACTGGGACTCTTCCCCAGCACGCTGGCACCTCTGTGAGCACCTTAGGTTGGTCTCAGTGAAGGTGCTGTCCACACATTCGTCCGGCCAGAGGCCAACCCCACCGTTCCCAGAAGTCTGTGCGACTGGTCTCCAGGCTGCCCGCTTCGGCCCTAGTCAGGTGGCCACTGTTAGTAATAAAAGATTAACATCCGGGCCTCTCTTAACCGACAACCACCACCGAACGCGAAGGAAGCCCGGGCTCCCGAGCAACCGCTGGCGTCCGGCGGCAAGGCCCCGCCCCCTGGCCTCCTCCTCGCTGATTGGAGGGCGACGTGAGTGTCGGCGAGCGATTGGTACGCGGTGTCACAAGGGGGCGGGGGCGCGGCGGCGGCGGAGCGTTGCTCTTCTGTGCGGACCGCGGCGTCGCTCGCGGGGCCGCGCCTCCCTACAGGCCTGCGGGCCGGCGAGCGAGTGGACGAGAGCCGGTGAGGGCGAGCGGGCGGATGGGGAGGGCGCCCGGGACCGCGGGCCGCTGAGCCGGGCGGCGCTGCCGTCGCCGGTCTCCCGGCGCAGGGCAGCCGGGCCGCGCCTCCTCTGCCGCCGCTGCCCCTAGACCGGCGTGGCGGGCCGCCCTCGCCGAGCACACAGCCTCCACTTTGCGTCTCTCCGCGAGCGCGACCTGGGCTGCGCGGTCCTGCCCCGCAGGTGCGGTCTCGGAGTCGCGGATTCTGACGCGGAGCCTGACCGCTGCCCTTTGCATCAGGCCCGTGCGTCTGGTGGCCGGAGTTTATCCTGGAGGAACATGGGCTGCACAGGTGACTCAGCCGTCTTCAAGTGTTTGTATGTTGACGGCTCGAGGAGACGTAGGTCCTCAGGATTTACCAGTCCCACTAGAAAATTGATTCCAGGCTAGAGTTTAGGGTACAGGTGCTTGATGTAGTGGATATAATTCTGAAGCTTGTATTTAAGTACAAGGGATAGGGGATATTGCCAGACATTAATGAAAGCAATTCATTAAAAGTGTTTTTAATTGCTGCATAACATGCTGGATCTCTTTATGTTGGGGGAACAGTTTAAAAGAACTGCTCTTATATGGCTAATATTCTTTAGAACGGATTCCGAGTCACTGAAATTATTCAGCACTGCTATTGCATTACCAATCTTTGGCTTCTCTTTCATCTTTGGTTGTTGTGTCTTAAGTACTTTTTCGGAAGAGATGAGAAAAGTGTTTTGGGAATTGATTTAGAAATGTTTTTTGACGCCATTACTATTAATAGCTAAGTATGTGTTTTTAAATTGTTGGTAAAAATTCTAGACGTACTTTTCCCTCGACCTGCCTTCTTTCTTTCCTCTCCCTTTTGTATTTTTTAGCTGTCCTTGTAGCAGTTCCCATCCTGTTCTTCTTTGCCCCTCGTTTTCCAACATCATAGTTTCCATAATATGTTCAGTCCAGCATGATCACACACAACTTTCAGAAGCTGTCCATAGACCCCACTTTTAATACGGGCTAGGCCTACTGGAGCTTCCATTTGCTCCTGTCATCCTCTGGTCCTCCAGTCTAGCATCACCAGATTTCATAGCCTCATTTGTCCTCTGTTACAGTGATTTCTCCTGCTGAGGAGCAGTGCAGTTGTTTCCTAGAACAATACATTTTGATTTTGAATTTGGTTACCAAGTCTTGCTTCTTTTTGGAAATTGAATATTAATTCCATTGATTTGGGCCCAAATTAATGGTGAGTGGCCAGTGCCATTAGTGCTGTACTAGGTTGCTTTTTGTCTTTTAGCCCATAGTTACTTTATCCATTCTCATTGTAGATGAAGGATTTCCAAACCTGTCTTTATGTTACTATCCCCCACAACTTGTTTATTATATTCAGGGTATTGCTGTTGAATAGTACTGTGGTGAAAGAAATGCTTCTTATATCTGCTGTCTCTAAATTCCTTGGGCAGGCACTAGTCCCCCATGCCTTTATTTCTGTAACATTTATTTCAGCATTCCTGACTCCTGACCTCTGTTGCTAGAGCTCCTACTGTGTAGATAGGAGTGCTGTTGGCTTTGGGGGAACAGACACTGATAATTCTGTAGTACATTCTTATTTGATATAGCGTAAGTATGTTCTTAAGAATTCACATGTTTATCCAGAATCGTATTTAAAAAGCAGTTGTTCCTGTGAAGTGGGAAAAGGGATTAGTGGTTACCTGCAGGCATTTCAATGTATTAAAGATACAAGGAACAAAATCTGAGCAATACAGCCATTTATTTGGCTTTTACTTAAAAGTAATGGGTTTTTTTTTACCACTTTCACCAGCAGTATTATTAGCACATTACTTTGTGTTACTATGTTAATTACTCCTTATTTTGATAAAAAGTGTAACAGCACTGCTGCCAGCAACAGTTTTTCTTCCTGTGATGCCATCTCTTCAGGGCCATTAGCAGTCTGCGCAGTACGATTCAGGTTCCCTAATTAATTAATTACACTTCCAACTGGTCTTATAAAAATTCACCGTGGCAGAAATCTCTGTATGTGCATGTATGTGTTATGAGTTGAGCAAACTTCGATGGAGTTAGTTTGGAGTGAATAATAAAATGGTTCCCATGGGAAACCAACATTCCTCCAAACAAACTTGCAGTATAACCAAACATTTCTTAATCTCTGAAACAGAGTAATACCTTACCTGTATCACGGGTTTGCTCTAAGAATCATTTGAGATAGTGAATATTATTTACTCTTTCATTGAACAAGCCTTTAATAAGTACCAATATGTACAAAACACTGCCAGGTGACGGGACGGTAAATCAGATGTTGCCCTTCCCTCAAGTAGCTTACGGTTTAGTAGAGTATGAAAGCCACGTTAAAAATGAAATTGATTGTAATGGCTGAAATACAGGATGGAGGTTGGGTGCAAATGAGAATAACCATAAAAGGCTTTGTGGAATAGTTGCTATTTGAGCTGCATCTTGAAAGATGATTAGGTGCACCTGATAGCCAAGTGTGGGAATGGTGGTGAGCAGAGCAAAGTAGGAGCAACGATAGAGCAGCCGAGTTCTGAAGCTGCAGGTGAAAGTGATTAGAGGATGAGGGTACCAGAGATGTTGCAGGATGGGATGAGGTATGTGTATAAATAAAATGGGGCTGGAAGGTGAGATGCATGGTCTTAGGAGCCTTTCTAAGGAGTCGTAATTTTATTCTATAGACAGTGGGAAGTCACTGGGGGCCTTGAGCTAAGAAATTACATGATCAGTTCTATATTTAAAAAAGATAACTGCTCCACATTCAGTGTCATTAGGGAAATGCAAATTAAAACAATGAGATACCACTACGTGCTTATTAGAATGGCAAACATCAAATGCTTGATGGTGAGGATGTAGAGCAACAGGAAATCTCATTCATTGCTGGTGGAAATGCAAAATGGTACAGCCACTTTGGAAGATAGTGTTTCTTACAAAACTAAACATACTATTACCATAAGATCCTGCAGTTTTGCTCATTGGTGTTTACCCCAAGGATTTGAAAACTTACGTCCACACAAAAGCCTACGCACAGATGCTTGCAGTGGCTTTATTTATAATTATCAAAACTTATACTCAACCAAGAACTGTCCTTCAGTAGGTGAATGGATAAATAAACTGTGGTACAGTCAAAACAGTGGAATATTATTCAGTGCTATAAAGAAATGAGCTGTACAAATCCATGAAAAAACATGCAGGAAACTTAAATGCATATTACTGAATGAAAGAAGCCAATCTGAAAAGGCAACATTCCAACTGTACGGCATTCTAGAAAAGGCAGAACTGTGGTGGCGGTAAAAAGGTTGGTAGATCAGTGGTTGCTACTGGGAGGAGAGGGGGGCGAATAGACAAAGCACAGAGGATTTTTAGGGTAGTGAAACTACTCTGTGTGGTATTATACTGGTGGGTACATGTTATTATACATTTGTGCAAATTAGTGAATGTACAACACCAATAATGAACACTAATGTGAACTATGAACTTTGAGTGATAATGATGTGTCAATGTAGGTTCATCAGTTGTAACAAATATACCATTGTGGTGTAGGATGTTGATAGTGGGAGAGGCTGTGCATATGTGGAGGCAGGGAGTATATGAGGACTCTGCTTTCTGCTCAGTTTTGCTGTGAACCTAAAACTGCTCTAAAATGTAGTCTATTTAAAAGGAAAAAAACCCCCATGCTTTAGACTAACTTGGATTCATTTCTCTCATTTTGTCTGAAATGGTGGTTTCACTGTAATGCATTCTAAAGGCAAATACAGAATAATTTTAGAACTTTGTGTGACCTCTCCTCTTGCTTAAACATAGATAATTGAGAGTAAAATAATTTTTTAACTATGTGATATGATACCCTAATCTAGTTTTTGTTAAACTTTCTTGTTCTAAAAAAGATAACTATTGCCATCCTAGAGAATGGATTGGAAGAGTGAAGGACAGGAGCCAGGGATTATAGCAAAGCTACCGAAATTGCTCAACAGAGAACTAGTGAAAGCCTGAACTAAGTCCTATTCAGTGTGGATGGACAGAGGGGCAGATGACAGAAATATTATGTTGTACTGTTAGGACTGATCACTTCTGGATACCTTGGGGATAGAGGAAAAATCTAAAATGGTTCCTAGATTTCTGGCTTGAGTGACTAGATTAGTGGTGATACTCTTTACCAAGATAGGACTGTAGGATAAGAAGGAAGTTTGTAGGAAAGATGATTGGTTTTGGATATGTGGGATTTCAGGTGTCTGTCTAGTATCCAAATTTCAGATGCCTATAGAAATCGTGTCTGTAGAATGGAGATGTAGGTTGTTAATCAAACTACAATTTAAAAAAAACTGCTCCTTTGAACATAATTGTTATGAAAATTGTAGTGACTTCATCTCATATCCTTTGGCAAAAAAAAAAAAGTAAAAGTGTATCATCTGTTTTCTTCTTGATTCTTGCACTTCCCTAATGTTCAGCTTCTGTTTCCCAAGCCATACAGATATTTTCCTCCCACTCTGAGGCTTTACCTATTCTGAAATACAGTGAAGAATTTACCTACCTTTAGGGATTACTTCCCAACTTACCTTATGAGGCCAATGTTACACTGATGTCAAACCAGACAGACAGATAAAGAAAACTAGATCAGTAGCTCTATGGATTAAAAAAAAAACTTCAAAAAATATTAACAAACCAAATTTCACAACATATATAAAGGATTATAAACCATGTACAAATAGATTTATCCCAGTAATGCAAGATTGTTTCAACATACTAAAAAATCAGTCAGTATAATACACTGTATTAATAGAATTAGAGATAAAACCCACATTATCATCTCAATAGACAATGGAAAGAAAAACATGTGACAAAACTCAACACCATGATAAAAAAAAAAAACCAGCTAAACAAAAAAGGAATAGAAGGGAACATTCTTAATCTGATTAATATTGTCTATGAAAACCCCACAGCTAAAATCATACCTTATGGTGAAAGACTGAATGTTTTTCTCTACAATCAGGAAAAAGACAATAGTGTTTGCTTTTAACCACTTTTATTCAGCCTTGTGTTGGAGATTCTAGGCAGGGCAATTAGGTAAGAAAAGAAAATAAAGAGCATCTAGATTGGAGAAGAAGAAGTAAAAATTTGTATTTGCAGATGACATGATCTTATATGTCGAAAATCCTAAGGAAATGACTAAAAAATCTAAAACTAGTGAAGTTCAGCAAGGATTTAGTGTACAAGATCAATATATTAAAATCAATTGTATTTATAAACACTAGGAATAAACAATCTTATAATGAAACTAAGAACAATTTATAGTAGCATCAGAAAGAACAAAATTCTTAGGAATTTTTTAAAATGCAAAACATGTAATCTGAAAATTATAAAACATTATTCAAAGCAATTAAAGAAGTTATAACTAAAAAATATATCCCATGTTGATGGATTAGAAACATAATATTGTTAAGATGGTAATACTCTCCAAATTAAACTGCAGACTCACCACAGTCCTTATCAAAATCCCAAGTGGTGTTTTTTCAAAACAGACAAGCTGATCCTATGATCCATATGGAAATTCAAAGGACCCAGAATAGCCAACAATCTTGGAAGAGAAGAACAAATTAGAGGACTCACACTTCCCGATCTCAAAACTTAACTACAAAGCTACAAAGCCAGTGTGCTACTGGCATAAGGATAGACATGTATATCAATCGAACAGATTCAAGGGACCAGAAGTAAACCCTCACATTTTTGGTCAATTGGTTTTCAACAAGGGTGTCAAGTTAATTCAATGGAGATAGAACAGTCTTTCTAATAAATGATGTGAGACAACTGGTTATTGCAAAAGAATAAAGCTAGACCCCTATTTCACAATGTCCACAAAAATAAATTCAAAATAGAGTATAGACCTAAATGTAAGGGCTAAAATTGTACAATTCTTACCAATAGATACACAAGTTAATCTTTATTACCTTGAATTAGGCAAAGCTTTTAAAGTATGGCTTCAAAAGCATAAGCAACGAAAGAAAAATAGTCAAAGTCGTCTTCATTAAAATTAAAAACTGTTGTGCTTCAGAGGGCACCATCAAGAAAGTTAAAAGGCAATCTACAAAGTTGGAGAAAATATTTGCAAATCATGTATCTATGAAAAGGCTTGTATTAAACCATTAAAAACTCAGTGGACAAAGGATCTGAATGGACTTTCTTAATAGACATTTTTTGTAAAGAAGGTATACAAATGACTAATAAGTACATTAAAAAGGTGCTCAATATCATTAGTCATCAGAGAACAGCAAATCACAACCATAATGAGACACTAATTCACACTCGCTAGGATGGCTTTAATCAAAAAAACAAAATGCATTGGCAAGGGTGTGAAGAAATCTGAACCCTTGTTCGTTGTTGGTAGGAGTGTAAACTGGTTCAAAACATTTTTGAAAACTGGTAGTCCCACGTTGCTAAACATGGGGTTACCACATAAACTAGCAGTTCCACTCCTAGATACGTATGGAAGAGAAAGGAAAACATACGTCTACACACAAAGTTGTAATCGAACGTTCTTATAGCATTATTCATAATAGCCAAAAATTGGGAACAACCCAGAATGCCCATCAACTGATGACTGGGTAAATAAATAACCTGTGGTATATTCATACAGTGGAATATTACTCAGCAATAAAGAAGAATGAAATACTGATTCATCCTAGAAAGTGGATGAACTTCGAATACATTGTGCTAAATGAAAGAAGCCAGTCACAAAAGATTACATATTGTATTATTCTGCTTGTGTGAATTGTCCAGAATAGGCAAAATTGTAGAGTCAGGAAGTAGATTAGTGATTGCTTCAGTCTGAGAAAGAAAGGGAGAATTTAGGAGTATGTCTAAAGAATATGAGATTCCTTTTTTGAATTGATGAAATTGTTCTAAAAATGGTTGTGATGATTGTACAATTTTGTGAACATATTAATACCCAGTAAATTTTACACTATAAGTGGGTGAATTTTATGGTGTGTAAATCATATCTCAGTAAAATATTAAAAAGGTATACCTTCCTTTCCAGGAATAATGTGTATCATTTGTCCTTTTAGTTTAAATTCAAGGCTCCCCAACCCCTTTGCAAAGTTCTCAC
Organism: Vicugna pacos; assembly: GCF_048564905.1. NCBI lineage: Eukaryota > Metazoa > Chordata > Mammalia > Artiodactyla > Camelidae > Vicugna > Vicugna pacos. Next base: position 37,062,119 of record NC_132997.1, on the reverse strand, counting down.
TGATTAATGGCAATTTATCAATATGATTATTCCTTTTAGAGGAATAGAGATTGTGTCTAATGTCTGTTACAATCTCATCTCGATGCTATACTGATAGATGACTTCTGGGAACCTAAATGCTCATTGATTAACTAGTGAGTCCTACTTTTAAGAAATCTATTAAGATGATTGCTATTCCTTTTATTCAGTGTGATTCATATGTACAGTGGCTACAACATTATACTTTGTATGGATTATGAAACATAATTTATGTGTTTTAAGAAAGGATATGCATAACTTTTTCATAGTCTTGCAAAACTACACCTGCATGGTGAGTTTATTGGTTTAAATATCATTAACAACAAAACAAATATTTGTTGAGCATGTAGTATATCTAAGTAACTGTCCAGAGTTCTGGTGAGATACAGAAAAGTATCACAAATATACCTGTTCTTCATAATCTCAACAGTCTAATTGGGAGAGTGATTTCAGAGACAAATGTGAAAAGTTCAGGATTGGACATGGCAAGCGTTAAAATGGATTCTAGGCTGTTTGGAAGATTTATATGGGCCAGAGTTGTTCAGAAAATCTTTATGGGGAAAAGAGACTTTCAGATAGGCTTTTAAAAAAAATTATTCTTGTTTTTTAGGTACAAAGCTCAAAACATGAACAACGATATATGTTACCAATGTTCAAAGCTGATTTGGCTAGAACTGGAATACAGTTGCCTACAACATATTCCAGAGGAATTAGAAAAGTCAAAGTAATGGATAACAGAAAAGATCCTCCATTCTTCAATGAAGATAACGTGGGACCATTTTACTACAAACTTCCTTTCTATGATGCCATGGAGCTCTTCATTGAAACATTGACTGGCACATGTTTTGAGCTGAGAGTTTCACCCTTTGAAGCCGTTATTTCTGTGAAAGCAAAAATTCAAAGATTGGAAGGTACTAGTCTTTCTTTGTTTTTGGAATATGAGGATTAAATTTGTTCATCATGAGTGTATAATAACTTTTTAGGTTTCCTTATGGAGAAATGTCAGTCATACATGGAATTAGAAGAATTAGAAAATGAACCCATAAAACCCCCCTACTCAGCTTCAACAGGTATCAGTTCACGAACTGTCTTACTTCGATTCCTGCACTTCCCCCACCCTGCTCCCTTTCTACCAGATTCCTCTGAAGCAAATCTCTGGCATCATGTTAATGGTGTGGAATAATATTTTTGAAGTTTTTCAACAGATTATGATGATGTGTGTATTCTGCCGTAACTATCTTACACTTACTTTTAATGGGAAATAATAATCAAATTCCCTTTTAGTGACCTTATTTACTTTCTGCAGTGTTTTGTGAATCCTTTTCTTTTTTAAAGGAGATTTATTGAGAAGCGTTTTTGGCTCTCATTTACACAGATTTGAAGTTTCCTCAGTATAGCAGAGATACTGAATATTGTATAATACCTCTTTTGTGGTTTGTTTATTTGTGGAAAGTGTTATAAATTACTTTGTGTTAAAATTGGTCTTTTCTTTGTAATTGGCAGAGTTCTTTTTGGCGGGTGGGGTTTACAATACAAGCAGTATTTAATTTGAAACCAGCTCTGGGAAACATGCTGAGAGATGTGGGAAAAATACATGGTAGAGATCCCCTTCAGCTTTAGCCTAGCTGACCCGTATCTTCTACACATGGTGCATTCTGGAATCTGAATGTTTGTGGAAGATTTTCTTTATCTGAATATTTGGAAATATAGAGTTTTTGTGTTTGGGAGACAAGCCTATATTCTTATACTGAAAGGCCTTCACTTAAACTGGGTTTTACAACGCAAATTGCATTTGACTTAAAACCATCTCTAGGAAACATACTGAGAAATGTGGAAAAATTGTTGTTAGAGATTCCTTTTCACTTCAGGCTAGGTGAAGGCAGAGTTCTGAAACAAGTGGTATTTGCCATTTATAGTTGTTAAAATCCAGTAAAGATTAGGAAATTAAATTGTTTGATATAAGACTAAATGGATCTTTGATATTTGAGCCAGCTGGAGCTTGCTTGTAATACAAAGGCACTGCCCTCTAGCTCAGTTTCAAGTTCAAAATTGCAGAAGAATGAGGAGGGTTGGAATTTTTTTTATCTTTGTAAAGTCAAGGATCCTGATATGAGCTTTTGAATATTTGCTATTCCTCCAGTAACTAACATCTGTTGAAGTTAGCGGCCATTCCACTGACCACATCAGTACATCCACTAATGGCATATGAAGCTTTCGTTCCCCCAAATGATTTGGTGAGATATGGAGTCGGAGAGTTTATTTTTACTTTGTTCTCCTTTTTCATTTATATGATGGTACAATGGTATCTTTTTAGGATCAGGAAGATAAAAACAACAACAACAACTCCTTGTGTTCCAGATAATCTCTGCATTTTCCCCTTTCATGCATTTTGAATAATCTCCATGCAGCAAAAGCACTCTAGAGAGCATCCTGTCTCTCATGTCAGAAGAGTAAATTTGGGCTTAAAGATGATTAGGGACTTGTCCAAGGGAAATATTTACTGACAGATGGGGACCAGAGCCAAGATGTAGGCTTCTTGTTTTCTGTAGGAGGAGATGTTGTCAGGGTAAAAGCAGTGGCTTTGTAGTTATTAGACGGCTGAATCCTAGTTTAGACACTTACAAAACAAATATTGCAATTGGGAAACTGAATGATGTAATATGTAAAATCTCTGTTGTCTTTGTCTGCTTGGGCTGTCATAAGAACATACTATACACAGGGAGGCTTAAACAACAGAAATTTATTTTCTCATGGTTCCAGAGGCTGAAAGTCTGAGATCAGGGTGCCAGCATGGTTAGGTTTTGGTGAGGCTTTCTTCCTGTCTTGTAGACAGGCACCTTCTAGCATGGAGCATCTCTTATAAGGGCACTGATCCCACCATAAGGGCCTCAACCCTCATGACCTCATCTAAACCTAATTATCTCCCAAAGGCGCCATCTCCAAGCACCATCACATTGGGGGTTAGGACTTCAAGATATACATTTTGGAGGCACGCAGTTCAGTCTGTGGCACGTACCAGAAGTGGTCAATAGATACGAGTTCCTATCCCTGTTAGTCATCTTTACAGCCCTCACTCCCCCCATTCTTCTTTTCCTCCAATTCTCCATGCTTTCTTGTAACTTCTTGCGGCCCATGGGCAGTGACAGTCATTCTGTTCTATAGGAGGCTTCAAGAGGGCATCCTTCATGAAAAATGAACTTTAATCCTTTTCTAGGTGATCTTTCTGTTTCTACCCAGGAAGGCATTTGGGGATAACTTGGTGGGTGAGACTCTCCAAGACAGAGGGAAATGGATTACATAGATTAGGAAGGCAGAGGTGACACAGCTGAGTAATCCTTCAAGGAGATGGTTGCTCTGCCAGACTGCTTCTCCTTTTGAGCAGCTTTTGGTAAGTTGGAGATAGAAGGAGATAGGAGGGGAGGTGGAGGGGACTGTGGAGAAAGGCTTGAAGGAGTGTGCTGGTTTAGGAATGGTGAGACTGTAGGAAGAAAGGAGCGGTACCCACAGGGTGACTTTTAAGTGAGCCTTGAAGGGACAGGAGCACTGTTTTGTCTCTTCAGACTGTATTTTGTCTTGTCCTGTAGGATTACAATGACTTGTAATTTTTTGCTGAAAGCGTGGTGTGCCGTATCAGGTAATATTAACCATCTACCAGTGCTTTATATGGAGTACCTCGGCACAGTCCTGCAAGCACGAGGCCAAGTTTTGTGTCTGTCATGTTTGTGGTGTTCCTCCCCCCCCTTTTTTAACAGCACATAAAATAATTTATTAAACAAGCTGATATGCAGATAATTGCATCACTAAAAGTATGTTGTAGGAATATACAAAAAAAGTGTGAGGGTATAGTTTTCTGGTGAACTTCTAAACTGAGGATTATTATCAGGCAAAAGGGAAAATAGTAATTTGCTAATTAGCAATATATATTAGGACCTTTTTACCACCTTTAAATACAGTGCTTTATGTAATTTATGATATAGTGTGAATTTTTGTATTAATTGACGAGCAGTTGGACTGTGCTTAATGTTTGCTGTAGCTGTAAATGCCAGAGGCTTCAAATTCCTCTAGTTCCCTTGTTTTGTCTTTGCTGTTGTCTTTAGGTTTCCTTGAGAACTCCTCCTTCGAAAGAATCTGTATCCTGAATCTCTTTCGGTTTTAATCCAATGTTATTAAACTACAGTTGGTTAGTGTGGTGGTAAAGTATTAAGGGAGGGGGAACCTTGCCTATTTTCTAATGATTAAATCTGTCTTTTAGTGGGCCCATGTCCCTGGGCTGTCACCTTCAAAGTGTTTCTTAGCTTCTCACATCTCCCCACCCCACAATGAGCTTAGGTGAGATAGGAAGTCTGGAAAGGTCTGGAATCTGTGAAATATCTTTCTCCCAGGTGGGATAAGGCTCTGATAAAGTGAGTTTGCCTTTATTATGGAGAATGCTCTGGGATTTTTCATAATGTTTGTGTTCCCCCTCCCTCTGCCTGAGCTACAAGGAAATCTTTCTTGATTCTTCAGAGAAAGAACCTGATGGAGTTTCTAGAGATAAAACTGTCAAAAGAGTGGTAGCACCACTAAGACTGAGGCCCCCAGGAATTCCTCAGTCTCATGCTAGTCCATACTCAACCTCCAGTAGTTCATGAAACTACCATTTAAGTGTTCCTTCCAACCGGCTGGTTAGCTCAGTTGGTTAAGGCGTGGTGCTGATAAGTGTTCCTTCCAGTTTATGTCTCTAGAGCTTCTGCTTCCAGTAAGTGGATCATGGCTGCCCCTATTTGGATTTTCCTATCCCTGTAGATTTAAGGGTGGTGGTTTGCCCTCCTACCTCATTTCTCTGATGGCTCCAAGAAAAGTTGTTCTTTTTCAGTTTATTCAGCTTTATTCTTGTTGTAAGGATAGGAGTGGCAACTTACATGCTCTTTACATGTTGTAACTGAAGCTGAAATTGTCAACTTTCTTTTTAATATAACCATTTATGACTTAAAGTTTCTTTCCAAGAACTGTATTAGCTATATCCTACAAGTTTTTTCTTAAGTTGAATTTTATTCTCAGTGTTTGTTTTGCCAAAAATATTTTATTTTATTGTTTAAGAATCGTAAGAGCAGCTCTGCAACCACAGTTATATATAGGATTAGATAGATTTGATCACTTTTACAGTTTATTCTGATCAATAATATTGAACAAGATCTAGCATACTCCTTCACTCCATTTTTAATGAAGATATAATTTACATATTGTGAAATTCACCATTTTTAGTGTTAGTTTTCTAGGGCTGCTATAACAAGGTACCACAAACTGAGTGGCATAAAGAACAGAAATGTATTATGTCACAATTTTAGAGGCTAAAATTCCAAGGTCAAGGTGTTGGCATTATTGGGTCCTTCTGAGAGCTCTTAGAGGAAATCTGTCCCGTCTAGCTTCTGGGAATCTTTCTTGTTCCTTAGCTTGTAGAAACATCACTCCAATCTTCTTACATCATCCTGTGTATGTCTCTCTCTTTCTCCAAATTTCCCCTTTTTATAAGGACACTAGTCATGTTGGATTAGGGCCCTCCTTAATAAACTCATTTTAACTTGATTATATCTGTAAAGGCCCTATCTCCAAGTAAGGTCAGATGCTAAGGTACTAAGGGTTAGAACTTAAATATATGAACTCTTGGGAGACACAGTTCAACCCATAACTAGCATATAGTTCTGTCGTTATTGACAAACATTACTGTCCCATAACTACCACCACAATCAAGATACAGAACAGTTCCATTGTCCACAAAAATTCTCCTGTGCCCTTGTAGTCAATATCTTCCTGTAAGCCTGGCTCCTGGCATCCACTAATCTGTCTCTGTCCTTATAATTTTACCTTTTCCAGAATTTCATGTAACTGTATGCAGCAGTGTTTGGCCTTTTGAGTCTGCTTTCTTTCTCTTATACATAATACATAACGCATTTGAGCTTTATTCATGTTGTTCCATATATCAGTACAAATAGTGCATTCTGTTTATGGCCAATTAGTGTTCCACTGTGTGGGTATACTACACTTACTCATTCCCAAATTGAGGGACACTTGGTTTGTTTTCAGTTTTTGGTGATTATGAGTAAAGTAATTTTAACTTTATAGTTTTTTATGGGTGCATAGGTTTTCATATCACTTGGGTAAATACCTAGGAGTGGAATTGCTGAGTTGTGTAGTGTTTATTTAATTTAATAAGAAACTGCCAAACTGTTTTCTAGTGTGGCTGTACCAGTTTGTATTTCTGTGAGTAATGTCTGAAGTTCTAGTTGCTTTGTATCATTAGAACGTGGTATTGTCTGGGTTGTTTTTGTTTCTTTTTTGCTATTCTACTAGATATTGGTGATATCTCATTATAGTTTTAATTTGTATCTCCTTACCTAATGATTTTTAGCATACTTTTATTTGCTTATTGATTATGTTTTGGTGAAACGTCTATTCAGTCTTTGGTGAAGTATCAATTTCAATCAGTATTCAATCAACATTAAAAAAATTAAGTTGTGGGTAAATCTAAATAAATGTTTACTTAATAAAACAATGGAGATTTGAAAAATTGAATTAAAAATCCTGGAAGCAATGACCTATAAGTCAGTTGTTTGTAATGAGAATGGTAAGGCTTCCAGCATTGTTCATGAGGAGGTTAAAGATGTGATTACCTTTAGACTTTATTTTATTAAATATGATAATTTAAATTTCTAAAGTAATCACTAGACATTAGAAATAGAGTTGTATAATTTCCAAATGACAGAAGTGCCTAACCTTCTTCCATCTGTTTAAATACATAAAGGAAGCAGGTAGTTAGAACAATTGCAAAGCACAAAATAAGGTAGTAAAAATGAATAGAAATGTCAGTAATCCCTAGAATGTAAAGTGGATAAAAGTCTCTAATTGAAAAACCACCATTGACAGAATGGTTTAAAAAAATTCATGTGAAATACTGTTTGTAAGAAACCTAATCTACAAATATAAGGACCCCAAAATGTTGAAAGCAAAAGAATTGAAAAGGTATACCAGGAAAATACTAACCTGAAGAAAGCTGGTATTTCTGTATTGATAAAGTTACTTATAAAATACATTCTGTAGTGAAACATGTGAACAAGTCATGTAGAGGGATGTTCATAGTAGTCTTTTTGATAATGTCAAAAATCTTATAACAACTCAAATGACTACACTAGAATAGATAAATTGTGGTATATGTAAATATATGTGTCATACACTGGAGTCAAATTGTATGAAATAGTCTACAACAGGAAAAAGTAATGGAATAATAGCTTCATACATGACATGGATAAATTAAAAAATGGTGAATTAAAAAAAGCAAATCATAGAGGAACACATATGCTATGATTCCACTTATATGAAGATCAGAAAGTGGCAAAGAAACAATGCCACGTATTGAAATAAAGCAATAACAAAAAGCAGAAGGATAATCCACACCAAATTTGGAATGATAATTACTCGGGGTGGAGGGAAGAGGATGCAGTTGGGAAGAAGCATGGAGGATTGTTTTTTTCTCCCATATCCTTGTTAACACTTGGTATGGTCAGTCTTCTTTAGTCATTCTAATAGGCATTTAGTGATACCTCATTGTGGTTTTAATGTGCATTTCCCTAATGACTAGTTATATCGAGCATCTTCATGAACTTAATTTACTCCTTTAAAAAAATCTGTTTTTTAAATTTTCTTTGTTGAGTTCTAAGAATTCTTTATTCGGAGTACAGGTTTTTAGTCATATACACATTTTGCTGAGATTTTCTTCTATGCTGTGACTTGCCTGTTCATTCTCTTAACAATGTCTTTTGAAGACCATAAATGTTAATTTGCTGAAGTCCTATTTTTAAAATTTTTTATGGATGTGAATGTCATACTTAATAAATCTTTGTCTAGTCTGAGGTCACAAAAATTTCTGTATTTTCCTGTAAAGTTTCAATTATAATGATTTTTAAAATATTAAGCCAGCAATCCTAGAATTAACTTTACTTGATCATGTTGTGTTATCTTTTCAATATGTTGTTGAATTGTTTGCTGAAATTTTGTGTTAGAATTTCTGTCTTTGTTCGTGAAAGATACTGATTTTATCTTGTAATGTCTGGTTTTGGTGTCAGGGTAATACTGCCTCCATTGAATGAACTAGGACTATTCCTTCCTTTCCAGCTTTTGGATAGAGAGTAGAATTAGTATTATATCCTCAAATGTGAAGCTTTTCTTTAATAAATATGGGGCTCTTCAGGGTATCTTTTTCTTCTTGAGTACACTTGAGTAGCCTGTGTCTTTCAAGGATTGTGTTTATCTGTTGTTGAATTTTATTGGCATAGAGTTTATAATATTCCCTTATTCATTCAATATCTGTAGAATCTGTAGTGATGTCACCCCTCTCATTCCCAATACTGGTATTTTGCATATTATTAGAAAAAAAATCAGTCTTTATTAATTTTAATGAACTTCTTAAAGAATCAGATTTTGCTTTCATTGATTTTCTCTCTTGTTTTTTCTGTTTTCTACTTCATTGATTTCTATTTTGGTTTTGTAAATTATGTTTGGGCTTACTTTGGGTTTAATTTGCTCTTTTTCTAATTTCTTTTTTCCCCCATGGCCAATCTTGTTTAATCATACCCAATGACTTTCCCCCTCCATATTATTTTGAAGTAAATTCCAGCTTATCATTTCATTCATAAATATTGCAATGTTTGTCTCTAAAAGATTAGATCTCTTTTCCTTAAACATTACATTATTACACCTGAAAAAGTAAAATAATTCCTTAATAACATCAGATATCCTGTCAGCCATCAGGTTTTCAAATGTCTCATAAATGTAAGTTTTTTTTAGTTTTTCATTTTTTAATTTAACCATTTTTTAAATTGAGGTATAGTTAATTTATAGTGTTAGTTTCAGGTGTACAGCAAAGTGATTGCTGTATATAAATTCACATATATATTATTTTTCAGATTTTTTCCATTCTAGGTTATTACAAGATATTGAATATACTTCCCTGTGCTATACAGTAGGTCCTTGTTACTTATCTATTTAATATATAGTAGTATGTATATGTTAATCCCAAACTCCTAATTTATTCCTTCCTCGTGCCATACCACCCCCACCACCCCCACTTTCCCCCTTGGTAGCCATAAGTTTGTTTTCTGTGTCTGTGAGTCAATTTTGGTTTTGTAAATAAGTTTGTTTGTATCATTTTTCCAGATTCTGCATATAAATTTTATCAAATGATATTTGTCTTTGTCTGACTTTACTTAATGTGATAATCTCTGGGTCCATCCATGTTGCTGCAAATGGTATTATTTCATTCTTTTTTTGTGGTTGAGTAGTATTCCATTGCGTGTGTACATGTGTGTATATATATTAAATATACCACAACTTCTTTATCCAGTCATCTGTCAGTGGACATTTAGATGGCTTCCATGTCTTGCCTATTGTAAATAGTGCTGTTTTGCACATTGTGGGGTATCTATCTTTTTGAATTAGAGTTTTCACTGGATATATGCCCAGGAGGGGGATTGCTGGATCATATGTCTGTTTTTAGTTTTTTAAGGAACCTCCATTCTGTCCTCCATAGTGGCTGCACCAAACTACATTCCCACCAACAGTGTAGGAATTTCCTTTTTCTCCACACTTTCTTCAGGATTTATTATTTTTAGACTTTTGAGACTTTTCAGCTATTCTGACTGGTGTGAGGTGATACCTCATTGTAGTTTTGATGCGTGTTTCTCTAATAATTAGCAATATTGAGCATTTTTCGATGTGCCTATTGGTCATCTGTGTGTCTTCTTTGGGGAAATGTCTGTTTAGGTCTTCTGCTGCGTTTTTGTTGCTATTGTTACTTTTTTTTAAATTGAAGTGTAGGCAGTTTATAGTGTTGTATTAATTTCTGATGTACATAGTGATTCAGTTTTTTTAATTCAATTTTATATATATATATTTTTTTATATTCTGCTCATTTTTTGATTTGGTTGCTTGTTTTTTGATATTAAGCTGTATGAGCTGTCTGTATATTTTGGAAATTAATCTCTTGTTGGTTGCATCATTTGCAAATATTTTCTTCCATTCTGTAGGTTGTGTTTTCATTTTGTTGATTGTATCCTTAGCTGTGCAAAAGCTTTTAGCTTTAATTAGGTCCCATTTGTTTATTTTTGCTTTTATTTCCATTACTCTAGGAGCTCATTCAAAAAAAAAATTGCTGTGCTTTATGTCAGAGTTTTATGCCTAAGTTTTCCTCAAAAAGTTTTATAGTATCTCGTCTTACATTTAGATCTTTAATGCATTTTGAGTTTATTTTTTATATGGTATTAGAGAATATCCTAATTTCATTCTTTTACAGGCAGCCGTCCAGTTTTCTCAGCACTTATTGAAGAGACTCATTTCTCCATTGTATATTCTTGCTTCCATTGTCGTAGATTAATTGACTGTAAGTGCGTGGGTTTATTTCTGAACTTTCTATCCTGTTCTGTTGATCTATGTGTCTGTTTTTGTGCCAGTACCATATAGTTTTGATTATGGTAGCTTTGTAGTGTAGTCTGAAGAAGGGATAGTTATTCCTCCAGCTCTGTTTTTCTTTCTTAAGATTGTTTTGGCTATTTGGGGTCTTTTGTGTTTCCTTAGAAATTTTAACCTTTTTTTGTTCCAGGTCTGTGAAAAATGTCATTGGTAATTTGATAGGGATTGCATTCAATCTGTATATTGCTTTGGTAACATGGCCATTTTAACAATATTGATTTTTCCAGTCCAAGAACGTGGTATATTCTTCCCTCTGTTTCTGTCATCTTCAGTTTCTTTCATCAGTGTTTTACAGTTTTTGGAGTACAGGTCCTTTGCCTCCGTAGGTAGGTTTATTCCTAGGTATTTCATACTTTTTGATGTTATAGTAAATGGGATTGTTTCCTTAATTTCTTTTTCTGCTGTTTCATTGTTAGTGTGTAGACATGCAACAGATTTATGTATATGAATTTTGTATCTTGCAACTTTACCAAGTTCATTGATGAGCTCTAGTAGTTTTCTGGTTGCTTCTTTAGGATTTTCTATGTATAGTATCATGTCATCCTTAAACAGTGACAATTTTACTTCTTTTCCAATTTGGATTCCCCATATTTCTTTTTCTTCTCTGATTGCTGTGGCTAGGACTTCCAAAATTATGTTGAATGAAATTGCAGGAGTGGGCTTCCTTGTCTTGTTCTTGATCTTAGAGGAAATGCATTCAGCTTTTCTCCATTAAGTATGATGTTAGCTGTGGGTTTGTCATATATGGCTTTTATTATGTTGAGGTATGTTCGATCTGTGCCCACTTTCTGGAGAGTTTTTATCATAAATGGATATTGAATTTTATCAAAAGCTTTTTCTGCATTTATTGAGATGATCATATGGTTTTTATTCTTCAGTTTGTTAATGTGATATATCACATTGACTTATTTGCAGATATTGAAAAACGCTTGCATCCCTGGGATAAATCCCACTTGATCATGGTGTATGATCATTTTAATGCATTGTTGGAGTCAATTTGCTAGTATTTTGTTGAGAATTTTTACATCTATATTTATAAGTGATATTGGCCTGTAATTTTTTGTGTGTGTGATATCTGTCCGGTTTTGGTATCAAGGTGATGGTGGCTTCATAGTACAATATTGGAAATGTTACTTCCTCTGCAATTTTTTGGAATAATTTCAGAAGGATAGGTTTAAATTTTCTTTTAAAATTTCTTTTCTAAATGTTTGATAGAATTTGTCTGTGAAGCCATCTGGTCCTGGACTTTTATTTTTGGGGCGTTTTTAAGTACTGATTTGATTTAAGTACTGGTAATAGGTCTATTCATATTTTCTATATCTTCTTGGTTCAGTTTTGGCAAATTGTACCTTTCTAAAAAATTGTCCATTTCTTCTAGGTTGTCCTTTTTGTTGGTATAGTAGCTCATAGCCACTTATGATCCCTTGTAGTTCTGTGGTATCGATAGTAACTTCTCCTTTTTCATTTCTGATTTTATTAATTTGGGGCCTCTCCCTTTTTTTCCTTGATGAGTCTGACTAAAGGTTTATCAATTTTGTTTATCCTGTCCTTTTCTTTTCTTTCTTTTTTTTATTAAGGAAGTTAAACTCCTTTCTGGGGGGGGGGAGGTAATTAGGTTTATTTATTTACTAATGGAGGTACTGGGGATTGAACCCAGGACTTCATGCTTGCTAAGCAATCACTCTACTGCTGAGCTATACCCTCCCTCTCAATTTTGTTTATCTTTTCAAAGAACTAGCTTTTGGTTTCATTGATCTTTTCTATTGTTTTTTAGTCTCTATTCCATTTACTTATGCTCTAATCTTTATGATTTCTTTTACTAACTTTGGGTTTTGTTTCTTCTTCTTTCTCTAGTTGCTTTAGATGTAACATTAGGTTGTTTATTTGATATTTTTCGTTTCTTCAGGTAAGCTTTTATCACTATAAACTCCCCTCTTAGAACGGTTTTTGCTGCGTCACAGAGGTTTTGAATTATTGTGTTTTCATTCTATTTTTAATTTTTTAATTGAATATTGTCAGTTACAATGTGTCAACTTCTGGTGTACAGCATAATGTCCCAGTCATGCATATATATACACATATATTTGTTTACATATTCTTTTTCATTAAAGGTTATTACAAGATATTGAATGTAGTTCCCTGTGCTATACAGAAGAAATTTGGGCTTTTTAAATCTACTGTTCTGTGTAGTGGCTAGCATTTGCAAATCTCAAACTCCCAAATTTATCCCTTCCCCTCCCTTTTCCCCTGGTAACCATAAGATTGTTTACTATGTCTGCAGGTATGTTTCTGTTTTTTAGATTAGTTCATTAGTGTCCTCTTTTTTTTTTTTTTTTAGATTCCACATATGAATGATATCATATGGCATTTTTCTTTCTCTTTGTGGCTTACTTCACTTAGAATGACAATCTCTAGGTACATCCATGTTGCTGCAATGGCATTTTTATTAAAAAATTATTTTATTGAGTTATAGTCACTTTACAATGTTGTGTCAAATTCCAGTGTAAAGCACAATTTTTCAGTTATACATGAACATACATACATTCATTGTCACATTCTCTTTCGCTTGTGAGCCACCACAAGATCCTGTATAAATTTCCCTGTGCTACACAGTACAATCTTGTCTATCTGTTCTACATTTTGAAATCCCAGTCTGTCCATTCCCACCTCCCATCCCCCTGGCAACCACAAGTTTGTATTCTATGTCTATGAGTCTGTTTCTGTTTTTTATGTATTTATGTATGTATTTATTTATTTATTTTAGATTCAGCATGTGAGCGATCTCATATGGTATTTTTCTTTCTCTTTCTGGCTTACTTCACTTAGAATGACATTCTCCAGGAGCATCCATGTTGCTGCAAATGGCGTTATGTTGTTGGTTTTTATGGCTGAATAGTATTCCATTGTATAAATATACCACATCTTCTTTATCCAGTCATCTGTTTTTTTAAAAACATTTTTTATTGATTTATAATCATTTTACAATGTTGTGTCAAATTTCAGTGTAGAGCACAATTTTTCAATTATACATGAACATATATATATTCATTGTCACATTCTTTTCTCTGTGAGCTACCATAAGATCTTGTATATATCTCCCTGTGCTATACAGTATAATCTTATTTATCTGTTCTACAATTTTGAAATCCCAGTCTATCTCTTCCTACCCCCCACCCCCTAGGCAACCACAAGTCTGTATTCTATGTCTATGAGTCTATTTCTGTTCTGTATTTATGCTTTGTTTGTTTGGTTTTTTTGGTTTTTTTTGTTTTGTTTTAGATTCCACATATGAGCGATCTCATATGGTATTTTTCTTTCTCTTTCTGGCTTACTTCACTTAGAATGACATTCTCCAGGAGCATCCATGTTGCTGCAAGTGGCGTTATGTTGTTGGTTTTTATGGCTAAGTAGTATTCCATTGTATAAATATACCACATCTTCTTTATCCAGTCACCTGTTGATGGACATTTAGGCTGTTTACATGTCTTGGCTATTGTAAATAGTGCTGCTATGAACATTGGGGTGCAGGTGTCATTTTGAAGTAGGATTCCTTCTGGATGTATGCCCAGGAGCGGGATTCCTGGGTCATATGGTAAGTCTATTCCTAGTCTTTTGAGGAATCTCCATACTGTTTTCCACAGTGGTTGCACCAAACTGCATTCCCACCAGCATTGTAGGAGGGTTCCCTTTTCTCCACAGCCTCCCCAGCATTTGTCACTTGTGGATTTTTGAATGACGGCCATTCTGACTGGTGTGAGGTGATACCTCGTTGTAGTTTTGATTTGCATTTCTCTGATAATTAGTGATATTGAGCATTTTTTCATGTGTCTATTGATCATTTGTATGTCTTCCTTGGAGAATTGCTTGTTTAAAGGTCTTCTGCCCATTTTTGGATTGGGTTGTTTGTTTTTTTTCTTATTAAGTCATATGAGCTGCTTATATATTCTGGAGATCAAGCCTTTGTCTGTTTTTTTTTATCACTGAGTAGTACTCCATTGTATAAATATACCGTAGCTTCTTTATCCAGTCATCTGTCAGTGGTCATTTAGGTTGCTTCCATGTCTTGGCTATTGTGTATAGTGCTGCTGTGAACATTGAGGTACATGTATCTTTTTGAATTAGAGTTCCCTCTGGATATATGCCCCAGGTTTGCTGGATCATATAGTAATTCTATTCTTAATGTTTTGAGACGCCTTCATGCTGTTTTCCACTGTGGCTGCACAGTTTTATATTCCCACTAGTAAGGCACAGTGTTCCAGCTTCTCCATATCCTTACCAACACTTGTTATTTTCTTAGGTTGATAGTGGACATCCTTATGGGTATGATATCTTATTGTGGTTTTGATGTGCAGTTCTCTGATGATTAGTGATGTTGACTGTCTTTTCATGTACCTGTTGGCCGTCCGTATTTCTTCTTTGGGGGAAATGTCTCTTCAAGTCTCTTTGCTCATTTTAAAATCACATTGTTTTCTTGTTGAGTCCACTCTTAATTCTTTTGCCTTATAAGTTGTTTGATTTTTTTTTTATGCAACTGTTGGAGATTTTATCTTTGTCATTGAAATCAAATAGTTTTATTCTTAGGATATGTCTTGGGCACAATAGTTCTGGGTTAATTTTCCCAGATACCTAGTGGGTCCTTTTAATGTGTAGATTCAGGTTTTCTATTTATGGAAATATTCCAGGATTATAGTTCTAAATATTAGTTCTGTTCCACTATTTTGTTTTTCTTTTTTAGGGGCTTTGATAATATGAATATTATTCCTTCTTGGCCTGTCTTCCATTCCTACTACTTTCTCTCTGACCCTTTTTCCTTCCTTATGTCATTTTCATACTCTTTGCTGTTTTCCTACATTGTTCTTTACTAAGTGTTTATCTGAGTATATTATCTTTTGGTGTCTTGTAGTTTATTCTTTATTTTTGGGGTAATTTTGTCTTTTTCCTCTATTTCTTTTCTGAGTTCAGTCAGGAATCTTTTTCATTCCCCTTCCTGCTTGGACATTTTCTACTCTTAATTTTTGAATTTTTGATTCAGAGTGTTTTTTTGGATCTTCAAATGCTTGAGTATGTTTAACTCTGCTTGAGGAGTGACCTTTCAGTTTTCTTTTGCTTCATGGTTATTTTTCTGGGTGAAATTTACCTTGGTTGATAGATGTGGAATTTTGTTTTTTATATTTTACTATTAACTCTGTATGGATTTGTTAATTTTTTTCTCGTTGATTTTTTGTGATATTTGTATGTTTTATAGATACTACTTAATGGTACTCTGTCAGTATAACAATGTCCAGATATTTTAATAGATGTTTTATGTCTGTTTTGTCATGATGGTGGGGAGTGGGAGCAGTTGTGAGTCCTCCAGTTTTGTGGTTCTCTTTTGTCTTGAAGGACTGTAAGTTTTTACCCTTTTCTCCCTTTCCCCCTGACCATTGAATTACTAAGGTATGCTCTTCCTTTGTTGCTGTGAGCCTCCTGCAGAAGCTCCTTCAAGCTGCTTGGCTTTAAAGTCCTTTCCTTGTAGGTAGTATTCCAATCTGAGTCCTTTTGGTAGGCTTTTCAGACTTAGAATTGCCTTCTTTCTTACTGTGGTTTTGTACTGAACTTGTATACTGTCACTAGCTTCCCTCTCTAACTCCTCCAGATTTTGTTTATCAGCCCTGCAGGAGCAGGATCATGAGACTTCCCACACTGGCATAGAGTGATTGCCCCTTTTTATTCCTAATCATTTTGAAGTTTGGACATTTTCTGTCTTTAAGTTTTAAGGGCTGAAGCTATAGTTTCTGTGTGGATTCATTTCCCTCCTTATTGTTCTCTATTGTTTGGGGAGGAAACACTGGGAGATGGGAGCCATGGTTCAACATTGTCTTTCTTTCTTTTTTTTTTTAATTTTTTATTGATTTATAATCATTTTACAATGTTGTGTCAAATTCCAGTGTTTAGCACAATTTTTCATTCATTCATGGACATATACACACTCATTGTCACATTTTTTTCTCTGTGATTTATCATAACATTTTGTGTATATTTCCCTGTGCTATACAGTGTAATCTTGTTTATCTATTCTACAATTTTGAAATCCCAGTCTATCCCTTCCCACCCTCTACCCCCCTGGTAACCACAAGTCTGTATTCTCTTGAGTCCATGAGTCTATTTCTGTCCTGTATTTATGCTTTGTTTTTGTTATATTTGTTTGTTTTTGTTTTTGTTTTTTAGATTCCACATATGAGCGATCTCATATGGTATTTTTCTTTCTCTTTCTGGCTTACTTCACTTAGAATGACATTCTCTAGGAGCATCCATGTTGCTGCAAATGGCATTATGTTGTCGGTTTTTATGGCTGAGTAGTATTCCATTGTATAAATATACCACATCTTCTTTATCCAGTCACCTGTTGATGGACATTTAGGCTGTTTCCATGTCTTGGCTATTGTAAATAGTGCTGCTATGAACATTGGGGTGCAGGTGTCATCCTGAAGTAGATTTCCTTCTGGATACAAGCCCAGGAGTGGGATTCCTGGGTCATATGGTAAGTCTATTCCTAGTCTTTTGAGGAATCTCCACACTGTTTTCCATAGTGGCTGCACCAAACTGCATTCCCACCAGCAGTGTAGGAGGGCTCCCCTTTCTCCACAGCCTCTCCAGCATTTGTCATTTTTGGATTTTTGAATGACGGCCATTCTGACTGGTGTGAGGTGATACCTCATCGTAGTTTTGATTTGCATTTCTCTGATAATTAGTGATATTGAACATTTTTTCATGTGCTTTTTGATCATTTGTATGTCTTCCTTGGAGAATTGCTTGTTTAAAGGTCTTCTGCCCATTTTTGGATTGGGTTGTTTATTTTTTTCTTATTGAGTCATATGAGCTGCTTATATATTCTGGAGATCAAGCCTTTGTCGGTTTCACTTGCAAAAATTTTCTCCCATTCCGTAGGTTTTCTTCTTGTTTTATTTCTGGTTTCCTTTGCTGTGCAGAAGCTTGTAAGTTTCATTAGGTCCCATTTGTTTATTCTTGCTTTTATTTCTTCTAGGAGAAAATTTTTGAAATGTATGTCAGATAATGTTTTGCCTATGTTTTCCTCTAGGAGGTTTATTGTATCTTGTCTTATGTTTAAGTCTTTAATCCATTTTGAGTTGATTTTTGTATATGGTGTAAGGGTGTGTTCTAGCTTCATTGTTTTACATGCTGCTGTCCAGTTTTCCCAACACCATTTGCTGAAGAGACTGTCTTTATTCCATTGTATATTCTTGCCTCCTTTGTCGAAGATTAGTTGACCAGAGGTTTGTGGGTTCATTTCTGGGCTCTCTATTCTGTT
Organism: Vicugna pacos; assembly: GCF_048564905.1. Lineage (NCBI taxonomy): Eukaryota > Metazoa > Chordata > Mammalia > Artiodactyla > Camelidae > Vicugna > Vicugna pacos. The sequence goes on along the minus strand of NC_132997.1, from coordinate 37,044,292 downwards.
CCATTGGTCCATATGTCTGTTTTGGTACCAATACCATGCTGTCTTGATGACTGTAGCTCTATAGTATTGTCTGAAGTCTGGGAGAGTTATTCCTCCAGCCTCTTTCTTTCTCTTCAGTAATGCTTTAGCAATTCTAGGTCTTTGATGGTTCCATATAAATTTTATTATGATTTGTTCTAGTTCTGTGAAATTTGTCCTGGGTAATTGGATAGGGATTGCATTAAATCTGTAGATTGCCTTGGGCAGTGTGACCATTTTAACAATATTGATTCTTCCAATCCAAGAGCATGGAATATCTTTCCATTTTTTAAAGTCTTCTTTAATTTCCTTCATCAATGGTTTATAGTTTTCTGTGTATAATTCTTTCACCTCCTTGGTTAGATTTATTCCCAGATATTTTATTACTTTGGGTGCTATTTTAAAGAGGATTGTTTCTTTACTTTCTTTTTCTGTTGATTTATCGTTAGTGTAAAGAAATGCAACTGATTTTTGAACGTTGATTTTGTAACCTGCTACCTTGCTGAATTCGTCAATCAGCTCTAGTAGCTTTTGTGTGGACCTTTTAGGGTTTTCTAAATATAGTAACATGTCATCAGCATATAATGACACTTTTACCTCTTCTTTTCCAATTTGGATCCCTTTTATTTCTTTCTCTTTCCTGATTGCTGTGGCTAGGACTTCCAGGACTATGTTGAATAGGAGTGGTGATAGTGGGCATCCTTGTCTTGTCCCAGATTTTAGTGGGAAGCTTTTGAGTTTTTCACCGTTGAAAACTATGCTGGCTGTAGGTTTGTCATATACAGCTTTTATTATGTTGAGATATGTTCCCTCTATACCCACTTTGGCGAGAGTTTTTATAATAAATGGGTGTTAAATTTTATCAAATGCTTTTTCTGCATCGATTGAGATGATCATGTGGTTTTTGTCCTTTCTCTTGTTGATGTGATGTATTACATTGATTGATCTGTGTATGTTGAACCAGCCTTGTGTCCCTGGGATGAACCCCACTTGGTCATGATGTATAATCTTTTTTATGTGTTGTTGGATTCTATTTGCTAAAATTTTGGTGAGGATTTTGGCGTCTATGTCCATCAGTGATATTGGCCTATAATTCTCTTTTTTTATAGTGTCTTTGCCTGGTTTTGGTATCAGGGTGATGGTGGCTTCATAGAATGAGTTTGGAAGTATTCCCTCCTTTTCAATAGTCTGGAAGAGTTTGAGAAGGACTGGTATGAGTTCTTCTTTGTATGTTTGGTAGAATTCCCTGGTGAAGCCATCCGGTCCTGGACTTTTATTTGTAGGGAGGTTTTTAATTGCTATTTCTATTTCCTTTCTAGTGATCGGCTTGTTCAAGTGTTCAGTTTCTTCTTGATTCAGTTTTGGTGGACAGTATGTTTCCAGAAACTTGTCCATCTCCTCTAGGTTATCCAGTTTGGTTCCATATAGTTTTTCATAATATTCTCATATGATATTCTGTATTTCTATTTTGTTTGTTGTAATTTCTCCATTTTCCTTTCTTATTTTGCTAATTTGTGCTCTCTCTTTTTTCTTCTTTGTGAGTTTGGCCAGAGGTTTGTCGATTTTATTTACTTTTTCAAAAAACCAGCTTTTGGTTTGGTTGATTTTTTTCTATGGTCTTGTTAATCTCTATTGTATTTAATTCCTCTCTGATCTTTATTATTTCCTTCCTTCTGCTGCTTTTTGGGGCTTTTTGTTCTTCTTTTTCTAATTGATTCAGGTGGTGGGTTAACTTGTTTATTTGAGATTGTTCTTCTTTTTTGAGGATGGCCTGTATCACTATAAACTTCCCTCTTAGCACTGCCTTTGCTGTGTCCCATAGGTTTTGAGTGGTTGTGCTTTCATTATCATTTGTCTCAAGGTATTTTTTAATTTCAGCTTTGATTTCCTCATTGATCCATTGTTTTTTCAATAACATACTGTTTAATCTCCATGCTTTTCTTTTTTTCTCCTTTGTTTCTGTGTTGTTGATTTCCAATTTCATGGCATTGTGGTCAGTAAAGATGCTTGAGATAATTTCTATCTTCTTAAATTTGTTGAGGTTTCTTTTGTGTCCAAGTACATGATCGATCCTGGAAAATGTTCCATGTGCACTTGAAAAGAATGTATATCCTATTTTTTGGGGGTGTAATGCTCTGAAAATATCCACCAAGTCTAGTTTTTCTATTGTAGTATTTAATTTCTCTGTTGCTTTGTTTATTTTCTGTCTGGAAGATCTGTCTAGTGATGTTAATGCAGTGTTAAAATCTCCAACTATGATTGTATTCCCATCAATATCGCCCTTTATCTCTGTTAGTAATTCTTGTATGTACTTAGGTGCTCCTATATGGGTGCATATATAACATTGTCTTTAATTATCCATAAGTCCTCTTGGTTCTGGTTTATTTTCTAAATGCAGATATGAACATGTTCTCAAACATTAACTTATCTGTGTGAAAATTCTAAAGAAGACACAATAAACACATTTGAGTCATTGTTTGGGTTAGATGAGGTTATAAGGGTGGGACCCCCTTGATGGGATTAGTGCCTTTGTAAGAAGAGACACCTAGGAATTCCCCTTTTCTGTGTGCACAGTCATAATCACCTGAGCACACCAGGAAATGCCGGCCACCTACAAGCCAAGAGAAGAGGCTTCAGAACAAAACTGGCACTTTGATCTTGGACTTCCCAGCCTCCAGAACTGCGAAAAATTTCTCTTGTTTAAGCCACCCTGTCTGTGGTATTTTGTTACAGCCTCAAGCAGACTAAGACACACACATTCTCAAATACACATGCACTCTTGTATCACTTATCACATCTTTGTTTATAATAGAGAAAAATTTGATAGGTGAAAATATATCTTAGCAGAGGACTAGGCAAAAAAGTTATGATAGAAACATATGCTAGAGTACTATCTAGTCATAACATACAATGTATATTTTCATTTTATTGATGTGAAAAAATGTATACAATATATTAAGTGAAACCAATTGATGAAACAGCTCAAAGTATATTCCCATTTTGTTAAAAAATAAGTTTTAAAAGGAAATATACCCAAAATATTTGAAATAGGTTTTATAGGATTTTAATTACATGTAGTTTTAATTTTCTTTTGTATATTTCTGTGTTGTCTATTTTTCATAAGTCATTATTTTTATAATAAATGTTTTAATTTGTAAGAAGTTTCAGAAACACTGACTGTAGAATCTGTATGTGTGTACTCTGTCTTTTGGGAAGACATGGTTTGTTTAATAGGAATTATTTTTTTCTGGATACAATTATACGAAATAAGAGTTGAGGGTAAAGGTAAAGGACCACCTTTAAACAGAGTTGCCAGATTTCTGTTTGGAAAATCTGGGAATCCTATCTTAATGGAAAGTTGCTTTGCTTTGTATAGATGAGATTCTAAAAGCTTCATGGTACAGGAACCCTAGTCTTTTTAAATGTGCAAGTGAGGACACTCAGGCTCACAGAGGTTGGTGACTTCCTCAAGGTCATCCAGCAACTCAAGTGGCCACCAGGACCACAGTTCAGTCTTGGATGTTTCTTGCCACCCTGTCATGCCTGCCAGCCTTCTATTTTTTTTAGCCTGCTAACTGATAGCTAAGTCCATTAAAAATGCTTACAGGAATTGTGTTTAAGCAGTGATGTTACTTTGTCTTTAATCCAGTTCTAAAGTTTGTTTGTTTTAACAAAATAATACTATACAACATTGGTTGTATGAAAATATGGTATTACCTACCCAAATTACTTTATGTAGTTATCCTGGTGAAATTCTGCAATTTTGATCGAAAAGATGACCAAGGCACATTAAAAATTTTTTTTAAATATTAAAATACTTTTAACGTGAAATAATTTCTAGTTTAAAAGTCTTTCCTTACTGGCATTCTTTTTTAGCTGGAAGCAGAAGAAGTGAACTGGTCCCTTTGGGAATTACATGTATATCTACTTCCCCAGCCCCTATGGGCTGTATCCCATGATGATCTTTTGGAATATTCGGTCTACTAACAGTCAGCACTACTGAAACATACACGCAGAGAGCTACTTTTGCTTTGTGGGGCCTGATTTTCTAGACGCTAATTAGCATAAATATCGGGTGCAATCTCGAGTTAGCCTGCTGGGGTTTTACCTCTCTAATCCATATACTCTCTGTGTGTCATGTAATCTCTCAGTGCTTCAGTTTCATCATCTGTGAAATAAGCATAATGGTGATGCCTGCTTCACAAGATTACTGTTGTTGCAGTTAAATTTTGATAATACAGGTCAAGCATTTATAACAGTGCCTGCCTTATAATAATACACACTAACACATACAGCACTACTGCTATTATTCTAGTCCACTTATTGTATAGTGTCCTAAGCAAAAGTAATTTGAGAAGGCAGTATGTGAGATATTTGAAAAAGATATTCATCAACACCAGCAACTGTATCCATTAAATGTTTTATTGAGTGGATAGTGCTCGCTCTCTGGCTGGTATAGTCCAGATTTTCTTTGGGCATTCAAATGTACAATTTGCCAAAAAAAAAAGTTTAATTATGCTAGAATATGGAATCTGCCTTAATATTCTTTTAACATCACAGAAATGTAAAGAAACTATCTTACAGGCCATAATCTTCAGCACTGGAAATTGCCCATAATACACTTTTGTTTTCAAGATTGAATTATTCTTTAATTGGTGTTCAGGCTCTACAAAAAATCGTGTTAATATGCAGTGATGGACTATAATCACATTCAAACATTGAGGTGGAGGGGATTTCCTATTATGGGAAATTAAATTTTCTGCCCTTTTTCAAGATTATTAACCTTTCCATTCAGAAGAAGTATGAAAGATGCCATCTGACTCACTAAATAAACTCACATGTAAACAGTCATCATTCCACAGGGACATGTTACTCTGGGAACAGGCTTTTAGAATACAGTCCCCTAAGGGCAGTAAACTAAATTAAGTGTTCCCTATATTTTTAAATTTAGATATAATTGGCATTTTATTAGTTCCAGGTATACAACACAGTGATTCAATATTTGTATATACAGTTAGCCTTTCGTATCCTCTGGTTCTGCAGCTGAGGATTTAACCAACCGTGGATCCGAAATATTGGGGGAAAAGTTCTAGGAAGTTCCAAAAAGCAGAACTTGAATTTGCATCATGCTGGCAACTATTTACATAGTATTTATATTGTATTAGGTATTATAAATAATCTACAGATGATTTAAATTATACAGGAGAATGTGTATAGGTTATGTGCAAACACTGTGCCATTTTATATAAGGTACTTGACCATCCATGGATTTTGGTATTCGTAGAGGACCTGGAACCAACCCCTGGAATACTGAGGGACCACTGTATTGCAAAATGATCAGTGCAGTAAGGCTAGTTAGTAGTTAACATCTATCACCACGCATAGTTACAAAAATGTTTTTTCTTATGATGAAAACTTTTCCCATCTACTCTTAGCAACTTTGAGATATACAACACTGTATTATTAACAATAGTCTCCATGTGGTACACTACATCCCCATGACCTACTTATTTTATTGCTAGAAGTTTGTACATTTTAACCCTCTTAACCCATTTTGCTCACCCTTCACTCATAATGCACTGTTCACACTTTTCACACTGAATATAACTGAATGAAGGCTGTTCTTAGAAGTGTCTTCTAGGCCGTAAATCTTAAACTCTTCGGGGCTGATTTCAAGATTTTATATTTTAAAGGGTTTCTTAATCTTACACTTTGACTCAAGGCCAGAGAGTTACTGAAACATACTGCTCTTTTCCAGTGATTGGATTAGACCACATCTACTTTTAGCCACGCCTTTTTACCTATGATTCTGTGCATTTTAGCTAAGCATCTAGCATTTAATTTAGAAGTGTGTTTAACTTCATTATTATTAGTTCTTTAATAAAATAGATTTGTATCATACTCTTTTGAAGATTCTATTGAATTTTTAACCGTTTTTTATAACCTTCCCCTAAGGTATTCCCATGTGTCAGCAGCACTTAATTTGGAATAACATGGAGCTTGAAGATGATTATTGCTTGAATGATTACAAGTGAGTGTAATTGCATATTAGCTGTTTTATAGACACTCAGAATTATGACTCCATTTTTTTTTCTGAATCCTTGAATCTTGTCTCTTCTTCTGAATAGTTCTGATCCGTAGCTTTCAGTGTAAATCCCTAAGATGTGTTGGCTCAGTACCCATACTATCCGATCCTTGTTCTCTGATTGTTTGTTTTACCTTTTCATTATTCACGCCAAACTACCTACCCCATGTCTTTTTAGATCTCCCTCTTCTTATCTTGCCTTATTTGCTCCTTTCGTTGAATATTGACCCATTTCCACCTGGCTACGTTCCTTTTCTTTCCATTTTTCCAAGAGTTTTGGGTGAGAGAGTATTGCTCTTCACCAAGTCTTTCATTTTTTCTTAAGCCCTCCTAACGTGACACTAAGTGACACTGTGTGCACCAGTGATTGCAAATATACTGCCTGACCTTTTGTCTCTGTTTCTCCCATCTCTCACATAATTCTTCATGCTTTCCTTAGAATGAAAGGGTCTGAGGCCGTGTGGAATAGCTAGGAGAGCACTGGGAGTTGAGAGACCTTGTAGATTTGCTTTTTTTTTTTTCCTATTGTTTTATTTTATTAAATAGACCTGCTGTTTCTAACACTTTGGGTCTTGAACAAGCTTCTTTTCTTCTTAAGGCCCCTTTCCCGACATGTGAAGTAAAGAGGCTAAACCACATGACCACAGAGGGTCCATTCCTTACTTTTATTCTGGGATGTCATGGCCTATTTAAGGCATATGAGAACTTCTTCATTTTTTCATTATTGATACAAGTATATAAGTTAACATTTTATATTTATGCACATTGCTGTATCTTTTTTTGTGTGTTTAGAGGGTAGTCATTAGGCTTGATAAACACATAATTATGTGTATATTTAAGACTGAATGCATTTTGATGATTGTGGTTTATTTTATTTTTGTGTTAACTGTCCACAGCATTTCAGAAGGTTGTACCTTGAAGCTGGTATTGGCTATGCGTGGTGGACCTATAAATACTAGAAGAGGTAGGCATATGTTAAAATTATGTATGTTAAAGCAATTTGACAATAATAATCTTCAAGCCAGATGATGTTTTTATAGCCTTAGGTTTTATTCAGATTCTCTTTATGCTATTAGGTCTTAGAAGAACATGGAGAACTTTGTTTCTCTAGGCATTGTTCTTGAAAGCCTAAATGCAGAGGCAGGAACTCATATTCCAGAAAATCTCATGATTCCTGATTCAGTCAAGAGAGATTTAAATATAAACCTCATCAGTATAGGGAAGGGTAATGGGACGGCATGGTATACATATTATGTTGTTACCACTGTGTTTAGGTTCATACTGATCTTGCTGCTTTTTTTAATCCTGAGTCTTCAACTCCTGGGGTGTTGATTGTTATAGGAAATTCCTATGATATCTCTTTGCCTGGTTTGTGAGCATTTGGGTTTCATAGACATTATGGCCCTGTTGAATCCTTTTTTAAGGATGTGGGTGGTCTCTGGGGTTCCATTTGTTCATTCAGCAAACACATTTTGAGCATCTCCTATATGTGCAGTATTTCATGGGAGAAAAAGTTCCTGCTTCATAGCAATGCCTACAATAAACATGTAAAGAATTGATCTTGTTTTAAGCAGTTGTAAGTGCTCTGGAGGGAACAGGATTGCATGAGTGTCTGTGGCAGCAGGGTGGTATGAGGACAGCTGTGGAAGCGCCCTTGGAGAAGGTGATGAGCAGAGACTTGATTAAAAAGGAAGTTCGAAGCGTAGGAAGAGTGGGGAGTGTTCACATTTGCCCTGGATTCAGGTATGTCACATGAATCTCCATAAAGCAGAGGCATTCTTAGGTTTCTCAGAGCAGTCCTGCTCTGCGGGCCTCATTTTGGGGAAGGCCTTTGTATTTGTTTTGTGTTAATGGCTTATACTTCTTCCACAAGCCACATTTCATCTCTGTGCTTCATAATTTTGATTAGAAAATAGGATTATCACCATCTTTTTTCTAGCTATTTCAAGAGTATTTTGTGAGATATGTTACCTTGGCCATTGAACTGTTTGGGATAAGTTAGAAGAAACAACAAAAATAATGTGAGCAGTGATTAACAAGCACTCCTAATATCATGGACTTTCCATTAGTTGGACTTGCGAAATTGTCCCATATGACATAAGGTGATGTTTATAGTACCAATTCTGAGGGTAGTACAAGAACCCTAATGTGTTTACTGAGCCATTATAAGAGAGAATTACGTAGCGTTTAATGACATTTGAATTCCACTGTATTATATTTTTCAAAGTTGATTATTTGTGTATGGTATTGTCTTTAAAGCAGGGTGCTTAATCAGAACACCTACTTTTCTTACTAGGACTAAAATTATGTTTATGAGGAAGAGTGTAAGTATCACAGATTCTGAGTTAAAAATATATGTATTTTTTAACTTAAAAAAAGAAAGTAAAAGACATCACTACCGTTTGATAATTGAAGCTTTGTAATACCTTTTTTCCTATAACTTTCTATGCCTTGTTTCTAAATTGAAAAATCAGCACCTAAAACTTGTCTGTTTTTTTGACATTTTAAATTAAGTTGTTAATAATTTTGCCTTTATTGAGTCAACATTTTAAATTAAAAGCTTGCTATTATCCACCTTACATCATTGAAAACTTTGTGGAAAAGAAAAACTATACCCAGATCTAGAACTTCTTGATACTGTATTTGAGGAACCTTATTTTTTTTAGCTATTTAATCTTAACTTGAAAATTATGGCTTAGAAAATACCTTTGTCATGTGAATTCCAGTAAGAGTTAGCTCTTAAAATTATTTTTGAATTAACCATTATCAAAACAGCATAGAAAATACTTTTATTTCTAAAACTAAATTTTATCCTTAATTATGTACACAGTATTTTACACCTGATGAAATCGAAATGATTTTTCTATTATGGAAAGGTGTGTGTATACATACACATCTTTGATGGCAATGCCTCCCTAAGTAAGGCATACTCTGTTGGCTTAAGCAAGACTTTCATGTGGTTTTAGTAGTGGCAGTAGCCTAATTTTTATGTCTTATTAATGAGGAAAATGTAGCATTGACTTAAAATGGCAATAAGTTGTGTTATAAATGTCTTTTAATATTTACATATTTTGTGCCTGTGAAAGAGTATCAAACATCCACATATTTTTATAAAACAAGCTTAATCTTACTGTATTTCTACAGATTTGTGTTTTAGCAGTAGTGATATTGAAATTAGGGTAGAGCATCTTTAATGTTTTTACCTGTTACTTCCAGAGTTTAATATTTCTTATTGCTGTAACTTTTTAAAGGGTTGTATAGCACTGTGATTCTGTTAATAAATAAGCTACTTGAATGAAACTTACGGAGTTTGAGAAATTGTTGCCTCTTTTAAGAAAGAACAAATGTTTCTGCAGCTTGACATGAAAATGTCCTTGGAAGCAAACTTTTTTTTTTTGGTGATCATTACTTAGACTCCCTGATCTGGGGTTCAGTGGCTTTTCGGGCATTCAGCCTATGAGCTAGCAATCTCCTGAGGCTCTTTCCCGCCATAGGAGCAGAATCTGGCTACTGTAATGACAGCGGGTTGAGATGATGGCTGCAGTATTATTCAGACCTGAGGACAACTCCAGGCCACTAGAGCTGTGTGCTCTGACTAGATATATAAGACACGTGCCAGGACAGTTGGGGTCCTGGGAGGATACTTTCAAAGAAACAACGTATTGATCATTACACACATGGCAGTTTTAGTGCACTAAGTGGCCCCCTTGTGTTCTGAGTTACTCTGTACTTTTAATTACCTGACTTCAGGTCAAGAGCTAGGAAGAATCAGCCTTTGTATAAAACCAGAAAGAGAAAAAGGGATTTGTTTCTAATATGTTTCCCAGTTGTGTGTGTGTTTTTTAATTAAAAGTAAGTGGAATTTATCTTGCTTTTAAATTATTGACTATTGGAACCAATACTTGAAAATATAGGGAGAGTAAGGTGTAAAGTGAAAACAATCATTAGATAATTATGTCATAGAATCAACAAATATGAGCTCTGGTGGCACAGGTATTTTGGTTAAATCGTGTCTTTGTACATAGCAATATAATCATTTCATTTCTTTCATGTTAATACATGGGGAATGCTGAATTAACTATAAAAAGACCAGAAACTTACTTGCAGAATCTAATTTATATATATATATATGTGTAGTATGCACAGGTTGTTGTTCAGATTCAGCACATCATATCCTGTCAATGTATCAAGATGCATAAAACTTCATAAAAATTGAAAGCTTGTTTATCAATTTTTCCATTTGTAGTTCCTATGGAAGATCCACTTAGGGAGATGGCTGAGTACATGGATTCCAGTCGAGATGAGGTCTGGGAGAAGACCTCCTCCACCAAACAAGTTACGTTTTTGGTATACCGAGAAGGAGATCAGTTGAATTTCTTTCGTGTAGTAGATAGGGGAGATGGCACTTTAACACCATTGTCTGAATCTTTAAGGTAAATAGGTTTTCATTTGCATGTCTCAGAAATGAACACTGTATGATACACCCATAAACCTTGTTTACCTGTGTTGTCAAAATAATCTTATATTCACAAGACTGACTAAATTTTATGAATTCCCCACTTTTCCCCTACCCCACCCTTTATATAATTCTGAAATTAGCCTTCATATGATTGATATGAGTAATTTCTAAAGTTGAAGTTTCCTTATGGAGTAGGATTTTTTCATAAAAAACTTATTTCTATCACTCTATGAAACCCTAAGATGCCTACTAGATTATAGAGTCTTGTTATAATTGTGTGTTATTATATAACTGTGGCATAATGGAAAATTGCTCTGTTTTTCCAAAATGTAACTTCCTGCTTAAAGGTGGATAAATCTCCTTTCTTCTCTAGTCTTGTTTTCCTACTGTAACAGGAAGAGGGTCTGTTGTATTCTAAAATCAGAAGGAAAACAGCTTAAAGGTACTTAGCTAGTCAAGAGAATCAATTGGACAAGGTAACCTTTAAGTTTCACTCTGCTTTGCTATGATTCTTTGTGTCCTTTGCCTCCTTTAAGTCGCTAAACATGCACTGAACTTTTTATAGTCTCTACACTAAGCTTGGGTTAAAAAGATTATTGTCCTTCCCTTCCTGGGACATGCAATCTGCTATAAATAGTATCTAAAATACAATATTGGCAGTTGTTATGAAAAGACACCAACATCAGCAACTCTGGAAAAGCAGATGAGGGCCTTCATGTTGCCTGAAAGATGAGGTGTTAGGGACAAACTCTGAGAAAAAGTGACTTTAAAAGAGGAGTAAGACAGGCAAAGAAAGGGAAGCTATTCCGGGTAACTAAATTTAATTCCGCAACGTAAAAACCTAGCGGCAATACCATTCACAGGAAAAACAGCCTGTAGTCTGGAGATCAGTTTCTGTGGGTTGAGAAGTCTACGCACAGTATATGTAGGTGCTCTGCTCAGGGTCTCACAAAGCTGCATTTAAGGTGTTGGCAAAGGTGTACTCTTACCTGGAGGCTTGACTGGGGAAGAGAATCTACTTTCAAGCTCATGTTGGCATAATTCATTTCCTGGTGATGATGTGACTGAGGACCCTGATATTTTGCTGGCTCTTGGGTAGAGGCTGCCCTCACTTCCTTTTGATTTAACTCAGAATCAACTGATTTGGGGCCTCGATGACATCTGCAAAATCCCTTTTCTTCTGTCATATTGTGTTGAATAGAAGCAAGTCGTAGGTCATGCCCACACTCAAGGCTAGGAGAGCGTACAGGGTGTGAGCACCAGGAGTTGGGAATCATGGGGGTTCCTTTAGGATTCTGCCCACCACGGAGTGTTATGTGGAAGAGGGATTATATTCATTCTTTGGGGCCAGAGAGCAGACTGTGACAACGGGTGTTGCCCGCTGGCTCTAACGTGTCAGGATTTGGTTAGCACTGCAAATGTGGCTTAAACATAGGGGCTAGAAGTAGAGAAGAGGGAGCAGTGAGGGCTGTGGCTTTACTCCAGTGTCTCTCACTTAGATGATGAATAGAGTTTCCTTATACCAGCCTCTCCATGTGCTAGATAACTGTTGTGGTGGTTTTCTTCCATAGAACATCCTCTTTTGACTCTCCTTTCCTAACGGAAAAAAATCTAAGCTCTGTGGCTTAGCATGGAAGGCCGTTTACAACCTGTCATCATCAGTTTTTCAGGTCTCTTTTATCATGCCATGTTTTTGTACATCTTTTTTCCTTCACTTGAAGTGTCATTTCCTCCTTTTACCCCATTTTTTTTTCCCTATTCAACTTCTATTTGTGTTTAAGACATAATCCAAATTTTGCCATGGATTTCGATTAAAATTGCATTACTGTTCCTCTTAAGATAATTTTTTTGTTTATTTTTCTCTTCCTTTCCATTCACCTATCAGAACTGGTTGATATGGGATAGGGTAGTTGAGAAAGGGGAGCAGAAAACTTTCTGGTCATACCATATCTTGCCTGTTCTAGGAGAGCTTTCTTACTCTTCAACAGAGGGCAGCAAACATTTTTTTTTGTAAAGGGCCAGATAGTAACTGTTTTAGGATTTTCAGGCCAAGGGATAAAACTAAGGATACCATGTAAGTACTTCCATGACAAGGGAAAATAAATTTCCACAAAATTTTTAGAGACAAAATACAAAATATAAAAATAATAATTGAGTACATGTGTGTGTTTAATTCAGGTGAACTAATGAGAAGAATGGAATTCTTTTTGGTGGGAGTAATAGTTTACTTAATTGAGCTTGAAAGCTAGTGTTGCCTATTAAATTTACAAAATCAGTTTTAAACTTCGTCTGTTAATATTGATCTGTAATGAGATTTTATGTATTTTATCTTTGAAAACGTCTTTTCATGCAGATGGGTAGTGCCAGATAGTGACAGCAGTCCTTGAGCATATGATTTTTTGAGCATATTCTTCACTTGGAAGGCATTTACAGAATTCTGTCAGAGTCTTCTCTTGCTGTTGGCTTTTAGTATGTCATTATGTTGCAGATTAATCACTTTTCAATTGTACATTTCCTCTAACTTACAATGAGGTATGAAAATTGCTGCCTGGACTTTAAATTTGAGTTGAGAAAGTGTGTCTGCTTCAAATTCGTGTGGGAATAGAGATCTCGCTTTGTTTTTAACTTCTGAAAACATACTATTACGTGTGATTCCAAGTAATGCTAGTTGTCAGTATGACATTACTGCAGTGTAAGTTTCTCATGTAAATATTGTTTTGCCTTGTAATTTTAGGTGGAATTCATTAAGAAATGTTATCAACTTCACAATAAAAGCAAACTTCCTAAGGCGTTTAGCGTTGCATATTAGTGATTGATAGTGGTCACAATTCAGAAAAATTCAGTGTCAGCCCTGAGCTAAAAACAAAAAAATCAATAAAATTGCTACCGCTAAGCCATTGAGCTAATGGTTAAGTTCATCAGACAGGTGAAATTTATCATCGACACTGCTGGTTCAGTAATACATGATAGGCTGAAATATTTACTCCACAAAATCTGCTGACAAATAATATAATGAGTAACCATAGGTTTTAAACACCTTGCATTTTCATCAGTTTGTAAATTTGTCCAACAAGACGTTTTTTCTGTTCCACACATATTTTTACTCCATCAGTTATAGCAGATTTCACTTCAGTTTGTACTGAGTTAGTGTTCTAGCAACTTCTTTGCAAATATTCTTACCTGTAGTTGTTTCATGCAGACCATACATAGGGGCCTGTTCTTCAGTCACTTCAAATTTGGTGTTGATGCTATGAAGAAAGGAAGACAACTGAGTGGTGTCAGTAGCTTATATTGACTCATCAAAAGCCAAGGAAAACAACTCAAATCATTTGCCTTATTTTTTAATTGACTATTGATGTTGCTTCCAGTGTTCTCAACTCTTCTAGAAATTATTCTTGCCAAAGAAGCAGTCTTTAAAAAGGTTTGTTTTCTCTGGACCCATTTCTTCAACTGCTATGACCAAACATGGTTTAATCAGTTCACAGTTGTAAGCCTTTCCTTGCACGGCTAATAAAAAAGGCACTTGGAAACTTATTTTGGTTGCACTCTCATTTTCAGTTTTTATTTTTGCAAAGAGATTCTGTTGTGATGAGGTACTCCATGTAAAATTTTCTGCTTTTTTGACCACTGCTTTCCTGCAAGTTGGAAATGTCATGATCTTTTGACTGATACTGTCCAAATATGTTGTTTTCTTTTAGAATAGCTATAGTGTCAAATTGCATAATAAATACAGCTCTTTGATATCTAGTTGATAGCAGAGCAATCTGCTCTCTACTGTGCCCTAAAAGTCCATACTTCTCTTCTTGTTTTGACATGTTGGGCATATACTGGTAATAAAGTGTCATTGCATAGCAATACACATGGCATTCAGAATGCTGTTGAATTATGACTATGCCAGTGTGATTTATAGTGTCCCAAGCCACAGTGAAAAGCAATGAGAGAACCACTTACAATTTGTTGTAGCTGTTCAGTCCTGCCATTGTAGTGCAAGAGCAGAATACAGTATGTGATCAAGTGAGTGTGGCTGTGTTTCAGTGAAACTTTATTGGACACTAATGTGAATTTCATATAATTTTCACATTGTGAAATATTTTGATTTTTTTTCAGCTATTTAACAATGCTGTCCTAGGGCAGTCTACCCAAGCAATAGAAATAAAAGCAAAAATAAACAAATGGGACCTAATTAAACTTAAAAGCTTTTGCAAAGCAAAGGAAACCATCAGCAAAATGAAAAGACAACCTATGGAGTGGGAGAAATACTGCAAATGATGCAACTGACAGCTTAATTTCCAGAATATACAAACAGCTCATACAACTCAATAACAAAAAACAAACAACCCACTCAGTGAAAAAGTGGCCAGGAGACCTAAACAAATATTTCTCCATTGAAGACATACGAATGGCCAATAGGCACATGAAAAAATGCTCAGTATTGCTAATTATCAGAGAAATGCAAATCAAAAGTACAATGAGTTATCACCTCACACAGGTCAAAATGACCATCTTTAGAAAGTCCACAAACAAT
Source organism: Vicugna pacos (assembly GCF_048564905.1). Classification (NCBI taxonomy): domain Eukaryota; kingdom Metazoa; phylum Chordata; class Mammalia; order Artiodactyla; family Camelidae; genus Vicugna; species Vicugna pacos. Next base: position 37,029,205 of record NC_132997.1, on the reverse strand, counting down.
AAATGCTAGAGAGGATGTGGAGAAAAGGGAACAGTGTTGGTGGGAATGTAGTTTGGTGCAGCCATTATGGAAAACAGTATGGAGATTCCTTAAAAAACTGGAAATAGACTTACCCTATGATCCAGCAACCCCAGTCCTGGGCATATATTTGGAGGAAACTTTAATTCAAAAAGATACATTCACCCTAATGTTTGTAAGTGCACTATTTACAGCAGCCAAGATACGGAAGGAACCCAAATGTCCATCAACAGATGGTTGGATAAAGATGTTGTGGTTTATTTTTACAATGGAATACTACTTAATACTCAGCCAAAAAAAAAAAAAGCCACTTGCAGCGACATGGATGGATCCTGGAGATCATCATACTAAGTAAAGTAAGCCAGAAGGAAAAAGAAAAATGACATATGATATCACTTATATGTGGAATTAAAAAAAAAAAGGACTCAAATGAACTAATTACAAAACAGGAAGAGATTCAGACATAGAAAACAAACTTATGTTACTGGGGGGAAGTGGGGGAGGGTGGAGAGATAAATTGGGAGTTTGGGATTTGTAGATACCAACTACTATATATAAAATAGATAAACAACAAGGTCCTATTGTTTAGCACAGGGAACTATATTCAGTACCTTGTAATGACCTATGTAATGACAAAGAATATGAAAAGGAACATATATGTAAATGAATCACTATGCTGTACACCAAAAATTAATGCAATATTGTAAATTAACTATACTTCAATAAAAGAAAGCTGGAAAAAAATAAGCGATGGACTGAGTTTGGCCTTGGTCATAGTTTGCAGACTCCTGCTCTAAGAAGAAACAGAGAATTGGGTGTATATTTGATTCATTCTGATGCAGGATCCAGTATCAGTCATCATTTTTAGTCTCAAATCTTTTTAGTTAATTGTGTTACTTGACTTTTTTTTTAAAGTGGAAGGAGGCATTGCAACATTTAAATGGTTAATTTATCTGTGAAAGTCACATGAGGACTTGGCTTCAGGATGAACAGTATTTGTGTTGAAATAAATAATATATTTGCCCACCTCTTATTCTTTGATATTATTAGAGTAAAAAATTTAGAGAAAGTTAAATATATCAATCATTCAAGAAAATATTTAGAATAGTTAACTATAAAGAAAAATATTTGGGGATTAATTTTATAAGTTATTATTTTATCCTAGTCTTTGTTACATTTTCCCATTTAGAAAAAAAGTTGGCATTGGTTTCTAACTGATCTCATGAATTTATGCATTGTGAGAGAAAACACAATAACGTGATACTTGTAGAAAAAATTAGGTGAATTTAAGTGCTTTTTGTCCTCTAAAATGCATCTAGTGAAATATTTATCATGACTGTACTTTTTTACATGTATATACACACACTGTTCTCTATGGGAAAACAGTAAAGGATCAGTTTTTTAATGACAGGAAAGTTGAGTTAGAAAACTCTTTTAATATTTAATATGGGTAAATTTAAAATGCCACAGGATATAACAGAGGAGCAGTTGAAGTTAAAATATATTAAGGTAACCAAGAATAGAATATACTTGAGTCATTTCTTCCAATTCCAAGGGTGAACTTGCAGAAATCTTCACTCAACCCTCCTTTTCAGGTATGGTTAACTTCAAGACAAGAACCTTCACATACTGTAAGTTCTGTCACTTATTTGGGTACATGAGCATGACGCAGTAAGATCTGTTGTTTGGTGCCTGGGGAAGCAACATGAAGTAGTATAAAGAACAGGCTTTGGAACCAGATGGACAGGGTATGTGACTCTTAGGTGCACCATTTACTAGCTCTCTGGCTTAAACAAAATCACTTTTTTAACCTCTCTTGAGTTGACTGTAGTTTCCTCATTTATAAAATGGTGGAATATATCACCTTATATGGTTTTTGTGAGGATTAGAAATAATATGTGGGAAGTGCCTGGCAGAGTAGGCATTCAGTAAATGGTAGCAATGTTAATTTAGTGCTGTGCCAACTGTTAATCTTCATACCGTACTAGGCACCTATAATAGGTAGAGAACGATTGTCATGAGTCAAGCACGTGAGTGTCCACAAGTTATGGAGACCAGTTGCCACTGTTCTTCCTCCTGGTATTCATGGCTGCTGTGCAAAATAATTAACCCATGATTTCAAAATGTCATCAGTTTCACCATGTAAAGTTTATGAATGGGACTCTCCACTCTCTAATTTTGCCTTCATGTGGTGGTAGTATGTCCTTCACAAGCATTATGGAGTATGCCCTGTTAAGGTAATCTTGAATTGTTCCCATTTTCTTACAACCATATAGAACAGGAAGCCTTATTAATTCTCATACTACTTTAGCATAGATTCATACTTTAATTTTCCTATAGTAAATTGGACATGGTGACATATACATTCTTATTATGCTCTGTTTAAAATTTTATTCATTCTTCAAATATGCTGAGCTTGTGTGTTTTTCAAACCTTTACCATTCTAATTTTCCCGTTATTGAAAAAGCAGAATGAAATTTCAATCATGTTTGTATTCAGTTCAGCAAACATTTATTAAATATGTGCCAAGCACTGTGCCTGGTGCTAAGACTAGGAAGATGAATGAAGTGTAATATCTGCTTTCAACTTGCTTACAAATGGGGGAGTAAGAGGGAAAGATAGACACGTAAGAATAAATGTGAGGATAGTGTGGTAAGTGCCATTATATTATGCAGTCAAAGAGAAAGGGCTCCAAATAATAATGTTAAGGTATGAATAAATGTCATTGTGATTGACCAGTAATTGAAATGTTTTATCTGTTTAGTAATTTGTGTCATGCCTTGATCAGGATGTATTTTTTCATTTTAAAACCTATGCTTTAATGGATGGATGCATTTCCACATGTAAAAGATCTTCACTTATGGTACACTTCACTTATGGTGACTTCAGAAAAGCTCAGCTGTGCTGGATTTTCAGTAATGTTAGGTCATGATATTTATCCCCACTTTTTTTTTCCCTCCTAGGAAATACATGTTTGAAATACATTTGCCTTGAATTTGCATTGACAAGATGGACTTACTATTTTATCATTAGCAGCATTTTTAGTCATTGGGTGGGCATCAGACACATTTCAATAATAATTATCGTTCTCTTTGCAGTGGTGGTTCTGTGTATAATTTGTATACTGATGAAGATGAGGAAGTTGAGCCTTCTCCTTCTGGGCAACAGATAATTGAAAATTCAATAACTATGAATAAGATGAAGCTGCTGAAGGCTAAGATGGAGAACATGCATCTGAGCAAAAAGGTGAAGCTTGGCCAGGTCTTTCTCAGTTTCTCCCTGCAGGGCTTACAGCCCTGAAGTCTGTTGGTAATTGTGGAAACAAAAAGATTTATAAAATATTATTCATTTCAAGTTTCTGGCGTCAGTTATTTACGGAGATGTTAAGTGTGATGGATTGATTTTTTAGGCCAGGAATGCATCTAATGTGATAATACTGAACTTAAAATAATTCCTAATTTTTAAAAATTTCATATTTCTAGAGCTAAGAAGGATAATAAATGATAGCCTAACCTTAATTTTTCAATAGTTCCTTTAAAAACTTCTGTTAATATTTATTTATTATGGGTATCTCCTCTGTCAGGGTGTTTATAAGGAGTGTTCAGCTCTCCTAGGTATTGTCAGTTTTACAAAGTGATTCTGAAGTAATTGAATGAATTCTGTCCAATAGTGAATGAGAGTTGCAGTTTTCATGCATTCTTACCAGTATTTGGTAATCTTTTAAATTTTTGTTGTTCTGATTGATATGTAGTGGCATCATCATATTATGGTTTTAATTTGTATTTCTTTGACTAGTAAAGTTGAGCACCTTTCATGTATTTATTGGGTATTTAGATATCTCTTTTTGTAAAATGCCTGTTCAACTTTTGCCTGTTTTTTTTATTGGGTTGTATATGTATTGCGTATTGATTTTATGAGGTCTTTTTATATTCTGGATATAAGTTCTTCGTAATGTATATATCACTACTCTGTTTACTTTGCTTTTCACTCTTAATAGCTCATCTCTTTTTCTTTACCGAAATATAATATGTACACATAGTAAATTCACAAATCTTAAGTGTAAGCTTGATGAATTTTTACACTTATATACAGTCATGTACTTAAAACTCAAATTAAAATAGGATTTGTCTTTCTCTCCAGGTTTCCTTGTAACCTTTCCCAGTCAATTCCTGCCTTTCCTTACTCCCAGAAATAACTGCTATTCTTACATGTCACCATAAATTAGTTTTTACTGTTTTCCAACTTTGTATATAAATAATATCGTATAGAATATACTCTTTTTTGGTCTGATTTCCTTTGCTCAAAATAATACTTTTGCAGCTCATCCATGTTGTTGCATGTATCAGTTCATGCTCTTTTACCGCTGTGTACTAACCCATTGTACGACTATACAGGCATACCTCGGAGATGCAGCAGATTCAGTTCCAGACCACTACAATAAAGTGAGTCACATGAATTTTTTAGTTTCCCAGTGCATATGAAATTTATATTTACATTGTACCATAGGCTCTTAAGTGTGAGGTAGCATTCTGACTAAAAAACAATGTACATACCTTAATTAAAAATACTTTTTTGCTAAAAGATACTAACCATCCTCTGAGCCTTCAGTGAGCTATAGCAGTAACATTAAAGATCCCTGATCACAGACCACCATAACAAATATAATAATAATGAAGGAGTCTGAAATATGGTGAGAATTATCAAAATGTGACCCAGAGGCATAAAGTGAGCAAACACTGCTGGGAAAGTGGCATTGATACAGACTTGCTCAACACAGGGTTGCTGCAAACCTTTAATTTGTTAAAAAAAGAAAAAGAAAAGGCAAAAAGCAGTATCTGAAGCACAGTAAAGACAAACGCAATAAAATGAGGTATGCCTGTACTTCGTTTCTTCCGTCTCCGTTTAACATTTAGGTTGTTTCTAGATTTTGGCTTTCATTGACAAAGCTGTTTTGAACATTCTTATACATGTTTTTGGTGGAAACGTGCACTCTTTTCTCTGGGGCACATAGCTAGGAATGGACTCGTAGTGTCATAGAGCAGGTGTATGTGCAGCTTTTGTTGTTTTGCTAAACAGCCTTCCAAAGTGCCCGAACCAGTTTACACTCCTATCAGCAACAGGAAAGTTCCAGTTTGTGCCACATCCTCACCAACACTTGACATTGTCAGTCTTTTTTATTTTTTCCATTCTGGTGGATGTGTAGTGGTTTTAAATGACATTTCTCTAATGAACAATAATGTTAAGCTTTTCATATGCTTATTGGCCATTAAGATATTGACTTTTGTACCAACAGTCTTTATATCATGTGAATCACACTGTTTAAATACATCATTTTTTTTTAAGATACTGACTTTCGTTAAGTGATTATTCAAGTCTTGCTCATTTTAAAACTTGGGTTGTCTGCCTTTTACTTACTGATTTGAAGACATTTTTATATACTATGGATACAAGTTCTTTTACAGGTATATGATTTATAGATATTCTGACACTTGCAACTTGCTCTTTCACTTTCTTATTCTTTCAATGAATAAATATTCTTTATTGTAACATATTCTAATGTATCGGTTTTCCTTTTATGATTACTACTTTTTATTAACTTTTTATAAAGTCTTTTCCTACCACAGGGTTTTGAAGACATGCTCCTGCATTTTTTTTTCCTCCAAAAGCTCTATGATTTTTACTTTCTCATTTAGATTTATAATCCATCTGGGAAAAAAATCCCACAACTTTTAAAAAAAAATGTATAACGTGAATTAGAGTGAAGACAGTTTTCTTCCAGAAGATGTGCAGTTGGCCTAGCTCTATTAAAAAGAAAAAAATCCTTTCCCCACAATCCTAAATGTTTATGTACCTAATAACAGCTTCAAAATACATGAAGCAAATGTTACAAAGAGAAATGGACAAATCCATAGTCACATTAGCTTTCTATACTTGCGTTGTCAAAAATTGACAGGAAAGATGAACAGAAAATTAGAAAGGATATAAGAAGACTTGATCAGCTATCAACCTATTTGTCTGTATTGACATTTAAAGAATGCTCCACCTAACAACAGCAAAATACACATTCTTTTTAAGTGCATACAGAACATTTACTAAAGTAAACTGATACAACATTGTAAAATGATTATAAATCAATAAAAATGTTAAAATAAATAAATAGAATAGAATAAAATAAACTATATTATGTGATATGAAACAAGTCCCAATAAATTTTAAAAGATTCAAATCATACAAAAAAGTTTCTCTTAATACAATAGATAAAATTAGGAGTCAATAACAGAAAGATACCTGGAAATTCTAATATTTTGGAAATAACAAACTTCTAAGTAACTGACAGATCAAATAAAAAATCCAAAGGGAAATTTAAAATTACACTGAATAAAAATATTCTGATAATGTGATGAATTTGTTTTTTTAATCTGAAATCATTCTTAGAATGAACCACTCTTGGTTGTGATGAATTTTCCTTTTTATATCTTTAGATTAAATTTGCATTTAGGATTTTTGTTCATCAGAGAAATTGGTCTGTAATTTTTCTTTCCATTCCAACATACAGCAAAATTGGAAGAATTTTACAGTGAACTCCCATTTGTCTGCCAGCTAGATTCTATAATATTAAATATATTTTTTAAAAATTTAACTATAGTAATGTAAACATACCATAAAATTTACCATCTTAGTAATTTTAAGTGTATGTACAGTTCAGTAATGTTAAGTACATTCACACTGTTGAGCAACAAATCTCTTCATCTTGCAAACTGAAACTCCGTATGTCCCTGCTCCCCTAGCCCCTGACAACCACAGTTCTACTCTCTGTGATTTATGAATTTGACTTTCCTGATAACCTCAAATAAGTGGAATCTACAGTATTTGGGTTTTTGTGACTTATTTTACTTAGAAAATTTCTATACTTTTGTACGTCACAATTTCCATACTTTTTAAGTTTGAGCAAATATGTGTATATAATGTTTTACTTACCCACACATCTGTCAGTGGAGACCTGTGTTGCTTCCGCATTTGGCTATTGTGAATAATTCTGCTAGGAGCTTGGGTGGGCAAATATCTCTTCGAGACTCCACTTTAAATTCTTTTGAAAATGTACCCAGGATTTCAAGATCATATAGTAATTCTATTTTTAACTCTTTTGAAGAACTGCCATACTATTTTCCATAGCTGTTGCACCATCTTACAATCCCATGAATGGTGCATAAAGGTTTTAATTTCTCCATATCCTCACCAACACTTGTTATTTTTTTTTAAATAGTAGTCATCCTAATGGGCATGAGGTGATAACTCATTGTAATTTTGATTTGCATTTTTCTAATAATTAGTGATGTTGAGCATTCTTTCATGTTCTAGTTGGCCATTTGTATATCTTTTTTTTGAGAAATGTCTGTTCAAGTGTTTTGCCCATTTTGAATCCTTTGATAGTATCCTTTGCTACAGAGAAGTTTTAAATTTTGATGTAGTGCAGTTTATTTAGTTTCACTTTTGTTGCCCATGCTTTTGGTGTCATAGCCAAGAAACCATTGCCAAATCCAGTTTCATAAAGCTTTTCCTCCTATGTTTTCTTCTGAAGATTTTATCATTTTAGATCTACACATTTTAAGTTAATTTTTGCATATGATATAAGGTAAGGGTCCACCTTTATTCTCTTGTAAGTAAAATCTAGTTTTTCCAACTCCATTTGTTAAAGAAACTGTTCTTTCCCCATTGAGTGGTCTTGGCACCGTGTTGAAAGTCATTTAACCGTATCTATGAGGGTTTATTTCTGGGCTCTCTATTCTATTCTATTGGTGAATATGTCTGTCTTTATGCTAGTACCACACTATTTTGATTACTGTAACTTTGTGAGAACTTTTGAAATCAGGAAGTGTGAGACCTGCAACTTTGTTCTTCTTTGCCAAGATTGTTTGGCTATTTGGAGAAAGAGAAAGAAAAATGCCATATGATATCACTTATATGTGGAATCTTAAAAAATGACACAAACTTATTACAAAACAGAAACAGACTCATAGATATAGAGAACAAACTTATGGTTACCAGGGGGGAAAGGGTGTGGGAAGGATAAATTGGGAATTTGAGATTTGCAGATACTAACTACTATGTATAAAATAGATAAACAACAAGTTTCTACTGTATAGCACAGGGAGCTGTATTCGATATCTTGTAGTAACCCATGAAGAAAAAGAATATGAAAAGGTATGTATGTATATGTATGACTGAAACATGCTGTACAATAGAAATTGATAAACATTGTAAACTGACTATACTTCAATTAAAAAAAATTGGAAAAAGATTATTTTGGCTTTTTGGGGGTCCTTTGAGATCCCTCATGTATTTCAGGATGGATTATTCTATTTCTGCAAAAATATGCCACTGCGTTTTTGATAGGAATTACATTAAATCTTTATATCTCTTTGACTCATGGCTTATTTAGAAGTGGACCCCTTAGTTTCCGTACATGTGAATACTGAATACCTTTTTATTATTAATTTGTAATTTAATTTCATTGTGGTCAGAGAACATACTCTAAATGATTTCAGGTCTTCAGAATTAGTAGAGGATTGATTTGTGGCTAAGCATATTGGTAAATGCCACTTATACACTTGGAAGAACTGTGTAGTCTATCGCTATATATAGTGTTCTGTATGTATCAATTAGATAAATTTGTTAATTGTGTTGTTCTAGTGTTCTGTATCCTTTCTGGTTTTTTTTTTGTCTGTTTTCTATCAGTTATTGAGAGGGGGTTATTAAAAATTTCCCTTTTAGATTGTGGATTTGTGTGTTTCTCCTTTTTAAGATGTTTATTTTTGCTTTACATACTTTGAAACTCTGTCATTTGACCTAGTACAGATTTGTACCATATTCAAGGAATTGAGATATCTTCCTTGTAGTTTTCATTATTATAGAAAGTATTATTTATTATTTTTATTATTATGAAATATTATATGAAATTATATGAAATTATCTCGTGTAATGCATATGTCTTAAAAGCTTTGTCATTAATATAGCTAAGCTAGCTTTCTTTTAGTTTATCTTTCTACTGTATGTCCTTTCCAGTCTATTACTTTCAGTCTATCTTCCTATAGTTAAGGTTTATCCTTGTAATTAGTACATGGTTGGCATTATTAGTATTTTTTAATCTAAACTGACAAGCTTCAGTCTTTTATTCTAGTACAGTTAGTAAAATTACTGATATATGTGGATTTTTATCATCTTACTGTTTGTTTTCTATTTAACCTCCTGTTTTACGTTTTTTTCTCTCCTTTTTGTTATTTAATTTTTGTCCTCCATTACTTTATTAGTTATGCATTATTATACTAGTTTTTCTCAGATGGTTACTCTAGATATTACATGTGCGTTCTTGACTACTTATAGTCTGATAAAAATGATTCTTACCACTTTCCTGTTAATGCCAGAATCTTAGAACACTTAACTCCGTTTATACAGCCAGACACCTTTTGTGTCTTTGTCATGCATTTTAACTTTACATACATTTTGAACCCCATAAGTTGTTTTATATTGCCAATATTATTATTTATATTTACCTACATATTTTCCTTTCCTGTTGTTCTTTGTTTTTTCCTCCAATTATGTGATTCCTTTAAGGATTATTTTCTTTCTGTCTAAATCATATTTTTTAGTGTTTTTTTTTCATTTGGGGTTCTTGACAATTAAGCCTCTTAGCATTTGTCTAAAAACTTATCTATTTTACCTTTTTGTTTTGGAAAATGTCCAGGCCTTAAGAAATGTTATGTCATACCCATGAACACCCATGTACACTTTACCTAGATCCACCAATTAAAATTTTTCCACATTTATTTTCTCTTCCTATTTTTTTTTAACGTGATTCCTCTGGGAGTTAGTTGCAAATATCATGACATTTCTCCCTAAATATTTAATTCAGTACATATTTCATAAGAACAAGAACATTCTCCTACATAACCACAATACAGTTAGCACACACATTATTTATCATTGATACACATAATGTCATCTGTATTCATAGTTCTCCATGTCTCTATAATGTACTTGATAGCATTTTGTTTTGATTTTTGTTCTTTTTTCATCTGAGAGCCAATCAAGAATCATGTGTTGTATTTAGTTATCAAATTTTCTTGGTGTCCTTTTATACAGAACTGTTCCTTAGCCTTTTTTTGGACATTAATGTCAGGTATTTTTGAAGTGTAAGCCAGTTTGTGGAATATCCTCAATTTGAAGTTGTATTGTTTTATCATGATTAGATGCAGGTTAAATGTTTTGGGCAGGAATATCCCATAAATGATGTATTTTTTTCATTACAACACAAGAGGGAGCACAGAATGTCAGTTTGTAGTATTTTTACTAATTTTTAAAAGAAAGTTAACATTTTTGTTATTTCCCTTTTTATCCAAGAGTTGTTTCATAGAATTTGAAAAATTCCTGGCAAGAGAGGTTTTTAAATTTTGCATTGTTTTCAGTCTGTTTTTATTGCATAGAAATCAGAGAATGTTATTTCTATAACTGCTTAATAGAGTTTGATTATTTGTGATCTAATATCACTCTTCATGACTATTCCATGTATACTTCAGAAAATGGTTTATTCTCGGTTATCAGGATAAAAGTTTGATAACTATCTGTAAGATTGACCTTATTAATTGGTGCTCTATTTCATTTTTTTTTGTCAGCTTGATTTCTGTTAGAATGATAGTAGTGATATGTGAAAGTCTGTTATTAGTGGGTTTCTGTGTATTTCTCTTTCCATCTTTCATAGTTTTTGCTTTAGGAAGATGGTTGTGTGATTTGGTGTATTAATATTAATAACTGTTACATTTTCACTGTACTGCTATTTTTAGATATTGTAAGTGTTTCATCTCTGACTTTCAACTTGAATTTTCATTGCCTGATATCAGGGCCATAACCTTGGATATCCTACTGTTTTAATTTGTTTTGTGTGCTCTTTCCCATGTCTTTATTTACTTTTGATTTAATGTTTTTGGGTATGTATTTTATATACAGTATAGAGTTGTTTTTGTTTTGTGAACCAATTTGAAATTTAAGAAAATAGGCAGCTTAATCACATTTACATTTATTGGCATGACTGTTATATTTGGTCTCTAATTTCTTATTATTTTGTTATATTTACAGTTTCTTTATGGTCTGTTTGTGTGTGTGTGTGTGTGTGTGTGTATGGATATATGAGTGTGTGAGTGTGTATCTTTTGGTACTTCAGAAGGCTTTAACTTTTTGTTCTATTGTTTAACTTTATATTAATATCTTTTCTCATGTCCTTATCTGCCTTTTCCTTACTTAACCTACTCTTTTATTTTTTATTTTTAAAAGATACCTTTTGACTCCTACTTATTAACTAAGTTATACTCAGTGAACTTATTTTACTTTCTCTTTTCTTTCTCCTTCCATTTTAAATATTTGCATCAATTCTGCTTTTTTTTAGAAAATATAACATTTATAAATCATTTTTCTACTCTTGTCCCCACTCTTATTTTAGTTTTAGATCTTTAATTAAATATATCCCATGCTTACTATCAGTCTTTTTTTTAACTGAAGTTTACCCATGCTTTTTGGTTATAAGAAGCTCAGCTCTAATAAATTTCTCAGGAAAGACTTGTAAGTACAGTAATTCCTGAGTTCTTGGATGTTTAAAACTTTTTCTTTAGCCTTGACACTTAAAGGACAGTTTGGCTGGACATAAAATGTTTGGTTCACACTTTTTCCCTTGAATTTCTTTAAAATGTTGCTCTGCTGCTCTGTATATTGCCATTGTGAAATCTAATTGCCACGCTGACTTTCTGTTCTTTATGAATGACTGAATCTCTTTGTCTGGAGAAAATAGGAGGGTTTTTTTTTTTTTCCTTTTAAGTCTAATGGTTTTATATTAGCATATGTCTTGGAATAACTATTCTGGATCAGTTTTCATTATACAACTGCAAACTCAAACTTTCTTTTATTTCAGGATGATTTCTTATAGTTTATTTTTATTTTTTAAAATGTTCCTTCTATATGTTTCTTTTTTTAAAGAGACTTCCTTTCTACATTTGTTGGATCTTCTTTTTCTTCTATACAACCACTTTCTCTCTTTTGGATGTGATACTACTTTTCAGAAAATATCTGCAAATACTAACTTAAGGTTGGAGTGTTGTGATACAAGATTGTTTTGCTTCATTGTTCTTGGGTGGGGGATTTTCATCAGGTGAAATGTTCTGATTCTCATTTTATGTTTTTAGTAGCTTTGTATGAATTTGGTCTGCCTTTTTCTGTTTGTTTTCTGATTTTTTTGGTAATTTTTATTTACTTGAATAAATATTAACAGTTAAGTGTAAAAAGTCAAGATTATGTGTTGCAAAGTAAGTTTCTTATTTCAAGAGCATCTTTTTCTCTCAGTATAGTGAAATGCAGTTTTTTTTTAATCAATGGCACTCTTTTATTGGAGGGTGGGATTTGTGTGTTTTCTGATTTTTGTGATTCTCTTTTGTGTCCTTAGAATTCTTACTTTCGTTTTCTTGCTGCCCTCTTTACTTTCACTATCAAGTTCTCAATAGGATGCCTTTTCCTTCCAGCTTACCCCTTCTTTCCACAGAAGTGGTGCCTTTTTTTGAAGCTACTCCCTCACATCCTGAACAGTTTCAAGCCACTTGTTTTTGATTTCCTAGTAGCCTGCGTTTTAATATCCTAGATCTTAAACTTGTTGTCAGTATTTCATAACCGTGTGTGTTTTCTCTTTTGTGGATTTTGTCTTTGTTCTGTCAGTCCTAGGTTATCCACACTTCTCTTTTACTCCCTTCCTTCATCTCTCCCTCCCTACCATCTTTTCTTCCTTCTTTCCCTCCCTCCCTTCCTTCTTTTCTCTGTTGCTGCACACACTTGCCCGTTTCTTACCACAGTCATAGGCTTTGCAGATGAATCTCCTGGATTTGGATATTTTCTTACTTACGGGTAATTCTAAGTTAATTTTATCTGTCTCCTAGTTTTAATGAAGACATGGGTTATGGGTGATTATATTTGCTTATGTTACCTATTATGGTTTTTCGGAAGATGCATGAAGAAATTTAAATTTAGGCAATCACCATTACTCACTACAACCATAAAGACATTACCTTCACTTTTGAAGAATATTTTTTGCTGAGTATAGAAATTGCAGATTGGCAAGACAATGGCCTGAGGGTAAAAGCAGCTACAGGAGCCGGCATATCTTTCCATATTTCTTCTTTCTTTGGATTTTTTTAGCTACCCTCTACTTCTTGCCTCAATTGCTATCTGAATTATCCAGCTTTTCTCATCCTTCTAGGTTGGGAGTGTCCAGTATGTCTTCAGGTGTTTCATCCCATTGTGGGTCTCATATCGTTCATAGCTTAAAGATAAGAGCTAGGGCTTTATAGCTTTAATTTTCAGCTTTATCCATAACGACATGAATTGTTGTCATACTTTTATTAAAACCTACTATATTGGGGACCCCTAGACCACTCCCAGCCTTGATGATTTGGTAGAAAGACTCACAGGACTAGCATATCACTGTATTCATGGGTAGGATTTATTATAGAAAAAGGGTACAAAGTAAAATCAGCGAAGTAAGCAGGTGCATAGGCTGAAGTCCAGAGGAACCCAGTACAAGCTTCTCAGAATACTTTCCCAGTGAAGTCTCACAGGATGTGCTTAATTCCTCTGTCAGTGAGTTGGGTCAGCATATGTGCAATGTTGCCTACCAGTGAAGTTCATTAGAGACTCTGCACCCAGGTGTTTTATTAGGAGCTCTTTGTGTAGGCACTCTCTACCAAGCACGTACCAAGATTCTAGACTCCCAGAAGGAAAGTCGGAGTTCAACATAAACCATATTGTTTGCGGAAACAGATGAGGCACAATGAGCCACTCGTATCAGTTAGGGTGGCTGGAACCTTCTTGAAATACAAGTTCCTCAAAGCCAGCCAAAGGCTTTTTTAAGGATAGCAGTTTAGGTCTGTTAACTCCTTTCTGCAATAGCTACCTAGCCAAACACTTTACTCATCTTACTAGGAAAAGCTGTTAAGGATCTAAGTCATCAATGTCATGTCTAATATATATATCTAATATATATCTAGCTCAGCGATGCCATATCTAATATAATTGATTTTTTCTCAGCAAAACTGACAAATAATAGTGATGAAAATAAATGAAACAAAATTATTTTTCTTTAGCATACTCAGAAAATTATACTCAGTGAAGCAGGATAGGAAAATTCTCAGTCATAAGCTTAAGATTTTAATCTTTTTAAACATTTTAAATTGAGATATGTTACAGTAAGTAACCTTTTCTTCCTGCATTAATTTTTGTTAATGGGCAGAGGAAGTGACTGTGTAAAGGAATTATATATTCACTCTTTTCTTTCAGCCTAAGAAAGCTGTCAAGGTGAAACCTTGTCCACCTGTAGCTCCCCGACCTTCGAGTGGTTCCACGGCAGCTGCTCGCCGCAGATTGTTAAGGGCTCTCCCCCACATTGGGCAGTCTTGTTTACCTTCTCCTGGGAACACGTGTCTACCTGCCTCCATCAGCAATGCAATTTCAAGTTTGGCAACTCTGCCCCCTGCTGATAGGCCCATGTCGTCTATCGCTAGTGATTTTCTAAAGGAAGATGATACCTGGGAGAGTAACGCACTGTCTCATTCCAATGGTAGCTTCAAACTATCACCACCTCAGATACCCCTTATGGAGTTCAAAAATGACAAAGAGCTTGCTGATTCTGTTCTCCATCTTGGCTCATCCCTACCTAGACGGACAAAACACTTTGCAGGAAATTTGTCATCTAATAATGAGGATGACCCTGCTTTATTTCCCCCTTCAGAAGAGCATGTAACTGAAGAATCGCTTCTACCTGAAGTGGATTCATTTGCTTCGTTTACAGAAGGAAACACTGACAAGCAGAGCAGTGGCTTAGAAGGCACGCGGAAGGGAAATCCAGAGTTCTTACTCACTAATGGGGATAAAGGGCTGAAAGCTACAGAGAAGCATCTTAAACATATTGCAAGAGTGTTGAGTGGTGAACTGGTGGAGACCACAGTTCTGAACCACCGTGAATTAAGTCCTCACAAGAATAGACTTTTATCACCTCTTCGCTGTTCTGCACCGACGTCACTCCATAATTCTCTGGTGAAACCACAGAGACAGTCCAAATGTTTTGACTCTGGGAACCTCCAGTCTTCTGCTTCACAAAATGCACTTCGGTCATTGGATGTTCGAAATATAAGTGATTCTTCTTTCTCTAGGACTACTCGCTTTCGAGCTGTTAAAGTTGATTCACCTGGGAAAAGAGCTGATACTATTTCTAAAGTTGAGGCTCGGGATATCACAGAAATGGCCAACAAGGCTTCCAAAGAGCCTGTTGGTTGTGTAAATAATATAGGTCTTCTTGCTTCGTTGGCCCGGAGCGCAAGCAGAGACGGCTTACAGAGCACCCGTGGGGCAGGCAGGCTTCGGACCTCTGGAGCTGGGCTGTCTACAAACCTCCAACATTTTCAGGGGGAAAGCCTTAGGAAGAGTTCTCCCCAGTTAGAACCTACAGAATTTTTTCTAGTAAGTATTTGCCTTTCAATATATTCTACTAGTTATCCTTGTAGTGATTCAACATAAAGTTGATTTTTTGTTTGGATAATCCATAAGGAGGCCTAAAGTTGAATTCTTTTCATAACTTTCTCTTAAAATGTTTATCTAGTTTGTAGAAAATTTTTTGACAGTTGAATTTTAAGTAATTTTTTAGTCCTAAATTGGGAAATTTAATTTGATAATAATTAGTGTAAGTAGTGTATCATATTTTTTCCTTTTTTCTTTTTTCTCTTTATCATTTAAATGCTAAATATTTTTATTAGTATTTTTTCCAAATAAGAACTTTTATTTGAGCCATCAAATTTTACTCTCTTAAAGTATAATGTTGATGGATGTGAGAATCAGGTTCCAAGTAAATTTAATTAAAGATAGATTAAATAATTTTAAATGAAAGCCCAACATCATTTTTGTAGTAAAATACAAGTATTTCATGTTTGGTGATCTTTTCTTCTGTTCGCCATTAACTCACCTCTCTAGCTGTTCTGTGTTTTAATTGTAGTCTGCCCGTGGTACTGGAATGAATGGAAATAATACAGCAGCAGGGAAAAGAGTAGGTAAGCTACAGATAATTTTGAAAACCATGTAAGACAAATAATTATAGCATTATTCATACTGTGGAATTTTCAAAGAGAAATAAGAATGTTCTCTGGCATGTACAGGGAAAACTCTTCCTAAACTTTGTTCCACTTAAGAAAATGGTTATAAGAACTGACAGTAAGACCTATTTGAATAATAAAACAAAAATTGAAATTGAGGTCTTTGTTGCTTGAGAAGAGATACGGTCTATGTGAAAAGACAAGATACATGGCAAATTAACATGTAGATCACAACCCTCCCTGGCTACTCTAGAGCCACACTGGGTGCTGGATGGGTTTTGAGGAAGTACCCTAGAAAAGTGTTTCTTAACATCATGGTCCAGTATCAAGGACGGTACTTAGAGTTCTGTTTGTTGAACTGATTATTTCTGGATAAAAGAAAGGGACAGTCAGTCTCTTTAACTAGCCCTTTCCAAGGCATAGTAGCAGAAGTGACTGTATTGTTAGCATTCCCTTCTACCAGTAACACCTTAAAGATGCACTGGCCAGCCATTATTCCAAAGAAGCCATTACTGTCATCATCTTTTGTGTTTTAATGCCCAAACTAGACATGGAAGCTCTTACTGAAGATGTACCACCTTTCTGGCCCCAAGGTTCTAAAGGGTACTTTATATATTATGGTTATCATGCGAGTTCTATGTCTTCAAAGAGGTACCTAGGTTTGGTTTCCACTACTATGTAAGGTCCAAGGTCCTAAAATCTTAATATATCTACCGTTTTCAATTTTTTAATTCTGGTAAAATCCACATAACGTAAAATTGATTAGTTTAACCATTTTAAGTGTACAATTCAGTAGCATTAAGTTCATTCACATCTTTTGCCAGCCAACACCACCAATCCATCTCCGGAACTCTTTTCATCTTGAAAAACTGAAACTCTACCCATTAAACACTAATCCTCATTCCCCTCCCCACCCCCCCAGGCCTTGGTAAGCACCATTCTACTTTCTGTGTCTGTAATTTTAACTACTCTTAAGTACCTCATATAAGTGAAATCATTCAATATTTGTCTTTTGGTGCCTGGCTTACTTTACTTAGCATAGTTTCCTCAAGTTCCATCTATGCTGTAGCGTGGATCAAAATTCCCATACTTCAATATTCCATTGTATAGATACACAACGTTTTGCTTACCTATGCATCTGTAGATGGAGACTTGCTTCCACATTTTGGCTATGGTAAATAAGGCTACTATGAACATGAGTGTACATGTTCTCTTTGAGATTATCTCAAATTATCTCTTTGAGATTTTGATTTCAGTTCTTTTGAGTGCATACCCAGGTGGAATTCCTAGATCATATAGTAGTTCTATTTTTAATTTTTGGGGGAGCTGCCATCCTATTTTCCATAGTAGCTGTACCATTTTAGCATTCCTACCAGCAGTGTACAGGGTTTCTAGTTTCTCTACATTCTCACCAAAATTGTTATTTTCTGTTTTTGGTTTTTTTTTTTTTTTTTTGGTAGTGGGCATCCTAACGGGTTTGAGGTAGTATCTTACTATGCTTTTGATTTGCATTTTCCTGATGATTAGTGATGTTGAGCATCTCTTAATGTGCTTAACCATTTGCATATCTTCTTTGGAGGAATGTCTGTTCAAATCCTTTTTCCGGTTTTGAATTGAATTGTTTGCTTTTTGTTGTTGAGTTTTAGGTGTTCTCTGTATATTCTGGATGTTAATTCCTTACTAGATATATGATTTGCAAATATTTTCTCCCATTCTGTAGGTTGCTTTTTTACTCTGTTGATAATGTCTCGATGCACTGTAGTTTTTAATTTTCATGAAGTTCAATTTGTCTGTTTTTTCTTTTGTTTTCTTTTGTTGCCTTTGCCTTTGGTGTTGTGTTCAATAAATTGTTGCCAAATCCAGTGTCATGAAGCTTTTCCCCTATATTTTCTTCTAGGAGTTTTATAGTTTCAGGTTTTACAATTAGGTCTTCGACACATTTTGAACTAATTTTTATCTATGGTGTACTGTGAAGGTCCAACTTCATTCTTTTCTGTGTGGATTTCCACATTTCCTGGCACCATTTGTTAAAAAAGACTGTTCTTTCCCTATTGAATGGTCTTGGCACCCTTGTGAAAAATCATTTAATTATATATGTGAAGGTTTAGTTCTGGGTTCTTAATTGTGTTGCATTGATCTATATGTCTGTCTTTATGCCAGTACCACACTGTTTTTTTTATTACTGTAATGTATCTACTTTTAATGTTATAATTATTTTTCTTTGACACGTATTCAGGTCTGTCCTGTCCTAACGGACATCTTAGTCTCTTGGAAGTTTGTGTTGTTCTTATCTCTATTCTCTTAACTCTGATTCCGGCTACGGTGTTTTCTTCTTTTCTTACTGCTTCTCTGAAATTGCTGTTGCTGAGGTCACTAACGATCTCCGTAATTTCAGATCCAGTGGATGCTTCTGTATCCTTATCTGACTTGATTGTTGTGGCCTTCCTTCCTGAAATAGTTTTTCTTTTCCCCTTTCCTTTCTCTTTTTTCTTTATTTCTTTTTTTTTATTCTAAGCTATTACCTTGTTGTAGATTTTGGGTTTTATTTGTTTCTGGTTTTCTTTTTTTCTTTTTTTTACCTTCAGTTTTCAGTTTTCTTTTTTACTTGTTTTGCCAGCCCTCTGCTTATCCCCAGGTATATACTCTTTTGATTGGTTTCCCTTAGGTCAGGTCATCAGCTGCTACCTGCAGTGATGATTCCCCAAACTAGAGCTGTGTAACTTGCTGCCATTTCCTTTCGGTAATAACTGTATCATGCTGAATTACCTAGAAGGGTCTGTGAAAGTTTTGGCATAAGTTTTAAGTCATAAATTGACTTAATCAGGTTTCTTCCTTGGTCCTCTTTGCTTCTCACTATAGGCTCTCCTTTGGAAATCTTCTCCATCTTCATAGTTTTAGTCATCATTTTTAGGCAGATGATTAACAACTTGCATCTTGAACATTGCTTTATTACTTTGTTGGCTGCCTTTTCTGCTGAGTGAATTTTTAAAGAATATTGTGTTAGATTAAATATTAGACATGCCAAACAAGTGAATTAATTCAGATATCTTTAATCTGGTTCTGAAAAGCAACTCTTCACATCAGCATTATTTTATTGACTTTTTCTTTAGTTATATGTTCATTGCACATTTGAGAGAAGGCTTCAGAGAGGAGTTGAAGATTGATAGTATCTTCTTACAGGATAAGTAGAATTTTTCTATGTTGAC
Source organism: Vicugna pacos (assembly GCF_048564905.1). Taxonomy (NCBI): domain Eukaryota; kingdom Metazoa; phylum Chordata; class Mammalia; order Artiodactyla; family Camelidae; genus Vicugna; species Vicugna pacos. The sequence goes on along the minus strand of NC_132997.1, from coordinate 37,009,812 downwards.
AAAGTGAGTAGAGCATTTTAGAAGAGATTTCACATGTAAATGGGTCTGGAGCATCATTTCGGATGGATGTGATGCAGCAAATGACAGAAAATGACTCTGGGGAATTAGAAAGATATCATATTGGACATATGAGACCTTGAATGCCAGTCCATGGAGTTTGAATTTTTCCTGTTGGTAGTAGGAAACCTGTATATTAGTTTCGGTACCTAGCCTGCACTATATGACTGATAATTTCTTTTCTCTAGTGAGTAGAAGGATATATGGAAACCATTCTCACAGGAGAAGATTGCAGTTATGTTTATGTGCCACGTCATTCTTGTCACTACTATGTTCTCTGTCTCTACACATTCATGAGTTCTTAAATTAAAAAAAAAGTTTGGGAAACATTGAATTAAGCACTCCCAAGAAACTTCAAAAATGAAAATATGACTACACTGAACTAAATTTTCATCAACAGATTTTTCCTCTGTTGTTTAAGGGAGAATATTTTAGGCCTGAATTCAAAGATAATTGCTATTAGACGAGCTTCAGAGGATATTTGGTAGTACATGCCTTTCCTCCATGTCCTGTGCAAGTGCTTCTCTTGTTTTTATTGTGTAAGAAGAGGAAAGTATCCCATCATCTCTGTGAAATGTTCTTAATAACTTAAAGTACACTTGAAGAAGAAAGTGCTCATTAACTTGAGTTGGTGCCTAGCCACCATTAGGAATCATTCAGTTAGTGTCCAGGTTTTGGCAAAAATTTTTTTTTCTGTTTTGGTCAAGATCTGGGAATGTATTTTAGACTGGTAATAAAGCATACTTAAGTTTGCTAGGCTTGTTACCCAGCACCCAGCCTGGGTTGTGGCAAAAAGAATAGTGCCAATTAATTGTAATTCCAACTTTTGGAGCCCTTGAAGGATTTTTGGAAACTTTTAGCTGCCGGATAAACATTAAGCCCAGGCCTCTCAAACCTTTCTCAGTAGTGGAGATTAGGTACCAGTACTGTTGACACTCTGCCATTTTCCTTCTCACTCCTTTCCCTTTCTGTGGTGTAATCAGGACTGAAAGACCAGTTTCATGATATTCAGGTGCTCATTCTTGGTATGAAGGAACAGGGTGATTGTAATGCATATTATGTTGTTTCTCAGAAGCCTCATAAATACGATTTTGAACCAGACATTTTTCTTGACTCTCTGTCAAATCTGGTGTACTTTATATATACTGATTTCCCTTAGAAATAATCAGAAAAGGGTTGATATATACAAAACTGTAAGTCCTAGAAATAAAAGTCTCAATCAGTAGAAACCCACCATGTCTTAAAAAATTTAACAGTTCTAGTGCATCTTCACTTGCAGACTCTGTAAATAATTTTATTTTTTTAACATTTTTTATTGATTTATGATCATTTTACAATGTTGTGTCAAATTCCAGTGTAGAATACAATTTTTCAATTTTACATGAACATATATATATTCATTGTCACATTCCTTTCTCTGTGAGCTACCATAAGATCTTGTATATATTTCCCTGTGCTATACAGTATAATCTTGTTTATCTATTCTACAATTTTGAAATCCCAGTCTATCTCTTCCCACTCCCCATCCCCTTGGCAACCACAAGTCTGTATTCTATGTCTATGAGTCTATTTCTGTTCTGTATTTATACTTTGTTTGTTTTTTAGATTCCACATATGAGTGATCTCATATGGTATTTTTCTTTCTCTTTCTGGCTTACTTCACTTGGAATGACATTCTCCAGGAGCATCCATGTTGCTACAAATGGCGTTATGTTGTCGGTTTTTATGGCTAAGTAGTATTCCATTGTATAAATATACCACATCTTCTTTATCCAGTCACCTGTTGATGGACATTTAGGCTGTTTCCATGTCTTGGCTATTGTAAATAATGCTGCTGTGAACATTGGGGTGCAGGTGTCATCCTGAAGTAGGTTTCCTTCTGGATATATGCCCAGGAGTGGGATTGCTGGATCATATGGTAAGTCTATTCCTAGTCTTTTGAGGAATCTCCATACTGTTTTCCACAGTGGCTGCGCCAAACTGCATTCCCACCAGCAGTGTAGGAGGGCTCCCCTTTCTCCACAGCCTCTCCAGCATTTGTCATTTGTGGATTTTTGAATGACGGCCATTCTGACTGGTGTGAGGTGATACCTCATTGTAGTTTTGATTTGCATTTCTCTGATAATTAGTGATATTGAGCATTTTTTCATGTGCCTATTGATCATTTGTATGTCTTCCTTGGAGAATTGCTTGTTTAAAGGTCTTCTGCCCATTTTTGGATTGGGTTGTTTATTTTCTTCTTATTGAGTTGTATGAGCTGCTTATATATTCTGGATATCAAGCCTTTGTCGGTTTCATTTGCAAAAATTTTTTCTCATTCCGCAGGTTGTCTTTTTGCTTTACTTATGGTTTCCTTTGCTGTTCAGAAGCTTGTAAGTTTCATTAGGTCCCATTTGTTTATTCTTGCTTTTATTTCTTCTAGGAGAAAATTTTTGAGATGTATATCAGATAATGTTTTGCCTATATTTTCCTCTAGGAGGTTTATTGTATCTTGTCTTATGTTTAAGTCTTTAATCCATTTTGAGTTGATTTTTGTGTATGGTGTAAGGGAGTGTTGTAGCTTCATTGTTTTACATGCTGCTGTCCAGTTTTCCCAACACCATTTGCTGAAGAGACTGTCTTTATTCCATTGTATATTCTTGCCTCCTTTGTTGAAGATGAGTTGACCAAAAGTTTGTGGGTTCATTTCTGGGCTCTCTATTCTGTTCCATTGCAGACTCTGTAAATAGTTTTAGGTATAAAAAGCACAAATTAATTTTTTCTGGCATAGAGATTTGCTGTGACAGAAATGTGTTTTATGTCTTGCTTAATAGTATTTAACATTTAGAATTTTATGTCTGTATTAATCAAGGTGTCCTTTCTCTAAACAGGAGAATGTACTCATCACCTCCCACCTGTGAAAGCCCCTATTCAAACAAAGAAGAAAACAACAAAGCATTGTTTTCTTTGTGGAAAGAAAACTGGACTGGCTACTAGCTACGAATGCAGGCAGGTTGGCTAGCTGGAAAAGCTGAGATGCTTTCTTTGTGGTGACCCAGCTTGGGGATACAATATCAAATGTTCTTTAAATCGCCTGTTCATAAGGTCATTAAGATGATGGTCTAATAGCAGCCCTCAGCTGGACTCCTAATTGGCTGAAGTGAAGAGCAAATAGATAGCTTATGTGTATTCAAACTCATGACATCCCCCGCTGCCCTTTAAAGTAGAAGATAAAAATCAATGAAAGAGTGGACTTTCTTTGTCTTATAATAGATATACTCGGTTTTTCTTTGAATGTAGCTTGGAAGAACGCTCCTCCAAGATTCTGTTTTAGCTTGAACAGAAAAGAACTCAATTTAAAGTTAATGTACTATAAATTATGATTGCTTGGTACACTTTTTTATTTCAGAACAAATGAATAATGCGTTTACAAAAATAATGAATGTGTTCTACCTAGAAATACTTCTTTCATTATCATTGATTAATATACTCCAAGGATGGTATCTGCCCCTAGGTAGAGGCCAGGCATTAAACAAAGCTGCTGCTTTTTAGAGTGTATTCTGTTCAAATGGAAACAGCTTATCTTGTTGCTAGAAATAATTTAAAATCCTTTCATGGCATAGTTAGGTTTTACGTAATTTCTTTTTGATGGTGTCTTTATTTTTTTTTAATTTTAAATTTTTTTTATTGCAGTGTAGTCAGTTACAATGTGTCAATTTCTGGTGTACAGCATAATGTCCCAATCATATATATATGAATGCACACATACATTCTTTTCATATTTTTTCATAATTTTCTTATGAGACTGAATTTCTCAGAAATTCAGAGTTCTCCGAGGTTTACTAGATATAAGAGAAGTGGTAGACACATATTTATCAGCTTTTCCATTTTGACTAGTTCATAAAGGTCTACACTCTTTTTCATTTCATAATAAATTCTTTAGTATAAACTCTTACAGTCATGGACAGTTAACTTGTTCTTTTTCAGGGTGCTTGTGTTTGTTTATGAGCAGAAGGGAAATACCAGCCCTGAAATTGCTAGTGAGAACCAAAGGGCTCCTGTTGGACTACCTGCAGTCAAGCTTTGATCTCCCAAAGAGATGAGGCTCGTGTAGAAATGTGATTATTCACATAAACTTTTTTTGTGCTTTAGATGTGGAAACAACTTCTGTGCATCTCACCGCTATGCAGAAGCTCACAGCTGTACCTATGATTACAAGAGTGCAGGGAGGAGATACTTACAGGAGGCAAACCCTGTGGTTAACGCACCAAAACTTCCAAAAATCTAATTCTTGCTCTGCGCCTATCTTTTCTGCCCGAGGAATCGTATTATAATGACAGAAGAAATACTGTTGAGACTGCATTATTTTTGTTCGACTCCAAAAGATTTGCCAAATAACAAAAGCATATAGTGCATACTGCTGGAGAATGAGAATGCTACTGTATTTGACATCTTTATTCTTTGGTGAATCAAAAGTTTTAAAGGTAGTTTTAAAAACTTTATGATGATTTAGCTGTGTTATTGCATGTCTTGTGTTAAGTATTTTATATTTGATATTGCAGTTTTACTATCGAAGTCTTCCAAAGATGCACTTTAAGAAGTTAACATTGACTATGTAACCAGCTTCCACATTGAATGAGCTGTCATGTAATGGCTCTACTCAGATCTAAAATTTTTTTGTGGGAGTGGGGTGGGAGGGGATTTAAAAAAAAGTCCCATACATGAAAGTTTATTGAGTTTACTGGCAAGTTCCTTTTTATTTCAAGCTTTTTATAGAAAAGAACATTTGGTTTTCCAGTGTGGTTTTAACATATATTTCTTCCATGTTCAGATTTTCACTCAGATATGTGTCCATTCTATAAAACACATCATGTTACTCATACTATATATTTCTTAAAATACTATTATTTGAATGGTAGTTTTAAAATAGAAGATTTCTCACTTGTTGCCATTAAATACAGAACTCTACTTTTCAGTTTTTGAAAAATGGCTATATTTAAAATAAAATCTCACAGCTTGGTTTGTTTTTCTTATGTGTTGAGTGCTATTACCAGGAGATATTCAAATAAATATTCAACTTCTTTATGATCTTGATTATTTACAATAATTTTTCTTTAAAAAAATCAAACCATTTAATTAAATAAATCAGTAATTTACTCTATTTGGAAAAAGTGATTGTCAGTATAAAAGTGTTCTTTTACAGCATAAGGGCTCTGCTCCCCAGATGTAGCTAATATATCATTCAAACATTTGGGAGGCCACTTGCTTTATGGCAGTTTAGTTGAATCTGATGCTGAACCCTGGTACATAGTTGTCAGGCAACCCAAGTCCAACCCTGGTGGGATCTGCATGGGTACCAGAAGGCTAACTTAGGTTCTCCTCAGGGCTCTTCCTTCATGCAAGGCTGAATGAACTGAAGAGTTCTCTTACCCTTCCTCTACTTCCTATAGGAGGTTAAATATTGAGTGGAGGAAGATGCCTTCATCTCTGAAGGCATGCTTCTTCAGAGCAAGAAGAAAATACATTTACAAGAGAGAAAGGTGAGAAATTAGTGGAGTAGTGATGCAACTTTTTAAGGAGGGGCTATACAGGCCAAAGAAAAATATTTCCATCTGTGCTGAGTGGTTCAATCTTTCCTCCCTTTTATCAAGACAAACTTTGCTTTAGACATTTAAAGTATAAGAACTCTATTACATGGGTAGATTGCTGAAAAAATAGGCCAAAACATATTTATTCTATAAATATGGATGCTTAGAACATGATTGATATATGCTTAGTTCACTGTGCTTTTTAAACAAAGACCATGTAGAAATAAGTCTTGCTTTAAGGTTAGCAAAGCTTTTGGTCAAAGTTGAATTTTTTTACTAATTTCTAAGTCACTGAGAAACCAGTTTAATTCAAGAAAGTATATCATTATTGAGAAGCATTTCTTTATGCCTTAAATTCTTATAGAGAAGTGACCATAATTTTTAGAAATCTCAGATCTGTCTTTGCATTGCTAGTAATTGGCAGAATGCCTTGCATATAGCGACAGTTTAAACATTGTTTATTAGTTAAATAAATGAATTGTACAGACAGCTTAATCATGATTAAAAACAAAGCCATTTAGATTGGTTTACATAACTCAACTAATTTTAAAAGATAAAATCCAGTTTCTGGATCTTTTTAAAAACAGTAAGCATTTGGTTTTAGCAACATTAAAGGTCTGAAAAATTTTAACTTCTAGCTATATGAAACATTCTCGAGTGAATATTAATCATTCTAATATGGGAATTTTAAATACTCAGGTGTTTTAAAATTGTATCAGTATTGTAACTTGTGGAGGTATCTAATTATAAAAAAGAAGACAAATTATTTTTCTGATGTATGTTTAATATGGTTTTAAGCCATCATGATAGATAATTCAGTCTTATTATCTAGTAGTGTTTCCCAAATAATGACCCCTATACCACTCCTGGAACATGAGATTTTAAATGGTACATGGATGAACATTTTTTAATAATTATGTATTTTTAATATGTAACAGAAAAAATACAACTCTTAAGTCTATTAAGCTGAAAATAAATTGATATAGGTTTAAAAAGTTGATTGAAAATTGACAAGGGTACATATAACAGAAATCATAAAAGTAAATGTGAATGACTGAAATTTAGGAAAGAAGGCAGGATCTCATTTTTCTTTGAAAATATGTTAAACTTTTTAAGTGATTGATGAAAGTAAATTACATAGTTTTAGAAGAACTATATAAGGATAAAAAATGAAAGTACTGCTTTCACCATAGGCCCTCCCCCAATCTCTTTTAATTTCTATTTTCATTTTTCCGGCAGTTACCATCATAACACTAGCCAATGTAAATAAACATTATTTTTTGATACCCCCTTATTACAGCTGAGGAACTTAGCATGATAACACATCACCTCCATACTTTACTTCCCAATTTTTTAGTGCATTAGTCTGCACATGCTGCCGTAACACAAAATACCAGACTGAGTGGCTCAAACAACAGAAATTAATTTTCTCACAGTTCTGGAGGCTAGAAGTCCCAGATCAAGGTCCAACAGGATGTGTTTCTGGTGAGATCTCTCTCTGGCTTTCAGAGAGCTGCTTTTTCACTGTGTCCTCTTGTGGCCTTTCCTCAGTGTGCATACACGGAACTCTGCTGTTTCTTCTCATAAGGACACTGATACCATGGGATCAGGGTCTCTCTTTTATGACCTCACTTAATCTTAATTACTTCCTTACTTCAAATACAGCCCCACTGGGGGTTAGGGTTTGAAGTAGATAAATACATTCAGCCCATAATGGTCCGTTGTTTTTAGTTATAGTAGTTATTTCAAATTCACTAACTCCTCCGCAGTTACCTAGTCTGTGTTACCAGAACTTTCACCTGAGCTATTGCAACAGCTTCCTAACTGGGCTCCTCGGATTAGTTCTATGCCCTTCATAAGCCATTTTCTACACTTCAGCTGTAGTGAGCTTGCAGAGCCAAAAAACTGAGCACATCAGTCAACGCTTGAAATATATCAGTGATTTCTTGTGTTCTTTGAACAAAGGCCTAAATCCGTCACTCTTCTTCCTAGTAAGGCCCCTGTGGTCTGGCCCCCGTCTACTTCCCAAGTCTCATAGTGTACTGCTGAGCCATGTTTTCTGGGGTTTGCCCACACTTACTTACTTTTAGTTTTGCCAGCCTGTTTTCCCTTGTTAACACTCACTCTTTTTTCAGATGCCAGCTCCATCATTACTTCTTGAAGGAAGCCTTCCCAGATGTTTCCCTGTCTAAGTTAGCATCCTTCCTCTTACACTTTCGCTTGATGGAATCTACCATAGTATTGTTCTGACATTTGTGTGAGACTTTGAGTTGTACAAGATGGCAAGTCTATGACAGCAGGAATTGCCCTTCTGTCCATCTGTCCTTCCTTGTTCCCAAGCATTGCATGTAAACCCTCATTAAACTGACTGTTGACTGAATGAAAAACCTTTAAGAATTACTCTTTTTAGGGCTCTGTCAATTTAAACTGCTTTTATAGCCTTTTCTGCCTTGTTTTTAGGTTGATTTAAAAATTGAAGGCAATAAGTAAGTTAAAATACTACATTTATAGAAATATTATTCATTGAAGATCCAAATAGTATGATAGTATATTTTCTTTTCCATAATCCAATGGCACTAAATACAGATAAAATGGATTTTCCCCATAATTCTTTTCTTTTGCTCAAAATTATGCTGCATTTTATTTTTATTCCTTTTCTGTACAGCTCATGGAGTTTTTGTTTTGTTTTCTTTCCAGTTGCTTTTCTTTTTTAATGTAATAAAGAAAATGCACTTGCTTTTATCATCAGATTAATGTTCAGGTTCTTAGAATGTTCAGGTTCTTAATTATATAGTTTGTTGGGAATTATTCTTCTTGAAGACATTCTTCACATAATCATTTGCCTTCTGTTCTAATTTAGTCTGTTTTAACTACCTTTTAATTTATTTTGAAATACTTTAAAATTTACAGAAAAGTTACAAGCACAGGAAGAGAAATGCCCATAGACCTTTCACTCAGATTCCTTTGCTATTGATATTTCATCATATGCATACTCTAAGTGTATGTAGCCACTGTCATTAGGCTTTTCCTGAACCATTTGAGAGTAACATGCAGACATGATGCCCATCCATCTGTACATATTCCAGTGTGTGTTTCCTCTAAATAAGGACACTCTCCTGTACAACTTCCATCCAACTCTCTGAAAATGGAAATCAATACTGACTGCTAGAATACAAGCTTCCAGTTTTACAAATCCCAGTCAAACTTCACCAACTTCTACAACAATGTTTCTTTTTTAACCAGTTTGGGATCCTTAAGCAAAATTTCACAGAGGGCCTAGGAGATAGAAACTTTGAGTTCTTCCTGGCATATATAAAGTTGTCATTTATATGCCGTCACACTTGATTGGTGGTTTGGCTGCGTCTAGAGGTCTTTTCCCTCAAAAGTTTGAAAGCACTGAACCACTGACTTCTGCACTGTTGCTGATGGAACCCTAATGCCAGTCGGATACTTAGGTCTTTGATAATAAGGTTGTTTGTTTTTTGTTTGGTTGTTTCTAGAGACTTTAAAAGTTTTTGTCTTAGTTTTTAGACATCTGAAATTTCATTCATTTTTCATTTCTTTTGACATTTGGTGTGTCTATTTGTTCTGAAGTCTCAACATTTTCTATAGCTCAGGGATTTTTTTTTTATTTAAAAAAATGGATATCTCCTCTCCATTGCCTCTATTCTCTTTAATGAAAATTCTGTTAGATGTTTGATCCCCTAGACAGATCCTTCATTTGGGATTTTTTTCCCATTTTCAACCACTAAAAAATTTTAAAACACATACAGAATAAATGATTATACACAGAATATGTACAGCTCAGTAACCTATCACAAAGCAAATCTCTATGGAATTATTGCTATGGTTAAGAAATATGAAACAGAGAGGGCAGTATATTTCAAACAGTAGAGTGGATGCTTAGCATACACAGAGTCCTGGGTTCAATCCCCAGTACCTCCTCCAAAAATAAATAAATATACCTAATTACCTCTTCCACCCGCAAAAAAGAAGTATGAAACATTGCCAGCATCCCAGAACCCATTCCTGCCTCTGACCCTTCCCCAGTCACTACTCTCTCTTCTGTAAAGATAGCTGCCATTCTTCCTTGCTGTGATAGTCGTTTTCTTGCATTTTAAAATCGTTTACCACCTAAGCATGTATCCCTGCGGTTTTGCTTTACAAAATTAAAAACTAACTTGTGGAATTGTATGGCATGTATTCTTTTTGTGGCTTTTTTCATTCAGTGTTGATTTTCAAGACTTATTTGTGTTCCATGTAGTTGCACTTAATTTTTATCGTGGTGTTGTATTATTTTATATGACTGAGCCACTGTTGATGGACATTTGGGTTGTTCCTAGCTTTGAGTATTATATGCAATGCTGCTATGAACACTTGTGCTCATGTCTCTTGGAGCATGTGTATACACATTGCTTTTGAGTCTATACCTAAGAGTAGAATTGCTGGATCATGGGTGATTATTGTGTGTGTTCAACCTATTAGATGATACTAATGAATTTTCCAAAGTGGATTTTACCAACTTATCTCTACTCATAACAGTTTGAGAGTTCCCCTCTGTTTCACATCCTTACCAGTACTTACTACCTCTCCTTTACTCATTCCAGTGATTGGCTTTTTTTACTTCTCCCACAGGACACGTTCCTGCCCCTCTCAGCCTCCCTCCCCACCGGCTCCAACTCCAAGGTACCTTTCTTTGCAGGTTTAGGGGTGGAGGGGCGGAGTAGGATCCCAGCATTGGAAGGGAAGTGGTCACCCTTGGTTAGTACTGAGCTTTGACTTCTGTCTCCTTGGCTTTGCAGGGCCTGGTTTGGCATGTGCAGATAATATAGACGGGATTTTGACGCTCTGCTTATCTCTTTGGAGGCATGCTTTCACTGAGATTTTAGCCCATTGATTCTTGGGAATCAGACCACTTCTTTGATTCTTTACAGTATTTGATATACTGTAAAATTTTTTTGTCCAGCAGCTTCAGCTTGAGGAGTGGCTCACAGAACCTAGTCAGCTTTATTTCTGGAAACGGAAATTTTTGGTTTTAGTTGAATTTTTTCAATTTATTTTCTTGGCTTATTTGTCAGTGTCCACCTCACTCTTTTGTGCTACTGAGTTTTTTTTTTCAAATATTTGATGATTTTGTCCATGGCTGTGAAGTCAGAATGTGACTGACAAGTGTGGGTAGGGGCCAAAGCTAAAAGTTGAAGTATTTTTTGCTTTATTTCTGTGTACTTAGTGATTGTGCTTTATCAGGCAATCCTCTTTTGCAAACTCATTCATTCAAATACTTATTGAGTGCCTCCCCTGTGCAAGGAATTATAATTAATTGTTCGGAGTATGAACTTAACAGATGGAGTTTACATTGCAATGCAGACAGACTTTAAACAACTATGTCACTATTTAATTATAATTTTTAAAATATTACAAAGGAAAAATATGTGAAGCTATGTAAGTATGCAACAGAAGCACCTGATCTAAGTCAGTACTCTTTAAATTGAAACCTCTCAAAGAATAACAAGTGATAATTACCTAGGAAAAGGGGGAAATGATGGGGGAGAGGCCTAAGATAAAAGAAAATAATATATATATTCTCATAAAGATTTCCTTCCTAGTTGGGCTCTACTTCTTCATTCAGGAAGGTATGCCCTGCTCAGAGACTTTAGCCTATATTTAAATGACCAGAGCCCTATTATAAGAGTAGCTGGGAGATCAAGGGTTTGGCTTTTCCATTATAGCAGTTTCAAGCAAGGAAGACATAGGTTGGAAATGGAGATTGGGTCAGCTACCTGTAGTTTCTGCTCCAAAACAATGATTAGATTCCAAAAGGGATGAGATTTTAAGGTTTGTTGGGGTAGCAGCAAAATCTAAAGGTTGAGGTGGGTGGGTATAACTCAGTGGTAGAGTGTGCTTAGCATGCATGAGGTCCTGGGTTCAATCCCCAGTACCTTCTATATATATATGTGTGTGTGTGTGTGTTGTATATATATACATATATATATACATATACACACATATATATACATATATATATACATATACATATATATATAATTATATATATGTACACACATACATATACATGTAAAAATATGTACTTTATATATATATATGTGTATGTATATATATATTCTAATAAAATCCTAATGAAGAGAATTCAGGGACCCTAGATAAACCCAAAAACTAAAATCCAATTTGCTCAAGAAGAGAATCCAGCATTTTATTTTATACAAAGAATATGGGGAAAAAAGGATAGGGTTAAGATTTTAGTCCATATAATTTTTTTTATGATCACGTCCTTAGTATTTAAATATATTCAGCCTTATTTAACCAAAACTAATGTTTAGCAATAGAAATACTTAAAGTGGACATTTAAAACAAAGACATTAAGGGGAGAAAAGTTGACAAAGGATGGAATGAATGCTAATAGACTTAAGTCATGAAAAGGAAAATTTACTGGTAGGATAAAAAAATAAAGTCCAACACCTTGCTGTATAGGAAATACCTGAAGTAGAAAGATACAAATTTTAGGCCACTTTTTAACTTTCAGCTCATTTCTTTTTATTGCTTACTAACATTTAATTGTATGGATGTATTTCATTGCTGTGTCAACAGATAGGGCCTAGTAGCAATAACATCCTAGTAACAATTGTTACTGGGAAAACGAAAATAAGAATTACCTCAGTTCTTAGTAACCTGAAAAAAAGAATTTTTAACGAGCAAGATTTTATTAGTGAAGTAAAAAAAAAAATAGTGAAAGATATACACTCCTGAGAATTGGGAGTAGGCCAGTCCAAGAGAGGAAAAATGGCGCCATTCCTTTGTTTATCTTGTTTTTATATCCTGGTTTCGTGATTGATTGATAGATTGATTGACAACTCAGGTTCCCTGCGCTCTAGTTGATTGACAGCTCAGGTTCGTTGTGTTCTGAATTGTTCTTTCCCCTTCCTGTCCCCCTGCCCAGTGCTCATTTCTATCTGAACTGCCTAACACAATGAACACATCTAGCACCCAGGTCTTGGTTTCTGATACCATAAATGAGCTCCCAGTGGCCAAATCTGGAACAATTGAGCAATAAACTAAAGTAGTATTGAGTTATAAACTCAAAGTACAAGACAAATACTCACAAGTCTACACTTACATAAACAAACTATTGAATAAATTTTAAAATGATGGAGAAGAGATATATTTCCATGTAGAAGAATTCTGTAGATAGTCCTCCCTCAAGGTCTTAACTCCCCAGACCCTAACTGTGGACTCTGCTTAGTGACTTCCTTCCAAGAGTATAGTATGGAAAGGGGGTAAAAGAGTGAAAGAGAAACCTGACAAACACTACCTCAGCCAGGTGGTCAAGGTCAACACTGACAATGGTATGTTGATAGAATGTACCTTTGATAAGGTGTAGTGAGAATGGCACTTTACCTCTGTGATCTTCCTGTCTGAAACCCACAGTCCCAGTCTAACCATAAGAAAAACATGAAACAATTCCCCGTTGAGGGACATTCTAGAAAACACCTGACTTGTACTCCACAAAACTATCAAGGTCATCAAAATCAAAGCCTAAGAAACTGTCACAGCCAAGAGAAGCCTACGGAGACGTGATGACTAAACATGGTGTCCAGGATGGGATGCTGGAACAGAAAAGAGATATTAGGTAAAAACTAAGGAAATCTGAAAAAGCATAAACTTTAATATACCACACTAATATAAAGTGTTAATAGAGGAAATTTGGTGTGGGCTATATAAAAACTATTTACAAATTTTATGTAAATCAAACTATTCTAAAAAGTATTTTTAAAAACTAAAAAAAAAGATGTGCAAAATGAAGTGGAACAGACTAGCTAGTAAGTGCATTAATATCCATTGTAGACATAGCAGGACAAGTCAACAGTGAAAAGCAAGATGGATTTAATATTTTTATAGACAATAAAATGGGACAAATAATACGGAAAACATGGTTTCTCAAGTATTTGATTCCTTTATAAAAAGTTCACTTTGGGGGCAGGAAAATCTATGTAAAATATAAAAAAGTAGAAACTTTAAACACTACATTCTTAGAACTAATGGCTTGTAAAATGATGTCATTAAAATGTGTAACAATAATTGAAGACTAAAAAATTATCCACACATGTTTAAAAAATCCCAGAATATATTATACACCAACATTTATAAATAGTACTTATTAGAATTTACACAACACAGTCAAAATTGTAATTTACCAGAAAATAGTGCTATATTCTTTATTCTAGAAATAAGGTAGACATGTCTGTTACCAAGAAAGAGAAAAACACAAACTATAATCTGAAACTGGGGAAAAGAACTCAGAGAACCAAAGAAAAAGAGAAAATGGAAATCAGGAAAAGAAGAAAGTGAATACTGGAAACTGAATAAAATTGCACTTATCCTGCAATATTTCAGCCAAATTTATATCAACATAACCTTAAGAAAGAAAATTAAGTCAATAAAATTAGAAATATAAAGGGAAGTTCATTTCAGAAGAATTTTTAAAAATATTAGGGAAAGTTAGCAAAAAACATGGAGCCCCAGAAAGGTTTTTCTTTGAAAAAATTTCACTTAAATACAGCATTCAGTCATTCAATAAATACTAATCGAGTTATCTGTCAGGTGTCAGGCGCTACTCCAGTTACTGTGGCTATAGTGTTGAACTAAACATCATCTCTGCTTCCAGTGCACGCTTATATTCTAGATGAGGGAACAATAAAATGTATGCCAGATGGAGTGTTGGTGTTAGGATGTATTCGTTTACCAGCGCTGCCATAACGAAGGACCATAAACTGGGTGGCTTAAACAAGAAATTCATTTTCTCACAGTTCCGTAAGCTAGAAGTCTGACATCAAGGAGCTGGCAGGGTCACTTTTCTCTCTTCTTGGCTTGCAGATGGCTTCCTTCTCCCTTTGTCTTCACATGGTCTTCCCTCTGTGTGTACCGGTGTCCTAATCTCTTCTTATGAGGACACCAGTCATAATGGATTAGGGCCCACCTGAATGGCCTCCTTTTACCTTAATTACCATTTTAAAGGGCCTGTCTTCAATACAGTCACATTTTGAGGTACTGGAATTTAGGACTTAAACGTAGACATTTTAAAGAAACGTAATTCAGACCATAACGGATGCTCTGTTCTGCTCTGGTAACACATTAACCTCCAAGAGCTCAGTGGTTTAACACAGGTTTATCCCTCACTCTTGCAAAATTGAGTAAGCCAGACAACTTCCCAGGGCAGCTGCCTGATGAGGTGACTCAGTGATGCAGGCTGTTTTCCATTCTGTGGCTTTGCCAGTGCAACCTGTGGTCTCTAAGATGCTGCAGTGGGGGAGAAAGAGCTGGAGGGTTGCCTGCTGGCTCTCAGAAACCTTTCCCCGGAAGTGTAGGTACGCCCGTCTGCTCACAGCCCATCGGTCAGAGCTAGGCATGTGGCCCTACCTAATTGCAAGCATTACCGGGGTGGGGAATGGATATTTAATGAGCTGTAAACGTCTCTGCCACAGATGGTAATATGTGCTAAGAACAAAAACCAAGCAGAGAAGGGTGACAGATATGAGTGCTGTTTTAGAAAGGGTGGTCAAACCCCACCACTGTGAGAAAGTTACATCTAAGTAAAGTCACAAAGGAAGTGAGGAATGGGGGCAAATGCTCTGTGCCTGAGAAAATGAAGAAATAGCAGGGAAGCCCAGTGGCTGAAGCAAAGCAAGTGAGGAGGGATGGGAGGAAATGAAGGGCTACATTAAGGAAGACTTTACAGGCAAGAACTTTGGACTTAATTCTGCACTGGGAAAATACTGAGGGCTGACATAGTTGGACTTGATTGAAAAATAACTCTGGTGATTGTGTAGAAAAAGACGGTAGCAGGCAAGGATGGAAGTCAGGAGGCAGAAAGGTACAGCAATCTTCCGTGTGGGAAATCAGGGGGCGGGGCTGGGGCTGGGGCTGGAATGAGCTGTCTCCTGGATGATTTTCACTCCCTCTCTCCCCAAACCATCAGCAGCGTCTTTCTCTCCCTCTCCTCACTCTCAGCTTATTTTATTCAACTGTGAGCAATTGGAAAAGAAATTCCACATGCATCTAACAAGCCTACCAAGCTGTTTCAGAACTGCCCACGCCCCTTGTTGACCTGTCTGCAGACGATCCCTCCAGCCTTCTCGAGAACTTTCTACAGTTGTCCCTCTCTTCTGCATCGATCTTTCCTCATCACTGAACCATTTCTCTTAGCGTATAAATATTTAAACAGAAAACCTTTCCGCCCACATCTCTTGCCTGGTGTTGTCCCATCCCCTGCTGCTGCTCGCAGCTAAAAGCAACACATCTACTTGTTGTCCTGGCTGATTAGCCCTAAAATCACACTTGTATCCCCCTCACTTTATCTTCATTGCTCTGTTCTCCAGCTCTAGGTGATCTCCAAACCACCAAGCCCAAAGGTCAGTTTCCATTTCACTCAGCTTCTCAGTACCAATGACACCATCAGGCACTTCTGTCTCCCTGCAACCTCGTCATCCCTTAGCCTTCAGGACTCCTGTTTTGTTTTCCCTCTTACCTCTGGCTGCTCCTAAATTTTCTTTGCTGGTCTTCTAATCTCTAAATTTGCTTCTTGAACCTTTTAAGTTGTATGCATTTATTTGTCAGTATGGAAAATGTATTTTGTACCCTGGGTTGAGGTCAAAAGGTATAAAAGTTACTGCTCTGTGTGATCTCATTGAATCCGCTGACCAATTTATATCTCTGTGTGTCTCCTCGGCATTCCAGTGTCTTCTCTCTAGTTGCTAACTGTACAGCTCCATTTGGATGTCTGTTTGGTATGTAAAGGTTAAATGTTCAAAATCAAATGATTGATTTTTCTGCAAAGAGCACATGTCCCTTCTCCATCTGAATGACAATTCTGTACTTTTGGTTGTACAGGACCCAAACCTTCACTCCGTCCTTCACATCCACCTTTAACCCGTCTGCAATCTTGCTGACTCTACTTTTGAACTACACCAAACACCATATGAAAGAAAATAGTCGCCAGTGTAGCACAAGAAGGCCAAAATCAAGAAAGAATAAGCAAATGGTATAGGTAAACCACAACTTTTTGATTATTAATTAAAAGGAAAAGGGACTTAGACTTGGAATCAGGACACATAAATTCAAGGCTGGTGCTACCACATCATAGCTTTGCAGCACCTTAGTGGGTTACAGTTCACCACTTTCTCTCTTTGCAAGTCCCCCATTATTCCTTTACATTCATTATTCTGGTGGGACTCTAGTATATCCACTGGGTTGTCATTAGATGGAATGCCATTATAGAGTTCTATACAATTGCAGTATATCTTATCATACATTTTATTTGCAGTGAGACACTGAACTAGAAATGGTTAGATATGTTAAACCTTTTGCTGGACCGTCAGATTTGACTGGCTCTTGAGGGGAACACTGGCCATTTGGCTCGGGCCTGACAGTCTTCCCCACAAAATCTACAAGAGGGTGGCCAATTTCCCTGTGTGGGCTGAGGCAATGAAAAGGTAGTCTATTAGGAGTCTCCAGCGCCACAAACAGGATTTGGAATTAACCTGTGCCTCAAGGCCGGTACCCACCTTGGAGTGAGCACCGGATCACCTATGAGCAATTCCCTTACCAGCAGCCTTCCATTCTAAATGCAAAGGCTTTTTTCCAGTTGTGTTTAGTTTCCTTGCTAGCAAGCTTATCTTCACCTCCAGTCCAGGCAGCAAGCACCCAGGCCCAGGCCCTGGACACATTCAAGGTGTCAGCTCCCAACCCCTTGGGACTCTGACCTGTCCCACTACCCTCTTGCCAAAGGCCTGTATGGTTAACATTTACTGAGTACTCTATGTGTTGGGCCCTGCAAAGTGTTACGCCAGCATTATTTCATTTCATCATCATAACTATTCAGTTCAGTAGATATTATCTTACTTAGATGGAGAAAGAGGCTCAGAAATACTAAGTAAATTGCCTAGATAGTGATGGGTGAGCCAGGACTCAGCCTAGCATTGCCTCCGTGAGTACCATCTAATTCACAGATCCCTCTGGATCCAGGAAGGGTCTCCTCCACTTCCTATGGAAGGATGGCAGGATTCCACATCCATAGATCATCCAGCTGTTTTTGCTTCCCAGACGTGGTCTAGGCATAAGGTATATTAATGGGAGGTAAGTTTTCCTGCCTTCATGGAACATCTGAAAAGGTCAACCAGGTTGTGTTAACTGGCCTTGTAACCTATTTTCCGTAGCAAAAGATGACGTGTGGATAAAATTCATCACTATATTTTGTACTCTTTGTAGAGCTGCATTCTAGGTGTGTTATACAAATGAAGAGGATATTTGACCTTGTCTTAATGACCTGAAAGATATTTTGAGTCCCCTGTTTTGACCCTGTCAATTTGCTCATAGACATACAAGTATGCAGAGTGATTGGAATTGTATGGAGGAACATGATTATCCAATAGATCACACCTGGACAACAGGGCAATTCTGGAATGTTCAAGGGTATTTGCTTAGAATTCCTTTATGAATTTAGTGAGAAATAATGCAAACTATTAGTCTTTGATGCAGTGTATAATGAATATTATGGGAGAAGTTGTCAGTGGCTAAAACTTTACTTCTGCAAAGTTTCATCTAGGAAAACTAGACTTGGCAGAAACAGTCACTACAAAAAAAGTGACAGTGTTATTATAATCAGGAAAGTTTGAGGCGGACAAAAAGCTGAATTCCAAATGAAATATTTACTTAGACATATTTGTATTTATACATACAAAGCCTAACCAAGAAAATCATAATATAATTTAAAATAAAAATTGGAAGTCCCGTGAGCCTTCCTCACACCCCTTCTTTGAGGGTGGAGGGTAGGCTGTGGGCATAAACCTTCATTCCACATTAGGGAGCAAAAGCAAACAACAGTGTGTGTTAATGCAAACAAAACCGTTATTTCTTATTCCTCCTGCTCTCCCTTCGTTTGCTAGCTTTGGGTAAGGAAGTATTTTCGTTGTTTTGTTTTTGTTTTTGTTTTTACCCCCTCCAAGTTCAGTTATCATAATGCCGGACCGAACTCCGTCTCTCTTCCAAAACACGAGTATACGCGATCAGGCCCGGGGGTCACTAAAGGACGGCGCCGCGGTAGTGGAAGTCTGTCCTCTTCCTCGCCCGGGTTGGTGTGGGCGCGTCGGCTGTCGCCTCCCCACCGCCACCCGTGAGGTGGAAGCGCGGAAGGACCTCGCCGCCGCCGCCGCCGCCTCCGCCACCGCCAACGCAGAGCACTCCGTCGTCGCCGAGCAACGCCTCCGCCCCAACCCGGGCGAGCACGTGACGCATGCGTCACGTGACGGGCCGGTCGGCGTCCTCCCGCGGAGGGGTGTAAACAGGCGCCGCGGCGGCCGAGCTGCTGCCCTGCTGCGTCCGCGTCTCCGGCATGCTGCAGACGAGCGGAGGCGGCCCCGCCGCGAGCTCGGCGCCCACCTGAGACAACTCCGGCGGCCTCGGGTCCGGCGCAGCCCGTGCCGCGCGCGGCCGTCGCTGCCGGCCGCCGACGAGGCCGGCCGAGCCCCCGGCCCCGGCAGGGGGTGTGGCTGTTGGCTGTGCGGTCCGCGACAGGTGGGCTGGACGGGGGCGGCCGCCCAGGCCCGGGCTCCGCACCGCCCCGCCGCGGAGCCGGCGGAAAGGCGGCAGCGCCCCGGGGCCGTGGGCTCTTCCGCCCCGGTGCTCGAGGCTGCCCTTGGAGCTGGGCCGAGCGGGGGCCGCAGGCGCCGTCGGGCGCTGAGGGCCCCGGGCTGCCAGCGTGGAGTCCTAGTTGAAGTCCTGCCCACGACGGGCTGTGAGACCTTGGGCAAGTCAGCCCTCCCCTTGGCCCGAGTTTCCACAGCTGTAAAATGAAAGTCTGGACTAGGCGGTTTGTGAGGACCTTCCCCTTCTGACGTGTGTGATCGCGAGAGAGATCTGCATACACTGGAAGCTGCCAGAGGGAAGAAATCACAGGTAGATATTTAGTCCTTTAATTGCTGACTTTCCGTGTGTCTTTGATTTTTCCATCTGACACGATTCAATTGTTCACTGGGGTGAAAGTTTTTTGTAGAAACTCACTAGAGAAAGTCATGATGTTTTGTTACTAGTTTTTTTTTTTTTTGAGCTTTAAAAAATGCAACGGAGCCGTCATACTTAAAACCTTATTTGGAAGCCCAATTTGTCAAAAACAAAAACAAAAACCCAAAACCTTTCCCTGCCTCATGATCTTCCCCCCCTCCCCCCACTGCCTCTAAGGGCCTCCAGAGATCGCAGGTTGAGAAGTGCTGTTAGAGAGTGAATGTTTCGTGTATTTGTTAATTTGATAGGATCCGGAAGATGAATCCTTTGCATATGTGAAGTTTTCTATGATTTTTCCTTTGATTATGTCCGACTGTATATCGTGTAGAGAGAGAGTATATGCCATAGGGAAGTAGGCCCCCAAATTTCCTAGAAAGACCTTTATTTTTCCATCTTTTCTTGCATCCCAGTCCCGGGGAAGTAAATGTATTTGTAATAGTGAGACCTCGTGCCTCATTGCTGGTTTAGCTGTTAAGGCACAGAATTGGAGTGGAAGACTTTTTGCAAGACTTTTATTTGAGGCTAAGTGAATGCATTAGGACGTTTGCTCAGAAAACTAGGAAAGATGGGAGAGTGTATGATCTAAAATACTTACAGAACCATGGAATAATATGAAAATAATGTGCAAATATTGAAACTGGAGCAGGAGAGTTTTGGATTGTGAGAGAACTAGGTTTGGGAGAAAAGGAGGTCCTGTTTTCTGTAATGAGTGAACATAAACAGAATTTGAAGTTGGTGGTGTACAGGCAAAAAGATTATCAGGAGGATTTTTTTCTTTTTTAGAGAAATGCATAGATTCCTAATTGTTGGTTTTGAAGACTAGAGTTAATAAGTTTACTAAAATTCACAGTTTGATATTAAAATAGGAAAGCCATACCCTTTGACAGCTTTATGTGCTTGGTTCTCTTGTGAGGTGAGTGAAAATCCGAGGTCTAATAGACTGAGTGGAACCCAGGGTGACTGTAGCAGAACGTTTTCTCTTTTCAAAGCAAACTCACTTCCTTGATCTTTGGTTTAGGTTCGGGCAAGTCACTTCCCTTCTTCAGATCTCAGTTTCTGCTACAGAGTGAGGACACTGGATTGATTTTGGCTTCCCTTGGGGTTGCCAGATAAAATACAGGACACTCAGTTAAATTTGAACTTTAGCAAACAGCGAAAAAGGTTTTAGTATAAATATTGTATAGGTCATGCTTTACTGCTTTATCTGAAATTTAAGTTTAACTGGGCCTACTTTTTAAAAAAAATTTAAGTTATTTTTTAGGGCGGGGTAATTAGGTTTACTTGTTTCTTAACAGAGGTACTGGGGATTGAACCCAGGACCTCATGCATGCTAAGCAAGTACTCTACCACTGAGCTATACCCTTCTCCAGGCCTACTGTGTTTTTATTTGCTAAATCTGGCAACCCTAGCTCCAACATTTTTGTCTTTAAAATAGCTTCAGGAAGATATTACAGATGCATAGATGGGATGAATTGATTCACCCAGTCAAGACCCCTTGTTTGTTACCAGTAGCAGTGTCTAGTTCTTGAAGCATAGCCCTCATTTGTGGTCTCCCCCCTCCCCAGCCCACAAATAGCAGTTTCTTTTTTGCTATAATCATACAATATTTAGGTTTATACTTTTGGTGGTTAACAGTTTAATAATTGAAAGAAAAAAATTGCCAAACTTTATAAAAGTAGCAAATTTGGGTCATGAAATGGCATATACTATTTTTTTTCTATAAAAAATACTTTACAACCCTCCTTGTTCTTCAGTTATATGATTGACTTCAAGACATTTTCTAAAGGAGTGGACTGTTCTGATGGTAAATAATCCTTCAGGAATTTCTTAGGCCTTTTCCTTTGGCCACCTGTGAATATAGAAATGACCAGTATATACAGTATAAACATTTGTCAATCCTGTCTTTGTTATATTTTGAAGATTTTCAATGTTGAAATTCTTTCTCAAGGAGGGTAATTTTTAATTCTTCATTTTTGAGGTTTTGTTTTCTTTTCTCTTTTTTTAAGTAGGCCCGATCTAGTTTTTTTTTTTTTGCTCAGCTCACTCTGCAATTCCTGAACTTTCGAATTCATTTATTCATTTAACAAATCAGCAAAAAACCTGAGTGCCTTCTGTGAGCTAGGCTGATGTGATCAGTATTCTAGTTCTTCAGGTGCTGCTTCTGATAGAGGAGTTAAGTCACATGCAATCCAGGGATAATGTGATGAAGGCCTTGCAGTGATACAACTGCTGTGGAAATTAAGAAAAGGATCAGTGCCCTTCAGGTTGAGGCATGGAATAGCAGAACTTCCTGGAGGAGCTGGTGTTTAATCCAGGGCATGGTGGTTAAGGTGGGACCAGGAAGATAGGCTTGCAGAAAGGTGGGAAGAAGCAGGAAAGGGCAGGTGAGTCCATCTTCTCAGTTCCACAAAGCATACACTTTGTTGGATTGAAAATAATTGATAATATTGTTTACGTGCAATTTTTGATTCACTATGATACTCCTCAGTATCATATCAAATTAAGTTTATTGCTGTGGAACTGCTTCACTGTATATCTATATTAGAAGGACCTTCAGGTGTCAGTATAGCTCTTGGAAAGATGTTTATGAAATACGTCACACATACAAAAATGTGTAATTTGCATATATAAAACTTGAAGATTGTGTGCCCCTGCCTGATTGTACTCCCTCTTCCTTCCCATCAAAAGTAACAACCATACTGAATTCTGTGCCTACCATTTCTTTGCTTTTCTTGATAATTTTACTTTATATTTATACACCGTTCCAAAACATTGTTTAGTTTTGCATATTTTTAAACTTTAGGTAAATGGTATCATGCTATGTAGATTTTTTCTGTGACTTTTTTCCACTTATAATTAGGTTACGTGTTTCATTCATGTTGATTTTTTCCTAAGGTTCCATCCATGTTGGTTTTTTCCAAGTGTAAGAGTTTCCATTTCCCTGAGGTTAACACCTAGGATTGGTTTCTCCTTGTCAGATGTGTGTATATGTAATTTTACTAAATATTGCCAAATTACTTTCCCATGTTGTTGTGCTATTTTACTCTCCTACCAGCAGCGTATGGGTTTCTTTTGGTATCCTGTCTACATGCTCCCCAGTGTTTGGTATGAGCAAATCATTTATCTAATAAGTAGTAGTGGATTTCTTTTTAGGATGATGAAATATTCTAAAATTGATTGTGGTGATAGTTGCATAACTTTGTGAATATGCCAAAAGCCGTTGAATTGTACACCTAAAAAAAGCCATTGGTGGAAGGAAGGAAATGAAAAAACAAACAAACAAGAGGCCATGTTGTGAACAGCCCTTTGGAGAAGCTCACGTGCTGAGGATCCAAGACTTGCTCACAGCCACATGAGTGAGCTTGGAAACAAATCCTGCTTCCCCATCCTGTACACAGAGCCAAGCCTTCAGGTGATCCTACAGCTTGATTGCAACCTTATGATAAATCATGAGCCAGAGGTACCTAGCTAAGCTGTGCCTAGATTCCTGACGCATAGTAACTGTGAGGTTTAAAACACTGTTGTTATAGCTCACTGCGTTCTGGGGTAATTTGTTATGTACAATAAGTAGCTAATACATGGGCAATAACATTGCATTTTGTGTTGCCTTTAATGTTGGTAGTGTGAAAGCCACAATGGTTAAATTCATAAACTGTAATTGACTTTTTAAATCCTCTTGTAAATACAATTTATGACTACTAGGTAGTAATGCATTTCTTGAACTATCCTCTAAATTATTGGGGTGGGGGTTATGTTTAGAATAGTTTTAATTTGTCTTATTACAATATAAAAATGTGTAATCTCTGTGTGATGCATTATGAATTATTATCAACAAGGACAGGCCATTTCCAGACCAGTAGAGCAGTACAGAACGTTTATCGTATTGTCATGATCTTTTGATAACTTTTATATTTGAAACTTATGGATGATATTAATATATCTTAGGTAGATTTATTTTATTACTTATGGCTTTAGTAAAGGCACTCAAAAAATAATTATTGAGGCAAAACTGAAGTTTCCTAGAAGGCAGCCTCTTACTGGCATCGTATGAAGGGAAGTTTAAGAAGATTTTTGTTCTTTTCCTTTGAGTATTTCTGTATTTCAATTGAAGAAAGGTTATATGACTGTATGATAAAGAACTCAAATTGAGTTTTAAAAGTTTATTTTGAGAAGTGAATACATTTCCAAAGTTTTTAAGGTTTTTCTCTGTCCTTTGTTTTTCTTACTTTTTAAAAAAATGTAAAAGATGTATATTTATTAACATACAAAGATATCTGAGATATTATGTGAGAAATGTAGACTGTAGAAGTTTTCTCTTAAAAGTTTTATACTTTTAGGTCAAACATTTAGATCTGTGATCTATTTTTGAGGGTTGATGCCATGTGTGGTGCGAGGTATGGGTTTAGGTTCATTATTTTCCTTTATGGATAGGAAAGTTGTTTTGGTATTATTTGTTGAAAAGATTACCTTATTCTCATTGAATTCCTCTGTCCTTTGCCCATTGAATTGCGATGGCATTTTTGTTGGAAATCACCTGGTGATGTATGTGTTGTCTGTATCTGGACTCTGTCTCCTTTTGATTTGTATGTCTGTCCTTATGTCAACACCATACTGTGTCCTGCTGTGGCTTTATGTATGGTTTGAAATTGGTTAGTATAAATTCTCCAACTTTGTTCTTTATTTTCAAAACTGTTTCAGATGCTTTAGGGTTTTTTTTTTGTATTTTCATTAATATTTTAAAATCAGTTGTTCCTATACACTAATAATGAAATATCAGAAAAAGAAGTTAAGGAAGTAATCCCATTTACCATCACATCAAAGAAGAATGAAATACCTAGGAATAAATCTACCTAAGAAGGCAAAGGACCTATACTCTGAAAACTATAAGACACTAATGAAAGAAATTGAAGATGACACAAGCAGGTTGAAAGAGAGTCTGTGTTCTTGAATGGGGAGAATGATTACTGTTAAAATGGCCATACTACCCAAGGCAGTCTACAGACTGAGTGCAATCCCTATTAAATTACCAACGGAATTTTTCACAGAACTGGAACAGAAATTTTTTTAATTTGTATGGAAATACAAAAGACCCCAAATAGTCAAAACAATCTTGAGAAAGAAAAATGGAGCTGGAGGAATCAAGACTTCAAACTACACTACAAAGTTACAGTATGGTACTGTATGGTTCTGGCACAAAAACAAACATATAGATCAATGAAACAGGTTAGAAAGTCCAGAAATAAACCCACACACTTATGGTCAATTAACCTATGACAAAGGAGGCAAGAATATATAATGGAGAAAAGAGAGTCTCTTCGATAAGTGGTGCTGGGAAACTGTACAGCTACATGTAAAAGACTGAAATTAGAATATTCTCTAACACCATATACAAAAATAAACGCAAATTGGATTAAAGACCTAAATGTAAGATTGGCTATGTAAAACTCCTAGAGGAAAACGTAGGCAGAACGCTCTTTGACATAAATTGCAGCAATAGTTTTTTGGATCCATTTCCTAGAGTAGTGGAAATAAAAACAAAAATAAACAAATGGGACCTAATTAAGCAAAAGCTTTTGCACAGCAAAGGAAACCATAAACAAAATGAAAAGACAGCCTGCAGAATGGGAGACAATATCTGCAAACAATGTGACTGACAAGGGATTAATTTCCAAAATATACAAACATCTTGAACAGTGCAGTATCAAAAAAACAAGCAACCCAATCAGAAAATGGGCGGAAGATCTAAATAGATGCTTCTTCAAAGAAGACATCCAGATGGCCAACAGGCACAAGAAAAGATACTCAACGTCACTAATTATTTGTGAAATCTGAATTAGAATTACAATGAAATGTCACCTCACACCAGTCAGAATGGACATCATCAAAAAGTCTACAAATAATGTTGGAGAGGATGTGGAGGAAAGGAACCATCCTACATTGCTGGTGGGAATGTAGTTTGGTGCAGCCATTATGGAAAACAGTATGGAGATTCCTCAAGAAACTAAAAATAGACTTTCCATATGTTCCAGCAGTCCCACTCCTGGGCACATATCCAGAAGGAACTTTAATTTGAAAAGATACGTGCACCTCAGTGTTCACAGCAGCAGTATTTACAATAGCCAAGACATGGAAGCAACCTGAATATCCATTGACAGATGACTGGATAAAGAAGTTGTGGTATATGTATTTACAATGGAATACTACTCAGCCATAAAGTGGAATGAAATAATGTCATTTGCAGTAACATGGTTGGATCTAGAGATTATCATGCTAAATGAAGGAAGTCAGAGAAAGACAGATATCATATGATATCACTTACATATGAAGTCTAAAAAATAACACAAACTTATTTGCAAAATAGAGACTCACAGACATAGAAAACAAACTTATGGTTACAGGGTACAGGGAGGGGAGGGAGGGATAAATTGGGAGTTTGGGATTGGCAGATACAAACTACTATGCACAAAATAGGTAAACAGCAAGGTCCTACTGTATAGCACAGGGAACTGTATTCAGTGACTTCCGTTTTGTTTAATTTTTAAATTTCTTGCAACATGTTTTTTTAGTTTTTAGTGTACAGGTCTCATGTACTTTTTTCACATTTATATCAATATTTTGTGGGTTTTGATGTTTTAAGTGGAATAAAAGTAATGTCTACAAGTATATGTATGTATGTGCATGACTGGAACAGTGTGCTGAACACCACAAATTGACACATTGTAACTGACTACTTAAAAAGTAATTTCCACTTATTCATTGCTAATATGTAGTAATGCAGTTAGTTTTGTTTATTGCCTTTGCATCTTGTAGCATTTCTAAATTCACTTAATACTTTGAATAATCTTTTGGTTAGTTTTTTAGGATTTTCTACACATACAATAAATGAATAAAGACAATTTTAGCAATTCATTTCCAGTCAGTGTTCCTTGCCTTCCCTTCTTCCCTCCTTTTCTTTCTTTCCCTTTTTTCCTAATTGCACTGGTTAGGACCTCAAGTCCAAAATGATGATAGAAATGGTAGTCACACATTCATATTTTGTTCCCAGACTGAGGGGGAAAACATTGACTCCTATACATGATACCAAATAAAATAAAATAAAAATAAAAAATTTTAAATGTTAAATTAGACTTAATAAAAATTAAAAACTGATGTACTTTAAAAAACACCTAAGAAAAAGAAGACATACACTACAGATTGGGAGCAGACATTTGTAATTCATATATCTGACTAAGGACCTTTATCCAGTGTGTATAAAGGACCTCTGTACTCAGTGATAAGATGGCAGACAATCCCCAAATTACAGAGTTGGTAAAATATTTGCATAGATACTTCACAACGGAAGATACTTGAATTTCTGATAGGTACATTAAAAATTCTCAATATATTTGAGTATCTCAGTATGTGGAAATGCAAACCAAAATCATAAACAACTATTTGCCTACAAGAATGGTTAAAGTTGACAACACTGACAGTAAGTGTTGGTGAGTATATAGAGCAACTGGAACTTACATAAATTACTAGTAGGAATGCATAGCGATACAGACACTTTGGAAAACAGTTTGACAGTTTTACTTAAACATACACATAATGTACTTAAACATACACATAATGTATGTTTACTTAAACATACGCATAATGTATGGCCCAGTAATTCTACTCCTGGTCATAAAATAAAAACTTATATAACAAATGACTTAACATATCAGTGTTCAGAGATCCAAACTGCAAATAGCCCAGATGTCTATTGCGTATACAGTGGAGTGTTACGTGACAGTATAAAGGGAACTACTGATACTGTAAACTCAGTGCTGAGCAAAAGCCTGACACAGAAGAATACATACTGTATAATTCCATTTACATTGATCTTAAGCCAGCAAAACTAATCTGAAATAAAGCAGATTAGTGATTGCTTGTGGTCAGAAGTGAGGAAATTGGCTGTAGGGGTGCAGGTGGAAACTTCTTGTGGTGATGAAAATGTTCTGTCTGAATTTTGATTGGGTAGTTGTTATACTACATAGACTTTTGTCAAAACTTTTCCATTACACTTAACATGGGTACATTTTATGTAAATTGTAACTCAATACAGCTGATTTTTTAAAACAGGAATCTAAACAGTGTTTACGAAATAAGCATTTATGTGTGTGTGTGTATGTAGTGATTTTATGTAAAATAGTTAAATGTATAAACACATGTATATGAAGTGTCCAGAAGGATGTTCAGCAAATTGTTAATGATTTTGTGTAGATAGTGGGATTTTAGGTGATTAAAAAATGATTGAAGTTTTATTTATTATTTGAATTATTTTTTTCCAATGGACATGTCTTGACAAAAGGGGGGGAAGAAAGATTTTTTTGTCATGTAGATATTTTATTCCTAGATTTTTTCATATTCTAAATACTGAATAAACATTGCAATAATTATAAAATATGTTTAGAATTTAGATACTGTTACTCTGTAGTCACTGCCAGTTAAGAACAAAACCTTGCATAACCTTTGATGCTCCTTGATGTCCCCTCTCTCATCCCATTCTCTTACCTCCCCACAAACATAACTGCTACCCTAAGATTTGTGTTTATTTCTTTTTTTTTAAGTTTTTTTTTTACCACATTTGCATCTCTAAGCTGTCTTGTTTCTATCCGTGTACTGTTGAATTTAATAACTAGAATTTTACTGAGTGTACGCTTTTGTCACTTGCTTTCTTAACCTACATATTATGAGTCTTGAGACTCAGCCATATTTTTATACACGACTCTAGTTCATTGATGTTGCATAGTTGTGTAATATGAATATTCAACCATTGTACCTTTGAACTCTTGATGAATAATTGTTTTTTTTTAATGAGCAGTGGTGATGTTATCATTTTGTCTGTGTTTCCTGGTGCACATAGGCAGGACTTTCTCTGGGTACGTGGTTACTCGTAAACATAGATGCTAGGTTGTAGGGTAATCCATTTCTTCAACTTTTCTAAAAGTATTTGTTTTTTATTGACCTGTAACAAACTACCACAAACTTAGAGGCTTACAATAACTTACATTTTTCTTTCATAATTTTATAGGTTAGAGTTGAGGTAGGCTTGCCTGGATTATCTACTCTGGGTCTTACAGGGCTGAAATCAAGTTGGGTACATTTATTCATAATTTATTCAGCTCCTCACCTATTAGTAGATATATAGTATGCTTTGATTTTTCTCCCTTTTAACAATGTTGCAGTGACCATTCTTATGTATATATCTTTGAACATTTGTGGGCATACTTGAAAAGAGTCCTAAGAGTGGAATTGTCTGGTCAAAGGGGATTTAAATTGGATAGTGGCAATGGTCGTCCCAATTTTTATTTCAATCTGCATTTCCCCTGATAATGTTTACCGTTTGCCCATTTCCTTGCCTGTATTATCTATTACCAATCTTTTTTCTTTTTCCATATTTTAAAGTTAATGTTTAAATTTTTATCAGAATAATACTTGGGTACTGTTTGAAAGTAGTGAACATAAAGGCTTATAATGAAAAATAGAGGCACCTTATGTTTTCTTGTCTCTTATTGTGGTTACCTCCATAGTTCTAAACTTAATGCTTAACTGTTATTGATTTATCGACCTTAAGTATTATGTGTTGCCTCCCTGTTTTGAGGATTTAGGCATCTTGAATTCCTCACTTACCATTTCTCCACTCTAGCTATGGCTATAGCCCTATTTTAATTGAAATCTATGGTCAGTGTTTAGTCAGTGACTATTTATTGTTCAACTCTAGAGTCAAGTTGTAGTCTGTGATAACGTTTGCTTTATGTATCTTTTAAAAGTTATATTATCTCATTTTTTTTCACCTATATACCTTTTATATACAAATTCTTAATTTTTGCCAGATGTTCTATCATACTGTGTACAGTATCATATCTTCTGTCAGGCTGTACTTTAAAGGATGGTTTTCCTCCCAAAGCCTTTCATCATCCTCTTTAATGTGAGTCTGAATTCTCTAGATTTGTTGCTCAGTCAGTGTGGGGGACCTTTTCTCTGGGCTGTTGAGTTTCTTCAGAGAATCATTTGTTCTCCCACTGTGTATTAATCTTGGTGGTTTAAGACTAAACTTGGTAGTTTTGCTCCTCAAAGTGTATTCCATGGATCATCTGCATGGGTATCATCTGGGTGCTTGTTAGAAATGTTGATTAGGCTTTGGCTTAAGGACATGTTGTGGCTGGTTTGATCTTCTATCCAGACCACTAGGACTTTCCCCATATCAGCAATAAGGATGTTTTGCTACCTTATCTTTCATGTGTTCTCTGGAGTAGCACTTTTCATTTCCTACAAGAGCTTTTCCTTTGCATTCATAACTTAGCTAACTGTTTGGTGCAAGAGGCCTAGCTTTCAGCCTGTCTTGGCTTTCAAGATGCCTTCCTCACTAAGCTTAATCTTTTGTAGCTTTTCAGAGTCTTACTTTCACTAGAAATTTTTTTTCACTTGAGGGTTATTAATTTTCTTAATTTCAATATTGTTGTGTCTTAGGGAATAGGGTGGCCTGAGGAAAGGGAGAGGGATGGGAATTGGTGGTCAGTGAAGCAGTCAGAACACACACAACTTTTATTGATTAAGTTTGCCATCCCATATGGGCATGGTTCACAGTGTCCTAAAACAATTAAAATAGTAACATCAAAGATCATACTGATTTCAGATAACCATAACAAATGTAAGAATAGTGCAAAAGTTTGAAATATTGTAAGAATTGCCAAAATGTAACACAGAGACACAAAGTGAGCAAATGCTGTTGGAGAAATGGTACCAATAGACTTGCTCGACGCAGGGTGCAACACACCTTCAATTTGTGAAAGATGCAGTTTCTCCAAAGTGCAATGAAGTGAAGAGCAAAATGAGGTGTGCCTGTACAGGATCTCTAAGTGAGGCCTGGCTGTCTTACCAGCTCCATATTAGCCTTCTTTGATCAAGTGAATTAAGAAGACATATTATTTATTACCCCCACCTCTGAAAGTGTTAAACAAGAGCACAACATGATTAGTAAATGATTCCGTTTGGAAGGTGAAGCATAGAGACACCGTAGTTACTCTTGTGTAGCAGTTCTTTAATGTTTATGGACAGATATTATAAAGGAAGTTTCTCTTCTGTGAAAGGGAAGGATGTTTGTTGATTAGACTCTGATTTTGTTCCCTGGGAGAAACACTCAACATCCTTTTTTCTCCTTGGCTCCAGAGACCATCCTTCAGAGTTCTTCTTTTTCCATTATTTTACTTGGCACCATCCCACATCCAAAATTGATACTGGGAGCATGCTTTCTTGGACATCGTGAAATTGGCCTGTTTGTAGAAAGTTGGACTCCCAGAGATTGTTTTTAGATCCTAAATGGTCAGTGTTCTAAATCTGAGCTTGTGGTTTTTCTGCCAATACATTTCCTACAGAAACTTAGCAGACTTCTTATCCACTTGCTTCCAGTCAATTCAGCGTACCAATAGCCAAACTTATTTTTTTATCTTTTCCAGACACAGCCAGCAGTAACCACACACTATGAAATTTCATTTATCAGTTTTCCCCATAGAATTTTAAAGTCATGACGTGCATGGCTTGTCTTCTAAGTTGGAGCCATCAACAGATTTTGGAAATGTTTTTCTACTGCATATGGTGGATCATCATCTTTTCATTCTCTGATATGAAATTCCTCATTGCTTATAGAGTGGTTACTGAGAAAATGTGACTTGTTCATGTTTATGTTCATGTTTACCCACTTCTGGTAGCACTTTCTGTTGGGGAGGTGGCCAAGGGACCAGTTGTTTTATTTGTAGACTTCTGTCTCTGTTTTTTAGCCAGCAGTTTACTACCACTGTAACCTGAGGCCTGAGCCCCTGGGCATCCTATAGGAAAATTAGCTCATTTTGTATCTTTATCCATTATTTCACATACTTTTTATTGTGGCTTTCTCCACATTGCTAAACTCATTGCTATTGCCATTTTTTTCTGTCTTTAGAAAACAGTTGAAATCTGTTTTGTCTGCTTGGGTACCCTCTCTTCGTTTGTGGCCTTGTGATTTATATCTTTTTTTTTCTTTCATTTTTTTCAAAATTTAATTTTTCAGTTTGAGGTAACTGTAGGTTCTTATGCAATTATAAGAACTATGTAGAGGGATCTCATTTAACCTTTGTCCAATTTCTCCCAGAAGTTAACACCTTGCAAAATTTTAGTACAATATTACAACTAGGATATTGACATCTTTATAGTCAAGATGCAGAATATGTCTGTCACCACAAGGATTTCCTCATGCTGCTCTTTTATAGCTACACCCACTTCTCCCTGCTCCCACTGCCTTCTTAACCCCTGGCACTAATCTGTTCTGTCATTTCTATAATTTTGTCTTTTCCAGTGTATTATATAAATGGAATCATATGTGACCTTTCTGGTTTAGTTTTTTCCACTCAGCATGATTCTCTGAAGATTCATCCTGATTGTTACATGCCCAAATAGTCTTTTTTTATTCTGTTTTTTTTCAATTGCTGCGTAGTTTTCTATGATATGAATGTACCATAATTTGTTCAGTCATTCACGTACCAAAGAACATCTAGTTGAATAAGGCTGTTAAAACATTTGTGTGCAGGTTTTTGTGTAACTGTATGAGTTTATTTCCCTAGTATAAAAGAACTGGAGTGCAATTGCTGGGTGGTATGATATTTGCATGTTTTGAAGAAATTGCCCAAGTGTTTTCCAGGGTGGATGTACCATTTTACATTCTTACCAATAACATAAGTGTGATTCAGTTTCTCCTCATCCTTGCCCACATTTTGGTGTTGGCACCAGTTTTTATTTTAGTCATTCTGTTGGTATGTAGTGATACTTCATTGTAACGTTAATTTGCATTTCCCTAATGGCTAATAAGGTTGAACATATTTTCATGTGTTTATTTGCCACTTGTATATTCTCTCAGTGAAAGTCTCTTCATGTCTTTTGCCCATTTCCTAATTGGATTTTTTTTTTATCGCTGGTGAGAGTTCCTTATATATCCTAGATACTAGTCCTTTGTCAGATATGTGGTTTGCAAATATTTTCTCCCACTCTTTAGCTTTCGTTTTTTGTTGTTTGAAGAAAAACAGTTTTTATATTTATTATATTGTGTATTTATGAAGTCCAATTTGTAAATTTTTCCAGTTGGGGGTCATGCCTTTGGTATCAGGTCTAGGGACTCTTAAGTCCTAAATCCTAAAGATTTAGTTTTATGCTTCCCCCCACCCCCAAATGGTTTATCGTTTAAGCTTATACATTTAAGTTCATGAACTACTTTGAGTTAACTTTTGTATAAGGTGTTGAAACTTCATTCAAGGTTCATTTATTTTTTCCATATTGCTCTGGCATTATTTGTTGAAAAGTAATCTTTCCTCTATTGAATTGCTTTATCAAAAATCATTTGGGCATATTTGTGTGGGTCTACTTAGGGATTCTCTGTTCTGTTCCATTGATTTATATGTCTCTCTCTCCACCTGTACCACACAGTCTTGATTAGGGTAACTCTGTACTAAAACTTGAAATCAGTAGACTGATTCTTCTCATTCTGTTCTCTTTAAAAAGTGTTTCACTTTTGTCTTTTCATATACATTTGAAAATAGTCTTATCTATATCTACAAAAATCTTTAGAAGATTTTGACAGGAATCTTGTTAAACTTGTATATTAATTAGGGAATAATAGACATGTTTTTACTTTGTTGAGTCTTCTAGTCCATGAACACAGTATGCATCCTAATTTATTAATTTATTCTCTGATTTCTTTCACCAGCACTTTAAAGCATAAAAGATATTTGTTAGATTTACACCAAAGTATGTCATTTTTACATGATTATAAATGGTGTTGTATTTTTACTTTCCGTATTCTTGTTTTCAATGCTATATAAGTATATAGAAGTACAACTAATTTTAACGTGTTTATCTTGTATCCTGCAACTTTGCTGAATTTACTTATTCTGGGAGTTTTGGGGGTTTTTTGGTAGATTTCTTGGGACTTTCTATATAGACAATCATGTTATCTGAAAATAGGTACAATTTTTTTCTTTCCAATCTGTATTCCTTATATTTCTTTTCTTGCCTTATTGCATTGGCCAGAACTTCCAGCACTATGTTAAATAAGAGTTGCCCTTTTCCCAATCTTAGAGTTGAAGGCAACTGGTTTCTCATCATTAAGTATAATGTTAGGTGTAGAGTTTGTTTTTTGTTTTTTTTGTTTTTTTTTTTTTGGAGGTGCTCTTTTTCAATTTAAGGAAATTTTTTATTTCTGTCTTTCTGAGAGGTTTTTTTTTTAAATCGTGAATGGGTGTTGAATTTTATCAAATGCTTTTTCTGTGTTCTTTTGTGTCATCATATGATTTTATTCATTAGCCTCTTAACATTGTAGATTACATTGATTTTCAAAAACTGAAAAAACTTACATCCTTGGAAGAGTCTTAATTTTAAAATCTATTTTGTCTGATATAAGTATTGCTACTCTAGCTTTCTTTTGGTTTCTGTTTGCATGGAATATTCTTTTCCATCCCCTCACTTTCAGCCTCCATGTGTCTCTAGCACTGAAGTGGTCTCTTGTAGACAGCATATATTTGGGTCTTGTTTTTGTATCCATTCAGCCAGTCTGTATCTTTTGGTTGGAGCATTTAATCCATTTACATTTAGGTAATTATTGATACGTATGTTCTTATTGTCATTTTGTTCATTGTTTTGGGTTTGTTTTGTTGGTCTTTTTCTTTTCTCTCTTTTTTTCTTTTGGTTCTCCTGTGGTTTGATGACTAGAGAAGTTCCTTTAATATTTGTTGTAAAGCTGGTGGTGCTGAATTCTTTTAGCTTTTGTTTATCTGTGAAGCTTTTGATTTCTTCATCAAATCTGAACAAGAGTCTTGCTAGATAGAGTATTCTTGGTTGTAAGTTTTCCCCTTTAAATATTTTAAACATTTCATGCCACTCTCTTCTGGTCTGTAGAGTTTCTGTTGAAAAATGAGCTGATGACCTTATGAGAGTTCCCTTGTATATTATTTGTTGCTTTTCTCTTGCTGATTTTAATATTTTCTCTTTGTCCTTAATTTTTGTCAGTTTGATTACTATGTGCCTTGGTGTATTCCTCTTTGGATTAATCCTTTGTGGATGTCTCTGCACTTCCTGGACTTGGGTGACTGTTTCCTTTCCCAAGTTAGGGAAGTTTTTGGCTATTATCTCTTTGAATATTTTCTCAGGTCCTTTCTCTCTCTCTCCTCTTACAGGGACCCCTATAATGTGAATATTAGTGCACTTAATGTTGTCCCACAACTCTCTTAAACTATCCTCATTTCTTGTCATTCTTTTTTGTATTCTGTAGTAGTGATTTCCACTACTCTATCTTCTAGCTCACTGATCTGTTCTTCTGCCTCATTTAGTCTATTCTTGGTTCTTTCTAGCATGTTGTTCATTTTAGTAATTGTATTCTTCAACTCTATTTGGGTATTCTTTATATTTTCTAAGGCTTTGCTGAAAAGTTCTTTCTGTACATCTATACTCCTCCTGAGCTCTCTGAACATCTTCACCATGATTATTCTAAACTCTTCCTTGGATAAATTGCCTATCTCCTCATCACTTATTTCTTCTTCTGGGATTTTATCTTGTGCTTTGGCCTGGAAGATATTTGTCTGCCACCTCATATTGCTTAACTTTGTATTTTTAGGTAGGTTAGTTACGTTTCTCAACCTTGGAGAAGTGGCACTCTGTGGGAGACCTCCTGTGCATCCTAGCAGTACACTCCTCTCTTGTCACCCAAGGGCCAGGGTCCAGCCGGTCCCAGGGTAGAGACTGGCCTGCATTTGTGAATTCCTTCCACAAGCTTTGGGATTGTATTTTTCTTATTTCTGGTATCTGTCCCCTGGTGGATGAGGCTGGACTAGAGGCTTGTGCAGGTTTCCTGGCAGGAGGAGTTGGTGCCTTCCCACTGCTTGGTGCAGCTTGATCCTGGCCCTCTGGTGGGAATGGCTGTATCTAGGGGCGTGTCTAGAGGGCTCAGCAAATCTGGTGATGGGTGGGGCTGCATTCCCACCAAGCATGTTGTTTGGCCTGAGGCTTCCCAGCACTTAAGCCTGCAAGCTGTTGGGTGGAGGTAGGTCTTGGTGCTAATGATCCAAGAAAGATGTTCGACTCCAGGAAAGCTCATGTAGATGAACACTCCTGAATGTCCGCCACCAGCTTTTATGTCCCCAGGATGAGCCACAGCTGTCCCCTACCTCCCCAGGAGACCTTCTAAAACCAGCAGGCGGGTCTGGCCTAGGTTCCTATGAAGTCACTGCTTATGCCCTTGGACCTGGCATGCGGGAAATTCTGTGTGCACTTCCTAAGAGAGTGAAGTCTCTCTTTCCCCGAGTCCTGTGGGGCTCCTGGAGTTAAGCCCTGCGGGCCTTCAAAACCAGATGTCCTGGAATCTTCTCCTCCCAGTGGCGTAACTCCAGGCTGGGGAGCCTGACAT
Organism: Vicugna pacos; assembly: GCF_048564905.1. Lineage (NCBI taxonomy): Eukaryota > Metazoa > Chordata > Mammalia > Artiodactyla > Camelidae > Vicugna > Vicugna pacos. The sequence continues at coordinate 36,973,671 of NC_132997.1, read as the reverse complement.
GGGCTTTAGAACTCCCACTCCTGTGGGATGGCTTTTGCAATTAAATTATTCTTCAGCTTGTGGGTTGCTCGCCCCGGGGTTCATGGGGCCTAATTATATCTCGAAAACACCCCTCCTACTATCCTGCTGAGGTTCCCTCTTTATGTTTCCATTTGAAGAGGATCTTTTTTGCTAGGTTCCAGTCTTTTTTTTTTTTTTTTTTTTTTTTTTTTTTTTTTTTTTTGGTGGTTGTTTAGCAGTCAGTTGTGGTTTTGTTATAGTCCTGAGAAGAGGTGAAGCTCATGGTCCTGCTACTCCACCATCTTGACCGGAAATCAAAACCTTACATCATTAGAATAAGCCTCATTTGGTCATGGTTTATAATTCTTTTTCTGTTTGCAGAATTCAGTTTCCTAATGCTTTGAGGGTTCTTTTTTCTGCTTGGAGATCTTTCTATAGCCATTTCATCCTTTTGGGGTACATTTGCTAATGACACAGCCTCTTACTTTACTTTTGTCACAAATGTCTTGATTTCTCCTTCCTCTCTGAAGGGTATTTTTATTGGATATAGGGTTCCAAGTTGACAGTTCTTTTCTTTCTGTCCATGAAAGGTTTTCTGTCTCTTCCTTCTGGCCTCCCTGGCTCCTAATGAAATATTTTCTGTTATTTAAATGATTTTCCTCTTATAGGTAAGGTGTTGTTTCTTTCTCACTGCTTTCAAGATGTTTTCTTTGTCTTTAGTGTTCAGAAGTTTGACTATGATTTGTCTTGGTTAGGATTTGCTTGAGTTGGTCCTGTTTGGGATTTTCTCAGAATTTTGAGTCTGTAAATGTATGTATCTTTTCCTAGATTTGGGAATTTTCAGCTATTATTTCAAATACTTTTTCAGCCCCTGTCTCTCCTATGACATGAATGTTAAATATTCAGTTATAATCCCACAGGTCCCTGAGGCTCTGTGCATTTTTCTTTTTCAATCTGTTTTCCTCTCTGTCATTCAGAATGGGTAGTTTCTATTGGTCTGTGTGCTGGTCCACTGCTTCATTTCTGTCCCTGCCATTGTACTGAGCCAGTCTTTTGGTTTTTGTATTTTGGCAGTTGTATTTTTCAGTTCTGAAATTTCCCTTTGGTTCTTCTTTGTATCTTTAAAAAAAAAAGACACAGCGGTTGGTGGGGGGAAAGTCCCAGCTACTTACTCCGCTCTCTGATACCGTCCTGATGGGGATGTTGGAATGCTTTGTTAACATCTTGATGAGAGAGCTTCGCTCACATGGTTGGGGGTGTGGCCAGTTTTTTTCTGTGGTATTTGGTTGGAGTAGGGTGGTGGTTGTCTGAAATATTTTTGTCTTTCTAGGCTGACTCTTGCCTACTTCTTTAGTTAGAAAGTGCTTGCTTTTCTTGGATTTTTTGGGGGGTCCACACCTATTGGTGTTTCTGAATTTACCAATACTTCAGCTCCAAGTTTGGGGTATATGAGACAAAAAGAAAACCCAGGGAACTGAACACCATGTTGTTCCTTGAATCTTGAGGTCCCTAGCTGGTCTACCTTCTTCTTTCTGCCTTTTACAGTCTTATATTTGTTTTATATGTTAATGTCCAGAGTTTTTACTTGTGCTTACTGGCACAAGTAGGGAAAAGTACATTTACTCTATCTTCCCAGAAGTGTAAGCTGCTTCTTTTTAAAAAATCTTTTTACTGTCATTTTAATAGAGTCTTGGTAGAAGAGAAACTAAACCTAAGTATTCAGTCCACATCTTTACTTCTTAATGTTTTATACGTTTGTATGAATTAGACAGATTGAATATTTTATTTGCTTAGTGCTTGTATTGTTCATGGCACACAAAATTTATGTGGAAGAGCCTTTGGGGAATAACTGAGAGCATGAATCTTTGCTTGGCTAAGGTTTCTCAAAAATCTCTGTGCCGTAAATGAGTTCCTTCTGTGTTACTCCCAGAAAAATTAGTTTGCTTTTTGGTAAGTTCCTTTAGGGTAGTTGATATGGAAGATGTTTCTTTAATACTATAACCTAATTTTTAAGCTAAAATGTCCTTTTCTTTAACTTTTAAACATTTTTAGTGAAAATTTTTACAATATGTCAGTATGTGTATATACACACATGCACTATATATCTTTCATATGTATTGAAATGATTGAACTTTCACTTAAACTTTAAAAAGAATATTATAAAATGACCTTTTATTTTGTGCTAGGAGGCTACATACTGTAAACCTTTAAGTTTATCTTGATTTGTTAAAGACTAATTTAAAAATATTCTCAGGAGGGACGTCTTTTATATTAGATTATATTAAAGCATTAAAATTTTAAAGAATCACTGAAAGTCTTAAGTTTATTAACTCAGTTGTGAAAATGTTAGGAATGTTCTAGAACTTACCAAGGTAGCATAATGGTTAAGGGTATCCACCACGCCTGGTTACTTCATCTGTATGGTTTGGCTGATCACAATTGCACTACTTCATAAGGTGATTGTGATGATGTGTTTTCTTTTTAACTTGTTAAAACTGAAAATTTTTTCTGTTTTATCATAAAACTTAAAAAAGAGTCAGTTCTGTTACTAACAACTAATAACAACTTGATACAGTTCTGAGGAAACTGGACTTAAGAGTTAGGAAGCCTGAGTTCCACTCTCAACTTTCCTGAGTGGCTGCTGGACCTCGGGAGCACAGCCTTTCTTCATCTCTTTCTGCCTTGTTTTACTCATATGTAAAAAGTAGGTTAGGTTTGAACTGGTTGATCTCTGAGATTCCATCTACTTCTTCCATTCTGCTTTTTGTCTCCCACTGAATCATAATTGAGTTATAACACATCATGAGGAGAAAACTCAGAGAAGAAGAAGGCTTAGGGCTGGAGGGCAAGATAGATTTATAGAAACTTCTAAGGGCTGATGCGTTGAGAATAATTAGGTTTGTTTCACATATTTCTAATCGAGGGCAAAACTAATGCCTTTTGATGGAAGAGGGGCGATCTTGACTCAGCTTAATGGGCATGTTTCCAAAAATTATTCCTTGTCCAACATTGAAATGGGCTGCCTTAGCTGCTAGGTTCTTCCTAACACTGAAAGGACAAAGATCAAGGTCAAACGGGCAGATGGTGCATCAGAGTCAGGTTGAAGTTATTGAAGTCTCATTCAGGGATGGTGCTGAATGATGTCTCTAACTTTCTGGCCTCCCATGGGTGGAAATCATGGCATGATAAAGTTGTTAAAATAATCAAGAAAAAAATAGATTGTGGTGTGGCACCGTGGTCACTAACTTGGTAACTGAATTATAATTATGACAATTCATATACTGAATTCCCTTTTATCTGTGAGTTCTTTTCGGTCTCAGTTTAGAGAATGTTGCTCCTTTTAGTCTTACATAGTTTTTGATGATTCATCTGGGAAAAGCAGCACTGTTATTCTTTTTCAATGGTCTTTGAATGCTTGCCACTTTTCTTTTAAGCTAAGCTGGGAACTGTGAGTTGGGGTTCTTAGGTCCTTGAGATATGTAGCTAAATTTGTCATTGACTGTGTGGGTGCATTGCCAACTTCTCTGGAGATGTTTACCAGTCTGGGCAATTTTGATAATATTATCTTCTTACAGTTTCTGCTGTGAGGCAGTCTCTGAAAAGATAGATGATATGTGGTGGAGCAAGCCCTTGGGGGAAAAAAGGTATTTTTATTACTTTTATTAAATTATAATGTTCTTGTTCCCAGCTCCTGAGCTAGAATTTTGGTCCAAAGGAACAGTTCTCTCATCCTGCCTTAGCATCTGGTTGAGGAAGTTGTGCGTGTGTGTGGGTGTGTGTGTTTACATTTCCTAGACTGCCTCAGATCTTTACCCACTGTGTATCCTGTTCCTGCTGCATTGGGATTAAACTCTGCTGTGTTGCTGGATAAATCAATTTATGACAAGTTTCTCAACTTTAGCACTATTGACACTTGGGTCTGTGTGATTCTTTGTTGTGGGGGCTGTCCAGTGCATTTTAGGATGTTTAGCGGCATCCTTGGCCTCTTCCCACAAGGTACCAGTAGCACCTTGACCTTACGGCAACCAAGAATTCCTCCAAGGCATTGCCAAAAAATTCCCTGGGTGGCAAAATAACCCCCTTTGAGAACCACTGACTTACGGATGCCTCTCAGCCAGCCCTGTGCTACAGTTATGGTCATCCTACACCCATTTGTTTTCTCCACGTTGTCAGCCTTGCTCACAGCCTCCTTCCTCTGACTGTGCTCTGCTCAGCTAATTAGGTGGAAGGTTGCCAAGTGGAAGGTGGAATCAGTGGGGAATAAGGCAGAACTGGAGTCAGGTGTGGCCCTGGGTAGTGGCTGAGCACTGCAACATGCAGATGGGTGTGTCTTCTGGTGGCAGCAAATGATTAGACTTAAAAACAAATGCTCTTTGACATGAAAGCAAGCTGACAATGACACTGGTGGTCCTAGCACACAGCACTAATCAGGTATGTGGTGTCCTGTTGTCTGAAGCCTGCCTCGGGAGTCTGGAGTTTTGAAGGAAAGCGCTTTCGTCCTTAATGTTTTTATTTGAAAGAAGCAAAGATAATAAAAACTGCATCTTGGTGAACATCCATATTCAATTTAGATTTCAGTTTTGAGGTGACTATAGTAGCTAGATAGAGTTAATCATTTTTAATGGATGAAATGAGGTGGGAGAATTTATAAATGTGAAGCAGCAAATGTTTAATGAGTGCAGCTGCGCATAGTGCCTTGCCCTTACAGAGTGCTCAGAGGGCTGAGGGAGCGAGACAGGCCATTGCAGAGGGTACTGCCATGTGAGGAGTGGTAGCTCTGTCTTGGGTGGGGGCAGGTGGTGAAGGGTGGGCAAGGAGAGATCTCACAGATAAATTCGAAACTGAAACAGCTGTTCCCAGTCCTTGTTTTATTCATTTTCAAACAATTACTGTTCATTATTAGTATTTTATTCTGGGCTTTATTTATTGTTTTTTAATCTAATCAAAGTTATCCTGAATGCCCATTTTTTAATAAGCTTTATTCTCTGAATTTTCATTGCATAGCGTTTCCCATTTTTAATGTTTCTCAAGGACTGCATGTTGCATTTTATGGTTATATCCTAATTTACCTAAGTGTAACATATAGTTTATTTTAAAGAACTTTGTTACTGGAAATATCCTTTGGTGAGTAACGTTGGGCATGCATTTTAATCCACAGTTCAGATAGATGACTTCTTTAAGGATTCTGTCATAAACTGGAGTCACTGAGTGAGGTGGTGTGGATATTTTTAAGGCTCTTGGCTCCTGTTGCTGAACTGTGTTTCTGAAAGTTTCTAATTAACACTCTAGCTGGCAGGGAGGGTGTTGAGTGGCCATTTTAGGGCATTCTTGCCAAATTGGGTGTTTAAAAAAAAAATAACTGATTTAACAGGTGGAAAACATCTCATTGTTATCTTTCTTTGCCTGTTTGAATTGTTAGTAAAGTTGATTTTTTTTGTTGTTTTTTTTCCTTTAAAAGTATGTTAGTTTCTTTCGTGAATTGACTGTACATGTTTTTTTCCCATTAATCTTTTGTAGTGTTACTGCTTTTTTTTTCTGATTCCTTTATACAATTTATTTATATATTGAAGGAAGTGACCTTTTGTTTGTTGTGTTTGTCAAGAACACTTTCCCAGTTTTTCAATTATGTCTTTTGCTTTATGTGTGACTTTTTATTTTGATATGATTTCAAACTTAAGAGAAAAACTTTTAAGTTCGAGCAATTACCACATATCTTTTTACTAATTCACTAATTGTTATAAATTTACCCCATTAGCTTTATTACTGTCTCTCTGTGCATATATATAAATGCATATTTTTCTGATTCATTTGGGTCTATGTTGTGTATTTCCTAAGAACCTGGGGCATTCTCTTATAGAACCATAGTAAAATTATCTGTCGAGAAATTTAATAATTGATACAGTATTGTTTTCTAATTCACAGTTCACATTGCATTTTCAGCAGTTGTCCCTATAATCTCCTTTATTGCTGTTTTGTTTTCCCTGTCCAGTGTCCAATCCAGAGTTAACGTTGAATTTAGTTGTCATGTATCTTTAGTCTCTTAATTTGGAATAGTTCCTCAATCTTTGTCATTCTTGAAATTGACATTTTTGAAGACTACTAACAAGTTTTGTTTTGTTTTGTTTCCTAGAATATCCCTCAGTTTGTGTTTGAAGTTTCCTCATGGTTAGATTCAGGTTATACATTGTAGACTGAATAACACAAAAGTGATTTTTATTGTTCTCAGTGCAAGACATTTAGAGCCACCTGATGTTCGTTTGTTCCAATGTTGGTGATAACATTGGACACTTGGTTAAGTTGCTATTTGCGAGCTTTCTTTACTGCCAAGATACACATTTTCCCTTTGAAGGTAGTAAGTATTAACACTGTATAAATATCCTGTTCCTTATCAAACTTTCACCCACAGGGTTTAGGATCAATGATGATTTTCCAACTCCATACTTTCATCTGTATTTATTAATTGGTGCTCTATTGTAAACAAGAGCTTTCCTTCCTCCCTCCACCCCACCCCATTTATTTCTTTATTTGAATTATTCATAGATCTATTCTTTTTTAGATTCGTAGATCTATTCTTTTTTAAGCCTGTGACTTATTACTCTATTTTTTTGTATGATTTATTTTTATTTATTTATTTTGGGGAGCGGTAGTAAGGTTTATTTATTTATTTTTGGAGGAGGCACTGGGAATTGAACTCAGGGCCTCATGCATGTTGAGCATGCACTCTACCACTGAGCTATACCCTCCCTCTGCTCTAGTTATTTTGATACTTGGATTGTCCCAGATTTGGTCAGTGTGCACCCTTTTAAGCTGGCTCCTGTCTCCATTTTATATGTCTCTCCTATTTGAGCATTTTTTTGCTTTCTGGTGTAAAAATGTACTCTCAGCTCATTTTTTGTGCCTCAGCTCTCAAATCAGCTTTTCTTCGGGGAGCCTTGTTCCTAGTAGTGGGGAACAAGATCAGGGTGCAACTAGTATGTCACTATTTCTGTTTCCTTTTAGTGGACAGAGATAGGATATGTTTGTGTGTGTGCACGCGTGTGTGCACGTGTGTAGACACACATGCACACATATCTGTATTTTTTTACTCTTACGTATTCAAAGCTGTGATTTTATATTGATACTGCCAATGTTAATCCAACACCGTGGGGGGACATTCTAATGTCCCTCCTTATGCTGAATTTTGTCATAAGCTTTTGCATCTTGCTTACACACAGGGTGTAAAGATATTCTCCTGTGTTTCTTACTAGGAGTTTTATAGTTTCGGCTTTTAGGTTAAAATTAAGAGGTATAAACTTTCAGTTACAAAATAGGTGAGTCACAGGTGTGAAATGTATAGTGCAGGGGATGCAATCAGTAATTGTGTAATACCTTTGTATGGTGACAGATGACAACTGGGCTTATTATGGTGATAATTTTGAAATGTATAAAAATATTGAATCACCATGTTGTGTACCAGGAGCCAACATAGTGTTGTAGGCCAATTAGAATATTTAGTCCCTTTGTATTTAATATACTTACTGATAGCACAGTTGATCCTCATTATTCATGGATTCCATATCTGCAAATTTGCCTGCTCACTAAAATGTGTTTGTAATCCCAAAATCAGTGCTCACAGTGTTCTCAGGGTTCATGAGCACGTCAGAGCAGTGAAATTTTTGCATCATCTGGTATGCAGGCTCCCAGCTGACATTGAACAAGTCATACTCTGCCTTCTTGTTCTATGTCTCATACTGTAAATGTGCCCTTTTTGTGATCTGTTCAATGCCAGGTTTTCCCCATTTTTGTGCTTTTTTGTTGATGATTTCATTGTTTAAAATTACCCCTAAGCATAGTGCTGAGGTTATGTCTAGTGTTACTGAGTAAAGGAGGCTGTAATGTGCCTTACAGAGAAAATAGTCATGTTAGATAAGCTTCCTTCAGGCATGAGTTTAAAGTGCTGTTGGTCACAAGTTCAATGTTAATGAATGAACAAAATATATTTGCTAAATAAGGTGTCTTTAAACAGAAACATAAAACAAGGTTATGTATTGATGGTTTACTAAAGTGTTGTGATCAGAGCGTTGCAGGAACCTATCCCTGTGTTTCTTCTAGGAACAACTGTTCTGTATTCACTAATTCAGTGTTCATGGCAACTTGATGGAGTATAACTGCATAATGAGAATTGACTATAGTTGGGTTTAGATCTTTTTTTCCTTTTCTTTACTCTTTTCCTTCTGTACTCTACTGACTGTTTTTTAGTGTTCCATTTAACATATTTTTTTAGTGATTGGATTTGCAGTTGGAACATGCAGCCGTAACTTATCCCAGTCTACCCTATTTTTAGAGTTTATATTTTACCAATTCTTGTAAAATATGAGTACCTTGCAACAATATAATTCCATTCTTGCTACATTCATTGTGCTATTGTTGTCATACATTTTATATACGTCTACATTATAAGCCTCAATGTTATACTTTCTTCATTAAACAGCCAGTGTATTCTAAATAAATTGAGGAGAACATGAAAGAGGTTTTTTTTTTTTTTCTTACCCACATATTTAGCATTTCTGGTACCCTTCATTCTTTTTTGTAGACCCTTGTTTTTGTCACTTGTCATTTGCTGGGGATGAGTTTCCGTACTTTTTGTTTGTCTGAACATGTTTATTTTGCTTAATTTTTGAAGGATATTTTTGCTGCATATGGAATTCTTTTCGCATTATAGATGTCATTCATTGTTTTCTGATAAAAAGCTGACTTGCATATTGTTGTTACTATTATTGTTGTCATTGTTATTATTTCTTTCTAGGTGCTTTCAAGATTTTTCTCTTTATTTTTGGTTTTCAGCAGTTAATGATGCTCAGGGGTAGTTCTGTTTATATTCATCCTACTTATGTGTTCACTGAGTTTTTTTAATTTATAAATCAGTATTTTTCATCAGATTTGGAAAGTTGCTGGGTGTCATATCTTCAAATAATTTTTGTGTTCCAGTTTCACTATCTTCCCTGTGTTTCCAATTATATATATATATACTGCTTGATATTGTCTCACAGGTTTGTGTGTGTGTTTATTTTTCTACAGTCTTTTTTTCTCCCTTTTTCAGTTCGGATAATTTATATTGGTCTGTTTTCCAGTTCATTAACTCCTCCATCATCGCCAACCTACTATTGAGATCATCCACTGAGTTTTCATTCTTTTCAGTTCTAGGATTTCCATTTGGTTCTTTTCTGTAATTTTAATTTCTCAGTTGAGATTTTCATTCATTGAGACCATGTTTTTCTCAACTTTCTCTCTTAACAGTGGGCGACGGATGGAATAGGCCTGTTTTGTAAATTACTATAGCTATTCCTGTTTTCTTTGATTAATAGTTACTTAACGTAATATTTTTAATTTTATTTTCAACTTTTTGGTTATTATTCATTGTGTATGTCTTGTGTAAGTATGTATGTGGAGCTGTTTATATTTTATAAAATAATGTTATAATCTGACTTTTAATTGGTAACTTTAATTTATACGTATTATGATTAATGTATTTGCAGTGATATCTGTCCTTTTACTTTGTGGTTTCCATTTGCACTTTTCTGTGCCCTCTTTATTTCTTGTTTGTTCTCCTTTAAAAAACAAAGTTTTTGCAGTAATTTTTTTCTTATGATGTTTTCCCTTTGTGTTGGTTTTGGAGGTTTTTCATGGTTTATTCTTGAGATATTACCATAGACTTTTAAGTTAACAAAACTGAAAGTTCCTAATATCTTAATTCCTTTACAAGAAATACAAAGACTTTAAAATATTTTAACTCTAGCAACCTCTCCTCCCTCCCTCACTGAAACAGCTTGGTTTTTCAGATATCTATTTTCTCTTTTATTTAAACCCACAAATGGCAAACTATTATTATTTTTAGCATGGGAAATGTTTGTTTACATTTATTTACTTGCATGTTTACCAAAACTTTTATATTTTTCCTTCTGGCATCTCAGATCTCCTTTCTGAGATATTTTTAAACTTTTCTGTGGTATAGCCCTTCAAAGTTTATTGAAGATCCGCTGGTAATAAACTCTCTCTGTTATTGCTTATTTGGAAATACATTTATTTCATCTTCATTCTTGAAGTATAGTCTTGCTGGGCATACAATGGTAGATGAAAGTTAAATTTTCTTTGTACTTTGAAAATAATCTACTGTCTTCTGGCTTTTGTTCTTACTGGTGAGACTTTTGTAGTTAAACCTAATTATAGAGATGTGTTTCACAATTTTGATCGTGAGCCAGTTTTTTTTCAGATTTAATCCGTGGGAGTCCAAAGGACCTCAGTTGAAGATATTTTCAAGAAACCATTTGAGTATGAATTGTACCAGGAAGTAGGGTGCACTTTTATCCCGGATAACATTAGATCCACTTTTCAGAGTACCAGTGCTCTGTACTCATTACAGGTACATTTTATCCACCTGGCCTTGTGAGCAGAAAGGGGTTCTAACAACTTCTTGTTGACTTATCTATTATCCTCCTGATTCTAACTTTACCTTAACCCCCAGTCATTCTGGGGCTACCCAGAGTTGTCAGTTCCTCAGCCTTTTGCAGGAGTGCCACAATGTCAGTATCACCCATACTGCTCTCAGTTTTGTGACAAACAGCTGCTGCTTCCTATGCTGCCAATTCCTTGAACTTTCATTGTTCTCCAGAGTCTTTTTGAAAACTGTCTTTAACTCTATTTACAGCTCCCTTGTTTTCTGCAGTGTAGTGTGAATGATGGACACCATATTGTCCTCCAATCCACACTTTGCTCTCATGCTCTGTGACTTTCTTTGAATTAAACTCAGATTCAGCTTTAGAACAAATCGTGCCCCCCACTGCCACCTCCCTGAGAGTTCTCTGTCTTTTTTGTAAACAGGCCTTTCCCAGATCTGACTCTGCCAATATCCTCAGTCATGTGCAAAATCTCTCTTATCTTTCCTGGAGTGGGCCCAGTGCAGGCTCAGCTGGGAGTCAGGCTTCGGAAGAAGAGTGTTGTATGTAAATGATTTTCGAAGGTAGTGATTTACTCAGAGTTCATCTTTCTAAAACAGAAATATCAAAGTTAATTAAAACTATAGTAACAGGCAGAAAATTATCAGTAATTCATTTTCTTATTTGTTAAATATTTATATTATGGCGGGTTATTGTTACCAGGTTTATAGCTAAGCCATCACTACTACTGTTACTATTATTATTTTGTAGTCCTGAATAGGCATATTTAACTAAAAGTGCATTTGATTGAGGCTTAGCATGGTGCTTTCCTAACTGCCTGATCTAAGGCACCTGTGAGATTGGCACTGTGTACTTAGCAGCAGTCTTGCTATCATTGCTATGGCTCAGCCAGAGGAATGGTGAGCCTCCATTGATGCAGCCTCGAAAAGACTACTCCGTCTGCACTCGGTGCCACCTCTCTACACTTGCTCAAGCTGTGGGTGGGCCTGCCTCTTCTGGCTCCTCACTCCCATTCAGAGTGACCATGAAACCACACTTCAGCCCTGTCCTCCACACAAGGGTTCATGTGGATCTTTTGTTCATACTCATACCTCTGACCTCTCCCATTTCACTTCAGGACTTTTTTTTCATCTGCTCTTATTGTGCTAGTGATCCATAAAGCTTATTGTCCGAAGAGTTAAACTTAAAAGTTGTTGTGGTAGCTAGAAACATGTATAGGATAGAGTAGACAATGGCTAGGAAGTATTAAGAATAAGCATTTTTTTTTTCGCTATTTATTTTTTTCTTCCAGCTTTATTGAGATATAATCAACATATAGCACTGTATGAGTTTGAGGTGTACAGCAAAATTATTTGATTTACTTACATCATGAAATGGCTACTACAGTAGGTTTAGTGAACTTACTGCATCTTTTATTTACTGGGTATAGAGTTTGTTTTGCAAATTGAAAGAAGTTTGTAAATCTTTTCACAACGGTGTGAGTATATTTAACCCTACTGAACTGTACACCTAAAAATGGATTATTTGATAAATTTTGTTTAATGTTTTTTTACTACAATAAAAAAGAACATGCATCTTTTGTGGTATATAGATTTAAAAGGTTAAGTGCAGGGTTTTCGATTTTTTACCTTATTTTTTGGTACTTGGTTCTATTTACTCATCCTTTACCACAAATTGAATCAACAGATTCAAATTATCAGAGAGTTTACCAGAGCAGAGGAGCTCTATAGCAAACAGAATTTATTCATTTAACATTTATTGAGCACCTCCTATGTAGCAGGCTCTGTGCTTTTAGTTTATCATTTTAAGAAATAAGGGGCATCTGCCCCAGAGGAAAGACAGAAGAGTACAATATTGCAATTTATGCTGAAAGAACTGTAGAAGGGAAAAGCAGTGTATACCAAGAATATTTTATTTTTAACTTAAAGCATATAGATGTACAGTCATTCATTAAATTTTCAAAATCTAATGATGGAAATTAAAAATGTATACAAAGTAGAGGAATAGTACAACAAACTGCTTTGTATCCATCACCTAGGTGGCTTCCATTCCGGGCCTCTTTTGTTTCCTTATGCTCTCTCTCTCACTGCATATTTGAAGCAAGCACTAGTAATTATGTAATTTTATCTAAACATTTCAATATTTTCACTGAAAGATAAGGGCTGTTTTCTTAAAATTGACAACAAAACTGCTATCACCTCAATGTTATTTTGTACTTTTTTTCTTGCAGTTTATTTGTTTGAATCAGAATCTGAACATGGTCCATCCATACATTACATTCAGTTGGTGTGTTTTTTAAAAAAATCTTTTAATCTGTAGCTTCCCCTTCTTACTTATTTTCTTTGTTCTTGAAATGTATTTGCTGAAGACACCCTGTCATTTGTCTTGTGGAGCTGCCCATACTGTGAATTTTGCTCAATGCTTCCCAGTGATGTCGTTTAACATGTTCTTCCTTCCATCTCACCATTAATTTTAAAGGTTTGACTCAATTTAGGTTAAGTTTTTTTGCAGAATGTTTCATAGAGAATGGTTTTCAACAGCACGTAATGTCTGTTTTTTCCACTTTGTGATATTAATGGCCACTTACAATTTGCTTAGATCTGTTATTTACTTGAGGTTTTGCAGGGTGTTGCTATTCTAATTTCATTATTCCCTCTTCTTTTATTAGCTGTGATACTTCTATAGAGAAGTTTATCTTTATCAATAATTTCATTACCTAGAGCTACAGTCCTTACTGGGAAAACAGGTTAAGTGAGTGATTCTTTTCCTTTATTTAAAACTCTTGGAGGATTGTTCATATCTCCAGAGATGGTCAATCATTTTTGCTTTATTTCTGAAAGTATCATTATGAACACCTGAATTTTACATATTTGATTATTTTTTAGTAATAACCAAGTTTTTTTAAAAATTGATAATCAAATTGTCCTTTCGTTGGCCAATGAGAGCACCCGTAGGTTGGTTCCTGGGTCCCTGTGACATGAATACCTTTGATAGCTTCCTGCTTTCTGGTTTGACAAAATGTGCATGCTCAGCTTGTATACTTCTAGCTGTAGATCTGGAATCAACCCTTTGTTCAACAAGCCTTGATTCCTTTTAGTGGGAAGTTGTATTTAGAGACCGCAGTCCGGCTACCATACTTTGGTTGTTGCTTCTAGGCTTTTTCAGTGGACAGAGCTAGGAAATAGCATTGTATTTTTAACATTTATTTATTTTAATTCTATTTTCTTAGAAGTATAGTTGATTTACCAAAGTTCTGTTAGTTTCTGGTGTACAGCATAGTGATTCATTTATACATATATATATATTCTTTTTCGTATAAATTTTAGGATTATTTGTTCTATTTCTGTGAAAAGTGTCCTAGATAATTTGATAGGGATCACATTAAATTTGTAGATTGGGTAGTATGTCCATTTTAACAATGTTAATTCTTCCAATTCAAGAGCACGGAATACCTTTTCATTTCTTTACATTATCATTTCCTTAGTGTTTTATTTTTCTCTGCATATAAGTCTTTCACCTCTTTGGTCGGGTTTATTCCTAAGTATTTTATTTTTTAATGTGATTTTAAAAGGGATTTTTTTTTAAGTTTCCTTTTCTGATACTTCACTTTTAGTATAAAGAAATGCAGCAGATCTCTGTATGTTAATCTTTTATCCTGCTACCTTGCTGAATTTGTCAGCTCTAGTAGTTTTTGTGTGGAGTTTTTAGGGTTTTCTCTATATATAGTATCATGTCATCTACATATAGTGATGATTTTACCTTTTCTCTTCCAATTTGGATCCCCCTCTTTTTCCCTTTACTTGTCTGATTGCTCTGGCTAAAATTTCTAATACTGTGTTGAATAGAAGTGATGAGAGTGGGCATCCTTATCTTGTTCCAGATTTTTAGTGAGAAGGCTTTCAACTTTTCACTTTTGAGTATTATGTTGGCTGTGGATTTGTCATAAATAACTTTTATAATGTTGAGATATGTTCCTTCTATGCCCATTTTGGTAAGATTTTTATTATGAATGCATATTGAATTTTTTCAAATGCTTGTACTTTGTTGAGTTGTTCATGCAGTTTTTTGTCCTTTTGTTGATATGGTATATCTCATTGATTGATTTGCATATGTTGAACTATCCTTGTAACTCTGGGATGAAACTGACTTGATGTAGGGTGATTTTTTTTTAATATGTTGTTGGATTTGGTTTGCTAATATTTTGTTGAGAATTTTATATTCATCAAAGACATTGGCCTGAAGTTATTTGTTTTTTAGTAGTATCTTTGGTTTTGGTATCAGGTTGATGACAGCTTCATAGAAAGAGTTTGGGAGGGTTCCCTCCTCTTTAGTCTTTTGGCAGAGTTTGAGAAGGATAAGTTCTTTTTTTCATGTTTGGTAGAATTTCCCAGTGAAGCTATCCGGTCCTGGACTTTCATTAGCAGAAGTTTTTTGTGTGTTTTTTTATTACTGATTCTACTTCACTTCTAGTGATTGCTCTGTTCAAATTATCTATTTCTTCTTGATTCAGTTTTGGTGGACTGTATGCTCCTAGAAACTTACCCATTTCTTCTGTGTTGTCTAATTTGTTGCTATATACTTGTTCATAGTAATCTCTTAAGGTTTTTTGTATTTCTGCAGTGTTGATTGTAATTTCTTCTCTTTCATTTCTCATTTTTATTTACGTCCTCTCTGTTTTCTTCTTGGTGAGTCAGGCCAGAGGTTTGTTGATTTTGTTTACTCTTTCTAAAAACCAGCTCTTTGTTTGATTGTGTTTTTCTATTTTTAAAAATCTTTTATTTATTTCCTCCCTGATCTTTATTATTTTCTTCCAGTAACTTTAGGTTTTGTTTTTTCTTCTATTTGTAATTCTTTTAGGTGGTAGATTAGGTTGTTTATTTGAGATTATTCTTGCTTTTTGAGGAAGGCCTGTATTGCTGTGAACTTCCCTATTAGGACTCCTTTTGCTACATCCCATAGATTTTGTGTGGTTGTGTTTTCATTATCATTTGTCTTAAGGTGTCTTTAAATTGCCTCTTTGATTTCTTTTTTTTTAAACATTTTTTATTGATTTATAATAATTTTACAATGTTGTGTCAAATTCTAGTGTAGGGCCCAATTTTTCAATTATACATGAACATATATATATATATATATATATTCATTGTCACATTTTTTTCTCTGTGAGCTACCATAAGATCTTGTATATATTTCCCTGTGCTATATAGTATAATCTTGTTTATCTATTCTACATTTTGAAATCCCAGTCTGTCCCTTCCCACTCCCCGCCTCCTTAACAACCACAAGTTTCTATGAGTCAGTTTCTGTTTTGTATTTATGTTTTGTTTGTTTTTTTTTTTTTTTGATTCCACATATGAGCGATCTCATACGGTATTTTTCTTTCTCTTTCTGACTTGCTTCACTTAGAATGACATTCTCCAGTAGCATCCATGTTGCTGCAAATGACGTTATGTTGTTGGTTTTATGGCTGAATAGTATTCCATTGTATAAATATACCACATCTTCTTTATCCAGTCATCTGTTGATGGAGATTTAGGCTGTTTCCATGTCTTGGCTATTGTAAATAATGCTGCTATGAACATTGGGGTGCAAGTGTCATCCTGAAGTAGGGTTCCTTCTGAATATATGCCCAGAAGCGGGATTGCTGGATCATATAGTAAGTCTATTTTTAGTTTTTTAAGGAATCTCCATACTGTTTTCCATAATGGCTGCACCAAACTACATTTCCACCAGCAGTATAGGAGGGTTCCCTTTTCTCCACATCCTCTCCAGCCTTTATCTTATTGGACATTTTAGTGATGGCTATTCTGACCATGGTGTGAGGTGATACCTCATTGTATTTTTGATTTGCATTTCTCTGATAATTAGTGACACTGAGCATTTTTACCAAGAGACAAATGTGCCTCTTGGCTATTTGTATGTCTTCATTGGAGATTTGGTTGTTTAGGTCTTCTGCCCATTTTTGGATCAGTTTTCTTTTTTTGTCAGTTGTATCATTTGCAAATATTTTTTCCCATATCATAGGTTGCCTTTTTGTTTTGCTTATGGTTTCCTTTGCTGTGCAAAAACTTACAAGCTTAATTAGGTTCCATTTATTTATTTTTGCTTACATTTCTATTTTGGGTAGATTGATATAAGAGAATATTGCTAAGATTTATGTCAGAAAATGTTTTGCCTCTCATTTCTTCTAGGACATTTATAGTGTCTTGTCTTAAGTTTTAAGTCTTCAAGCTATTTTAAGTTTATTTTTGTGTATGGTGTGAGGGAGTGTTTTAATTTCATTGATTTACATGTAGCTGTCCAGTTTTCCCAACTCTACTTGTTGAACACTATGTCTTTTGATTGGAGCATTTAGTCCATTGACATTCATGGTAATTATTGATAGATGTGTATTTATTGCCATTTTAAACTGTGTTTTCCAGCAGATTTTGTGTTTCCTCCTTATTCCTTTCTTTTTCTTTTTGTTTTTCCTTCTGTGGCTTAATGATTTTCTTTTGTATTATGCTTGATTTCTTTTCTTTTTGATGTTTGTTAGTCTATTGTATGTTTTTGATTTGTCGGTGCCCTGTTTTTCAAATATGTTAACCCATTATTGAATCTGCTTTACATTGATAATCATATAGACTTAAACACATCCTAAACAGTTCAGAAACAATCTACATTTTCTTGCTCCCCTCCCTCACGTTTTATGATTTTTATGTCCTCTTTCACATCTTCATGTTTATTCTCTTGCTATTCATTGTAGTTATCACATTTCCAGTTGTGATTTTTCTTTTTACTTTCTATTAAATGCCTGCTTCTTTTCTATTTAGAGAATATCTTTCAATATTTCTTTTCAGACAGGTTTAGTATTGCTGTGTTCTTTTAGTTTTTGCTTGTCTGAGAAATTTTTTTGCTCTCCTATTCTAAATGATAGTCTTGCTGGGTAGAATATCCTAGGTTGTAGGTTTTTCTCCTTCAGGACTGACTATATCTTGCCACTCCCTTCTGGCCAGCGGTGTTTATGTAGAGAAATCAGGTGTGATAGCTTTATGGGCATTGTTTTGTAACTATTTGTTTTTCTCTTTCTGCCTTTCGAATATTTTCTTTGTCTTTAACTTTAGCATTCTGATCATCATATTTCTTGGTGTAGGTTTATTTTGATTCATCTTGTTTGGGACTCTTTGTACTTGGATAGCTGTTTCTTTAGGTTTGAGAAAATTTCAGCCATTCTTTCTTAAAATATGTTTTTGATTTTCTTTTCTCTTTCTTCTTTTGGGATCCTTATTATATACGTGTTGATTGAATTACTTGATATTATATTTTAGTTCCCTTATGTTGCTTTCATTTTTTAAAATTTATTTATCTGTCTGACTTTTTATTGGGTAGTTTCCATCCTTATATTTTCTAAATTATTTATTCTTTCTTCAGCATGATTTATTCTGCTATTTATTGCTTTTAGCTTGGCTCTCATTTCAGCAGTTGAATTTTCTGATTTTAATTGGCTTTTTATAGTTTCTAGTTCCTTTTATAGTAATCTGCATTTCTGTCAATAACTTCTCTTAATTACTTCAGTGCTTTTATCATGTCCTTTTTGAGGACATTATCTGGTAGACTGTAGATGTCTATTTTATTGTTTGTTCTTTCAGGGGGATTTCTCTTGTTCTTTTAATTGGGAGTGGTTCCTTAGCCTCTTCACCTTATATTCCTCTAATTTTATAAATTTAGGAGTAACAGTTATGTACTGTGGTCTTGAGGGGCTGTTTTTATGTAGGAGAGTCTCTGTGTAGACTGTGTTTGTCTAACATATTTGTTGCTAGGGTTTTTTTGGTGTGGATGGCTGCCATGTCTTTTCTCCAGCTTTGGCCATTTTAGTCATCATATTTCTTGGTGTAGGTTTATTTTGGTCCATCTTGCTTGTGCCCCTTTGTGGATCCTGTACTTGGATATCTGTTTCTTTCTTTAGGTTTGAGAAAATTTCAGCCATAATTTCTTATAGTATGTTTTTGATTTTCTTTTTCTTCTCTTGGGACCCTTATTATATATGTGTTGATTGGCTTGCTTTATATTATAATTTTATTCCCTTACGTTGCTTTCATTTTGTTTTAATTTATTTATCTGGATGTATTTTTGATACATTTGTGGGAGAGGGTGAGCTCCATATCCTTCTATTCTGCCATCTTGAAGCCCCTGTTTATATTACTTTTAAATTAGGTCTTGGGTTACTGTTTTGGTGAATAACTAATGTGGTTTTTTTTTCCTATAGTTTTTTAAATAGAAAATACTATCTAAAGGTGAGAAAACTAAAAAACAGTGGGTTCTAGGATCATAGAGCAAACAGTAAACCTAACTTTTTTGTGTTCTACCAACTATGTACACATTAAAATAATGTTAAAGGTTTAATTCTTAATAGACTTTAACTACTTTGGAAATTTATGTATAGGAAAGTGGGGCCAATGTTGCTTTTCTTTCTT
This sequence comes from Vicugna pacos, assembly GCF_048564905.1. NCBI lineage: Eukaryota > Metazoa > Chordata > Mammalia > Artiodactyla > Camelidae > Vicugna > Vicugna pacos. Next base: position 36,954,785 of record NC_132997.1, on the reverse strand, counting down.
TCAGCTTATGCTTTGTTATGTATTAGCATGCATACACAATCAGTGGGGCAGGAAGATTAGGAAAATGAAGGATTTAAGATTTAGTTATAAGGAAACACTAGTTGATGTTCTACGGATTTTTCACCTCTGCTCTATATAGAACACTGTGGGGAATACCAAAGAAATATATGCTGATCTAGAACACTGTAGGGAATGCTAAAGAAAATGTAATGGTCTAGAGAGAATTCAGCCTTTTAAGTAGACCAAGCTTTCTACACTGTAGGGAATAATCTAAAACTAGACAGTATATTGTGTTAAGAGTTCTCCAAAGAAAAAGAACCAATAGGAGATAAAGAGCAAGAGAGAGAGAGAGAGAGCAAGCGTGAGTGAGATTTTGATTGATTTTAAGAAACTGGCTCATACAATTGTAGAGGCTGTCAAGTCCAAAACCTGCAGGTAGGTTGGCAGACTGGGGACAAAGAGAAGAGATGAATCTGGAATTTAAGACCAAAGGCAGTCTTCTGGCAGAATTCTCTTCTTCCAGGGAGGTCAGTTTAAAAAAGTTTATTTTTAGATTAAGACCTCAAATGATTAGATGAAACCTACCCACGTTATAGAGGGTAATCTCCTTTACACAAAGTCTGCTGATTTAAATGGTAATCACATCTAAAAATGCACCTTCACAGAAACACCTAGAATAATATTTGACCAAATTTCTGGGTACTGTGTTGAGTCAGTTGATACATAAAATTAGCCAGCACATACATTGAAGGACTGTTTTGTATATAATTAAATCTCAAACTGTAAAGAATATTGGGTACGTGTTATGGGTGGTAAGAAAGGGGTAGAGGAGCTTGTTTTGCTGTTTCTTTGCTCATTGAGGAGATAAGCTTTGAGATGTGCTCTGAAAGCCAGGGATTTTTTTGTCCTGATGTGCAGAGTGTGGAGAGTATCCCAAGAGGGTGGATCGGAATGAACAACGGTAGAATTGACTGTGGCATGTACAGGAGTTGTTGGGAAGATTTTTCCTGGCTGGACAGATATTTTTTGGATGGTAAGGGAGGTTAAGAGTGAGCAGGTGAGGCAAGCTCTGCTCTGGTCTGTTTACTTTACTGCATTAGGTAGAGAAAGTGCTTGCCCCAGTGTGAGATGACAGCTGGCTGATGCAGGGCCGTCTGTACCACTAGCATCATATGCTACATTATATCCTGTGATGTGACAAGAATTCCATTTGCAGAAAGCCTTTCAAATGAAATATAGCTGCCTTCGATTTTTCTGTTACAAAAACTGGCCAGAATGATTTCTTCTGTCAACTTAATGCAGGTGCTTCAAAAGGCCTATGTTTGTGAAGAAACATGAGCTCCTCCAATGATGTGAATTTCTGCCAGTAGTTCTAGTCTTTAAGCTGTGAAATATTTTTGGGTTCATTACTGTGAAGTAGAAATAGAGCCCAGGAACTCCCCTCCCCTCAACATTACAAACTAAAGAACATAATTAATTTTTTATATGTAATAGGTGTAAGAACACTTTATAATAAAAAGCTTCTACCAGTAAAAATACTATCAGAGAGAAAAATAGCAAAAACAATACATGGTTAAATTGGTCCAAAATAGGCCCAAATGAATTGCCTCCCGATGTCTCTGTCCCTTTGCAGTGTGAGTCTGCTTGTTTCTTCCCACCAAGTGATTCAGTCTGTTTCCCCACCCTTGGTGCTGGGATTTGCCATGTGACTTGATCTGGCCAACGAAGCATCAGCGGACATGATGCAGGCAGAGGCACCGTGTATGGTGGGCCAGCCCTCTCAGGATGCTGCTGCCATCATGTGCAGAAAGTGTGAGGAAGACCACATGGAAAGGGAGGCCCAGCTTTTCCCACTAAGCCCAGTCCCCAGCTGCCCTGGGCCCAATGCGGCAGTATGAGTAGGTCAGGTGAGAGCAGCAGAAGAGCTGCCCAGCAAACCCATGGAATTGTGAGGAATAGGAAATCTCTGCTGTTTAAGCAACTAAGTTTGGGGTGATTTGTTACCCAGCAGTGGCAAACAGAAACATTCTGTGATGAACGGCTGGAATCTGCCCCTGTAATTCTAATCAGGGCTTCATTACTGAGCCTTCCAGGAGCCCACAGTCCAGTGAGGAAGGCAGAATGTCAGCAGGTCACTTCATTCCAGTGTGGTGAATGCCCAGGAAGGGCTCTGGGCTGCTACAGTCTTGCTTTTTCCTGTATCCCCCTTTCCTCATCTCTAAGGATCAGATTCTGTTCTCTGCAGGACAGGCATGGAAGAGCATTGGAAGAACTAGAGGAAGGAGACTTCAGTGAAGATGTTTTCCATCTCGTAAGTCAGTCAGACTTGCACTTTCCTTTCTCACAAGTGAAATGCTGAAAGAATCCCAACAAATCTCTTTTCCTTTTGTTAATTCCTAGTGTTTTCAGTATTCTTGTATTTGTCCTGTTAGCAAGGGAACGCCATATTCTTCCTTAGCTTTCCTCAGGTTCAGAATCATCTGGAAAATTCAGACATTATAGTCTGGCCCTTTTC